>NC_140592.1:459759321-460438634 GCF_964204655.1 Triturus cristatus | reverse complement strand
GTTCTGTCATCGAAATAATTCTGTTTAACGATTATTCTGATTGAATTGTTTTTCTCTTCGTCTCCTTGTCGAAGACTGTGTTCTAACTGTACTAAGGTTCTCGATGCACATGAATTTACTAGATAAACATTTTAAACTCTCCTGAGTCTGTGGTTATTTAAATAAAGGTTTATTATATGCAATTTTTCACCTATTTAGTTAACTAAAAGGTCCATTGACCAGAGGAAAATACATTGGATCAAGAGGTTTGGTAAGATATAATTAGATAAAATTCATCTTACAGGAATTAGCACAATAAATTGACCCCAGCAGTATTTAGTAGCCTATTATGAATGAGTGGGTGTTTATGGGCCCAAGTGAGTATATTGTAAAGAGTATCTGAGGTTGGTAACCCGCTGGATCACATAGCACCAGTTTTGCTACACATTTTACACTTTACCCTGACTCTGCACCTAGGATGTTGCAATGTACTATTAGAATATTGAGATGGTGAACCCATTTAGTAATTCCAGAAAAGAAATCCACTTCTGATAGACTATTACAGTGTGATATTCATCCTATGGGGAAATAGTCTTTGGCACCCTGTGCTATTTTCTATGAACAACATATCTATTGTAAAGTGCTAGGATGTCTAAATGGACAGCAAAACATAATTCAAGCATTTATAACGATCAATGAAGATCCTACGATGCATAATTGTGGGACCACTCTGTGTCTCCTGTGCAGTTCCCAAACTGGAACTAATTTGGGGACAGTCTACTAAGTGAAATGGAAAGCTGTCCCTTGCCCAAATATTTGTCCTCCAACCAAATCTCAAGCAAAATTCCTAAAGTCTGCACCTTTGACCCACCCCCCAACTGTAACCAAACAAGTTCCAACCTCATATTGTTGCCAATGCATTCCATATAATTTACCAACTTCCTGTAGCTCCATCTCAGCCCTGAGATCACCTCCTTAACCTCCCTCAGTTCTACAGGCAAGCCCACGCACCCAATCTGCTGCTGACCTCATAGGGTCCGCAGGTGGAAACCAAATGCCAATGGCCTGACAGAGTGGGAATATATGACGATACATCACATTTAATTACTTTGCATGCAACCTCATATTGTTGCCAATGCACTCGATATAATTTACCAACTTCCTGTAGCTCCCCCTCAGCCCCGAGATCACCTCCTTAACCTCTCTCAGTTCTACAGTGAAGCCCATTCACCCAATCTGCTGCTGACCTCATAGGGTCCGCAGGTGGAAACCAACTGCCTATGGCCTGACAGAGTGGGAATATATGACGATACATCACATTCAATTACTATGCATGCAATTACAATGGGGTTGTTACAATGCAAGTGTTGTTACAACTATATATATAACCTACTGGCGGTCGCCAGTAGGTAGTTATAGTTGGGACCTATTATCCATAGGAAATCCGCAACATTCTAATTGGAATAACTTTGGCGCTGGTTGACGAATCTTCGCGAAGGTTTCAAAACTCGTGGCCCGCTCCGGTCCGCTCCTATCCTGAAAGTCTCAAGGTGATTCGTCAAGTGGGGGCCGAGAAAAAAGGCGGGTCTCAAAACGTGTTTTCCCCATGCAATTTTCCATAGGGCCCGTTAGTCGCAGCTACAGCCCGAACAGCTGAACGGAATTACACCAAATTTGGCAGAGCGGTAGACCCTGGCTCAGAGTCGTGCCTTTTGTTGAAATGGTGTAAATCCGTTCAGTAGTTGCTGAGAGAATCAAAAGTAAAATCATAGATATATCTGGGCGGAGCCTAACCACACATCTCATCGTGAGATCTGATTGGCTGTCAGCACTTCATCCAAGAAGTGTTGGCAGCCATCTTGGGACCATTATACATGATAGCACCTCATTAAAAAGCATTGCAGATAATAGAAGTTTTTAAGACTTTAGTTACATTATAAATAGTTTGTTGATGGTGCCATACTCACTTTAGGAATTGTGGTGTGTTCTAAGGTGATTTTACCATGTGAAAAAGCCTTCTGCTGGGATATCATGAATCATGTTTGAGAGAAAACTATTTTCTCATGCTTTTCCCACAGAGGTTTGGAAGGTGATCTATAAGCTAACTGAGAGCATACTGTCTGTAAATTCACATTATCTTTCTCAGTCATGTGAGAATGAAGTCTGACATTCTCAGTAAAACATGTACATCCAACAAGGGCAGAGGCTGTCAGTTGATTCCTTTGTGTTCTACTGCAGCTTCGGAGAGTGTTCTAAAGAACAACTAGAGTGCTAACAGTCCTACTTATGACAAACGTATGGCACACCTGAAGCCATCTTGATTGGAATAAAGTGGTAACTCTTAAAACATTTAATGTAAAAAGGAACAAAATGAGGGGTTTCATTTTGCCATAGAAAGTATGATTAGTGTTGCAGAAAGAAAAATTAGGGCACATTTTGAGTGACTTCTCAAATCCTCTTCTATTTTATTAAAAAATTCTGACATGCAGACTGAAACATGCACTTTCAATACCAGCAGCAGTTTTCCCTGGTGAGCAGTAGCTTTACTACAGTGATCTAATGAGCAAAAAGAGTGCTAACATTCTGAATTTATGGCAAATGTGTGACACATCTGAATGCCTTCTTGATGGAATCAAAATAAAAAAACTGAAAGTATTTCCTACTGAGGAGACTGTAGTAAATGAGGAAAGTAGGACACTTCATAACAAATAAGTCTCCCAAGATCGCCACCAGAGACAAAAGAGCCCAAATGTAGCACAAATATCACCCAGATGTAGCCCAAGTATAGCCCAATGACAGAATGTCCCAGAGTGTTCTAAAGAACAACTAGAGCGCTAACAGTCTTAATTATGACAAACGTATGGCACACCTTAAGCCATCTTGATTGGAATAAAGTGGTAACACTTAAAACATTTAATTTGCAAAGGAACGCAATGAGGGGGTTCATTTTGCCATAGAAATTATGATTAGTGCTGCAGAAGAACAAGTTACTTACCTTCGGTAACGCTTTTTCTGGTGGATACAGTAGCTGCCTGTGGATTCCTCACCTTGTGAATATCCCCTGCGCCAGCATTCCACAGAACTTTTTCCCCCAGCTCTCTACACCGACGTGGACGTCATAATACCTCGGCTCCACTTGCGACTCCGTATGACGTCATCGGAGCCATAAGAGAGCCACGTCTGCGTGATGACGCCAGTTCCACCCATTTTTTCCGTGCCTCTGAGGTGAACTGGTGGACCGACAACAGATTCAAAGTATACACAGTATACAACATTTGAACAAATATACATAGTACATATAGAAAAAGGGAAGCTAAGGAACATAAGCATTTCCTATAAGTGTACCAAATAGAAAGAAGACACAATGTAAAACAAAGATCAAACAAGACAACCTTTAAGGTATACAAAGGTGGACAACGGGGAGGCGGGTGGGCCAGTGAGGAATCCATAGGCAGAAACTGTATCCACCAGAAAAAGCGTTACCGAAGGTAAGTAACTTGTTCTTTTGATGGATACATCTGCCAGTGGATTCCTCACCTTGTGAATAGAATCCCACAGCAGTCCCACTCCTGGAGGAGGGTGTCCACCTTCCTATACCAAAAAGTCCTGCAAGACAGAGCGCGCAAAGTGGCCCTCCCTCCTCATCTCAGAGTCTAAGCAATAATGCTTTGCGAAAGTATGGAGTGAGGTCCAAGTCGCGGCTTTACAAATATCTGCCACAGGAACACCCCTGGCTAAAGCAGAAGTAGAAGATTTAGCTCTAGTTGAATGAGCCCTAATACCCTCCGGTGGAACCTTACCAGCAAGGGCGTAGCAGATCTTGATGGCTAGGATGATCCATCTGGACAGAGTGCGCTTGTGCACAGCTTTTCCTTTAGAATGTCCAACATAGCCCACGAATAGCTGATCGTCCAAACAAAAGTCTTTCGTTCTGTCCAAGTAAAAGCTCACAGCTCTTTTTGGGTCCAGTCGATGAAGTCTTTCCTCCTCCTTGGAAGGATGAGGAGGCGGATAAAACACAGGGAGAGTAACAGACTGCCCTAGATGAAAGGGAGTAACTACCTTAGGTAGAAAAGCAGCCCTGGTCCTAAGAACCATCCTAAAAACAGGGGTTTAGAACTAAGAGCTTGAAGCTCACTCACCCTCCTTGCCGAGGTTATGGCTACAATAAAAACCGTCTCAAAGGACAACAGCCTCAAAGGACAGCTATGAAGGGGCTCAAAAGGGGACCCCCATCAAGAAAGTTAAGACAAGATTAAGGTCCCACTGTGGCATTACAAAAGGAGTAGGTGGAAACCTATTAGTAAGGCCTTTGATAAATCTTAATACAATAGGAGATTTAAATAATGACGGCTGATCTGGAAGACACAGAAAAGCCGATAAGGCAGATAGATAGCCCTTGACCATGGCCACAGTACAGCCCCGCTGAGCCAAGGAAAGAGCAAACTGAAGCACACTAGAAAGATGAGCTTTTAAAGGGTCAACGGATCTCTCTCTACACCATTTAACAAACTTAGACCACCTATATGAGTAAATGGACTTGGTGGAGTGTCGCCTGGCCGATAAAATAACATCCACCACATCGGGCGGGAGAGATAAGGAACTCAGGTTGCCCCGTTCAATCTCCAGGCATGAAGGTGCAGGCTCTGGAGGTGGGGGTGAAGAACCTGCCCCTCCGATTGCGAGAGGAGGTCTGCCCTGAGAGGGAGACGGAGCGGAGGGTGCGATGAGAGGTGAAGTAGATCTGTGTACCACACCCTTCTTGGCCAATCCGGGGTGACCAAAATAACTTGGGCCCGGTCTTGGCGAATTTTCCTCAGAACCCGAGGAATCAAGGGTATGGGAGGAAACGCGTAAAGGAGTTGTGAGCCCAAACTCAACTGAAACGCGCCCCCCAACGTCCCCTGCATCGGAAACTGGAGACTGCAGAATGACGGACAATGCGCGTTCTCGCGGGTGGCGAATAGGTCTATCCGAGGAGTCCCCCACGTCCGAAAGACGTGACGAACCACCTCCGGATGAAGCCTCCACTCGTGGTCGGCGGAGAACTGCCGACTGAGACTGTCCGCACGTACGTTCAGCACCTCGGCCAGATGATTCGCCATCAAGCAAATCTGATGATCCTGAGCCCAGGACCAAAGCCATAACGCCTCCCTGCAGAGACGATACGACCCCACTCCTCCCTGCTTGTTGACATACCACATCACGGTAGTGTTGTCCATCAGGTCTTGAACCGACTGACTGCGAAGGGAAGGGAGAAAGGCCTTGAGCGCCAAACGTAGAGCCCGTAATTCCAGAAGGTTGATGTGAAGCAACCTTTCCTCTGGAGCCCAAAGACCCTTGATCTCCAGATCCCCCAGATGAGCGCCCCACCCCAGGGTGGAGGCATCCGTTATCACTGTGGCCACCGATGGAGGTGGATGGAAGAGTTTTCCTTGATACAGATTGCCCTCCACGCTCCACCCAGACAAATCCGCGGCAGCTTCTCTGGAGATCCTGATCAACTCCCTGAGATCCCCGTTGTGCTGATACCACTGCCTGCGGAGGCACCACTGGAGTGCCCTCATGTGCCAGCGTGCATGGTTGACCAACAGAATGCAGGAGGCGAACAGACCGAGCAGACGAAGGACCTTCAGAACTGGAACAACCGCTCCATTGTGGAATAAAGGGATAATTTCCTGAATGTCGAGAATTCTTTGAGGAGGAGGAAATGCTCGACACACAGTAGTGTCCAGTACCGCCCCTATGAACAGGTTGCGTTGAGAGGGCACCAGGTGAGATTTGGGCACATTGATCGAAAAACCCAAGTTGAATAACAGCTGAGATGTCACCTGCAGATGATGTTGCACCATCTCTGGGAACTCTGCTTTCAGAAGCCAGTCGTCCAGGTAGGGGAAAACCGGAATCCCCGACCTCCTGAGATGAGCAGCCACCACTGCCATCACCTTCGTGAAGACTGGAGGTGCGATAGTAAGACCAAACGGAAGGACCGCAAACTGGTAGTGTTGCGACCCAACCGTAAAACTTAGATACTTCCTGTGCGACTTCAGGATTGGGATGTGAAAATACGCATCCTGCAAGTCGATCGACACCATCCAGTCTCCTTGCTGCAATGGTTGAAGAACCTGTGCAAGGGTCAGCATCTTGAATTTCTCCTGCTTCAGGTAAAAATTCAAAACTCTGAGGTCCAGGATCGGACGCAATCTGCCGTCCTTCGTGGGAATCAGGAAATACCGGGAGTAGCATCCCTGACCCCTTTCTTGCTCTGGAACCACCTCTATCACACCTTTTTGTAGCAATGCAAGAACCTCCTTCTGCAGAAGAAGTAGATGGTCTTCTGAGCAAAAACCTTGGCAAGGAGGGTAAGGGGGAGGAAATTCCCGAAAGGGAAGGGCGTACCCATTCTCCACGAGGTTTAAAACCCAAAGGTCGGTCGTGACGGATTTCCAACCTCGCAGAAAGTGGGACCCCCGACCCCCCACAGGTCTCACATGATCTAGGATGGGGGATCTAGGGCTGCTTCCCTGAAGCTTCATTGGGAGCAGAGGAGGCAGAAGATGAAGATGGGTTGCGTGTAATATATCAATGGGGGGAGGGAAAAAGAAGCAGAGGTCCATTCGGCTTCCAGAGGTTAGTACAAAGATATCAGGGTGGGGGAATGGACCACTTGTCCTGTGTACCAGGGTCTTTTAATTTACGTGGTTGGGCATCCTTAAAAAACCCTCATATACGTACACTGGCGTTAGGCGGTATATCTTGATTCTCCGCCGTAGTGTATCGTGATAGCATGATCATTGGGCTTTTTATTGTCCAAATGCTAACCTCCCCATGGAGGAAGACCAACTGGTTGTACAGTAGTGGTCAGAGATAATGGAACGAGGGCGTGCTCGTGCTCTGTGAACTGTGGTGTTAAAATTCCTAAAGTCAAGTCCCGTGTCCTTTATTCTTGGGGTTCTTGACAGAGGGAAATTAAAAATGGTGTTCGTGCATGTGAATAAACTTGATTATTAGTTTAATGCACTGGTATGAATCTGGTGTTATCTGGTCAACATGTTTCAGCCCCATGCAGGGTCTAGAGGCTTTCGTCAGGACCGGAAGGTGAAATGGAGGGCTTAATTGGGCTCTCCACTATTTTTCTGGAGGTGGAGAAAAGTACTCACCACCTTCGATTTAAGGAAGTCAGACCGGTTGTATCTGTTCCTTGTTTCGCAAGTTGGACATCTTCATTCAGGGTGTCAGTCAGTTAGGTGAGTGCCAATTGCGGCTACTCTGGCAGAATAGCTTGTTCTGACTCTGGACAATCCAGGGGAACGTCAGAGTCAGAACAAGCTATTCTGCCAGAGTAGCCGCAATTGGCACTCACCTAACTGACTGACACCCTGAATGAAGATGTCCAACTTGCGAAACAAGGAACAGATACAACCGGTCTGACTTCCTTAAATCGAAGGTGGTGAGTACTTTTCTCCACCTCCAGAAAAATAGTGGAGAGCCCAATTAAGCCCTCCATTTCACCTTCCGGTCCTGACGAAAGCCTCTAGACCCTGCATGGGGCTGAAACATGTTGACCAGATAACACCAGATTCATACCAGTGCATTAAACTAATAATCAAGTTTATTCACATGCACGAACACCATTTTTAATTTCCCTCTGTCAAGAACCCCAAGAATAAAGGACACGGGACTTGACTTTAGGAATTTTAACACCACAGTTCACAGAGCACGAGCACGCCCTCGTTCCATTATCTCTGACCACTACTGTACAACCAGTTGGTCTTCCTCCATGGGGAGGTTAGCATTTGGACAATAAAAAGCCCAATGATCATGCTATCACGATACACTACGGCGGAGAATCAAGATATACCGCCTAACGCCAGTGTACGTATATGAGGGTTTTTTAAGGATGCCCAACCACGTAAATTAAAAGACCCTGGTACACAGGACAAGTGGTCCATTCCCCCACCCTGATATCTTTGAAGATGGGTTGCGGCCAGAACCTCTCCGTCCTCTTTGCCTTCCTCTATACGACCTATAGAGGGGATTCTGCTGCTGCTGCTGTTGTTGCTGCTGCGGAGGTTGCCGGAAGGTACGAAATGAGGACCTCCCAAATCCTCTAAACTTCCTGAATCCAAATCCCTTAGCAGGAGTCTGTAAACCCAAAGACTTCGCAGCAACCCTGCTATCTTTAAACCTCTGCAAGGCGGAATCGGCCTTCTCCCCAAACAGTTTCTCTCCATCAAAAGGCAAGTCAATTAACGTGACCTGAAAATCTGCAGAAAAACCCAGAAGAACAAAGCCAAGCTTGCCTCCTAGTGGCTATCGAAGACCCCATAATTCTAGCCACAGAATCAGCCGTGTCTAGACCCGACTGAATAATCTGCCTTGCAGCAGCTTGAGTGTCCGTGACAACCTCCATAAAAGAGGCCTTCTCTTCTTCTGGCAGCTTAGGGGCTAATAACTTCATAGAGTCCATCAGTGCATGAACATAGCGCCCCAATAAACAAGTGGCATTGGTTGATATAAGAGCCATGCTTCCTGACGAAAAGAGCTTTTTGGCTGTCTGATCAGTCTTCTTAGAAACCCTATCCGCTGGTGTTTGAGGGAAGGCGCCTGACGATTGCTTCGAGCATGAAGCTTGCACCACAAGGCTCTCTGGAGAAGGGTGAGAAGAAAGAAAGCTTGGATTCCCCGGAGCCACCCTGTATCTCCTTGCCACTTGTCTGGATACTGCAGGCGAAGAAAGAGGCTTGCGTCAAACGTCCATCACTGGCTCTAATATAGCCTCATTAAATGGTAACAAGGGCTCTACAATTGACGAAGGTGAATGCAGAACTTCAGTCAAAAGATTCGGTTTATATTCAGCAGAGGGTAACTGCAAGTCCAGCAACTCTGCAGCCTTCTTGATGACCGAATGATAAGGGGCCAATTCTTGTGGTGGTGAAGACCTAGCAGAAGAATGCTCCCACTCCGGAGTAGTAGCAAGACCACTAGCATCCTGAATGCCTTCAAAGTCATAAGAAGATCCATCAAGCTCACCTTCCTCCCTATAAAGCTCCTCTTCCAAAACCCTCTGTGCCTCTCTTCTAGAACGGATCCGAGGAAGCAGAGTCGGCGGCGCCGGAGGAGTCGGCGCCGCCGGGCGTGGAGCCGAAGGAGTCGGCAACGGCGTCGAAGGAGGCTCCGAAGAAGGCAAATGATCCAGACGAAGCCGGGATGTATCACCAGACGGCGCTGGGAACTGCCACAAAGGAGCCATCAGCAAGAAGGGCATAAAGGGAGCCTGAGCATAATGCTGCGGCACTCCCAAAGTGTATGCCATAGGACCAGATGATGCGCCGGATGGGAAGGCAGCCCTTTGAAAAATCCCATACATCGCATTGAGGAAATACGTTGAATACGCACCCGGAGTCGGGAACTGCGGGTATGGGTTTGACCCTGAATCCGGTCGAGGAGTACCAGGAACCGGAGCCGAAGTGTCCTCAACTGGCACCGCAGGTTCAGCTGGTACTGGAGAAGGCTCTTCCTCCTGATCCGGTTCAGCGTAAGAAGCTGGAGACTCCACTGGCGCCGGTGACTGCGCCGGTGACTGCGCCGGGGACCGCGCCGGAGTCCGCTTCGGCGAAGGTGACTTCTCTGGAGACATTCGAGAAGGAGATGGATATGCAACTTCCTTGCTTCGACGCCGAGGCGACGGCGACCTCGAAGCCTTATTCCTTGACGATCGGCGCCGAGAGCTATGCTTCCTCTTCTTATGATGTTTCTTCGACTTCGAAGAGTGTGAAGTCGACGACTCCAGCCTTGATTTCTCCTTTTTCCTACCTCTTCTTTCCTTCTTCGCCTTGGCCATGAAGAGTTTCGCCTCCCTCTCCTTCAGGGCCTTAGGGTTCATCTTTCTACAGCTGGAGCAGTCCTCCACATCATGATCTGAAGAAAGACACCACAAACAATCATCATGGGGGTCAGTCATGGACATGTGACCCCCACATTCCCTACAAGGTTCAAAACCTGACTTTCTTGTCGAAGACATAGCTCATCCAGAAACAGTAACCCACTACAAGACTACAAAGTAGCAGGAGAGTGCTGGAAAACCGTTGCGCGTCGACGGCGCGGAAAAAAGGGAACTGACATCATCACGCCGATGTGGCTCTTTTATGGCTCCGGTGACGTCATACGGTGTCCCGAGCGGAGCCGAGGTATTATGACGTCCACGTCGGCGTAGAGAGCTGGGGAAAAAAGTTCAGTGGAATGCTGGCGCAGGGGATATTCACAAGGTGAGGAATCCACTGGCAGATGTATCCATCAGAAAAAAAAATTAGAGCACATTTCCACTTCTCAAATCCTCTTCTATTTCATTAAAAAATTCTGACTTGCAGACTGAAACATGCACTTTGAATACCAGCAGCAGATTTCCCTGGTGAGCAGTAGCTTTACTACAGGGATCTAATGAGCAACTAGAGTGCTAAAATTCACAATTTATGGCAAATGTGTGACACATCTGAATACCTTCTTGAAGGAACCAAAGTAAACAAGCATTGAAAATGCAATAGGTCTCGCCCTCGTTTAAGTTAAAGCAATTTTGTTTGTAATTAGGTGGCGTTTTAGCTTTGCTATTATTAGTGTTTTTCAAACTTTCATGTACATAACATGCATATGCATGCATATATGTATGCATGCATTTTTATTTGTATTTATATAGATATGCAGATTATATATATGTTTATATATGTATGTATATATATATACACATACATATAAATGCATATGCATATATATATATGCATATATATATGTGCATTTGTGTGCGTGTAGAGAGAGGTGTAGAGGTAGAGAGTAGTAGAGAGAAAGGTAGAGAGGTAGAGAGTAAAGGATGAGTAATAGAGAGTAGAGAGTGAGTAGCAGAGAGTAGTAGAGAGAGTAGCAGAGAGTGAGTAGTAGAGAGTAGTAGAGAGAGTAGTAGAGAGTAGTAAAGAGTGAGTAGTAGAGAGTGGGTAATAGAGAGTAGTAGAGTGAGTAGTAGAGAGTGAGTAGTAGAGAGTGAGTAGTAGAGAGTCAGTAGAAGAGAGAGAGTAGTAGGTAGAGAGTGAGTAGTAGAGAGTAGTAGAGAGTGAGTAGTAGAGAGTGAGTAGTAGAGAGTAAGTAGTAGAGAGTGAGTAGTAGAGAGTGAGTAGTAGACAGAGTAGTAGGGAGTAGTAGAGTAGTAGAGAGTGAGTAGTAGAGAGTAGTAGCGAGTGAGTAGTTTTAAAAGGAACACAATGAGGGGGTTCATTTTGCTATAGAGATTTTGATTAGTGCTGAAAAAGGAAAATTGGGGCACATTTTGAGTGACTTCTCAAATCCTCTTCTATTTCATTAAACAATTCTGACATGCAGACTGAAACCTGCACTTTGAATACCAGCAGCAGACTTCCCTGGTGAGCAGTACCTTTACTACAGTGATCTAATGAGCAAGTAGAGTGCTAACATTCAGAATTCATGGCAAATGTGTGACACATCTGAATACCTTCTTGATGGAACCAAAGTAAACAAGCACTGAAAATGCAAATGGTCTCGCCCTCGTTTAAGTTAAAGCAATTCTGTTTGTAATTAGGTCGCTTTTTAGCTTTGCTTATATTAGTTTTTTTCAAACTTTCAAGTACATAACATGCATATGTATGCATATATGTATGCATGCATTTATATTTGTATTTATATAGATATGCAGATTATATATATGTGTATATATATATATATACACATACATATATATATAAATGCATATATATATGCATATGTGTGTGTGTGTAGAGAGAGGTAGAACGGTAGCGGTGTAGAGGGGTAGAGAGTAGTAGAGAGAGAGGTAGTAGAGAGTAATAGAGAGTAGTAGAGAGTGAGTAGTGGAGAGCGAGTAGTAGAGTGAGTAGCAGAGAGTGAATAGTAGAGAGAGTAGTAGAGAGCGAGTAGTAGAGAGTGAGTAGTAGAGAGTGAGTAGTAGAGAGTGAGTAGTAGAGTGTGAGTGGTAGAGAGTAGTAGAGTGAGTAGTAGAGTACTAGAGAGTGAGTAGTAGAGAGTAGTAGTGAGTAGTAGAGAGTGAGTAGTAGAGTGTGAGTGGTAGAGAGTAGTAGAGTGAGTAGTAGAGAGTACTAGAGAGTGAATAGTAGAGAGTAGTAGAGATTGAATAGTAGAGAGTAGTAGAGAGTGAGTAGTAGAGAGTGGTAGAGAGTGAGTAGTAGAGAGTAGTCAGTCAGTGTCAGTCAGTCAGTGTCAGCTAGAGCAGCACTGCTGACCTGGTTCTCTGGCTCTAAAGCAGCTCTGCTGACCTGGTTCTCTCCCTCTAAAGCAGCTCTGCTGACCTGGTTTCTCTGGCTCTACAGCAGGTCTGCTGACCTGGTACTCTGGCTCTAGAGCTGCTCTGCTGACCTAGTTCTTAGGTACAGAGCAGCTCTGCTGAACTGGTTCTTAGGCTCTAGAGCAGTTCTGCTGACATGGTTCTCTGGCTCTAGAGCAGCTCTGCTGACCTGGTTCTCTCCCTCTAGAGCAGCTCTGCTGACCTGGTTC
Source organism: Triturus cristatus (assembly GCF_964204655.1). Classification (NCBI taxonomy): domain Eukaryota; kingdom Metazoa; phylum Chordata; class Amphibia; order Caudata; family Salamandridae; genus Triturus; species Triturus cristatus. The sequence continues at coordinate 460,426,124 of NC_140592.1, read as the reverse complement.
TCTCCCTCTAAAGCAGCTCTACTGACCTGGTTTCTCTGGCTCTACAGCAGCTCTGCTGATCTGGTTCTCTGGCTCTAGAGCAGCTCTGCTGAACTGGTTATTAGGCTCTAGAGCAGCTCTGCTGACCTAGTTCTCTGGCTCTAAAGCAGCTCTGCTGACCTGGTTCTATGGCTCTAAAGCAGCTCTGCTGACTTGGTTCTCTGTCTCTAGAGCAGCTCTGCTGACCTGGTTCTCTGGCTCTAAAGCAGCTCTACTGACCTGGTTCCCTCCCTCTAAAGAGATCTGCTGACCTAGTTCTCTGGCTCTAAAGCAGTTCTGCTGACCTAGTTCTCTCCCTCTAAAGCAGCTCTACTGACCTGGTTTCTCTGGCTCTACAGCAGCTCTGCTGACCTAGTTCTATGGCTCTAAAGCAGCTCTGCTGACCTGGTTCTCTGGCTCTAGAGCAGCTCTGCTGACCTGGTTCTCTGGCTATAAAGCAGTTCTGCTGACCTGGTTCTCTCCCTCTAAAGCAGCTCTGCTGACCTGGTTTCTCTGGCTCTACAGCAGCTCTGCTAACCTGGTTCTTGGCCTCTAGAGCAGCTCTGCTGACCTGGGTCTCTGGCTCTAGAGCAGCTCTGCTGACCTGGGTCTCTGGTTCTAGAGCAGCTCTGCTGACCTGCTTCTTAGGCTCTAGTATTCAAAAAGCGGTTCAGTCGGGTTTTAGATAAATTACAACTAGTGCATAAACATCTCACAAATATATCTCCAAATGCCTAGATATTAATAATTAGTTTACAAACAATAAGGTACATGACTCAAATTGCTGTTTGATGTGTCAGTTTTATCTAAATGGAAGTTTTTACATTCTTTACACATATATTGAATTTTAGCTGCCAATACAATCAAAATTACACATTAGGTGGAGGTGACTTTAGTGCTCGGTGTTTAAGTGATGTGCAATGTATACAAGGTGGTAAAAATGATTATACAAGTGAAGGAGGAGGCCAGATGTTACAGGAAATACAATAGGCCTGCCAAATTATGATTCTTTTTTAGGGCAACGCCTTTGGATGATCTGGACCTAGTATGTTTGTCGACGTTTCGACCCAATGCAACTCCCTTGGGTAGTCAGGGGTGGGTCTTCATCAGGACGGGACGGGCGGGGAGATTCGGGGGCAACCTACAATTTAAGACGGGGTAGGATGATTAAATATGTGGCAGAGATACAATCTGGAGTAAAAATAGAAATGTAGAAGGCGGTCAAAACTCACCCTGATCCACCAGAGTGAATCCTGGGGCGAGACCTGGTGGCACGGTGATTGATGACCCAGGTAGAAGTGATCTACAAGTTAAAAGGTAGTGGGTTTTAGGTTTTAAACTGCTACGGAGGCAGGCATGACGTCTAGCAGAACCGCACTAGCCTGATTTTGGAGGGCTGCGAGAGGCTATCTATACCGCGAGCTGTGTGTAGTCTATACTGCGAGCTGTGTGCCGTGCCACCATGCTCGTTTATATAATGAACAGTAAAATTAGTTAAGGGGGGGCGCGCTTGGTGTAAAACAGTTGAGACACAGAGGAGCTCAGAACTAAGGGGCGGACAGAGGCGCCTCCTATGTGACACAAGTAAATGCGTAACCAGCGAACGAACGACGCAAAGTTGATCATTCAGAGGTGCCCGGAGCAGTGCGCTTGGTGAAAAAGGGATTAACATACAAGGGCGCGAACTGGTGTGTTGGAGCGCTTGACTCGGATTGGACGAACTCACATGCTGCAAAGGTCTGCTTGGGCCAGGCGGGAGCGTGTGCGACTGTTCGCGGGGTTGGAACTGGCTATGGCAAACCGGCAAAAGCAAGTCTACCGTAAAAAGCGTTAACCAAGCGCAACATGTTACATTATTGAAGTAAACATGCAAGGGCTAAGATAATGTGCCGTGTATGGTTGGGCCCAATGGCTGAAGCGCCCCTCCTCTCTCACCTTATCAATCTGCTGTGGATGCTTGACGAGCTAGATCGGGGATTACAGGCATGAGTCCTGTAACTTGGCTGCAAAGTCAGGGACTGGTGTGGCCGAATGAACGTCCTCATATGGGCTTAGCGAATGTGCTTGCGTGCAAGCATGCTCAGAGGAGATGGAAAGGTGGCAGTGGTCTAATGAATCGATGATGGTACGATTGATCGATGTTACAGGTATCAGTTTCTTAGGTCTAGAGCATAGGCCTACAGCTGGTGAGTCGAGAACCGGTGACAAAATACTTATTCATGAGCGGGATGTTCGGAGGACATGAAACCATCTCACAGTATGGAATATTTGAGAAAAGAAACATTTCATGCGTGGTGCATTCTAACACGAGCATTGCTGGTGCATGAGGAAGCATGGTCTAAAACACTGATTTATAAGTGGGATGTTCGGAAGACATGAAACAATTACTCAGTATGGAATATTAGAAAAGAGACATTTTGGTATAAAGCATGCGTGATACAGTCTGACATAAGCATTGCTGGTGCATGATGAAGCGTGGTCTACAGGAGGCTGTGATTGATAACACATTAGAAACATATTCAATATCAACCAGAGATTTACTTTAAAAAAAGGCTTAACGAGCATAATAGTACCATCAAACTTGAGATGCAAAAATTCTTCAGAAAAATACGACTAAAATACTCCTTCAATAAGAATGTGTACAATCCGTCAGGCGCCGCTACACCTTTCAGACCCCCATCGACATTTACACCCGGGGCATACATGATGAACCAGAGAATATTGGCCTATGATCAGGTTGTCTTACAAGAAACTATGGAACTTCTGGAAGTAAGACAGTATATAAGCCACAACATCAGCAAAGAAGAAAAACTGGCATTGAATCCGCTACGCAACAATGATAGCATCATTATCAAGGCCGCTGATAAAGGTGGAGCAGTGGTCGTGCAGAACACCTCGGACTACATAGAAGAGATTGAGCAGCAATTGGGAGTTCTGGATAGTTATCTCCCGACACCAAGGGATCCCACCACAGAGATTAGGTCTCTCATCAAGAAACTGACTGAGGATGGACTCAATAAAGGTTTTCTTAGCCAATTGGAGTTGGAGTTCCTGAATAAAAACGAGCTCAGAATCCCCACTATATACACCCTCCCTAAAGTGCACAAACGCTTGGAGAAACCACCAGGGAGACCAATTGTCTCAGGGTGTGGCTCAATTCTTGAACCCCTTAATCAATTCATAGACCATTTCCTGCAACCCTGGGTGGTAGAGACTAAATCATATGTGAGAGACACCATGCACGCCATCCAAATTCTTGAAGGCCAGGTATTCAACACTCAATCACAATTCCTTGTGACCTTGGACGTCTCGTCCCTCTACACTTCAATACCACAGACCAAGGCGTTGGACGTGGTAAGAAATACGCTGAATAAGCGCCCAAGACCGCACTGGATACCAACTGATTTCATAATTTAAATGTTGTGTATAGCTATGAAGAAAAATTACTTTGTGTTCAGAAATCAATTCTATTTCCAATGCAAAGGTGTGGCGATGGGAGCTACATATGCGCCGAGCCTGGCCAATATCTTTATGGATGGCTATGAGGAAGAGCATCTGTACAGCATGGATAATCCATTCATTGAGTCTATCGCACCATGGAAAAGATATATTGACGATGCCATCATGATCTGGTCCGGCACAGAGGATGAGCTGAATCAATTTGCCGCATGGATTAACAACAGATCGAAAGACATTCAATTTACCATGACATACATCAACGAAACCATTGACTTCCTGGATCTCACTTTCAGAGTGGATGAGGGTCTGATATATTGTGACCTCTTCCGGAAACCCATCTAAAGGAACCCACTATTGAAATATGATTCACACCATCCGCGCAACCTGAGGGACAATCTACCTTATGGGCAATACCTCAGGTTGAGAAGGAACTGTACACGGAGAGTGGATTTCTTCAAGGAAACTGATTTCCTGACTAAACGCCTAAGAGAACGAGGCTACCCAATTGGGCTGCTCAAACGGGCAAGGAAACGTGCTTGGTATTGCCCACGTGATCTGTTGCTACAAACCAAAGAAAAGAACAAGATCAGAAATGAGAACATTGTATGTGTCACCACATTCAACTCAAAAGGGTAATGGCATAAAGAAAATCATCAAAAAATATTGGAAACTGGTGGCTAGCGAACTAAACATTACCGAAAGCCCTCTATTTGCTTTCAAAAGAGGACGTAATATTAAGGACAATGTGGTCAAGGCTTATCTCGAGCCACCCAAACCACAGGATCTCAGAAGTCAACTGGGATTGCCTCCTATTATTGGGCATCACAAATGTGGACAGTGCAAAGCTTGCCCTCTCACCATTGAAGGGACAAACTTCATACACGAAACACATACATACAAACTCGCATCATTTTCCAATTGCAACACTATCAATGTGATTTACATCATTTTTTGCCCATGTAACTTGGTGTACGTAGGACAAACTACACAGAAGGTGAAAGTCAGGATCCTCCAACACATGAGCAGAATTAGATGTAAGACCCAAGGAGCTCCTTTAGTGGAAAACTTCACCACCCATAACCACTCTCCAGAAAGCATCAGAAGGAGAGTAGTTGAAAAGATTTGCCACAACCCAAGGGGTGGCTCAGTTTCCTCATCCCTTAATTACAAAGAATGCAGATGGATTTACTCTCTTAATTCAGTGGCCCATGGCCTAAATGAACATGAGGAGACAGCAAAACAGATGGGTCAGCTTTAAAATATACTTTTACATGCTATACGTTAGGTACTACACATTTGGATGGGCTACATTACCACCATTCCCATAATACCCGGCCCAGACATTTCAACTCTAATCGGCACGGGCAGGAGTGGTGCATTATCAGTATGATTCCCTCACCACTATGTGTACTATTATGCTCGTTAAGCCTTTTTTTTATAAAGTAAATCTCTGGTTGATATTGAATATGTTTCTAATGTGTTATCAATCACAGCCTCCTGTAGACCACACTTCATCATGCACCAGCAATGCTTATGTCAGACTGTATCACGCATGCTTTATACCAAAATGTCTCTTTTCTAATATTCCATACTGAGTAATTGTTTCATGTCTTCCGAACATCCCACTTATAAATAAGTGTTTTAGACCATGCTTCATCATGCACCAGCAATGCTCGTGTTAGAATGCACCACGCATGAAATGTTTCTTTTCTCAAATATTCCATACTGTGAGATGGTTTCATGTCCTCCGAACATCCAGCTCATGAATAAGTATTTTGTCACCGGTTCTCGACTCACCAGCTGTAGGCCTATGCTCTAGACCTAAGAAACTGATACCTGTAACATCGATCAATTGTAACATCATCGATTCATTAGACCACTGCCACGCTTTCATCTCCTCTGAGCATGCGTGCATGCAAGCACGTCCGCTAAGCCCATATGAGGACGTTCATTCGGCCACACCAGTCCCTGACTTTATAGCCAAGTTACAGGACTCATGCCTGTAATCCCCGATCTAGCTTGACAAGCATTCACAGCAGATTGATAAGGTGAGAGAGGAGGGGCGCTTCAGCCATTGGGCCCAACCATACACGGCACAACATTATCTTAGCCCTCGCATGTTTACTTTAATACAGTAACATGTTGCGCTTGGTTAACGCTTTTTACAGTAGACTTGCTTTTGCCGGTTTGCCATAGCCAGTTCCAACCCCGCGAACAGTCGCACACGCTCCCGCCTGGCCCAAGCGGACCTTTGCAGCATGTGGGTTCGTCCAATCCAAGTCAAGCGCTCCAACACACCAGTTTGCGCCCTTGTATGTTAATCCCTTTTTCACCAAGCGCACTGCTCCGCGCACCTCTGAATGATCAGCTTCGCTTCGTTCGTTCGCTGGTTACGCATTTACTTGTGTCACATAGGAGGCGCCTCTGTCCGGCCCCCTAGTTCTGAGCTCCTCTGTGTCTCAACTGTTTTACACCAAGCGCGCTCCCCCTTAACTAATTTTTTTACTGTTCATTATATAAACAAGCATGGCGGCACGGCACACAGCTCGCAGTATAGACTACACACAGCTCGCGGTATAGATAGCCTCTCCCAGCCCTCCATTATCAGGCTAGTGCGGTTCTGCTAGAAGTCATGCCTGCCTCCGTGACAGTTTAAAACCTAAAACCCACTACCTTTTAACTTGTAGATCACCTCTACCTGGGTCATCAATCACCGTGCCACCAGGTCTCGCCCCAGGTTTCACTCTGGTGCGTCAGGCTGAGTTTTTACCGCCTTCTACATTTCGATTTTTACTCCAAATTGTATCTCTGCCAGATATTTAATCCTCCTACCCCGTCTTAAATTGTAGGCTGCCCCCGAATCTCCTTGCCCGTCCCGTCCTGATGAAGACCCACCCCTGACTACCCAAGGGAGCTGCATTGGGTCGAAACGTCGACAAACATACTAGGTCCAGATCATCCAAAGGCGTTGCCCTAAAAAAGAATCATAATTTTGGCAGGCCTATTGTATTTCCTGTAACATCTGGCCTCCTCCTTCACTTGTATAATAATTTTCACCACCTTGTATATATTGCCTATCACTTAATCACCGAACACTAATGTCACCTCCACCTAATGTGTAATTTTGATTGTATTGGCAGCTAAAATTCAATATATGTGCAAAGAATGTAAAAACTTCCATTTAGATAAAATTGACACATCAAACAGCAATTTGAGGCATGTACCTTATTGTTTGTAAACTAATTATTAATATCTAGGCATTTGGAGATATATTTGTGACATGTTTATGCACTAGTTGTAATTTATCTAAAATCCGACAGAACCGCTTTTTGAATACTACGTTATACCCAGGTTCTGAGGGACACAGGGTCGCCTCATTTTTGTATAATTCTTAGGCTCTAGAGCAGCTCTGCTGACCTGGTTCTCTGGCTCTACAACGGCTCTGCTGACCTGGTTCTCTGCGCTCACGATGCACGCACCCAAATTTGCGAAAATATATTTAAAAATAATATAAGTTTATTATAAGTACAAATATATTATTTTTATGAATATCTTAGATAATCTCTTGCCCTAATATGTATATTAAAGACACATACATATCATTTTGGGACATAATTTTTGTTTGCGGGAGTCGCGCACCCAGCGCGCCCCAGCATGTATATGACGTCATACAGGACCCGCCACCGCGCAAGCATCTCGTACTGTAATGCGCATGTGTCGCGAATGCGCGGGAGCAGGAGTCGCGGACTGGTCGCATACCAATCGCGCACATCACGTAATATTAAATGTATATGATGTAACTGAAAAACACGCAGCCGTCGCAGAACGTACGCGGATCCTTCACAACTTTTCTAAAATGGCTGCTAGAATCCGGGCACCCACCGTGATGTGTACGCTTTGAGTGCGCGACTCCGAAAAAAATTGGATTTTTTTTTAAAGAAAATATAAATATATTAAAATAAAAAATGAAAACAAAAAAATGTATCAATCTTTCAGTTTGAATATTTTTTATGTGCACTTTTCAGAAAAATATATAATGTTATTTAATGAATAAGATATTTATAAATAAACAGTTAAAAACTGTAGAAAATCAGTACAAAAAAATAGGTATAACTACTATCTCACTTAAAAACTAGCATTTAGAAAACCTTTGAGATTCACTGACAAAAAACCATAGGTTTCGGAGACGTTATGGTTAAAAATTAGCATTTAAAAAAGCTTTGAAATTCACTGAAAAAAACATAGGTTTCAGGAGTGTTATAGTTAGCTAGCCATTTCACTCGTACACAAACATAGAAATTCCTCCGTTATAGTTAGTTCTGCTAACTATAACTTGCGCGCCCGCAATGCACTGCTGATGATGTCACATATTGCATCATTCATGACATGGTCAGTGACATCACTGATGACATCTCAAATGACATCACTGATGACATCATACATGTGGCAATCTAATACACCTCATCTTACACTAGTATACCCTTTCATCACTCACTGTAAAAGACAGAGTACCATATTTGAAACCATTGACACACCAATACCAGTTACTACATACCCGCTCACTGATTCCTAAGTCTACACACACAACTCCCCATTCAACAACAGAATCATTTATACATGCAGTCACTAATCAATAGAACACTATCAAATGCACTCATACACATATATAGACATTGACACATCAGCAGTCATCTTAGTTGGTTATGCAGTCATCCTACTCACTCATGGGAAAAATTAATCACACTTACATTTACTCACTTACACAATTATCAAACAACACCTCATGTATTCAAACACATAGTAACTCATAGTTAATATGTTAAAAAATCACCATTACAATTATACACTCATTCATATAGTTACTCTCACAATCACTGACTCTTAAACATACTTATTTATATACACCAACTCTCACATACAATGCCTATTATTTTTTTAGTTTGTTGAAGATGTACAACTAAAACATATATTCGCTCACCAACACACAAATAAATACACTCAGTCACCCAAACAACTGTTTCCACAAGCACTCTTAAACCTATACACCTAGTCAATCAACCATTCACACATCTATGCATAGAGTTACACACACCCCATCCAACCACACACAAACTCAGTGTCCCATACAAATACTCACCCAACTAATCAACTAATATACACACTCATGTAGTTAGTGATCAACTGATGTAGCATGTTATACAACAACAGAGACAGTGATGCACACATTCACATAGTTTAGTTACTAATCCATGTATTAAGTGAGACACTTTTAATTACTCACTTAAACAGACAGTCAGACAGCTACTAAATCCTCCATCCAGACAGTTATATATCCACTCAATCTTCAATACAGATTGGTATATATATAATACATATTTAAATTTCTAACTAAACCACATTCACTGGATGATATCATCAGTGATGTCACTGACCACGTCATGAATGATGCAATATGTGACATCATCAGCAGTGCATTGTGGGCGCGCGGGTTATAGTTAGCAGAACTAACTATAACGGAGGAATTTCTATGGTTTTGTACGAGTGAAATGGCCAGCTAACTATAACACCCCTGGAATCTATGGTTTTTTCTGGGGATTTCTAAGGTTTTTTAAATGCTAATTTCTAACTATAACGTCTCTGAAACCTATGGTTTTTCAGTGAATATATATATATACACATATTTATTTTTGTACCGCCCTAAAACGCTATAATTACCCTTACTACCCCAATACCCATACCCTATAAAACCCTAAAATTACCCTTACTACCCCAGAACCCTTATCCCCCTAAAATCCTAAACTTACCCTTACTACCCCAATACCCATACCCCTAAACCCTAAAATTACCCCTGGAACCCCAAAAATCCAAACTCACCCTGAACCCTAAAATTACTCCTGGCACCCCAAAACCCATACTCACCCTGAACCCAAAAATTACCCTTAACCCCAAAACTCATACCCACCCTTAACCCCAAAATTAACCCTTGCACCCCAAAACCCTAACACACCATGAGCCCTTAAATTAACCATTGCACCCCAAAACCGAAACACACCCTGAACCCCAAAATTAACCTTGCACCCCAAACCCACCCTGAACCCTAAAATTACCACTGGCTCCACAATACCCCAAACCCACCCTGAACCCTAAAATTACCTCTGACCCCTCAAACCTGGCGCCCCAAAAACCCAAACACACCCAGAACCCTACAATTACCCTTGAACCCCAAAAACCCAAACCCACCCTGATCCCTAACATTACCCTTGACACCCACAAACCCATACCCACCCTGAACCCCCAAATTAGCCCTTGCACCCAAAAACCTAAACACACCCTGAACCCTAAAATTACCCCTGGCACCCCAAAACCAAAAAACACACCCTGAACCCTAAAATTACCCCTGGCACCCCAAAACCCAAAACCAACCTGAACCCTAAAATCTCCGCAGACAATCCAAAACCCAAACCCACCCTGTACCCTAAAATTACCAGTCAGCCCAAAACCCATACTGAACCCCAAAACTAACACTTGCACCCCATAACCCATACGCACCCTAAATCTTAAATTTACCCTTGGCACCCCAAAATCAAAATACACCCTGAACCCTAAAATTAACCTTGGCACCCCAAAATCTATACTCCTACACCTCAAAACCCAAACCCACCCTAAACCCTATACTTACCTTATACTTACATGTAAAACACATAAGCCTTTACTATTCATGCCGTCACAACGAAATTCGCTGTAAAGGCATGCGTGGTAAAAGGATATGCATTGTAATGCCATGCGTTGTAATGGCATTGCGATGTAATGGTAGTTGCGTTGTAATTGCAACCAGTATGCATCTGTTCTTGGCATGTAGAGCTGTAGATCCACACACTTATGCATAGATCGCCATCTGGTGTTGGGCCCGGATGTTTGCACTTCGTTGTCGTCCTGGAAAGTCTTTGGAAGTCACAGGATAGGTGGCTCCTCCTTTGGACAATAGTGCGCATGGGCAGCGACTCCATTGTCAGATTGTTTTTTCGCCAAGAAGGGAAATGATGGAGTTTTGTAAGAAACAGAAAAGATGCCCATGTATGTTGTATCTAAATAAGAAAATACTGGAACAGATAAAGGTAGCCGGGTAGGTGGGTGGGCGTGTGTGGATCTACATCTCTACATGCCAAGAACAGATGCATACTGGAAAGCATTTTCCGTTCGAGGCATATGAGCTGTAAATCACACACTTATGCATAGATTGCATAGCAGTACCCCTCCTTAGCGGCGACCACCAGTGTCTGTTGCAGTAGTTTGAAATAGTGTTTCAAGTACAGCTTGACCCACACTAGATTGTTGTTTTGCTTGCACATCTACACAATAGTGTTTTGTGTATGTGTGCGGTGTAGACCATGTAGCTACTTTGCAGATATCATCTAGGGGAATGTTCCCTTAAAATGCCATTGAAGCCCCTATTTTTCGGGTAGAGTGGGCTTTAGGGGGAATAGATAGTGTTCGTTTTGCTTTGTGGTAGCAAATTTGTATACTTTTGACAATCCACCTTGCGATCCCAGATTTTGATATGGGACTGCCATTATGCGGTGGTGAGAAGAATACAAAAAGTTGTTTTGTTTTACGAAAAGGTTTTGTCATGTGAATATAATAAAGGAGTGCTCTTTTTACGTCTAGAGTATGAAGAGCTCTTTCTGCGACTGTTTGTGGTTGCAAGAAGAATACTGGTAACTCCACAGACTGAGATGAAAAGGAGAGATAACTTTAGGAAGGTATTTGGGATTTGTCCTGAGAACCACTTTGTTATGATGGAGTTGTAAAAAAGGTTCTTGAATAGTTAGTGCTTGTAGCTCGCTGACTCTTCTAAGAGAAGGGATGGTCACAAGGAAAGCAACTTTCCATGTAAGAAACTGTAGCTCGCATTTATGCAGAGGTTCGAATGGAGGGCTCATTAGTCTTGTGAGGACAATGTTTAAATTCCACACTGGTGAGGGTGGTACCCTAGGAGGAATGATTCTTTTAAGGCATTCCATAAATGCTTTATTGGCAGGTACCCTGAATAATGACAAGTGTTGTCTATTTTGTAAGTAAGCTGCTATGCCAGCGAGGTGTAACCTAATAGATGTGTATGCTAGATTACACCTTTGAAGATGTAGTAGGTAACATATGATGTGTTGAATAGACACATCTAAAGGATTGATATTGTTGTTATTACAAATCTTTTCCACTTGGCTGCATAGCAGGCTGTAGTGGTGGGGCGTCTAGCCTCTTTGATAACATTCATGCAGTCAGGGGGTAGGTTAAGGTAACCAAATTCTAAGACTACAGGAGCCAGATCGCTAGGTTGAGCTGTGCTGGGTCCGGGTGTCTGATCTCTCCATGGTTCTGTGTTAAGAGGCGTAGGTAGAGGTGTAGTTTGTGGTGTGGGACTATTGATAGTTCCAGCAGTGTTGTGTACCATGGTTGTCTGGCCCATGTTGGATCAACTAGGATGAGTGTTAGTGAGTGTTGCTGCAGTTTGCGCACCACCAATGGAATGAGTGGGCGAGGTGGAAAAGCGTAGGCACATTTGCCTGACCAATTCATCCATATTGCATTGCCTTTGGACAATGGGTGTGGATATCTGGCAGCGAAGCTTGGGCATTTTGTGTTGTAATGTGTGGCGAAGAGATCTACCTCTGGCTGCCCCCACATTTGGAAATACGGTTGAAGAACTTGTGGATGAAGGTTCCACTCGTGAATCTGTTGTGTCTGACGACTTAACAGATGCGCTATGCTGTTTTGGACTCCTGGAACGTGTTGGGCTAGGAGAAAAATGTTTTCAGGAATAGCCCATCTCCATATGCTCTGCGCTAATTGAGAGAGCTGTAGGGAGTGTGTTCTGCCTTGTTTTTGTATATAGTACATTGCTGTCATATTGTCTGTGCGGACTAGGACAGCTTTGCCTGATATTCGTTTCTGGAATTATTTTAATGCCAAAAAAGCTGCTAGTAACTCCAGTTCATTGATGTGGAGTAATTTTTGCTAAGGTGTCCATTTGCCTTGCATGGTATGATGTAAGAGATGAGCTCCCCAGCCGGTGAGCGATGCGTCTGCTGTTAGTACAATCTGTGGAACCAGCTCTATGAACAGTCGCCATTTGGAAAGCTTTTGTGTGTTCCACCACTGCAGAGAGCGATGCGTGCGGCCGTCCACCAACACCAGATCTGTCAGCTGACCGTGAGCCTGGTTCCACTGACGTGCTAAACATTCCTGTAGGGGAAGCATGTGGAGTCTGGCATGTGGTACTATGAATATGCAAGAGGCCATCATCCCTATGAGCTGCATGAACACTCGCGCTGGAGGCGAGTGTTGTGGTTGGATTTTTGTAATGAGACTTTGTATGCTTGCTATCCTCGATGGACTGGAATATGCAAGGACTTTTGAGGTGTTTATAGTGGCACCGAGATACAGTTGAATGTGGGACGGTTGTAGGTGAGACTTTGTGAGATTTATGGTAAATCCTAAATCATGAAGTAGTTGGATTATGGCGTGTGTGTGATTTAAACACTGGCTGGATGACTTGGCTTTTATGAGCCAGTCGTCTAAGTATGGAAAGAGGTTAATTTGTTGTCTTCTTGGGTGAGCTGCAACTACTGCTAGACATTTTGTGAAGACTCTGGGAGCTGTGGTGACTCCGAATGGAAGAACCTTGAATTGGTAATGCTGACCGTCCACTACAAATCTGAGATATTTCTTGTGAGTGGGGTGAATGGGAATATGGAAGTAGGCGTCCTTGAGATCTAGGGTAGCAAGGAAATCGCCTTGTGTGAGCAGAGGAAGAACTTGTTGAAGTGTGACCATGTGAAAATGGTCTGATTGTATGTAAAGGTTTAGGGGTCTGAGGTCCAGGATGGGTCACGGGGTTCCGTCCTTCTTTGGAATGAGGATGTACAGGGAGTAGACTCCTGTGTTTTGCTGATGCAGGGGAACTGGTTCTATTGCATGTTTTTGTAGAAGGGAAAGCACTTCTTGCTTTAGCAGCGATAAATGTTCTGTTGACATTGGGAGCTGTCTGGGAGGTATGTTTGGGGGAGTAGAGGTGAGTTCTAGACAGTAACCGGTTTGAATGATTTGTCTCATCCACCTGTCGGTAGTGATGTTGCTCCAGACAGGTAGGGATTGTAGCAGTCTTCCCCCGACAGGAGTGGAATGGTCCAGGGGGAGTGGAGGGAAGTCACTGGGTGGGGGTGGAGGCAGAGCACGTATTGTTAGTTTTGCCTCTGCCTTTGTTATTATTGCCTCTGTAGCCTCCTCTATGATAACTTCTGGTAAAGGTTGTTTTGGTGGGACTTTTGTAGGACGTGGAGGGGTTATCAGAGGAGTATCCTTTGGAGGTGCCCCTATAAGAGGAGCGACAAAATGAACGTCTGGGGGCTTGCGACTGCAAGGCTCCCATTGATTTAGCCGTGTCGGTGTCTTTTTTCATCTTTTCTAGAGATGAATCCACGGCAGGACCAAATAGATGCTCTTGATCAAATAGTTGGTTAAGTATGGTATTTTGAACTTCTGGTTTAAACCCTGAAATGTGTAGCCATGCATGTCTATATAAAAGGACACTTGTGTTGATGGCTCGGGATGCGGTGTCTGCCACATCTAGAGCACAAAGAATGGAGGTGTTTGTTATAAGTTTACCCTCTTGTATGAGGTCGTTGGCTTTTGTTATGTATTTGTCTGGGAGGTGTTGTAATAGGGTTTCCAACTCATCGTAGTGTGCCCTATCGTATCTAGCCAGCGAAGCTTGTGTGTTGGCGATATGCCATATGTTGGCTGCTTGTGACGCTGTTTGTTTACCAGAAGCGTCCAGGAGGTTTGACTCCTTGTCAGGAGGGGGAGCATCGCCTGATGTTTGTGAGTTGGCCCTCTTTCTGGCGTTGGACACTACTAAGGAATCCAATGGTATTTATCCCTTGATGTAAACAGGGTCTGCTGGGGCAGATTTGTATTTTCTCTCTATCCTGGGTTAATAACCATAGCCCTAACAGGATCTTTGAACACCTCAGGTGCGTGTTTAATTACCTATTTAAGCATAGGGAGAACAGTAGTGGACCTTTGAGATTTATCAAATGTGTCCATTAGAAAGTCCTCCTCCACAGGGTCTGTATGTAGAGCTACCCCGTGGTATTGTGCAGCTCTGTGAACGAGCTGGGTGAACTCCATAGTGTCTTCTGGGGGAGAAGGTCTAAAGGCATAAATGTCGTCTTGTGGTACATCAGGGACATCTGGCGTGCCATAATTATCCCATGGGTCGCCTGGGGTGTAAGGCTGACTAGGATCCCCTCTTGGTTCATCGTCTGCACCCTCCCCTCGTCCCCAGAAGTGTCATCATCGTCCAGAAAAAGGGGGAGATGGTGAGGGGAGTGAAGAGAGAGTAGGGGAGTGGTGTGGAGGGGGAGGTGGAGAAGTTAGTCTGAGAGGAGATGATGTAATGTCTCTCTTCTTTGGTGGAGATGGAGCCGGTACAGGCATGTTCATTGTTCTCTTCATGGAGCTAAGAGTTAGTTGACCTGTTTTTGGGTCTTTAAGAAGAGTTTTTTGCGTTGGATCTGGACGAAAAAGCTCTTCTTGTGGAGGTTGGTCTTTTGGTGCCGAACCTGGAGCCGATTTATGTTGTTTAGGCTTGGAATCGTGAGATTTCTTGGTTTCTGAAGGAGCCTGTGGAACAGGTTGTTTTTTCGGTTCGAGTGTTTTTTCGGTTCCGTGGATTGAGAACCTGTACTCTTCGGAAGTGGTTTTTTACTCGGTTCTGATGACTTTGTCGGAGTCGAGGGGTCAGTACCAGTAGGTTCCGGTGCCGAGTGCGTCGAAGTGGAGCCAGTGGTCGGCAGGGAGGGGGACGACAGTTTCTTTTTGGGTGCCGGGGATTGGGTTTCGGCACCGACGACAGGCTGAATCGATCCAGAGTGGCCTGAAGGCTTATGTGTCAACTTCTTTGTCGGGCCCGAAGGCGGGACATGGGAAGTCTTGTCCCGGTGTGCACCTAGGCCCGAAGGTGAAGGTGTTACCGCAGCCTTTTTCGGGGGTGGGGGAAGGGGGTCAGGGTCGACGTCACTACTTACGACTCGCTGCCCTGGGGTGATATCTTCGATGTCGGAGTCGTTGGCTTCGGAGGCGCTGACGAGGCCTTCTTCGACCCGCTCCTGCTCTGATACATCGACGCCCTCCTGGAAGATGTCGCTGGGAAAGGATGTTGACTATCGAGCCATGCTTCTTCGAGCTCGACGATCCCGGATAGTTTTCTTGGAGTGGAAAGAGGCACAAGCTGGGCTGTCTCTGGCCTCGTGCTACGGTGAAAGGCAGAGGTTACACACCTCAATCAGATCTGTATGTGGAAACTTGGATCCACACTGAGGACACTTTTTAAAAGGA
Source organism: Triturus cristatus (assembly GCF_964204655.1). Classification (NCBI taxonomy): domain Eukaryota; kingdom Metazoa; phylum Chordata; class Amphibia; order Caudata; family Salamandridae; genus Triturus; species Triturus cristatus. The sequence continues at coordinate 460,410,251 of NC_140592.1, read as the reverse complement.
GTCCTTTCCATGAGCCAGGTGTAATGGCGTGGGTAGGCCTGAAGGCCTTCTTTGATGACCGGAATCGAAGACTTTGATGTAGAGATTTGCGTCGAGTAGGGAACGCGATCGGAACAATACCAGAGAAAAGGGTGAAGGATTGTGCATCGAAAGTTGGATCAGTAACGGCACCGAACTGGAGCGCGATAAACACACCCGAGCCCGATGGCGGGAAAAAACAATCTGACGATGGAGTCGATGCCCATGAGCACTATTGTCCAAAGGAGGAGCCACCTATCCTGTGACTTCCAAAGAATTTCCAGGACAACAACAAAACGCAAACATCCGGGCCCAACACCAGATGGCGATCTATGCATAAGTATGTGATCTACAGCTCATATGTCTCGAACAGGATGTTTCCCCAGAGTGAGTGTCCCAACGGTGTAGGTGCATCAGACTGTCTGGCATAGTTACAACCAATGATCGGATGTAATTTTTTTAACTTCGGGTCATAACCGAAACACTGGCGGTCCCGAATAAAGAAAATATATAAATGACCCCTACAGCCTGGGAGAAACTCCTAGGCTGTCAGGGTCATTACTTTTTTATTTTTCAAAAACAAACTCCCCAATTTGGGAGTTTGTTTCTGAAAATGAAAATAAGTTGCTTAGTGGCTGTCTGAAACACAGAGGCTGCTCAGCAAACTTTCAGTGCCTTCAGAGGAGCCGCCTCAGGGCTGACAGATCTGTCTAAATATCCTGTGCGGGAATCTGGTCAGCATGACAGAGGTAATAAACTCCGTCCCCTCACGGATGGTGGGATGCCCGCCATACTCTGAATGAGGCCTTCTCATTTTTCGAGTATACTAAATCTGTGGTCTATATTGAACAGTTTGCCTATGCTTTAATGCTGATCCGACTTCCTATGTATGCAATGTAAGGAAATATCCTAGTTATTGCACTGTATTTATTCTCACTGAAGTCATAAACTTAAACAGTCCCACCTAGATGTATGGACACTGGAATGAATTCATACGCACACTTTTGACGTTAGAGGTAGATATCCCAATGTTGAGCAGTTCTGATTCAACTTCAAAAGTCTGTGACATGTCGACTTGAACTGCATTTTTCTGTAAAAAACTCCAGTAATATGAATAAATTCAAACCACATTGCAGCATTTAGGCCCTCGTTGCAAGTTAGGCGGTATAGGTGAAGTATTTACCACATTTGATAGATACTATTACACCAGAGTGAGATATTATGAATTTTAAGTTGCAAATGAGGCATAACATGCAGAATTAGTATTTACCACACTGAATTCTGGATGTTTTGCTTTTTTTACGACCCTTTTCCCCCAATAAATTTCAGCAGGTTTGATCTGCCAGTATCTATCAGGGGGACACAGCCAGGGTGGTGATAGTTATCACACAACTCGTAATTCCAATTCCTGTGGAAATATATGTTTGCACATTGATCGGAATTTGACCCTGCACTAGTAATCAGGGCCTTAGTGTAGAAAGGTGCTATATAAAAGAAATAACCCAAAACCTTGCTCTAACTTGAAAGAAAAATGAATGAGTTCAGCGTACAGTATAACTTTAAGGAAACCAGCAGCTTCCATTACCCATCAAGCACTGTACTGTTAGTTTGCCTCACAGCTTTAGTTCTTTTTGAATTGGAGAATATTATGTCCTGTAACATGTGATGCTTAGAAAACGGATTAAAATTAACAACGGGCGTGGAATGAGGGTTATGACATCAATGAGAATATCTACTAGGATTACAAGTACTAAGTTGTCAATGTAAGAGGTGAAACGTTTCTAACTACGTTATGTGTTAAAGTTGTAATAAACTTTGGTTATGCTAATTAAATAAATTACACAGAGACGCTAGATCCACCAAAGTATCAGTTTGAGAATCTTCATCAAGACGATAATGTCTACTGAATGTATTAATAGATCGCCAGGCTACCGCCTTACGTATTTCCAAAGAACAAGTTACTTACCTTCAGAAATGCCTCATCTGGTAGAAGCTCTATCTAGCCACAGATTATTCACCTTAGAATTAATTATCCTCAAGTGTCTGGCTGGATTCTGGAATTTTGTTTTGTGAGCAGTACCCCTGCATGCCGGTAGGTGGCGATGTTCAACTCCACGTGTCTTTGTCGGAAATGACGTGTGCAGTGCCCATATAGGCGGAATCCAGCACGCTGATGGCAGTTTCTCTTAGTGACCTTCCATGTCAGAAGCGTTGAGCCACGAAGAACACTGGCCACTGGTGTGTGGAACTAGGGCACTGAAAAGGGGAGCAGTCCTTAACTCTAAAATCAGTTTGCAGAGCGGGGATGATGGGTGGGTCAGTATGGAATCTGCGGCAAGATAGTGCCTCTACCAGATAAGGCGTTACCGAAGTTTAATACCTTGTCCATCTGATAGAGGATTCTAGCCGCACATTCTTTACTTTAGAATAGATACCTAAGCAATACCTTCCGGAGGTGGGTCTACTAACATAATCCAAAGCAGAAAGTCCTGCAGGAACGAATGGGCAAAGCGCCCATCCCAACGAACCTGATTGTCCAGGTAGTAGTGTCTGGTGAACGTGTACAGCGAAGCCCACGTTGCTGCCTGGCAGAGCTCCAGGACATGAACTCTGAGTGCTAACGCAGTGGTCGCAGCCTTTGTTCTGGTGGAATGAGCATGCAAGCCCTCAGGGAGTTGCTTCTTGGCCAATGAATAGCAGATCTTAATGCAAAGTACAATCCATCAGGAGATGGTTCGTTTCTGCATGGCCTTTCATGGCCCGACACATCCCACAAAGAGGTGATCGTCCACCGGAACGGTTTTGTATAGTCAAGATAGACCTTCTTTTTGGGTCCAGCCGGTGGAGTCTCTCCTCTTTAGCGATATGAGGCAAAATGTAAAAGGTAGGCTATGGGATTGACTGGCCTACGTGGAACGGGGTGACTACCTTCGGCATGAAGGACGCTCGTACGCACATAAGGAGGTTGAGATGACAGCACATGCAATTCGCAGTTTTTACATTTTTTTATTTAATTGAGTGCACAGTTAGTTAGAAGCTTTGCCAGTAAGTGCCAATGTTAAAAAAACTTTACTTAAGAAGTAGCATAAAACGATAATTATAAAAGGCAATGCGTTAAAGTGCTAAAAACCTATCCAAGGCGTGCAGTTCATTGACCCTCCTGGAAGACGTAATTGCCACCAATAAGGCCGTCTTGATGGTGATATGCCTAAGAGGGCAGATATGAAGTAGCTCAAAGGGAGCGCACATCAGAAAAGTAAGAACCAAGTTAAGGTCCCATTGAGGCATTACAAATGGAGCTGGTGGAAAGGTGCTGGAGACCTTTAAGAAACCTATTTACAATAGAGGACTTGAAAAGGTATGATTGATCTGGCAGCGGCAGGAAAACAGAGATGGAGGCAAACTGCCAATACAACGTGTGATGGGTAATGGAAGCTGCTTGTTTTATTAACTTTACAGTGTATATTGAACTCAGCTAATGCACGTTTCACCAGACAGGTTCCTTTCACTTCATGTTTCTTTCAAGTTTGAGCAGGGTGAAATTATTTACTGAACCTTAACTCCAGTTCTCCAACATTGGAATCTTTAATATATTCATATGCTTGAATCATTCTCCGTTGTCAGGCTGTGAATCAACGTTAAATTTAAATAGCAACAACCAGTGTTAACAAGGTCAGAGGCCAGAAACAACAGTGTTTGTTTAGTAGCACATTCACCTCCTTAGAAGTAACCCGAACTTCACCCAATGAGGTGGAAGCATCAGCTCTCTTACTCTACCGAGAGGCCAACATAGCTTAGATTTCATAGCACAAGTGTGAGATGAGTACATAATGAATAAGCTTCTGACTGTGGAGGAGCAAGAGTTGCATGTGAATATATAAAAGATTCCAATGTCGGAGAACTGAAGTTATAGGTAAGTAATTTCTTCTCCAACACCGAATCTTTATATTTATTCACATACCTGAATCAGACTAGCAAGCAACGCACATTATAATACATTATAAGGGCAGAAGGAGGCTCACCTTCATCAAAACAGATTTTTGAGGACTCCCTGGTCCACTGCTGCCACAGCTTCTGTATCCACGTCAAGGCAATAGTGCTTGTTCTGTTCGTTCTAATTTGATATGCTTGACCTGCTATGCTCACGAGGAGCGCTTGAAGGCCTAATCGTATAGCTCGGAGCCTCCACACACTGATTTGAAGCCTTATTTCTGCATCTGAGGCGAGGTCTCTGGTTGAAAGTTCCTGTAGGTGAGCTCCCTAGCGATCCATGGATGCATTAGTTGTTAGTACAATCCTTGTTGTTACAGATTGGAAAAAGAGACCTGTTAGATTTGTTGGGAATCTCCACCATGTAAGTGCTTGTCTGAGCCTTCTCATGCCTTGGACTGTGTCACTGATGAATCTTCAAGTTACTTCCACTGTGAACCCAGTTCTTCTTGACAGGTTTTAGTGGAGGTCTGCAGAAGGGAACTAGGCGTATACATGATGATATGAGGCCTACCAGGGATTCATATTTTCTGACTGTGACTGATTGTTTTGCAGCCAGACTCTATGCAATGGCTCCGAGTTTTAGTATCCTCTCCGTAGATGTAGATGCCTTCCCTGACTGAATGTCGAGTACTGCACCTAGGATTTGGATTTTCACAAGAGGTTCTAGAGATGATTTTTCTATGTTTAGCGTGAGAGCCAAGTCTTGGAAGAGACTGATGCAGGCGGGCACAGAAGTATTTGCTTCTACCTTTGACAAAGTTTTCACGAGCCAGTTGTCCAAGTATGGAAATACTTGGTGACCCTGTAGTCTGATAAAAAATGTGAGTGGTGAAAGGCACTTGGTGAAAATCCAAGGCGCTAATTTGAGCCCAAAAGGGAGTGCCTTGAATTCATAATGTCTTGCAACTGAAAAGGAGATATTTCCTGCATTCCCAGTGGTTGGGTATATGAAAATATGTATCTTGTGGATCAAAGGGCACAAGGAAACTGCCTTCCTGTATCATAAGGTGAACCTCCTGAAGTGTGACCGTCCGAAAGGTTTGTCAGGTCTGTCTGAGGTACAGGATTGGTCTCCACCATTTTCATTTGTATTAAAAAAGAGTGTGGGGTAAAAACACGGATTTCTTTGGAATTTGGAGACTTTTTAGATTGCTTTGTTGAGAAAGAGAACGAGAATTTCCTGTTGCAATTCACTCAAATGGAGATGATATTCCTTCCTGGACAGGCAGACAGGAAGTCTTTGAATACATTTCAAAGTATGACCTATGTGAACAACTTACCTCCCCTTTGGGGACATTTTGCCTTTATCTTCGCAGAGCAGACACAGTCAGTGAGTGAAGCTCTTATTTGGCTTTCATTGGTAGGAACATTAGGAGATCTTCTCTTTCCTCTGGATGACCTTTCACATCCTAGCCTTTAATTGCGACAGGAGGAATATCCCTGGTGATAGTCAGCTTGCCTCTGGGGATAATATGTTTGGCCTTGGCCTCCATACTGGTAATACTGTCATTATGGGATCTATGTGAGTAACGAAAATTACATGAACCAGACCTACAGTACTGTAAAGACTTAGGGCCACACGTGCAAAAGGTTTTAGCGGTCGCAAATGGAAAATCAGGTCGTTTGCGACCACTAAATAGCCTTTTGACATGTACTAACCCTATTTTCCGAGTGGGTAACCTATTACCCCACTCGCTAAATAGGGTTTGTGAGTGGTTATTAGGAAGGGGCATGTCAAGGCCGTACCTTCCTAATAGCGAGTTGCAGGGGGATGTATGAATGTTTTGCAACCAGACATTTGCAGTTTTCCATCCGTTTCAAGTAGGTGGTGAGCCAGTCGGAAACGGGAAGAGGTCCCCAGGGGACCCCTTTCCTTTGGTGAATAGTTGCAAAAACGTTTTTTAAGAGCAGGCAGTGGTCACACACACCACTGCCCATTCTTAAACAATTAAACTGAAACGTTTCATTTTCCTTTTTGAAACACAACCCGTTTTCTCTTAAGGAAAACAAGCTGCATTTTAAAAAAAAAGTTGCTTTATTTTAAAGCTAACACAAACATGGTGGTCTGCTGTTCCCAGCAGGTCACCATCCCCATGATTTTGGCCATTTCCAATGGGTCGCAAATTGTGACCTGCCTCATTAATTTTGATGAGGCAGGTCCATTTGCGACCAACTGGGAATTGCCAACAGTGTCAAACACACTGTTGTACATCGCATTTTGAGACTTCCTAATTGCAAGTCACGAAAAATTGCAATTAGGAACTCGCAAAATATAGCGTTCATACATGTGGCCCCTACTGCTTTTGCTGTGCCTGTGTCTATTTTAAATCTTGGTGGGACTCGTCCCCATGCTTTCCAAACACGGTGAAGTCATTTAAAAGCATATCCAGACTTTATGACTGAACTTCAGGATGGAAGGTTGTGGATCTCAACCAGCATTGTCTTCCAAACAGCTCTTGCAAGCTGGCAAAAAAATGCATTTGAGGCAACCATTGCTGCATTAATTATGACTAGTGAAATTATTTCTACCTCCTTGCGGAGAGCTTTAGCAGTCTCCTTTTTATCTTCTACGACGAGCTCAAGTAATGGTGCAATGTCATGCCACATATGACCATCATAATGTCCTAGAACTGCCAAAGAGTTAGTTGCTTCAACAGAACCTGCTGCCACTGAACTAATTTAGTTCAGATTACCTGTACGCCTACTATCCTTGTCTGGAGGGCCAGAGGATGAGATAATCTCCATCATCTTCTTGCGGACATTCCTCATCCGCCTCAGAAATCACCCGATCATCGCCTTCCTCCATGTCTTCAGAAGTTGGTGGGGCAAGGGATTGATAGACTAGTTTTAGATATGTTTCCCTTAGAGGTGGGGGATCCTATCCTCAAAATCTTGGACGTAGCATACATCCAATTGAGTTGGAAAGTATGCAGTCTGTGATGCAAGGCCACTTACATCTTCATTCTGTTCTGACTATAAAAGTTTGTGATGGTAGTGGAGGTGTTGCCCTTAATGGTGTAAAGACATGTCCTACAAATACTGTAGTTGACAGTGTCGACAGTGAGGGTATCACCATCGACAATGTTGCTGATATTGACAGTATTGTTGTTGTCGAGGGATTCGCTATTGTTGTCGTCAAAGCAATCAGTATTAACTTTGGCTGTAAGGGAGAACTGCATGACGCTGCCGTCGACGGTCTCATCGATGCAGAAAATGGTGTTGTTGATGGTCTTTTAGTCGACAACGTCTTTTTTGTGGTCATCGGCAACAACGTTTTTTCCAAGTGTTTCTTCCTTTTACTGAATGGTTGGTCATCATTTGAGTGACTTTTTTGCACAGACAGTCTTCTTTTATGGACTATTTTAAAGCTGCAGGTTTAGTATGTGAGAACCTGGTTTCAAGCACAGTACCTAATGAATCCAGTTGAGCAAACTGTGCAAGTGTCCTTTTCTGAGCTGTCTTCATGGAAGTGCCTGGAGGGCACTTTCCGTGGAATTTTCCCCTGAAGAGATGGCATCCCCCTTAGAAAGGGGGCAATTCTCCTTCTCTAGTAGCTATGGTGCCAACCTCCTCTCTCTGTCCGTTAGGGTCGTAGAAGTGAAGGTTTTACAAATGTCACAATATGGAACCTTATGATCAGGATAAAGCAATAAATACACTGGGAAAGAGGATCATCAGTGTAAATGTTCTTTTGCCTACAAGATGAACAAGTTTTGAAGAGAAATTTTCTGTCATCCACGGTGACCGTTAGTGACAGCTGACTGAGGTATAGGGTCTGCCTTGCCCAGAAAACAGTACATTTCCCTAAATACAACGCACAGTACTGTGAGACTGAAGATAGGCCCGGATTAGTATGAGGGTAGTCCAGGAAAGTATCACTTTTGAGCGAAAGGTTAGAGCAAAGCTCTGCCTGGGAACTCCCTCACACATCACGTGAGATAGGAAGTGAGTTACGGTGGCCTCTAGAGAGTTGATGCTTCCACCTTATTAGCTGAAGTTAGGGTTGCTTCAATACTGAACAAACACTGTTGTTTCAGGCCTATGACCATATTTACACTGTCTGTTTAGTGCAATTTAAATTTACTGTGGCTTCCCAGCATGACCATGGGGAATGTTTCAAATGTGTGAATATATAAAAGACCCAATGTTGCAGAATTAAGATTGCTCCTATATTCCACATGTCTACACTAAATGCTGTGATGTGGTTGGAGTTTATGTATATTACTGTTATTTTCTACAGAAAAATGCAGTTAAAGATGGCCTGTCTCAGACCTTTGGAGGCATTACTAAACTGCTTAACACTGGGATGTCTATCTCCACAGTATATGTTCCATGGTCCCCACACTCAGGCTGGACTATTCTATCTGTATGATGCAAAAGGACTATTTTCCTTGTAAAAAGCTCCATATATAAAGCATGTATTGCGGGTTACACTGGGCCCCTCTGATGTGTGTCTTACTGAATCTTTATGTGGGATGATAAATTTCCATTTACCATAATTCTGGCTAATGTATTTGTGTAGTTATGGTGAACCATTTTATAGAGATTCTTGGAATGTGCATATATACGTCACTACCTACAGGAACAGCAACAAAACCCAATCAAACACCTTTTCTGTATCTGGTAGCAAAACTGTCATAGAATATCTTAGGGTTTGTGCTTGCTCATTAAGACACATGGTGGTATTCATGTAGATGGTGGTTATCTCTTTCGGGAACAGAGCTGTGTAGAAATCAAGAAGCAAGAGTACTCAGTTCTATTGCTAGCCTACTGTTCGGAGTTCTGGAATAGATTTTAATTTCAGCATTTTTTAGGGATATTGGTCAATAAGATAGTGTTCTGAGGGTATTTTGCTTGTTTTAATATAACTCTGATAACATAAGATGTCTTCAAGTTTTAAGCAGTTTCACTGTACCCCTACTTTCTTCGAACATTTTATGGAACAGAGATTCACTTCTTTTATTAGAGTTTTGTATAACTCAGCAGGTACTAAATCGGGTCATGAAGTTTTACCAGAAGGTAGGTTGTTTGTTGCCCTAATAACCTCTTTGTTTTTTAACATAGTCAAATAGGTTTGAGCATTTTAACAATAACTTTATTTTCTAAGTGATTTAAAAACAAATGATTGTCTTCTGCCTTTTTTTCCATGCCCATATGAAACAGAGGGTCCAAATGTTATTCAGATACAGAATGCTATAAATTATAGGTGAAAAATGTTAAAATGTCTCTTACCTCATCCTTTGCTTGGAAGAGAAATTCGTTGCCATCACTTGTCCTGTAAGAAATTGTGAGAGTAAAATTTTCAGTCAACATAGAGACTAAAACAATCAACGGACAAACAATAGCATTAGAATTACACAAGACCTCTATTCCCGACCACCTGAGAAGGCATTCCTCCTTATTCTCTTGCACAGTTCTGAAAAGATATATGGCAGTGGTGGCCACGACAGGTCCAGGTGGGTCATATCCATGCTAGATTTTTTGTATAACCAGTAATTATGCAAAAGAGGTCCAACTAGATGAACTGAATGTAAATGTATCTTATGGGATAGCCTGAAAATGTGGGTCCAGTGTTCTCGGACCTCCATTTACCACCACAAGCATTGTACAATATTACAACATATAAACACCTTACTCCTAATCTAGAGTATGATGTGGGATATTTAGCAAAAAGTGGTGGATGTCTCATCCACCATATTTAAATTGCATTGGTGTCAGTGCCACTCTAAATATGGCAGACAGGACCATCCACAATTATTCGCAGATGTCACGCTCTAAATAAGGTTTTTGTATCTAATACAAAAGTATGCATTTTCAAAGGCTGTCTTGGCAGCTATTGATTTAAACTTGTATTTTAAAATGTTCACTCATTCATGAGTTTGTGATAAATGTAATAAAATTCAACTAGACTGCTTGCAGAAAAGAAACAGTATGAGAAATCGGGTTGTTGGTTGAGGGTGGTTGAACCCCAACTCAAGAAACAGCCATAATCCTTGTCAGAGTGTAGTACAAAAAATCACTATATTAGCCTGTACTTAACCCTCTGGTAGCTTGGAATATAAGCAGTTAAGCTGAACTTGGAGGCAATGTGTAAAGTATTTATGTAGCACTTAAAGAGCAATAAAGAGAAAACACAACACAGGGAAAATCAATTTTAGTAAATGATTTGACACCAACACAACAAACATCCAATCAGAGGAACCGGATTTATGAATTTTTAAAGGTTAAATTGTGAAAAAGCACCTAAAAGATCAAAGCGACAACTGCAGATATATTTAGTCGCACAAGACCAGGGCAAATTTGAAAGTGATGGGCGACCATGATGGTGGGCTGTACAGATACACGAAGGGTATTCAGCATGGTCTCCCCTTACGTTTGGACTTAGAAGAATTTTTAGGGAAAAAATGTCTGAGAAGATAAAGTTCAGCTGGGCAAGGCATCCGTGTCCAGGGAGGAGACGTTGTTGTCGGGAAGCTGCTGGACGAAGTCACAATTAAGTTTTTTTATGTTCAGAATTAGCCCCTTTTTTGGAAGTTGAACATTCCAGCGGGATGAAGCTGCAAGCTGTAGCCGACGAGAGCTCCACAAGGATGAATATCACTTCTGCGAGGAGCTGCTGAACAGGATTTGCAGCTGCAGAAAAGAATATAGCAGGAGCTGCCGGTGTCAGGCCGACTGGCGATGCACCTTGGGCAGATGAGCGAGCAGGTAGGTTTTGGTCTCCTCCAGGTTCTCGGAGCACTTTCTGGGCAAATTTGTTTCTAAGTTTTGGGATTTGAGCTATCTGGGCTCCATCAGCACCACTCCGAGGGTCAAGGACTGTAGAGGCTCCCGGGTCCAGGTGCGGATTCAAAATGGTTGGATCTTTTTCTTTCCCTGAGACTCTTGATTAGGAGGTCAGCCTACTAGACATTGGAGTCACTTTTGAAGTTTTGGTTTTGAGCAGGTCTCAGGCAGCAGGAAAGCCCTATGAGGACACAGGGCAGGCTTCAGGTAGCTGAGAGTCCTTATGCAGGTCCAGAAGTGAAGAACTGAAGAGTGAGCCAGAGGGTCCTATTTGTATACCTGGTACTAGCTTTCAAGAGGAAGTAACTTTTGGAGTACCCCCATCATACCCCCCCCGTCTGTCTGTGGGCACAATAAGCTAGTGTGAAGTTATATGTGTGTGAGCTGAGGCATGGCAGGCTCCACCTACTTCCAACCTGCTTGGATGGTCCATCCTACCAACACCCCTTCCCTCTCCTATGTGGCTGTCTGGGAAGAATACATAAAGGCTCCTGCTAACTACACCTAGCATGTTGACTCAGGAAACAGGATGCAAGCACCTAAGGGTTCGGAGAAGAAAATGCCAACTTTTTAAATGAGGCCTTTTCAGAATTGCAACTTAAAATCCGACTTTAACATTAAACAGGAGCTTAAATTACAATTTCTTAGACACCAAACATGACATTGTTAACTGCTCCTAAACAAAAAGGTAACCCAGTGTTATCCTATGGGAGATGCAGGCATCACAGTAGTGAAAAGAGAATTTTAGTTTTTCACTATTAGGGTAAGTAAAACTTAAAAGTATATGTCCAACATTTTAAATATAATACACCTTGCCCTATGGGCTATTTAGGCCCTACCTTCGGGGTGACTTATATGTAATGAAGAGGAAGTTCTAGGCCTGGCAAGGGGTTTATTTTGCCAAGTCAAATTGGTCGTTTAAAACAGGCCTGGGACACGTTTTAAGGGACTACTTTAAGTTGGTAGCACAATAAGTGTCGCATGCCCACTTTACTAGGGACTTACAAGTAAATTAAATATGCCTATCAGGTATATGACAATGTGACCATATTTTACAGAGTGAACACAAGCACTTTTGCACTGGTTAGCAGTGGTAAAGTGCACAGAGTCCAAAAGCCAACAAACATATTCAGCAAATGTGGAGGAAAAAAGGCAAAATGTTTGTTGGAAGCTCCAAGGTTGGCAGATCTGACAAATAGGTTCTACAATACGCCACAAAAATACTATCAAGAGCATGGGCTAAAGAAGATTACTACTTGCCACTGACAGTGATTATATAAACCATCATGCTTCACTTACTATACAAAGCAGCTCTATTGCATGCTAAAGGCCAATAAATTGAGATAGAACGGCATGGCTGATGCAATTAGGAAACACTAACAATTAAGAAAACACGCTTTTCCCAAGATAGCAAGCGCGTGGTATTGTGATGTGGGATACCAGTATAAGAAAGCAAATGATCTGATCATTTTGGTTACTCACCCAGTCACTATTTGTTTAATGTCATAAACATATGAAAAGCACACAATGTGCACAAAACAATAACAGCACTTTCCTCCAAAATATTTGGGACAGAAGTTAGAATATTTATTTACTCAGTCATAGAATATTATGGCAAAAAGTAGTTTACATTTGTATGTGCCGATAATCCTACCAGTAACTTCTGGGAGACACAATATTAACTGACTTGACTTGATGTAACTAGAACCTGATTCAACTCCAGGTCTGAAAGTGTATACAAAATATAAATATGGAAAAGCTCTGATTGGGAGAGAAGCATGGTAGATACGGATGTTGGATACTAACAGCTTTTGAGCCTTTAAGAAGAAACTGAAACTCACTGGGTTCATGTAAGATAGGGGTACTATACTGGTAGCACTTGATGCAGAATAAAATGTTGACATCATGGGAATGTCAAACATTAAAGTACGATGAAACTAGCAATATTAATTAAAGGACACCTCTCTTTTATAGTAAAACAAACCCGGACTGATCAAGGGGGCAATTATATCGTCGTCACCAGCCACTTGTATGGGTAAGTCTTGATTCTAGAAAACTCCCCGCTTCCTTTTAGAGGTGATCACGAGACTCATCGCAGACCACCCTGTGGAACCCCTGATGTTAGCGGGTACTGGAATGGGGTGGTGGGCGATGTTCTTGACAGACTCCAGCAGGGGAGGGCCGATAAGTACCCGCTCCCTGCAGAGCCCTTTTCTGGAGGTTATGGCGTTGTCGGGACATCTGACATGGGTTCCATCATGGGATAAACATTTTATTCAGGGGCACATAACACGCTCTCCCATCTGGATAATTTCCTCCTCCCCAGGACAGAGATACATTAGGTGATTGATGCACAGATAGTACCTCGTACCTACGAGGCCGGAAGGTGCACTGGAGGGGTTGTCCCGCTCAAAAATTCGGTATATGGCCTCGTAAAACTCTCTAATCTGAGCGGGGTCGCTCTGGATCATGGAAATGGGGTGAGGCACAGCATCGGACCTGGCAAAGACTCCGCAGAACCGTGCCTGGAATGTCGATGTTCCCCACTCGTCTTGTCTATCCTAGACAGGCGAGGCAAAATCTGTCTAGACTTTTTCTTTTTGTGCTTCTTCCCCGAGTGTCCAGAGGACCTCATGTGCGGTGAAGAAGACTATGGGCTCCTGGAGCAATCTCATGAACTTCTCCTCGATAAGGAGTCACGCTATCTGGTGTCGACTGCCGGGCCCGCAAGCAGCTTTAGGGACCACTCCCTCAAAGCTTTAGGCGCCAAGGTCCGAGCATGACTTTGAGTAGCGGTTGTGCTCAAGACACCATAAGCACACAAGGTACGGGTTGGTAACCGACATGGAGCGGTGACAGGCAGCACATGTCTTGAACCCTACCTTTCTAGAGGACATTCGATCAACACACAAAAAAAAGTCTTCTACAAAATATCGAAAAAAGTCAGTCAAAAAGAGACAGAGGGGTAGCTCTCTTACGGATCAGCGCAAACCTGTGTGGAAGGAAAAGAACTGAAGTCTGCACGCCTGGGTGGCGCCTATATATGTGCCCATGATGTCACATCCTGCATCAATGATGCTGACGATGCCACGCAGAGCCGAATAGAGCCACCAGACGGTGCGCAGGGGTACTGCTCACGCAAACATTTCCGGATTCAGTCTGACACCTGGGAAATTGAAATGTAAGGAATCTGCAACTAGAAGTTGCTATCAGATGTGTATGTTAATGTGATGAATATAACTTATATATGGATCAAAAGCTTGATTAGTGTACATAACCTGTGCTACTGCATAAATATGTAGCAGCCGTTACTTCAGATATCAAATGTAAAACACTTGTTCATGGAAGGGTAAGGAAAAGTTTCATAACTCTAATCCTAGTTCTAAGGTGTGCACGCACATACACACACTTTCTTTCCCCATTGAAAAACACGCATAAAGGTTAGTTATGGTTCAGCAAACAGAAACCAGTAAAGCCCCTGAAACTCACCAGTTAAGGTATGCAACACACACACACTACAAAATAACTCACACCACCTGCCATGCTTTGCTCTTGGAAGACAGACTTTTTTCATAAGATGTCAGTAAACTGTTTTACTGAGCATGTGGGTGGCATAATGTAGACAGTTCTTTTTTTTTTTAAATGCCATGAATTTTGATTAACGAGTCGGACTTATTGCAAGCATTCCTACCTTCACCTATTATGGGTCGCTTGTGTTCTGGTTCAGGAAGGACCTGCCTTGGTAGTTTGGGCTCGACTGTTCCTCTTGAGCAGGGTCAAGACTGATTTGCATATAGCTGGGTCAAAACTGAGGTGGCATGGTGGACAAAAGAATAATGGGTTTGATGAATGCTACCCTGAGGGATTGCCAGTGGTTAGACTTATTGCAAGCATTCCTCCCATCACCTTTTGTGAATTTTATATAACGTTGTTTATGACCAAGAGCATGCTGAGATGTGGATTCTGTGATCACTGTGCCACAAGAACCAAGATACACCTGACTGAGGAGCCCCAATCAGGGTGAAACTGGTCTTGGGTTGCTTGTGTTCTAGTTCAGAAAGGGCTTGGACAAACAGTTGGGGCTATATTTACTGCAAGCAATCCTCCCATCACCTTTGTGTGTTTGATGGTTTTTTATGAAGCATTTCATTCACCTGCCAAGCACCTTTTTGGCACTGCGCAGGACCGTTAGCCTTATGCAGTCTGGGTTGGCTGCAAGGACTGGCCGAAGTGCTGCACCCAACTCTCGTTAGGTGGTCAAAGGCTAGGCTCTTTGCACAGTCTTCAGGGGGCACCCACTCTCCACTGCACAAGGTTTCTGCGATTGCTGGCTGGGACAGTGTGGGCAAACAGCTTGTTCATACTGCGTAGTGTCAGGGAACATGGGCTCCAATCACCATTTTAGGTATGTCAGGAAAGTATACCTCGAAGAAAAGTTAATTTCTGGCAGATACTCCAACTAACCACAGATTCTTCACCTTAGAATATCTCTCAGGTGCCAGGTAGGATCTAGAGACTTTATAAAAGTATCCTTATAGGTGGGGTTGTGTAGTTCCATTTTGGCTCCACACCACTCCACAAGAGACAGAGCGAAGATGTATATATGCACCACTCCTGTGCACTGATATCACTTTCTTATTTTCTCTGTTTCCGCACTCCCAGATGTGGAGCCATAAAATCATTGGCAAAAGTGAGCCAAATATTAACTTGAGACCTTTTATATGTTAAAAAGAGGCCACTCCATAGAATGGGGAGGTGGGAAAGCAGAGAGGAATCTGCGGCCAGAGAGAGTATCCCCGAGAATGAGTGTTACTGAACATAACTTGTTATTCTGAGGGATACTTCTAACTGCAGATTCCTCACTTTACAATACATACCAAAGGAGTACCTCCTCAAGCTGGAGGGTCTGTGGAGTGGACTCAGTTCAAAAACTCTTTCTCCTCACCTACAATAGATACCAAAGCAAGACCTCCTCAAAGTGGAGGGTCTGTGGAATGGACTCAGACCAAACTGTCTTGAGCGACCTACATGTCCTTCCCATCGGACCAGGCTGTCAAAGCAGTAGTGGTTTGAGAATGTATACACGAAAGCACAAGTTGCAGCCTGACAAATATCAAGAACAGATGCACCGCCATGCAGTGGTAGCAGTATAGCCTTGGTGGTTTGGGCTCTCAGATCTTCCAGGGCCTGTATCATGACCAGAGCACAGCAGCCATTATCGCAGAGGGCTTTCCCATTGACAAGGTCATCTTCAGCATAGCCTTCCTTTTCTTTGCTTCAGGTAACCACACAATAAGCTGATTGCCCATTCAATGATCTTTGGCTTGATCTATGTAAAAGCTTGGAGCCCTTTTGAAGTCCAATCGATGTAGCCTCTCTTCCTCTTTTGAGGAATGAGTGGGAGTAATGAAAATGGTGGTGTATGGTGATTGCAATGAAAGTCCTTTTAAGTATGCAACGAGCAGACATATTGGCAATGAGGAACACAGTCTACAAAGTCATTAAACGGCGCGAGAAGCTGTGCATTGACTTGAAGGTTGTACACTTGAGAAATTTCAAGATTAAGTTAAGATCCCACTGTGGCATCACAAACCATGTGGGAAGAAACAAGTCAAACCTGTAAAGAACCTCATCACAACAGGTGATATGAACAAGGATGGTTGGTCCGGCAAACATACAAAAGCTGAAAGGGCGAACAAATAACCCTTTATAGTGCCCAGAGCTTGCTGGACTAAAGCCAAAAGAAATAACAGTCCATCCAAAGGCTTCACCTGTAGGGGGCAGGGCGGTATGTATGTCTGACATCACACCTGGTCACAAATTAATATGGCCTAAGTGGATTTTGAGGAGGAGCGTCTGGCAGCAAGAAGAATAGTCATTACTTCAGTCAGCAATTCGAAGATGTAGATTGTGTAGATTTGGATGGAGGACCCTGAGTTGTTCCTGAGACATGTAGCCCTTTCTAAGCGGCAGCCTGATTGGAGGACAGATGCTCATGCTCAGGTCTTGCAGGTATCACACTCTCCTTTTCCACCAGGATGAGTTCGGCCCTGTCATTCTCCGTTTTCTTCAGAACTCAGGGCAGCAAAGGAAGCTGTGGGAAGGCACACAGAGTCCCTTATTCCATTCCAGCCTTGTGAATGCACTTGTGGTAACTCCAATGCACAAAAATGGGGACACTGCATGTTTTCGATGGTGGCAAAAAGATCTAGCCAGGTGTCTTCCCACAGGTGGAAGTCACTCAACACCACTATTGGATGTAAGCACAACTCATGATGGACAGATGACTTCTCCTTAGTTCGTTTGCCCTGGCATTAGGAGCATCACAAGGTGACTGGTGACCCAGAATACATCCTGGTGCTCCCATCAACTCAAGAGACGCAAGGCCTTCTGACAAAGGACCCAGGACCCCATTTCGTTATACTTGTTGTAATACCACATGGCGCTGTTATTGTTTATGAGAACCTGCAGCAGTCTCTTCTTGAGGACTGGAGGAAAGCCTTCAGAACTAGATGAATGGCCACAGATCCAGAAAAATTATGCGGAGTGGGCTCTTCACTGGAGATCAGAGTCCTCTGTAGATCTTGAGCTGCCGCATCCCAGATCTGAACGGTGTCAGCAAGGCAGCCTTGATGCTGGGTCCAAGTTTCATTTTAGAGCCCCCATATGCCACCTAGCAGAGTTGCCCAAGAGGCTAAATGAGGCTAAGAGGCCCAGAAGTCTCAGAAAAACTCTCACCTGGATACAGGAAAGTAACTGAAATGTCAAGATCATAGCCGAATGTCCTGGACTCGCTGCTGTGGAGAGAAAGCCCTGAACGTATGCAGGATTGCTCCAATGAATGGAAGCCTCTGAGAGGGAATAAGGTGAGACTTTGGCTAGTTTGTGGTGAACCCCAACAATGTCAGGAACTCCTCTGTCATCCGGAGTTGGCCCATGATTGGCTGCAGTACACCCGTCTTCAACAGCCAGTCTTTGAGTTACAGGGCTACAGTGATTACCAACCTTCAAAGATGGGCAGTGACCACCATCATCACTTTCGTGAGCATCCGAGTGGTGCTGGTGAGGCTGATGAGGAACATGGTAAACTGAAAAAGCTCCTGGCACATCTTGAACCGAAGGCCACGCCTGATGGAGATATATGAAAATGCATGTCCTGCAAGTCCAAGGACACCATCCAGTTGCATGGGTCCAAAGCAGTGAGAATGTGCACTAATACAAGCTTACTGAATCTGTCTTTCCATAGGATGCCATTGATAGGACGGAGATCCAAATTAGACCTGAGAGTCCCATCCTTTTTTGGAATGATGAAATGTAGGGAGTATTAGCTACCGCCCTTCTCTGCTGCAATTTGTTGCAGCAACAGGTGTACGTGCTTAGGATGAAAAGGTGCTCCTCTGAAATCCGTTCTGCAAAGGCAGAGATATTGGGTGTGGAGGAAGGAAAAAGTAATGCATAGATGTTTTGAATAATTTGCAAGACCCATCTTTCAGATGTGATTGATTGGAAACCCGGTAGGAAATGTTGGGCTCTGCCTCGAACTGGGTGCTCACGAGCCGCTGCGGGAAAATTAAAAGGAATTGTTGTTTGGTGCAGCAGAGGAGGAGGAGTTGGAAAGCTAGTGCCCCTGCTGATTCACACATGGCCACACAGTTCTGGGTTGCCTGCAGCATCACTGGTTGTGAAGGCTGTATTGGTCTATAAACCAACCACCTGGAGTCGCCTCTACATTTAAGAAAGTGGTGCAGAAATTGTTTTGTATGAGCCAACAGCCCAAAGGACACACAGTAGCTCTTCTATCTCTGAAGTGTTCCAAAGTGGAGTCTAGCTTTTCACTGAAGAGGCAAGACCCATCAAACGGCATGTCCTTGGAGAAGCCTGCACATCGCTGGCCTCTCTAGGGGACCTCATCCATGTATTCCGACGAAGGCCACACTGAATCCAACCCCTGCCAAAGCAATCTGTGATATCCAAACCTGTGTGGATCACATATGTGGCTGCAGCTTGTCCATCATGCATTGTCTACGGCAAAGAGACCTTTAGATCTTCTTGGACTGCCTGCAAGATCTTGCTGGCCATGTTCAATAGGGCATGGGTGCAACGACCCAACAAGCAGATGCATTTACAGACTGAAAAGAAAACATGCTCTTTCAAAAGATGTGAGTCCTCATAAAATTAAATTCTCTATTAAGAGGAGTGGTACAGAATAAATAATGAATCACGTTACTGGTCAAGGCCTGCACAATAGGAGTTTCTGGAGTGGAATGCTTGGTGACAAAATCCAGGTCACCGGGTGTGGGTTTATGACGTTTAACTTCCTGCCTGATCACAGGCGGGCAAGAACATGGTTTTGACCCAGTATCCATCAGAATATCTGTATGAACATCACTGAAAAGAAGGAAGGTCTCAGATGTACGGGTGCAGGGGGATGAATTTCCATCAACATTATTCTCAAACTAGAGCAGCTGTAGTGGTAGCACCTCGGCTGCCATCTGAACCACCACTGCCAAGGAAGTACTCTCCTCTGTTGGTGGCCATTGTGGGGAGTCAAACTCTGTCTCAGGAGAGGTGTCAAGCCCATTATCATTTTGTAAACCAAGGTATAAGGCATAATCAGTGTAATGTGAAGTAACAACACCATCTCCCTCACCATCATCAACATCCTACCATGCACTCAGCACTGGCTAAAGCTCAGAATCAGAACAAAAAGATAATGGACCATCTATTAATAGTTGTGGTGTGTAGAGGCGCAGGATTAGAGCTAGGCTGCATGACACCGATTTGGGAGTCTGTATTGAAGTCAGCACAGGACAGATAGCAGGTCTCAAGGAGACAGCTGGCGCCAGGATAGCACCCGCCAACAATAACCAGGCTGGAGGCCCCTGTGGTTCTTGGGGTGCAAAGGTGCACCAGAGGGAGTCAGAATCACTTTGAATAATTGCAGCATCACCGCTTTGAAGGCCTCGATCTGCTGTGGGTCAACAATAGCCCAATAAACTCAAGACGTGTGGTGATCAGCTGAGGAATCGGCTAAATGAACGACAAATTCGATGGTGTGCAATTTGCATCTTGATGCACTTGCGCCTTCTCCATAGTGCCAGAAAGGCAAAATGAGGTTGAATCATGCTCTGCTTTTTTACGCTTGCATTTGGAATTTACCAGTGGGGTGATGCCAACATGAATCCACATGATACCCTCTAGTGGCACGCAGGAACGCTGCTGTGAAAAAAATCTCTGCATCCAGTCTAGCACCTAGGGGATATTCTAAGGTGAGAAACCGTCAGTCAGAAGTTATCCATCTGAAATAGACCCTGGACCTTACACCAAGGGCAATCTTTGGGTATTTGTTTGGGAAGAGGGGGTGAATTATGGTATAAGGCCTGGGGTTAAGGGTATGCTCACATTGCCCACTTACATAGCCTTTTAAATTTGTTTTGGGACCGTGCCATGAATGCCAGCTGAAAGAGAAGATTTTCTCTTGTGGTCCGTGAATCAGAGGGGTTTGGATCAGCAGACTGTTCTATGGGTCCGTGAGCCAAAAAATAGAGGACTGGAGCAAAGGCTCCCATGCCAAATTAAAGCTTTTCATAAACGTCAATCCCAGGAAACAAAAGTGGATTTATACCAAACCAACAAAACCACACTTTCCGAGTATGGTTCTATTTTCATGTCAAGTTTGGTGTAAATCTGTTCAGCAATTTTGGCTGTAGGTGTGAGTAACATTTCATTTTTCCACTGGGAGCTCAAATAGGGAAACACATCTTTTTTGCCACTGCCTTAACGATTTTCCCCTTGCACGGTACAGTATGTGTATGTGTGTGTATATATTCACTGAAAAAAACAAAGTTTAAAGTGATGTTACAGTTAGGTGAAAATGTCAGTTAAAATATAACAACAAAAAAAACCACTGAAATTCACCAGTTAACTGAAGTAACTAAGGGCCTGATTATGAGTGTGGTGGTTTTCCGACCGACAGACTCGCGTCGGAGCAGCAGTGGCGGTACACCGACCGTCGTATTACAACTTCTAAAGTCACTGCGGCGGCGGACCGTCGGCTGCGCCAGGGAAGATAATAAGTTACTTACCTGTAACTGTGGTTATCCAGTATTGGTATCTTTCATAGATTCACTTGCTTGAATAATTCCCCGTTGTCGAGATGGGAGTCCCACAGTAAAATAATAAAGCAGTGTTTAATGAATTTCATAGGCTATCATGGCCATGAACCATCTTACAGTACCATATCTATGTCCTTTTTAAAAAAAGGACCTAATGTTGGAACACAGCCAATCAGCTGTCAGCACCCTTTAGAACACTCCCAGCAGAGGCATATTCCCTCTGATTTTCTAAGCACAAATCGGAAGTAAGAATCCCATAAACTAAAGAGAACTCCCACTACAAAGGAGGACGGTGGGTTGCATGTGAATCTATGAAAGATACCAATACTGGATAAACACAGTTACAGGTAAGTAACTTATTTTCTAATCCAATATTGGGGAATCTTTCATAGATTCACATGCTTGAATCAGAAGAGCAAGTAGTACCCAAAATTTGTACTGTTGTTAGCAAAAGGAGGAAGACATGCTTCACTACCCCCACAAAGGTATACCAATACAACAGTGACATTTGTAAGCAAACTCTTTCAATTCTAGACATTTTTTTTAAATTTGTCCCCAACAAACCTGAAGCCTCAACATACTGTTATAATCAGGATGCATCCAACTTGGTGATTAGAAAGAACAAACAATAAAAACAATTAAAGTCACTATTTGCTTTCTAAAGTTATCACAAAATTGAACATTAGCAAAAGATAAAACGTGAAGTTATGCCACTTTTATGAAAATACAACTTAGGCCTGGGCAGTAAATTCCGTTCCACTCGCGGAATTTGCAGAATTTGGCAATTCCGCGTTCTCCGCAGAATTGCCAAAAATTCCACGATCCGCGGCTTCGCGGAATGTTTGGTTTGTTTGCACTTTCAAAATGCGTGTTCGCGAGATATTTCTCCCCGAGCACGCAAACAGCGTTCGTGAACAGGAAAAAAGCACCGCGAACGGACAGAACAAGCAATTACGCATGTTCGCGAACCTTTTGCGTGCTCGCGGAGATTTTTTACCGTTTCGCGGAGCTTTGCGTAGTGGGACTACGCAATTTCCGTCCACCCCAAATAAAACTCCTCTTTTACCAGAAAAAAGGGGGCCACCTTAATTGAAGAGATGATGTAGCACCGCTTGGCCCACAGCTGCATCTTCATGTTGCGTAGATTGCAGACAGTAGTGCTGCGTAAAGGTGTGGACACTTTTCCATGTCACAGCACGGCAAATCTTTTCTAGTGTTACTCCAGCGAACAGCCCTGCCAATGTAGACACTGCCCTAACTGAGTGTGCTTTAGTCTTTCTTGCCAAGGGCTTGTTAGCCGTGTAATGGCAGAATTGTATTGCCGAGGAGACCCATAGCGACAGTAGCTTTAGTTACTGCTGTTCTCTCTCTGCCCTGTCCAAAAAGCCATCAGTTGCTGATAAGTCCTTCTCACGTCTTTTGTCTTATGCAGGTAGAATTTTAAACATCTTTTCACATCCAGCGTGTGCAACACTTCCTCTGCCAGACTAGATGGATTTGGCTTGTTAAGGTGGAATTGCATTGGGACTTTTGGAATAAAAGACAGGTTTGTTCGCAGAGTAACATCGTAATCAGCAAAATGCAGAAATGGTTCCTTAACAGTAAAAGCTTGGATTTCTCTAACCCTCCTCGGAGAAGTGAGAGTCAGTAGGAGGGCTACCTTCCAGGTGTGAAAATTAAGCTCTACTGTGTGAATTGGTTCAAAGGGCTGTCTCATTAATTGTGTGAGGATCAAATTGAGCTTCCATTCCGGAGGGGGTGCACTCACCTGGGGAAAGGCGCAGAAGAGGCCCTTCATGAATTGCTTTACCAGACTAGAAGCACAGAGAACTTGACGAGATCTTCTGAAACGGGAATTTGCAGCAAAGTGAACCCTCACCGAAGAGAACGTGAGACCTGACTTTGCCAACAAGAGGAGATATGGCAAAATCCGTTCAGGAGGTGCCTGAAGCGGGTGCAAGTTATTTCGTTGGCACCAAAAGCAAAACCTCTTTTATTTAAGCCGGTACATCTTGTTAGTGCTGTCAGCTCTGGATTTTGCAATAATCTCTCTGCATTCTTGTGAGATATCCAAATCCTTGAACTTCAGGAACTCCGTAGCCATGCGTGCAAATGAACAGACTTCGGGTCTGGGAGACAAGTCTATACCCTGTCTCTGGTCAGCAGAGATGGAGATGGTTGTAGGCGTATGGACCTCAATTCCGACATCAAGAGAGGCTCTGGAAACTAGTACTGCCTGGGCCATTGTGGCGCTATTAGGATCAAACAACAGCCCCCAGTCTTCACCTTGGTCAGTACCCTGGGAATCAATGGGATGGTGGGGAACAGAGTAAGCATATATCCCGGACCATCGCATTAAAAGGGCATTCCCC
The DNA here is from genome assembly GCF_964204655.1 of Triturus cristatus. Taxonomy (NCBI): domain Eukaryota; kingdom Metazoa; phylum Chordata; class Amphibia; order Caudata; family Salamandridae; genus Triturus; species Triturus cristatus. The sequence continues at coordinate 460,386,967 of NC_140592.1, read as the reverse complement.
CTTGACTCTGGCAGAGGGTACCTGCTGGCATAGTACTGTCATTTGGCGTTCTCTCTTTGTTTCGAAGAGGTCTAAACCTGACTTTCCCCATCTCTGGAACACCTTGTCGAGCTGGAACTGTTCCAACTCCCTTCATGACAACTGGACTGCGTTCTGCTTAAAATATCCGACAGTGTATTGTGCAGGCCTCGGACATGCTCGGCTCTGAGCCAGATCCTGTGCTGTGTCGTCCAATCCCATAGCTCCTGCGCTTCCTTCGATAGCGTGATGGATTTGGTTCCTCCTTGCTTATTGACGTAGTACTTGCTGGTGGTACTGTCCGTGCACACCAGCACTGAGGAACCTGCTATCCTCGGCAAGAACGTCTGGAGGGATAGGAAAATGGCTCTGAGATCTAGCCTGTTGATGTGTTGATGTTTCTGCGCAGAGGACTACTTGCTGTGTATCTGCAACGTTTGCAGATGGCCTCCCCAACCATCTATCAAGGCGTACATTGTCAGTATGAAGTCTGGGATAGTTTTGAGGAAAGTCAGGCCCTTTAGGAGATTTGGTGTGTGAGACCACCATTGCAGTGTCTCTACAATGCGTGCTGTGATCTATATTATATCCTCGAAGGATCCTGAGGTTTGAAACTTTTGCTTCTGTAGTTCCTCTTGAAGAGGCCTCATTCTCAGCCTGGCCAGAGGCACTAGATCTATTGCTGAAGAGCATCTTCCCAGCTGCGATTTGTATGTTAGTACAGAATCAGACTTTTTTCTTGATGATGTTGCTCGCCAGTCTTTGTGATCGAAGATGCCTTTCCTGTGATAGGAAGGCCTTGCACTGGATGATATCTATGGTCGCCCCCAGAAAGGATATGACTTGTTTGGGGAAGAATAGAGATTTTTCTTTGTTTACAGTGAGTCCTAGAGTCTGGAACAACTGAAGGCAGGTGTTTCAGCTTGACTGGCTTTTTGTGCTGTTGGAACTTTGAACAGCCAGTCGTCCAGATATGGAAATACCTGGAGTCCTTGAGATCGCAGGGCTGCTGCTACAGGTGCTAGCACTTGGTAAAGATCCGTGGCACCGACTTGAGACCGAAACGGAAGTCCCTTTATATTGGTAGTGGTTACCAGTTACTATGAATCTTAAGAATTTCCGATGTTTCGGATGGATAGGGATATGAAAATATGCGTCTTCCATGTCGAGCGAGGTCATGAAGTCTCCTTTGTTGAGACGGCGTAGAATCTCGGAGAGTGTTACCATCCTGAACGTTTTCTTCTTGAGAAACTTGTTGAGATTCCTGAAGTCCAGTATTGGTCTCCATTCCCCCGATTTCTTATTTATTGAGAAAAAATGAGAATAGAAACCATCTCCCCCTTGCGCCATAGGGACCTCTTCTATTGCTCCCTTGGCGAGCATGACCAAAACTTCTTTGTGTAGTAAGTGAAGACGAGGAGGGGGGGGGGGGGGGCTGCTTTGGGAGAAGTATTTGGCGGGTGCAGAGTGAATTCTAGAGTGTGACCAAAGGTGATAAGGTCTAACAACCAGAGATCTGTTGTTATCTTGCGCCACTGGTGTATGTAGTTGGAAATCTTCGCACCCAAAGGCTGGGAGTAGAGGGAAGCTGGTACCCAGACGTGATCATTGCCTCCTGTTAGAGTACCAACCTTGCAAAGGCATTCGTTTGCAGCCTCCCTGGCGAGAGAATCCAGCTGCAGATGACTGACGATAGGCTGAAGGGTTGTAACTCTGGCGGTACTGGGGTTGGTAAGGCTGATATTGTTGGGGTCTCTGGTAACCCCCTTTGTAGGAGGTGAAGTCACGTCCTCTAGCCCCTCTGAATGGTACTTTACTAATCTGAAACGTACCCAGCAATTTTGAAGTATCCGTATCAGTCTTGATCCCCAACAGTGCTTCATCGATATGCTTTCCAAAGAGGGAATCACCATCGAAACCTTTGTCTGCAACTCCAGCCTAAACGTGGTTGCCTTTAGCCATTCTCGTCTTCTGAGCACGGCAGCTTCCCCCAGTTGCCTGAAGCCTGTATTGGCTACATCAAGGGTGCAGCCAATCGTTTCCGAACTGGCACGTTCCCCTTCTAAGAGTATTTTTCTTGCTTCCTGCCATTCTGTTCTCTGGTAAAAGGTCTACGAACACTGCCATATCTGACTACATCTGGCGGTAATAGCGGCCAATGCATTTGCTGCCCTGATGTAACTGCGGCCATTGAAGACAAACGTTTTCCAAGAATGTCCATTCTGCGCCCTTCCCTATCAGATGGAGTAGTGATTGGGGTAGCAGGATTCTTTGATCGTCTTTGTGCCACTTGGGAGATGACCGAGTCCGACTTGGGGTGTCCAATGAGGTAAGATGGAGTACTCTCAGGAGCCTTATACATTTTCTCAATATAAGGAAGCACCTGTGATATTGTTGCTGGTGTCTTCATCATTTTGATGCCTTCCTGCCATATATAATCGATAATTGGTATGGAACGTATCGATTTTCTGGTGTACTCTTCAAAATCATATAAGAAACATTCAGTCTGCTTGACCGTCATAGGTAAATGAAATTGGTTAACTGCCCTCTCTGTTAAATTATGGAATCCTCCAATATCGTCAGGAGGAGAGTCTGATGGTAGGTGCGAAGGAGGGGAGGGTGTTGGTATGACATAATCCTCCCAAGGGTCCGGTGCAGAGATTGGATCCGGCAACTCACCCTCCTCTCTCTCGTCATACGAAGAAGACATATCTCCTACTCCAGGGTGTGCTGGCACAGGGTGAGGAACAATCACAGGTGGGTTGGCGGCTGAACAACAATTGAAATTGGTGGCTCGGGCTGAGATGAACAAGTTACTTACCTTCGGTAACACTTTTTCTGGTGGATACAGTATCTGCCTGTGGATTCCTCACCTTGTGAATATCCCCTGCGCCAGCATTCCACTGAACTTTTCTTTCCCAGCACTCCACGTCGACGCGGGCGACGTCACAATGCATCGGCTCCGCAAGCGACTCCGTACGACGTCATCGGAGCCATAAGAAACCCACGTCCGCGTGATGACGTCAGTTCCACCCATTTTTTCCGTGCCTTCAAGGCGAACAGGTGAACCAACGACAACTCCAAGTATACACTGTATACAGAATACCAATACATATACATAGCATACAAATAAAAGGAATGCTAAACAAACAAGCATTTCCTACCAATGTACAAGAAAGTATCAAAACATCCCAACAAGACCTCTTTCATGGTACACAAAGGTGGACAACGGGGAGGCGGGTGGGTCAGTGAGGAATCCACAGGCAGATTCTGTATCCACCAGAAAAAGCGTTACCGAAGGTAAGTAACTTGTTCTTCTGATGGATACATCTGCCAGTGGATTCCTCACCTTGTGAATAGATTCCCACAGCAGTCCCCACTCCCGGAGGAGGGTGTCCACCTTTCCTATACCAGAAAGTCTTGCAAGACAGAGCGCGCGAAGTGGCCCTCCCTCCTCATCTCCGAATCCAAGCAATAATGCTTTGCGAAGGTATGAAGGGAGGCCCAAGTCGCGGCTTTACAAATGTCTGCCACAGGAACACCCCGGGCCAAAGCAGATGTAGATGACTTAGCTCTAGTTGAATGAGCTCTAATACCCTCAGGAGGGGTCTTACCAGCCAGGGCGTAGCAGATCTTGATGGCAAGGATAATCCATCTCGACAACGTGGGCTTGTGCACCGCTCTTCCTTTGGAATGTCCAACATAACCCACGAAGAGCTGATCGTCCAGACGAAAGTCCTTCGTTCTGTCCAAGTAAAAGCTTACAACTCTCTTTGGGTCCAAGCGATGAAGCCTTTCCTCCTCTTCGGAAGGATGAGGAGGTGGATAGAAAACAGGGAGAGTAATGGACTGCCCCAAATGAAACGGAGTGACAACTTTTGGCAGGAAAGCAGCCCTGGTCCTGAGAACCATCCGTTCAGCATGCAAGGTTAAAAACGGGGGTTTAGAACTAAGAGCTTGAAGCTCACTCACCCTCCTTGCCGAGGTTATGGCTACAAGAAAAACCACCTTAAAGGACAACAGCCTCAAAGGACAACTATGTAGAGGCTCAAAAGGGGAACCCATCAGAAAGGTTAAAACAAGATTAAGGTCCCACTGAGGCATTACAAATGCAGTGGGAGGAAACATGTTTGTAAGGCCCTTGATAAACCTTAGAACAACCGGAGATTTAAAAAAGTGACGGTTGATCAGGAAGGCATAGAAAAGCCGATAAGGCCGAAAGATAGCCCTTGACCGTGGCCACAGCACAGCCCTGCTGAGCCAAGGAAAGAGCAAACTGGAGCACATCAGAAAGATGGGCTTTTAAAGAGTCAATGGACCTCTCTCCACACCATTTAACAAACTTAGGCCACCTGTAGGAGTAAATGGACTTGGTGGAGTGTCGCCTGGCCGATAAAATAACGTCCACCACATCCGGCGAGAGAGAATGAACTCAGGTTGCCCCGTTCAATCTCCAGGCATGAAGGTGTAAGCTCTGGAGGTGGGGGTGTAGAACCTGCCCCTCCGACTGCGAGAGGAGGTCTGCCCTCAGAGGGAGACGGAGCGGAGGGCACGAGGAGAGGTGGAGAAGATCTGTGTACCACACTCTTCTTGGCCAATCCGGGGCGACCAATATGGCTTGGGCCCGGTCTTGGTGAATCTTCCTCAGAACCCGAGGAATCAAGGGTATGGGAGGAAACGCGTAAAGGAGTTGAGATCCCCAATTCAACTGAAACGCGTCCCCCAACGCCCCCTGCATCGGAAACTGGAGACTGCAGAATGACGGGCAGTGCGCGTTCTAGCGGGTGGCAAACAGATCCACCCGAGGTGTCCCCCACGCCCGAAAGACGAGACGAACCACCTCCGGATGGAGCCTCCACTCGTGGTCGGCGGAGAACTGCCGACTGAGACCGTCCGCACGCACGTTCAACACCCCGGCCAGATGATTTGCCATCAGACAAATCCGATGGTCCTGAACCCAGGACCATAGTCGTAAGGCCTCTCTGCATAGACAAAGAGACCCCACACCTCCCTGCTTGTTGACATACCACATCGCGGTCGTGTTGTCTGTCAGGACTTGAATCGACTGACCGCGAAGGGAAGGGAGGAAGGCCTTGAGCGCCAAACGAATCGCCCGCAATTCCAAAAGGTTGATGTGAAGCAACCTCTCCTCTGGAGACCAACGTCCTTTGATCTCCAGATCCCCCAGATGCGCACCCCACCCTAAAGTGGATGCATCTGTTATCACTGTGGCCACCGATGGAGGTAGATGGAAGGGCTTTCCTTGAGACAGATTGCCCTCCACGCTCCACCAAGACAGATCCGCTGCAGCTTCTCCGGAGATCTTGATCGACTCCCCGAGATCCCCGTGGTGCTGATACCACTGCTTGCGGAGACACCACTGGAGCGCCCTCATGTGCCAGCGTGCGTGGTTGACCAACAGAATGCAGGAGGCAAACAGACCGAGCAGGCGAAGGACCTTCAGAACTGGAACAACCGCTCCACTGTGGAATAAATGTACATGAATTTTATATAGCGCAAATCACCAAGCGGTCTCTAAGCGCTTGCTTAGGGAACCCGTCCTGGTATTCCCCTGTGAGATAACCCAGCAGGGCATCCGCAAGGTGAAAGCCAGGCATCCCGCCACGAGGGGCCGTTGTGGAGATTAAGCAAGCTATTGCCCAGAGTCGCAGAGTGTGAACCCATGAATCGAGTATGCACTGGAGCGAGAATTATCGAGTCCATGGACATTTTATGGACTCAAGACCCAGCCGAGGCGGGAATTGAACCCTGGTCCCGGGCTGACCTCTGCTTCCAGGTCTGCCTCCTCTAACCAGTGAGCCACACTTCTCCACATAAAGGGACCTGAATGTCGAGAATCCTTTGAGGAGGAGGGAATGCTCGACACACAGTAGTGTCCAGTACTGCCCCTATAAACAGGTTGCGTTGAGAGGGCACCAGGTGAGATTTGGGCACATTGATTGAAAAACCCAAGTCGAATAACAGCTGAGATGTCACCTGCAGATGACGCTGCACTATCTCTGGGGACTCTGCCTTCAGAAGCCAGTCGTCCAGGTAAGGGAAAACCGGGATCCCTGACCTCCTGAGATGAGCAGCCACCACTGCCATCACCTTTGTGAAGACTCGAGGTGCGGTAGTAAGACCAAACGGGAGGACCGCAAATTGGTAGAGTTGCGACCCAACCGTAAAACTGAGATACTTCCTGTGCGACTTCAGGATTGGGACATGAAAGTACGCATCCTGTAAGTCTCCTTGCTGCAACGCTTGAAGAACCTGCGCAAGGGTCAGCATCTTGAATTTCTCCTGTCTCAGGTAAAAATTCAATATTCTGAGGTCCAGAATCGGACGCAATCTGCCGTCATTTTTGGGAATCAGAAAATACCGGGAGTAGCATCCCTGACCCCTTTCCTGCTCCGGAACCACCTCTATTGCATCCTTCTGAAGCAAGGCTAGAACTTCTTTCTGCAGGAGAAGCAGATGGTCTTCCGAGCAATAACCTTGGCAAGGAGGGTAAGGGGGAGGAAACTCCCGAAAGGGAAGAGCGTACCCAGTCTCTACGAGGTTCAAAACCCAAAGGTCGTTTGTAACAGATTTCCAACCCCGTAGAAAGTAGGACATCCTACCCCCCACAGGTCTTACGTGATCCGGGATGGGGGATCTAGGGCTGCTTCCCTGAAGCCTCATTTGGAGCAGAGGAGGAGGAGGAAGAAGAGGGGTTGCGACCAGAACCTCTCCGACCCCTTTGCTTCCCTCTATAGGACCTATAGAGGGGATTCTGCTGCTGTTGTTGCTGCTGCTGTTGGGGCTGTCGGAAGGAGCGAAAGGACGATCTTCCGAATCCCCTAGACTTTCGAAAAGCTGTACCCCTAGCAGGAGCCTGCAGACCCAAGGACTTTGCCGTCAATCTGCTGTCCCTAAATCGTTGAAGGGCAGAGTCTGCTTTCTCCCCAAACAGTTTCTGTCCGTCGAATGGCAGATCAACCAACGTGGCCTGAACATCTGCTGAGAATCCAGAGGAACGGAGCCAAGCCTGCTTCCTTGCGGCTATAGACGACCCCATAATTCTCGCCACCGAGTCCGCCGTATCCAGCCCAGACTGGATCACCTGCCTGGCAGCCGCCTGAGTGTCCGCAACAACTTCCAAGAAGGACGACTTATCCCCCTCAGGCAACTTAGGGGCCAAAGATTTGATAAGAGTCCATCAAGGCATGAACATAATGCCCCAGCAAGCATGTGGCATTAGATGATTTCAGCGCCATACTTCCTGAGGAGAAGGTCTTCTTGGCCGCCTGATCAACTTTCTTTGACTCCCTATCAGCCGGAGACTGTGGGAAAGCACCCGAAGCATGTTTAGAACATGAAGCCTGCACAACTAGGCTCTCCGGAGATGGATGCGTGGACAAAAAATCCGGATCTCCTGGTGCAACTCTGTACCTCCTTGCCACCTGTCTGCAAACCGCCGGAGCTGAAAGAGGTTTCCTCCACACCTCCAACACTGGTTCCAAGATGGCCTCATTGAAAGGCAACAAAGGCTCTGAAGCCGACGTCGGAGAGTGCAACACCTCCGTAAGCAGGTTAGACTTGTACTCCACAGAGGGTAGCTGCAGATCTAACAACTCTGCGGCCTTCTTAATCACCACATGGTAGGGTGCCAATTCCTGTGGAGGAGAAGACCTGGCAGAAGGAGTAGTTTCTTACCTGTAACTCCAGTTCTGTAGTAGGGGTATCTCTGTTATAGTCATAATCTATGAATAGTCCCGCCCATGTGCGGGGACCCCGGAGCAATCAAAATATCTCTTAAGCTGTCCTGCATTTGCAAACCTGCAAAGACACTTAAGAGACAGACAAAATAATACAGCCTAATAACAATATGGCTGCACTGGCCAGCACTTCCTCTGAAGTGAACACAAAAGCCAAAATAAAGTTTAAATTTCATTTTTATTCACATCTGACATGTTCCTTTATTGTATCACACTCCCTTCACCAAAATCCCTTTAAACAATAGAGAGGAAGGGGTGGACAGACAAGCCCTATAGGCTGTCATTATGTGTCTGCCTTTAAGAAACTCTCCAGAGACCCCCGGTATCCCAGGATGCACAGCCAAAGCAAGTTACTTTCAGTTCTTTTTGAAGGTGTATAACAACAGGCCTGATACTGCCAGTTTACTCCACCGGGGAGGAGGGAGGGTCGCTTATGACTATAACAGAGATACCCCTACTACAGAACTGGAGTTACAGGTAAGAAACTACTCCTTCTGTAGTAGGGGATCTCTGTGTATAGTCATAATCTATGAATAGAATGGCAAGCCCATCCCAACCAACAACAGCGGTGGAGTAAGAACCAAACACCAACAAATCACTGTGCAAACAAATTCCTCAGCGAAGCCTGTCCAACCTGCGCATCTGCCCTAGCATCAGAGTCCAGGAAGTAATGCTTTGTAAACGTATGGACCGACTTCCAGGTGGCAGCCTTACAAATGTCAGCAATTGGAACATTCCTAAGCAAAGCTGTAGTAGCTGCTTTGCCCCTAGTCGAATGCGCTGTAGGCTTACCCCCTAACGTCTTATTAGCTTTCTGATAACAAAGCTGAATACAGGACACAATCCATCTGGAGATGGACTGTTTTGAGGTAGCTAGACCAGTTCTCGCGGAACCATAATTCACAAACAGTTGATCCGACCTGCGGATGTCTTTTGTCTTATCTAGATAGAATTTCAACACCCTACGCACATCTAGTGAATGCAGAGACCTCTCCGCCGGAGAGGAGGGATGCTGAAAAAATGTAGGCAAAGTTATCATTTGATTTACATGAAAATCAGATATCACTTTAGGCAAAAATTTAGGATGAGTACGCATCACTACTTTAGAAGCATGGAATACAGTATACGGCTCTTGACAACACAGAGCCTGAATCTCACTTACCCTCCTGGCCGATGTAATGGCCACAAGGAAGGCAGCCTTCCAGGACAAATGCTGCAAAGAAGCCTTATGAATAGGCTCAAAAGGCTCCCTCATTAATCTGGACAACACCACGTTCAATTCCCATGGTGGAGAAGGTCGTCTAACAGGGGGAAACACCTTACGCAAACCCTCCAAAAAATCTTTAATCACAGGGATTTGAAAAAATGAGGTTTGGGAAGGGCCCTTTCTATACGCAGTCAAAGCTGCGAGATGAACCTTAATAGACTGAAAATTAAGCCCAGATTGAGCCAACTGCAGCAGATAAGGCAAAATAACATCTTCTTTACAGGATGTAGGGTCAATGTCCTTTGCCTTGCACCATAAGCAGAATCTAATCCACTTATAGGCGTAAGAAGTCCTCCTAGACGGTCGCTTCGCCTCTTTCAAGATCTCCATACAGTCCTGAGGTAGGTTCAAGTGTCTATACTGTACTAGCTCAGGAGCCATGCTGCCACACTCAAGGACGAGAGATTGGGGTGAACCATCTGTCCTCCGAACTTCGTGAGAAGGTCCGGCCGACACGGCAGGCGCCGGTGTGGCAGAACAGACCGGTGAAGAAGGTCGGTGAACCACCATTGCCTCGGCCACTCCGGAGCAATCAGGATCATCCTGGCTCTGGATTGCGACAGCTTGATCAGCACCGCCGGAATCAGGGGAATGGGTGGAAAGGCGTAGAGAAAGCTGTTGGACCAGCTGATCCATAGAGCATTCCCCAGTGTCCCTAGTTGGTAGTACCTGGACGCGAAGTCGCGGCATTTGCTGTTTTCTGCCGTAGCGAACAGATCAATATCTGGAGTGCCCCACTCGGCGAAGACGTCTCTTAGCACGTCGTCGTTTAGCACCCACTCGTGATTTTCTTGAACGAGCCTGCTGAGCGCATCGGCTTGGGCATTCTGCACTCCCGGCAGATGGGTTGCCGTGATCGTCAGGATCCTGGCCACCAGCCAATTCCAGATCGTCTGTGCCTCCCGAGACAGCGTGCGTGAACGGGAGCCCTCCTGCTTGTTGAGGTAATACATGGTAGTAGTATTGTCCGTCTGAACTAGCAGGGAGTTCGTCTTGAAGGATGGATGGAACGCCTTCAGGGCCAAGTGTACTGCTCTGAGTTCCAAAAAGTTGATGTGGTAAGTCATCTCCGTCTGTGACCATGTCCCCTGAATCTGAAGAGGGCCCGAATGCGCTCCCCAGCCCTGGAGAGACGCATCGGTCACTATGGTCTGGACCGGAATATCCTTGTGAAAGGGAGTCCCCTTGCAGACATTCTCTGAGGAACACCACCATTTCAGAGACTGTTGAGCATGTTGGGACAGATGAATCTTGTCCTCCCAACGCCCCCGCCTCTGGTCCCATTGATCCTCCAGACATTCCTGCAGAGGCCTCATATGCAGATGTGCATTGGGGGTGAGAAAGATGCAGGAAGCCATCGACCCCAGTAAAGAGGACACCGTCCTCACTGTAGGAGAGTGGGCTGAGAGGAGGTGCAGGGCCTTCCCACGGATCGATAAGCGTCTCTCCTCCGAAGGACACACGCTTGCGTTCAAGGTATTGACTGAGGCCCCAAGTATTGGAGACACTGCACAGGAATCGGCACTGACTTCGACATGTTGATGTGCAGCCCCAGGCGATGAAGCAAGGCAGCTGTCCTGTTGAAGTGACACTGGGCTTCCCGGAACGTGGAAGCCTTGATCAGCCAATCGTCCAGGTATGGATACACAAACACTTTGGTCTTCCGCAAGTGTGCTGCCACCACTGCCATGCACTTGGAGAACGTCCGTGGGGCAGACTTCAAACCAAACGGGAGTACTGTATACTGGTAATGGTTGTTGCCCACCAGAAACCTCAGGAACTTGCGATGCTTTGGTGCGATCGGCACATGAAAGTAAGCGTCCTGCAGATCTATGGCGCACAGCCAATCTCCTTGATGCAACTGAGGGTAAATCTGATGCAGGGACAACATACGGAACTTTTCACTGCGGATCCACTTGTTTGCTTGACGCAGATCTAGAATAGGCCTGAACTCGTTCTTGTCCTTTTTTCTGACGAGAAAGAACCTGGAGTAAAGGCCTTTTCCTCTTTGCCTCAAAGGAACAGTTTCTATCGCCTTCTTCCTTAACAGAACGTCCGCCTCCCCCTGGAGCTCCCGTACCATGAAGGGGGAGCGCACTGGTGGAATCTGAGGAGGCGGGCTGGTGAAACGAAGACTGTATCCATTGCAAACAATATTCAGCACCCACTTGTCCTGAGTTATTGTCCTCCACTCTGCCAGGTAGAACTGAATACTTCCCCCCACCGGAGCGGGTAACGGACGAGGGGGAAGTGACCTTTCAGGGCTTCGACCCGGCCGGGCCTTTGTTCCCCGACGAGGATTGATGCTGGCCTCTGCCCCTCTGGCGCTTCTGAAAGGACTGCCTCGGGAACTGCTGTTGTTGGTGACCAGACTGGCGCCCTTGACCGCGTTGCTTAGAATGACGCCTGCCATAGGAACGGAACGACTTCTTCTGCTCCTTGGGTCTTTCCAACCCCACGGCCTTCAGGGTTTCTGCTTCGGCCTTCATGCGGGCCATCTCGTCATCCGCATGAGACCCGAACAACGTCGAGCCAGAGAAAGGCAAGTTCGCAATCTTTTGCTGCGCTTCAGGCTTGAGAGAGGTAAGCCTCAGCCAGGAATGTCTCCTCATGTGCACTCCATGACAGTACCCATGGGCCGCCAGCAACGAGACATCCCCCGCCGCACTGATGATCTGGTTGGAGACCATCATGCCCTCGTTCAGCACCTCCTGGAAGTCCTCCCTTTTGTCCCTTGGCAGGGAGGCAGCAAACTGTTGGAGAGAGTCCCAAAGCGATCGGTCATAGCGACCCAGCAGGGCAGAGGCGCTAGCGGGCTTCATAGTCGTGGCCGACGTAGAGCACATTCTCCTCCCCAAGGAGTCCATCTTGCAGCTCTCCTTATCCGGAGGAGCCGTGGAAGAGGGCGTCGTTGAGTGCTGTTTACGAGCCGCCACCACAATGACAGAGTCCGGGGGAGGGTCCACCCTGAGGAAGGCCGGGTCCGAATCAGGGGCCCTGTATTTCTTCTGCAACCGTGAGGGAGCAGACTTCACCACCGCAGGTGTCAAGAAAACCTCCATGGCTGGTTCCTCCAAACCCGGAACCAAGGGAAGGAGGGGGCGTGACAGGTGAGCCTTGTGCAATGTCTCAAAGATCACCGAGGTAGTGGGAACCGGGACTGCTACGGAGATTCCCAATTTCGCCGCCCCCCTCATCAGCACATCCTGGAACGTGGCAATATCATCCACCGGCGAGATTCGGGTAGGCGGAGTTTCCGACAGCGAGGGGGAGAGCCGTCCATTGCCAGAAGAGTCCGTACACCACGTGCCTCTGGAACGAGATCTATACCTCCGTCGTCCATGCCTCGTGTGAGTGGACGACCTGCGTCTACTCCGTGACCTCCGGCGAGATCGAGTACCGCGACCTCTGTCTGCGTGGAGCCGTAGGAACTGCCGGTAGCCGAGGAGACGGCGGAAGCTGAGGCACTGGCGGTGGTGGAGGTGGTGTAGGCCGCTTAGGAGGAGGCGGAGGAGGAGGAGGAGGAGGCGGAGGAGGCGGAGGAGGCTTCTGAGGCAGCGGCTGAGGGAGAGGCTGCGTAGCTCCATCATTCCTAGCAGGGGAACTAGGACCAGCACTGTCCGGACTCCCGTCCACCCTTCTCTTCTTGGCGGGCCTATCCCGTGCTGAAGTAAACGAGGGGGAGCGCCGGCGCCTCCTAGATCCACGACTGGAGATTGTAATCACCGAAGACGTGTTCCCCGATGTCACCGACGTCGAACTGATCGTCGACCTCGTCCGGCGTCTCCTCGCCGTCCGGCGTCCCCTCGACGTCGATCTGCGGCCCCTCGACGTCGAACGTCGGGTCGACGGAGAATCTCTCGACGTCGACGGTGAACGACGTCTCCTCGACGCCGATCTTCTTCGCCTCGACGTCGATATCCTGCGCCTCGACGGCGATCTGTGCCTCGACGGCGATCTGTGCCTCGACGGCGATCTGTGCCTCGACGGCAGTCGCCAGTGTCTCGGCGTCGATGTCGTCGGCGTCGATCCATCGCGGGGCTCGGTACGACGTCGATGGCGTGTCGACGTCGACCGTGGAATCCTCGACGGCGACCTAGTCCTAGGTCTCGCCAGCCCCTCTCTCGACGTCGAACGTCGAGAACGCCGCGATCCAGAGCCCGGGATCGACGGCGAACACACCGGTGCTTTACCTCTCGCCGTCGACGTCGTCGCCTTCGACGTCGAACGCGATCTACCAGCCGGTAGGCGTCGTTTCCGCCGCTGTTTCTGCCCGGAGGTCCCTCCAGTGGCTGAAGCATGGGCAGAGGAAGGGGAATGAGATCCTCCATGCCCCGAAGTCCCACCTGTCCTCTGCTTTTCCTGTCCCTGGAGGCGAATCTTCTCCCTGTCCCTCAGGGTCCTCTTGGAGAAGGTCTTGCAGATGGCACACGTAGCAGGGACATGTGAGGATGACAAGCAGAGGATACAGACATCATGTGGGTCCGTCTTGGCCTTTTTCCTCCCACACTCAGGGCATTTATCAAATAAAGCCATGCTAAGAGTGGGCAAATTGCACCAAAATGTAGGATGCAGTAAAGAAAGGCTCTAGATGTCGAATGAACACACTAATTATCCAAAAATCCAAAATTTAGTCCAAATATCCACCCAAAAGGGTACAGCTCAAGCTCCAGGGTCCTGCTAGCAGGAGCCGGAAAAAAGAACTGAAAGTAACTTGCTTTGGCTGTGCATCCTGGGATACCGGGGGTCTCTGGAGAGTTTCTTAAAGGCACGGTATCCCTTTAGCAGACACATAATGACAGCCTATAGGGCTTGTCTGTCCACCCCTTCCTCTCTATTGTTTAAAGGGATTTTGGTGAAGGGAGTGTGATACAATAAAGGAACATGTCAGATGTGAATAAAAATGAAATTTAAACTTTATTTTGGCTTTTGTGTTCACTTCAGAGGAAGTGCTGGCCAGTGCAGCCATATTGTTATTAGGCTGTATTATTTTGTCTGTCTCTTAAGTGTCTTTGCAGGTTTGCAAATGCAGGACAGCTTAAGAGATATTTTGATTGCTCCGGGGTCCCCGCACATGGGCGGGACTATTCATAGATTATGACTATACACAGAGATCCCCTACTACAGAAGTATGCTCCCACTCTGGGGTGGTATCCAAACCACTTGCTTCCTCTATTCCTTCAAACTCATCTGAAGAAGAGTCGACTTCACCTTCTTCCACCTCTGCTCGATATCTCCCTTCCTCCAATACCCTTTGGGCCTCCCGCCTCGACCGGATCCGGGGAGCCAAGAAGGCGCCACCGGCATACAGGGCAGAAAGGGGGCCTGAGAGTAATGCTGCGGCACCCCTAGCGTAAACGCCATCGGACCCACGGGACCAGTTGGTGCTCCGGATGGGAAGGCCGCTGTGAGAAGTTGGCCTGATGTATGATGTCACTAGTTCTAGTGTACACCTTATATCAGTCCAAATAACCCTTATGGTGATTGGTTGTAAAGTCAACCTTATAGACCAGCTATCCTAGTGGTAGCATGGACAAGAGCAGTCTTAGGCTAAACTCTGAATGGCATGTGAAGCCAGCTGTGATACCATATATACTCCCTTGAATACCAAATGAAAGGACACCACAACAGATATATATATAAAATAAAGTGTATTTATTCTAGTCAAACCCTCAGCACTCTTTATGAGATTAGAGGTAAGTACAACACAGTCTTATTTAAGCATACATTAAGTCACACAGGTAAGTAATACAGTTAGGCCCTAGGGGCCACGCAAACCATATACTAAAGAAGTGGTATAAGGACCACTGTCACGGAATCAGGATAGGCCTAGGCCTAGGGAATCGCTGGGGCTACACTACACTAGCAACAGTTAGGAAGTGGGAGGCCCACGGGATTCAGGTGCAGAGTGGAAACACTCACGCGTAATGCGTAAAAGTCGACAGAATTACTAGCAGCTAGAAATTAACAGTTTAAGGACACTTCTGAAGCAGCTAGAGAGTCGAGACTCGGAAACTAGACCCTAGGATAGTCACTACCCTTGTGAACACCGAAGTACCCAAGTTACCTAGCCCACGGGCTGCGGGTGCATAGGTGTGAACTTGCGTCGGGTTTCGTCGTGGACTTCTGTGGATGCCTGAAGGAAAGTTGCTGACAGGCAGTCAGTGAAGAGTGTCCGGTGGATCCCAAGGCTGGGATCAAGAAGAGAGGATACCTGCAAGCAGAAGGGACAGAGTCAAGGTCACTAGCCAGTGACCACGTGGAACCAGAAAGGAACCAGGCGATGTCGTGAAGATTGCAGGTGAAAGGTGAAGCTTGTCGCTGCAGCCACGGGTACCAGGAGACGTCGAGGACGACCAGGACCAGGAGGCGAGCTGTCCCACGAAGGCTCTTGCTGTCGGCGGCGTCGAAGTCGAACTAGGACTCACCAAGCCTTGGCAAGCAGAACCCACGAAGAACGGAGGACTTGCTTCTGGTACAGACCAGGAAGGTCTGGGGTGCTTCTCTTTTGCAGAGAAGCGGGAGCCAGTCTGGAGGAGCCAAACCAGCAGTGAAGATTTCAGGGAGCGTCGTCACAAAGGCAACTAGCCAACGGGCAAGCAACCGGACAGACGCGGCAAGCAGGAAAATGCAGAAGGGCCCCACGCAGGACTCGTGGAGTGTGGGGGGCTGATCTTCGGTGCAGATGGTGCTTGGGGTTGGGGCTTCTCAATCCCCGGTGCACAACTTCGAGGGTGCCTCAGAAGCTGCGCTGGAAGATACTAGCCACTTTTCCCAGGTAGCCGGTCCCATGTCTCTCGTCGCCTCCACGGATCTCAGCTCGGCTGTGGATGTGGATCAGGGTCGGAGAAGTCTGGAAGTCAAGGCTCTGGTCGGGCTCTGCAGTCGGTCCCTCGTAGAACTTCAGCAAAGCAAAGGGTAGTCTCTTGATGGTGCCTGTTTGCACAGGGTAGCCACTCCTTGGCCACAAGGGAGATTCTTCAGTCTTCTTCTTTCGTCGAATGTCGAAGGTCCAGAGTTTCTGTTCAAGTTGCAGGTTCAGGATAATCTAATCTCCTGGGGCCCAGCTACCACTCTTATCCAAATCTGGGGGGCTGGGTTACCTGCTAGGTCATGCCTTATGGGTGGGACCTGGGAGGGGGGTGGTTACACCCCCTTCCCTTTGTCCAGTTTCGCGCCAGGACTGGGGCTGGAGTGCCCCAGCACCGGTTTGAACTGGACTATGCACGGGACACCTTGTGTGCCCCAGGCATGTTTCATTCTTTTCATCCCTCCCTGCCCCAATACACTAAGGCCTGTCTGGGGTGGTGCTCGCACCTCCCAAGGCAGGAAACCTATTGTCCAAGCCTCCCTTGCCGGGATCACTCCCAGCAGCAGGAGGTCAGACCCGTGTCTGTGGCAGCAGCATCCATTTTGTGATGCTGGGGCTCTGGTTAACTTTAACCGGGTAAGTAGGTTACAACATGTCTTCTCCCTCTAGAAGGGAGGGATAATATCCCCATCCTCAGAAATGGGATGGGGGTATTATTCCAAAGTGTTAGACACCTTACACGACATGTTTTGATAAAGCCAAACCATAGTTACCATAACCGTTTAAGATTATAAGGCACTTTAAGAGTATATGGTAGGCTATATCATAGAACAGCTATAAGGACATGGTTCCGAAAGCTGCAGACAGGCTCAGCTCATGCTAGAGCACCATCTTACATGTTACCAAGCACTCTGCCTCCAGGATTGTTAAGGCCTGCCATAGGAGTGGCTGATAGGTACACATGTGTCTATATGTAAGTTAGGTATAGGAATACTACACCTAAGCAAGGGGTGATTACACGACCTTGCCCCAGCTGAGTGATCAGCCAGTTGTGTCATAATGGAAGGCCAGGCCAGGGGTGGCATAATACATGCTGCAGCCCCTGGTAGGCCTAGGGTACACCTATGCCCTGGGTACCTAAGGTACACTGTACAGGGGCCAATAAGGTGATCCTATCCAAATGGGTTATGCACCTAAAGTGCATAGTATCAATTTAGAGAGAGAACAGCAGGGCTGTGGGTCTGATTAGCAGGCCCACAGCCACATCTAAGTCGAAAACCAGTAAAGCAAAAGCAAAAAGTGGGGGTGAACATAGAAAGCAGACCCTACTCTCCTACACAACCCCCCCCCCCCCCCCCAAACTTAGGGACATTAAACAAACCTTGACCAGTTGAGTCTTCATGTTCTAAGTGGAAATATCTGGAGAGTCCATCTGCATTGGCATGGTCAGTCCCAGGTCTATGTTCCACTGTGTAGTCCATCCCCTGTAGGGAAATGGACCACCTAAGAAGTTTGGGATTTTCACCCTTCATCTGATTTAGCCACAAGAGGGGCTTATGGTCTGTCTGAATCTTGAAGTGAGTGCCAAACAAGTATGGCCTCAGCTTCTTCAGGGCCCAAACCACAGCAAAGGCCTCCCTCTCAATAGCTGACCAACGTTTCTCTCTAGGGGTCAGCCTCCTACTTATAAAAGCAATGGGCTGGGCCTGACCATCTATATTAAGTTGTGAAAGAACAGCTCCCACACCTAACTCAGAAGCATCTGTCTGGACAATGAACTCTTTGGAGTAGTCTGGACTTTTCAGAATAGGTGCACTGCACATGGCCTGCTTCAGGTCATCAAATGCTTTTTGACAGCTTACTGTCCACTGAACTTTCTTTGGCATTTTCTTGGAGGTCAAGTCATTAAGTGGTGTCACAATGGACCCATAGTTCTTAACAAACTTTCTGTAGTACCCAGTCAGGCCCAAGAAAGCTCTGACCTGAGTCTGGGTAGTTGGAGGAGTCCAGTCCTTTATGGTCTGGATCTTGCTCTCCAGTGGTTGAACCTGACCCCCACCAACTAGGTGGCCCAGGTATACAACCTTGCTCTGCCCTATCTGGCACTTAGTGGCCTTGATAGTGAGGCCTGCCTTTTGCAGGGCCTCTAAAACATTCCTCAGGTGGACCAGGTGATCCTCCCTGGTGGAGCTAAAGACAGCAATATCATCAAGATAAGCTGCACAATAATCATCCAACCCAGTAAGGACTTGATTCACCAACCTTTGGAAAGTGGCAGGTGCATTCTTCAAACCAAAGGGCATTACCACAAATTGATAATGTCCTCCTGGGGTCGAGAAAGCAGTTTTGGCCTTTGCACTCTCAGCTAGTCTGATTTGTCAGTAGCCTGCTGTCAGGTCAAATGTGCTCAAAAACTTAGCAGCTGCCAGTCTGTCAATGAGCTCATCTGCCCTAGGTATTGGGTGGGCATCTGTTCTAGTGATAGCATTGAGACCTCTGTAATCCACGCAAAACCTCATCTCTCTCTTACCATCTTGGGTGTGAGGTTTTAGCACAGGGACCACAGGACTAGCCCAAGGACTCTCTGAAGGTTCAATGACTCCCAGCTCCAACATCTTTTGTACCTCAACTTTTATGCAGTCCCTGACATGGTCAGGTTGCCTGTAGATTTTACTCTTCACAGGCAGACTGTCACCAGTGTCCACCTCATGGGTGCACCAGTTTGTCTGACTTGGGGTCAGAGAGAACATATGTCTGTAGGATTGCAGAACCTGTCTGCAGTCCTGTTGCTGATGGACAGTGAGGCTGTCAGAAAAGACCACACCATCAACTGAGCCATCATCAGGGTTCTGGGTCAGCAGGTCTGGGAGAGGGTCACTCTCTTCCTCCTGCCCCTCATCTGTAGCCATGAGTAAGTCCATGTCTGCCCTGTCAACATATGCCTTCAATCTGTTGACATGAAGCACCCTGTGGGGGCTTCTGGGAGTCCCAAGGTCCACCAAGTAGGTGACTTCTCCCTTTTTCTCAACAATAGTGTGGGGTCCAGACCATTTGTCTTGGAGTGCTGCTGGGGCCACTGGCTCCAACACCCACACTTTCTGCCCTGGCTGGTAAACAGTCAGCACAGCCTTTTGGTCATGCCAAGCTTTTTGGAGTTCTTGGCTTGCCTCAAGGTTTTTAGAAGCCTTCTTCATATACTCTGCCATCCTGGAGCGGAGACCAAGTACATAATCCACTATATCAAGTTTGGGTTGTCTGAGAGGTCTCTCCCATCCTTCCCTTACTAAACATAGGGGTCCTCTTACAGGATGCCCAAACAAAAGCTCAAAAGGGCTGTAGCCAACCCCCTTTTGTGGGACCTCTCTGTAAGCAAACAGAAGGCAGGGTAAAAGGATGTCCCATCTTCGCCTAAGCTTGTCTGGTAACCCTTTTATCATTCCCTTTAGGGTCTTGTTGAATCTCTCAACAAGCCCATTGCACTGTGGGTGATAGGGTGTGGTGAACTTGTAGTTCACACCACACTCCTTCCACATTGCAGTGAAGTATCCTGACATGAATTTGGCACCTCTGTCAGAAATGACCTCCTTTGGAAAGCCCACTCTGGAGACTACTCCAAGCAGGGCCCTTGCCACAACAGGAGCTGTTGTGGTCCTCAGGGGAATAGCTTCTGGATACCAGGTGGCATGGTCCACTATCACCAGTATAAATCTGTGCCCAGATGCTGTTTGTGGGTCCATTGGTCCTACAATATCTATGCCCACTCTTTCAAAGGGAACCCCCACCATAGGTAGTGGTATGAGGGGGGCCTTTGTGGTGCCACCTGATTTGCCACTGGCTTGGCAGGTGACACAGGAGCGACAAAACTCCTTGGTATCTTCTGACATATGGGGCCAGTGAAAGTGAGGGACAAGCCTGTCCCAAGTCTTGTTCTGGCCTAAATGTCCTGCAAGGGGAATATCATGGGCCAAGGTAAGAAGGAAGCCTCTGAACTTCAGTGGTATGACCAACCTCCTGGATGCACCAGGCTTGGGGTCTCTAGCCTCTGAATACAGTAGCCCTTCATCCCAATACACTCTATGGGTACCTTGAGCATTCCCTGCAGCCTCAGCAGCAGCCTGCTGTCTGAGGGGTTCAAGAGAGGGGCAGTCTAATTGAGCCTGCCTCAGATCTGCCCTTGAAGGTCCCCCTGTCCCAAGAAACTCAACCTGATCAGGTTCAAGTTCTTCTAGGACAGTTCCTTCAGGGCTCTCAGAATCATCCTCCTGGGAGGGCTGATCCACCACCTGAGGCAGGGGGGAAGGCACAGCCTTAACCCTACTGCTCTTTCTCTTGGGTTGTGACTGGTCCATAGTTTCAGGATCCAGCACTTGTTCGGTGGTGCACTTTTTGGCCTGTGACCTGGTCACAGCAAGGACATGTGCATCTATCCCCAGCATTTCTGCATGGGTCCTATACTCCACTTCAGACCAAACTGAAGTTTCAAGATCATTGCCCAGTAAACACTCTACAGGAAGGTCTGAACTAACAACAACTTTCTTGAGGCCAGTTACCTCTTCCCAGGAGAAGTTAACAATAGCCACACTATGGGAGGTAGTGGCATTGCTAGTGTGAGAAGTTGGCCTGATGTATGATGTCACTAGTTCTAGTGCACACCTTATATCAGTCCAAATACCCTTATGGTGATTGGTTGTAAAGTCAACCTTATAGACCAGCTATCCTAGTGGTAGCATGGACAAGAGCAGTCTTAGGCTAAACTCTGAATGGCATGTGAAGCCAGCTGTGATACCATATATAATCCCTTGAATACCAAATGAAAGGACACCACAACAGATATATATATAAAATAAAGTGTATTTATTCTAGTCAAACCCTCAGCACTCTTTATGAGATTAGAGGTAAGTACAACACAGTCTTATTTAAGCATACATTAAGTCACACAGGTAAGTAATACAGTTAGGCCCTAGGGGCCACGCAAACCATATACTAAGTAAGTGGTATAAGGACCACTGTCACGGAAATAGAATAGGCCTAGGCCTAGGGAATCGCTGGGGCTACACTACACTAGCGTTAGTTAGGAAGTGGGAGGCCCACGGGATTCGTGTGCAGAGTGGAAACACTCACGCGTAATGCGTAAAAGTCACTAGCAATAGTACAGTTTAGAAAACGATAGATTTAGGACACTTCCGGAGTAGCTAGGAAGTCGAGACTGGAAAACTAGACACTAGGATAGTCACTATCCTGATGAGCACCGGAGTACCCAAGTTACCTAGCCCACAGGCTGTGGGTGCATAGGGGTGAAGATGCGTCGGTTTTCGTCCTCGACTCCTATGGATGCCTGAAGAAAGATGCTGACAGGCAGTCAGTGAAGAGTGTCCGGTGGATCCCAAGGCTGGGATCAAGAAGAGAGGAGACCTGCAAGCAGAAGGGACAGAGTCAAGGTCACTAGCCAGTGACCACGTGGAACCAGGAAGGAACCAGGCGATGTCGTGAAGATTGCAGGTGAAGGTGAAGCTTGTCGCTGCAGCCAGGAGGACCAGGAAGCGTCGAGGACGACCAGGACCAGGAGGCGAGCTGTCCCACGAAGGCTCTTGCTGTCGGCGGCGTCGAAGTTGGACTAGGACTCACCAAGCCTTGGCAAGCGGAACCCACGAAGAACGGAGGACTTGCTTCTGGTGCAGACCAGGAAGGTCTGGGGTGCTTCTTCTTTGCAGAGAAGCGGGAGCCAGTCTGGAGGAGCCAAACCAGCGCAGAAGATTTCAGGGTGCGTCGTCACAAAGGCCACTAGCCAGCGGGCAAGCAACCGGACAGACGCGGCAAGCAGGAAAATGCAGAAGGGCCCCACGCAGGACTCGTGGAGTGTGGGGGGCTGATCTTCGGTGCAGATGATGGTTGGGGCTTCTCAATCCCCGGTGCACAACTTCGAGGGTGCCTCAGAAGCTGCGCTTGAAGTTACTAGCCACTTTTCCCAGGTAGCCGGTCCCACGTCGCTCGTCGCCTCCACGGATCTCAGCTTTGCTGTGGATGTGGATCAGGGTCGGAGAAGTCTGGAAGTCAAGGCTCTGGTCGGGCTCTGCAGTCGGTTCCTCGTAGAACGTGGGCAAAGCAAAGGGTAGTCTCTTGATGGTGCCTGTTTGCACAGGGTAGCCACTCCTTGGCCACAAGGGAGATTCTTCAGTCTTCTTCTTTCGTCGAATGTCGAAGGTCCAGAGTTTCTGTTCAAGTTGCAGGTTCAGGATAATCTAAAGTCTTGAGGCCCAACTCCCACTCTTATACTAATCTGGGGGGCTGGGATACCTGCTAGGTCACGCCTTATGGGTGGGACCTGGGAGGGGGTGGTTACACCCACTTCCCTTTGTCCAGTTTCGCGCCAGAGCTGGGGCTGGAGTGCCCCAGCGCCGGTTTGAACTGGACTATGCAAGGAACACCTTGTGTGCCCCAGGCATGTCTCATTCCTTTCAGCCCACCCTGCCCCAATACACTAAAGGCTGTCTGGGGAGGTGCTAGCACGTCCCCAAGCAGGAAACCTATTGTCCAGGCCTCCCTGGCTGGGATCACTCCCAGCTGCAGGAGGTCAGACTTGTGTCGTGGCAGCAGCATCCATTTTGTGATGCTGAGGCTTTGGTCAGAGGCTAACAGTGAAGTATGATCTTAACATGTCTTTCCATCTAGAAGGGGGGAATAATATCCTCATGTCCAGAAATGGCATGGGGGTATTATTCCACAGTGTTAGACACCTTACACGACATGTTTCGATAAAGCCAAACCATAGTTACCATAACCGTCTAAGATTATAAGGCACTTTAAGAGTATATGGTAGGCTATATCATAGAACAGCTATAAGGACTTGGTTCCGAAAGCTGCAGACAGGCTCAGCTCATGCTAGAGCACCATCTCACATGTTACCAAGCACTCTGCCTCCAGGATTGTTAAGGCCTGCCATAGGAGTGGCTGATAGGTACACATGTGTCTATATGTAAGTTAGGTATAGGAATACTACACCTAAGCAAGGGGTGATTACACGACCTTGCCCCAGCTGAGTGATCAGCCAGTTGTGTCATAATGGAAGGCCAGGCCAGGGGTGGCATAATACATGCTGCAGCCCCTGGTAGGCCTAGGGTGCACCTATGCCCTGGGTACCTAAGGTACACTGTACAGGGGCCAATAAGGTGATCCTATCCAAATGGGTTATGCACCTAAAGTACATAGTATCAATTTAGAGAGAGAACAGCAGGGCTGTGGGTCTGATTAGCAGGCCCACAGCCACATCTAAGTCGAAAACCAGTAAAGCAAAAGCAAAAAGTGGGGGTGAACATAGAAAGCAGACCCTACTCTCCTACAGCCGCCCTATTAAAAATACCATACATGGCATTCAGAAAGCCTGAAGAATCTGTACCTGGAGCCGGGAATTGGGGATAAGGGACCGTCCCTGTATCCCCTTGTGGAGTCACCGGCGTCGGCTCCGCAGAATCATCCACCGGAGCCGCAGAGTCATCCGGCACCGGAACAGCCTCCTCCTGTTCTTGCTCATCCAAAGGAACATCATACTCCACTTGACCCGGAGTCGAGGCCTTAGTTGGAGCCGGTGACGGCGTCGGGGAACGAGCTGGAGCCCGCTTCGGCGAGGGAGACTTCGGAGACTTAGAAGGAGAAGGTGACAAGTCCTTGCTCCGACGTCGACGGGGCGAAGCCGACCTCGACTTCCTGGACTTCGAGGACCGACGCCGAGAAGAATGCTTCCTCTTCTTGTGGTGTTTCTTCGACTTCGACGACCTCGAAGTCGATGACTCCCGCCTGGATTTCTCCTTTTTTGTCCCTCTCTTCTCCTCACCGATCTTCTTCATGAAGAGCTTAGTCTTCCTCTCCTTCAGCACTTTAGGATTCATGCTCCTACAGCACCCGCATTCTTCCATGTCGTGGTCAGAAGAAAGACACCATAAGCAGTCCTGATGCGGATCCGTCATGGACATCAGGCCTCTGCATTCCCTACAGGGCTTAAAGCCCGACTTCCTCGTCGAAGACATACTGAATTTAACACAGTAACACAGCTAAACTACAAAGTAGCTAGAGAGCACTGGAAAAAAAACGTTGCGCGTCGACGGCACGGAAAAAAGGGAACTGACGTCATCACGCCAACGTGGGCTTCTTATGGCTCCGATGACGTCGTACGGAGTCGCGTGCGGAGCCGATGCATTGTGACGTCGCCCACGTCGACGTGGAGTGCTGTCTTCATTCTCGTACTCATCATCATCCTGGCATTTTACATGGAGCTCCGCAGGGCTGTGAGCCACACCATTAAGGCAATCGTCATCCTCATCATCATCAACATAGCCCTCCAGTAAATGCAATTTGATTAAAGGAGAAACTTCACTGTATTCCGGTATGGTTGGAAGCAGAAAAGTCTTGGTCATCCAGATCACCTGAGTCGGTAAGGCAAATTCCATTGTCGACTGAGTCGTTGTCAACGGTGCCATCGGTGTTCTCATCGACCGTGTGTGGTCGTTGGCGAAACTGTTGTTGACGGAATATTCGCAGACGGAACCTTCGGCGATGGGAGGGTGCCGATGGTCGTCGACGATGATGGAGCTTTCACCACTGAAGGGCTTTTGGAGAGCGAGACCCTCATGGACATCATAGAAGCCAAGATTGCCGTCGTTGTCACAGTTGCAGTCGACAATGTTACACTCACAGTCATTGATGAGTGAGGAATCGTCATCGACAATGGTTTTTTTATGAGATTTTGCCTCACAGGATCTGAAGAGGAGGCTCTTGGGCGATCTTCCTCCTTTGTAGAAGGGTAGAGGGCACAGATCATGCAGGTTCTGAAGAGTGTTTAGCTCTTTCTTTTCCGTTTTAGAGCTCTTGGAGTACTGGGAGGGTTTATGGTGTTTCCTACCTTCTCCTGAGGAACTGTCTTTAGATCAGGCTAGTTTATGAGATGTGGAGGATTTCTCACTCTCCTCATCCGATTAAATGTGGTTTGATGCCACAGCAACAACCTTCCCTCTCTGTCCTTGAGGTTTTTAGATGAAAAGGTGTAGCAGATCTTGCATTCTCTCATCGCATTCTTTGGGTGTAGACAATAAATGCACTCTTTATGTGGGACATCCACATGGACTCTCTTCTTGCCACAGGTCTTACATGGGCGGAAGAGACCCCTCTTGTCAGACATGATGTCCAGATTGAAGAAATTCTAGAAGCTGAGAAAAAACTGATCAGCGCTCAGTGATACCCCCTCCCACACGACGTGCGGTGAAAATCTTAGGGAATCTGCCTCTGCTGGTAGTGTTCTAGAAGATGCTGACAACTGATGCATGTGAATCTATGAAAGATACCCCAATACTGTGTTTATCCAGTATTGGTATCTTTCATAGATTCACATGCAACCCACCGTCCTCCCAGTAGTGGTTGTTCTCTTTAGTTTAGGGGATTCTTACCTCCCACTTGTGTTTAGAAAATCAGAGGGAATCTGCCTCTGCTGAAAGTGTTATAAAGGGTTTCTGACAGCTGATTGGTTATGTTCCAACATTAGGTTCTTTTTTAAAAGGACATAAATAGGCCACTGTAAGATGGCTTATGGCCATGATAGCCTATGAAGTTTATTATACACTGCTTGATTATTTTACCATGGGACTCCCATCTCGATGACGGGGAATGATTCAAACATGTGAATCTATGAAAGATAGCCCAATACTGGATAACGGTTGTTCCCTGGCGGTGGCACCGGAGCGCCACAATGCAATATGCTGAGGGGGGACTGGCGCAGTCCCGCTCAGCATATTACGAGTTCCTGGACCGCCAGCCTTTTCATGGCGCATTCCGCCATGAAAAGGCTGGCATTGCAGGAACATAGGGGGGCCTACAGGGTCCCCTTGGCCAGCCCGCCATGGGGATACAGTCAGGGGGTAATATGAGCCCCCCTGTACGCCCAGAGTCCTGGCGCGGCATGGACGTCCACGTCCATGCCGTACTGGAACCCTTTTTTGCTGTTCCCATTGCGGTGCCTATTTTCTAGGCACCGCCATGGGAAAAGCAAAGAACCACCAGCAGTATTACGAGTTGCCCATTTCGCCAAAGTCGTAATCAAGCCCTAAAACGTGAGCCCCCACTATGCACAATGTCAATGATGTTATTTCAAATGTCATCAGTAATGTTATCAATGATGTCATAGATCATGTCATGAGTGAGGTAATATGTGAGGTCATAAGCATATCCAGCCTAGCTGGTTTCCCAGGTTCCGACTATAAAGTCTAATGTGTTTTGTGGTATTTCAATGTTTATGTGGGAGTTACATTGGGGTTTAAAACAAGGTATGTAAACAACCACCCTGCGTATAAGCTGTAGGCTCCAAGGACTGCAAGTTACCTCAGTTTAAAGACATTCTTCTTCTTCTTGTAGTCATTTGCGATTTCGCAGACTGCATTGTGCAGGCTAATCAAGGCTTCGCCTCCATAGGTGGTCCCAGAAGACTGGCTCTTGGAGTCCTTGTATGTCCCAAGGTCCCCCTTGCTCAGCACACAGAACAAGTTTACCCAGGACCTGCAAAAAAAAGTATTGGAATAACGTTACTGCATAGGCATAGAAGGCTAGATTCCAAGAACTATTCTCCATCATTAGAAATATCTTAACTAGTACATTGATTAAATAAATCAGCCCAGAACATCGCACTTCATTATCTATTACAGGTCAACCTCTTACGCCTAATTTCTATTCACAGTAAAAGGTCTGTCTCATTCTTTAGCCCATGTTACTTTTATACATCACAAAGTTAATTTGCGCATTAACAAACTTTTTGGCCATTGTCACTTGAATAATCAAGCTGAAATGTGTCCTCACCTGTTGGAGGCCTTCTTATTTGGTCCCTCGAGTTCATGCTTCCGGAGTAAAAGGCCTTCCTGCTGGACAGTGTGGGTTGGGGGTGGCAGCAGAGGAACATTAGTCTGAGCTGGCGCTGAGCGAGACCTTCGGGCTTCTCCTGGAGGCTGGTTGGGATCTTTGGGCCGGGGTCTTCTTCTGGGTTTGGGCCGATCTCTGGCCCGTGGTCGGTCAGGCCTTGTTGTTCTCTCTGGGAGCTTGTCAATGCCATTTGGCATGCGAGATTGGGCATCTTTTTCACGCACCTACGGCAGAGAATAATGTGAATTTCTTTTAAGGGAATGCCAACTTGTGATCATACATCAGTAGAACAACATGCTCATGCAAGACATTACAAGTCATGCAGATTTGTCCTATTTTGTCATTCAATGCACCTTTTGCACTCCTGTGCAACACACACATCTTTTATAGATTTTGTTATAAGAAATATATTTTTGACTACAAGATGGGAAGTGACATCATACACAACTAGATTTTGACTATTTAAGCACAACATGTTTTCTAGATTTTGAAACTGGTTAATAATTATTGCAGTAGATGAAATGTTTATTGTTGGACTTACTGGACTGTAATTCAAGTCAAAGATACTTGAAAGATTCTGAATGGCCATGGGTCAAGGAAATCAAGTTCAGCTCTCAAATGGTAATCTTTCATGAAAATTGCACTAAAACAAGCATTAGCAAAGCCAATAGGTCTTGCCTATGAGAGCTATTGGCTTTGGCAATTATTTTTAGCCTGCTGTACAGTAGGAGGGAGTGTGTTGGGGAAGAGGCCACATGGAGGGAGGGACAACGAGAAGGATGCTGGTGGGGAAGAGGACACGTGAGAGACAATGGGGATGCATTTGAACATATGGCGGGAGGCAGGGGCTCAGGAAGCACACGGATAAGGGAGGATGGGCAGGAGCAGCTGGGGAGGCAAACGAACAACAGAGAGTGGGCAGAGGGGTAAGGGGCAGCAAACCACAATTAAGGTTGGGGGTGGGAAGTGATGGAGGGACAAGCTGATAATGGAGGGTGGTCTGGAGAGAGTGGGACAGCATGGTAACAAAAGGTATAGGGAAGCAAGCTAAAAGCAGAGGGTGGACAGGGGTTTCTGGGGGTGGAAGCTAAAAGCTGAAGGTGGGCAGGAAGGGCTAGGGTGACAATCCGACAATGGAGGGTGGGCGAGAGGGGCTCAGGCAGTAAGCTGACAACAAAGGGTGGGTGGGAGGGGTTGGGGCAGTAAGCTGACAACAAATGATGAGTGGGAGGTGCTGGTGCAGCACTGGTAATGAAAAGTGGACAGGAGGGGATGGGGAAGCAAGCTTACAATGAAAATGGAGAACCGCAAGGACAACGGAGGGTGGGCTAGCAGTTCTAGAGTACTTCTCCAAGACCACATGCCCATCCCCTATTGCCAGCTTGCTTCTCCACCCCCTTCAATCTCCCCTCCGCTATCAGCTTGCAGCCCCAGTCCCTTCCGTCCACTCTCCATTGTCAGCTTGCTGTCCCTGTCCCTCCTACCCGGAGGGTGGGCAGACGTGGCTGGAGAACCAAAGAGGAATGGGCCAAAAGCTGACAACTGTAGGTGGGGAATCAGCGCTGGGAAGCAAATGGACAATGGAGGGAGAAGTACACGGTCAAAGGAGAGCAGGACTGGGGAAGCACATGAACAAAGTGCTGGTGGCGAAGCAAGAACAGCAAGGGAAGGTGGGTGGGAAGGAAACAAAATCTGCAACTGAGGGAGGGTGAAACAGAGGAATATGGCAGGGGGAGAAGTACACGAGAGAGACAGCTAGAAAGCACGGGAACTCTCAAGAGTGCTTCAACAAAACAAAAAAATAGCACCTGAAAAGTGAGTAGTGGAAGGATATAAGTAACACGGCCATGCTCCAGCGGAGGAACAAACACAAGAAGTGGAAAGAAAGCCTACAGAAGCTCACTAATAAGAAGAAAACAAATAAGAGTGATAATGAAGGCAATCAGGGTAAGCAATGGGTGGGCTCTAAGCATAATGTAAGCAAACAAAATGTGCTGCAACAGACAGAGCATGTGCTAGAGTACCATGGCTTCCAATGCAGAAACTGAAAATGTACTGTTGCCCTATTTAGGCAGTGAAACAGTGCCATGATTACAGTGCAGACGCCCTTCACCCTGTCTGGACTCCATTGCCAGGGCACCTGCTGCATTATTGATTGTTACGCTCCGTTGTGTGAGGAGCCCCATGGAGGTTGAAGGAGCATCTGGAGTGTGGAGAATACAGGAAGGAACTCAAGTGGAGGTTGTAAAGCACATATACGTGGTGAAAAGCATGGGTGGACAGTGCATTTAGATGGTGGAGAGCATATGTGGAGTTGAGACAAGGGAAAGAGGATGGATGGCAAATGCACAGTGTGACAGCAAAAATGGAGAGTGGATTTGGACCGTGAAGTGCAAATGTTCTTGGTGGAGAAAGAATATACAGTTGGCACCTGTGAAGTGGTGTTAAAAATGGACAGAGAGTGGTCCCTTGAGAGTATAGGTATAGGGTTGAGATTGCAGGTGCACAGGGCACGTGGGGAGTCAGTGTATAGGGTGGAAAGTGGACTGAATCTGGGTGGTTTAGAGAATGTATTGGGGGGGGAATGCATTTGCAGAAGGGTAATAAATATACAGGGTGGGAAACATGTGGATAGAGGATGTTGAGAGTCTGCACAGTAAGGAAAGAACAATTGATGGATATAGAAAAATGTGCAAACTTAAGACCAGATGAACAGGGTGTAGTCTACAAGTACGGGGTTGGGAACAAAAGTGGAGTGTAGAGAATACATCTCGGGTGGAAAGTGATGTACATGGTAAACAGTGGAAGTAGTGGTGTTGATCATGGAGAACAAATGTAAGGGGAGTATGTGGATAGTGGCGAGTGGAGAGCCCATATGAAGGGTAAAGACCAGGTGAACAGAAAAAGTAGAGTTTGTAGAATAAATGTGATAGTGTAGGTAGTGAGTGTGTAGAGTGTAGGGTGCAAATGGAAGAGCATGCATATATGTTGGAAAAGCAAGTGGATGTTACATGAGGAAAGTCAAGATCAAATGTGGAGAGGTAAGTGTAGCTGTACAGGATGCAGAAAGCTAATGTACATAGTGGAGAAATGCATGGATTAAGGTAGAAAGCGTATACTTACCTGTAACTACAGTTATCCAGTATTAGTAGCCTATCTACGTCCTTATAGGAAAAGGACCAAAGTCAGCTCCAAACAATCAGCTATAAGCACCCTCTAGAACACTCCCAACAGAAGCAGTTCTCCTCAGAATTTCCAAGCACAAGTGGGAAGTAAATATCCCAAAAATCACTGAGAACTGGTTCCACAGGGAGGAGGGTGGGTGCATGTGAATCTATGAAAGATACCAATACTGGATAACAAGTTACTTACCTGTAACTACAGTACAGGTATACTGGGTTTTTAGCCTCTTCTCATTACTACTGCATTAGCCATGAACTTCCCTGCTTTATTAGAAAGCACTAAAGTTTTTGCCAGCGCATTTTTCATTTTTGTAGCCTACTCCTAATAGTCACAATTTAGGTCTATAGGTAGCTACTCCAAAGAAAGCCAGGACAATAGGTTGGTACTCCACAGAAGACTTTAAGAAGGAAAAGTTTCTCATCTGTAGTCCTGGTTCTCTTCCAGTGGAAAACTCATCAAAGTCACACGCACTGAATTTTCAAAAAGCATGAGTGAAGATTCCATTTGGAATGTGGAATCAATGCAGTCCTGAGAGCTCTTGAGATATGTAGTAATCAGGTTGTATTGTCAGTAATGTTCAGTCCATCTGGATGCAGTGATTTTAAACGGTACATCCAGAAGTTTTCTTTGGAGTCCAGTAGTTCTTCTTTTGAGACATGTTCCACGGGAAAAATCTTCAAATCTGATAGTAAATGATCCACAAGGTTAAAATGATTGGCTACAGGCTGGTCAATTTTCTTATTAATTATTGCCGATTTTTGGTTCCTGAATCATGTACGGAGGTCATTCACTGTTTGGCCTACATATTGTTTTTTACAGCTTTGCAGTTGGCACTGAATCACATAAATAATGCATATTGAGCGACATGTAAAATGCTGCCTTATTGCATAGGTCCTTCTCGTAACAGAACTAGTTACTGATTATGATTGTAAAAGGTATTCACACGTGATGCACCTTTTAGAGTCACAGCAATGAACCCCTGCATTTGTTACAGCTTGCTTGAGTTCAGGTCTCACAATAAGAGATCGTAAATCTGGAGCTCTGCGGTAAGCAATGACTGGCGGTTTTGAAAAAACCTTTTGCAATTTTTCACAAGTGGACAGTAAGAGAAATGTTTTTTGCATTACATTTCTTTAGTTGGGAGCTGATGGATGATAGTCAACTACAAATGGAGTTCTGTCACTTTTGTTTCTGCAGTTGGCATTCCAAATAAGTGCTTTTCTGGGTAACTGCAAAGACTTGTCAATTTGTTTCTGTGTGATTATGCAGAGGATAGCCTCGCCTTTTAAATAATGTAGCAAGCTCCTGTAGATGGTCTTTACAGGTTTCCTCATTGCTGCAGATGCGTCTTATTCTGGGTGTTTGGCAGTAGATGATGCTCAGTTTAGTATGGTGTGGGTGACATGAAGTCCAGTTTAGATACAAATGAGCTTGTGGTACAGATCAGTTATAATTTTGTGTTCATGAATGGTGAGTAGCACATCCAGAAAAGGGAGATGATGCTTCTGTTTAGGATTGCTGCTGGTAAATTTGATGGTAGGATGGATATTGTTGATATAAGCTGTAAATTGTTCCAATGTTCTACTTCCTGCATTCCATATTGTAAATATGTCATCAATGTATCGTAGCCATACCAATGGTTTGGTGCTAGAAGTAGCAAGTATACAGTTCTCTAGTTTGCCCATAAAGATATTTGTATAGGATGGAACCATCCGAGTGCCCATGGAAGTCCCTCGTATCTGCATATAGTGCTTACCACTGAATGTAAAATTGTTGGATTTAAGGATAACTCTTGGAAAGTTGGTAAGCACATTTGTTGATGGCTTTTTCACAGTTCTTTTTTAAGAGCTTCAGATAATGCCATAAGCCCATCCTCATGTGGTATATTGGTGTATAATGATGTAACATCAAATGTAGCCAGAAGAGTATCATCATCAAATGTGTAGGTTTGGTTTAATTTTTCAATAATCTGAAGGAAGTGACTGGTATCTTTAACAAATGATGGAAGTTTCTGTACAATGGGCTGGAGGTGCAGGTCGACAAATAAAGATATTCTCTCAGTGGCTGTGTCATTGCCAGAGATGATGGGACGGCCAGGATTGGTCATTTTGTGAATTTTGGAAAGCATATAAAATCTTCCAGGTCTTGGTTTGGGATGAACAAGTATATCTGCTGTTGTTTCATCAATGAGGTTTAACATCTGTACCTTACAACCAGTAAGTCTTCTGTGGGATCAGTTTCTGATATATATACTCACATACTTCATTATCCCAGTATTGTACCACTCACAGGCCCCCTTCGGCTACAGGCCCAGATTCCGGATCATTTGCTAATTTTGTTAAGCCCACTTTGGAACAGGTCTCCCAGATAATTAAAACTACGAAGTCCGGTTCCCCTCTGGACCCAAGTCCACCATCAGTGGCAAAATTGGCACCTGATGTCCTGGCGTTTCACCTACAAGGCATCTTCAACCAGATGTTTCACACTGGATATTTCCCAAAGCAGTGGCAGATAGCATCCATTAGTCCTCTGATAAAGAAGCATGCTCTGTATCCCTCTGATCCTAACAGTTATTGTCTTATATCACGCCTGCCTTTTCCTGCTAAAATTGGTGAAAAAATTACGAACAAGCAACTAACAGTATTCACACAGGACTACAAACTTTTAGACTCCACTCAATATGGTTTCAGAAGCAGTCACTGCACTGAGACAGCCTTGGTCATGGCTACAGAAGAGATTAGATAGGCACATGATCAAGGGGGTAATTCTGCCCGTATCTTATTAGACCTATCAGCAGCTTTTGATACAGTCAACCATGAATTGTTGGTTGATTGTCTTTGCAATATCAGAATTCAAGGTCCTGCTCTTGCCCTTCTTAAATCTTTTCTATAGGACCATCAACAATCTGTGGCCTTAAACGATTTCACCTCTACTCCATTTTCCTTCCGATGTGGTGTGCCCCAGGGCTCATCATTGAGCCAAACTTTTTTAAGATTGACCTCACATCCCTGGCTGATCTTATCAGATCTTTTTGGGTTTTTGCTTATCTCCTACACCGATGACAGACAGATTGTAGTTTTTATGGCTAAAGCTGAGCAGAACACTCGCTCCAGATTTCATGGCTGCATGGTGGCAGTCAGCGACTGGATGGAAAAAAATTGCCTAAAACCGAACTCTGAGAAAACTGAGGCAATACTTTTGGGTAACCAACCCTCCTTTTGGTCTTCTTCCTGGTGGCCTCAGAAGCTGGGTACCATTTCTACCCCAGTTATGAAAGTATAAAACCATGGAGTTCCAGTAGATGACCAACTTACCTAAGGGGACCAAGTAAATGTGGTCACTTTAAGCTTTTTACACTCTGAGGACCTTGAATACAATCTTGCCCTGCCTACATTCCTTCAGAGCTTCAGAAAACAGTAGTTACATCTATGGTCCTTAGAAAGAATAGACTACTGTAATGCTCTTTATACTAATATGCAACAGCAACATCTGAATAAATTGCAGATCCTGCAGAATCTGTCAGCACAACTATTGTTGAGAATTCCCAACTTTCAATTGGCGTCAATGGCACTAAAACAGTTGCATTGGCTGCCTGTTAGACAGAGAATCACCTTGAAGGCCCTCTGCATTACTTTCAAGGCCCTTCATGGAATAAGACCTGACTACTTGAAAAAAAGAAATTCAACTTGTATACTACGCTCTTCCATAGCCAAAAATGTCCAGGTTGCACTATTTAACCGCGTCTCCTGAAGAGGAAGATGTTTTATAAATGGTGCTTACAAACCATGGAACACCTTGCCACTTCAAAACTATTAATTCTCTTCTCCCTTTCAGGAAAGCTCTCAAAACTTTCCTTTCACAACCCAGTAAGCATTAGGCTTTTAGGCTTCAGTCTGAGGTAAGGGCCATGGCACCTCCGGGTATGGGGCTCTAGAAATTAATTTGACATAACATAGACCCAGCACATGTACGCCACACATGTACTGCGCAGCACTACACACCAAACCGATATAGGCCAAGGCTGTGTTAAGCATACAGCAGCAGAAATTTAAATGAGTGAACCTGTAGGCCTCGTTCCAGTGACACAACTAAAAAGAACCTGTTCATTCGTACTGATCACTACCTGATATGTTGTCACCACTGTGCTTGTAGACTTTCACTAATACTAGGTTAGCACTTTGTGAGGCCCTCCTGATCCAACAAGACCTCAATCTGTAAGAAAATATATATAGATACAAATGTTAAATATTGGGCACTTGCCCATTATAACACAATTGTTACTACATTTGTATTTGTTTTGGTATATAAATATGCATATTTGTGCTTCATTTCTGATACAAACAAATATACAAATGTTGAACTATGGGCACTTGCCCACTATGATTTAAAGACTTAAAAACTATTATGTCTATAATTATATTTATAATTGTTTATATTTACAAATATATTCCTGTAATTGCAAAAAATATATATTGGATTAGATGTGTACACATAACATCGACTATGAAACAAGAAATTTCGAGAGTTTTTAGTCTGTTGTCTCTATTCACTCGTGGGAGGGGCTAATGTTCAACTATACCTGTATTTAAACACGTGGGTGATCGGGGCATGTCATGTGATCAAGACCGGGTTCCCCGGTCGAAACGCGTCATGCTGGCTGAAAGTATGGAATAAAGCACTTGAATTTGAAAAAAGACTTGGCTGTGTGGTGGTCCGTTCCTGCTCTTTTCGTTCAACGGATTAATGCTGGATCGTGCTCGATATATCATCTACTGGCGGTCGCCAGTAGATAGTTATAGTTAGGACCGTGTTTCCATAGGAAATCCGCAACATTCTATTTGGAATAACTTTTGCGTCGATTGACGAATCCTCGCGAAATTTTCAAAATAGGTGGCGCGCTCCGCTCCGCTCCTTCCCTGAAAGTCTCGGGTGAATTCGTCAAGCGGGGGCTGAGAAAAAGGGGGGGTCCCAAAACGCGTTTTCCCCATGCATTTTCCCATAGGACCTTTAGTCCGCGCTACAGCCCGAACGGCTGAACAGAAAACCTTGAAATTTGGCAGAGAGGTAGTCCTCAGGTCAGGGATGTGCCTTTTGCAGGTATGGTGTAAATCTGTTCAGTATTTTCTGAGAAAATAGCATTTAAAAGCATATATATATCTATAGGCGCGCACCGTGCGCGTACGGTAAGCGCACCCTGCCGTGCGCGAGCGCAATTCTGATTGGTTGTTAGATCTTAGTAAACATTCGAATCGGTCGAAACCAGGAAGTGTCGGCCGCCATTTTGTCTCTCGCAGTTCGAGGGTGGTGAAAAATAAAGGTGGAGAACATGAAAAGGGGGCAGGGTGGACAGTTCCTGACCCCCTAGCCATTGTCAGGGGGTCCCCAAAGGACCCCCAAGGGCCATAAATGTTTTTAATATTTTTACGAAAAATCGCAGAGTGCGCTTACCGTGCGCGCACGGTAGAAACGGGAAAATTACACGAACGGCGTAACGTGGGCGCATGGTGCGCGAAGCGCACCGTGGGCCCACAGAGCGCGCACGGTTCGCGAAGCGCACCGTGCGCGCACGGTAAGCGCCCGGTGAAAAACATTAAAAAAAAAAAAAAATAATAAATACATAACTTAGCATTTAAAAAAACCCTATAAATTCACTGAAAAAACCATAGGTTTCACACATGTTATAGTTAGGAATTAGCATTTAAAAAACCTTGCAAATTCACTTAAACACCATAGGTTTCACACATGTTCTAGTTAGCTGGACATTTCCCTCGTAAAAAACCAATGAAATTCCCCCGTTATAGTTAGTAAAGGGAACTATAACTCACGCGACCGCAATCCACTGCTGATGACGTGAGATATTACATCACTGATGACATATGTGTCTTTCTGTAAAATAAATATTTATTAAATATGTATAGCTAAAGGTTAAAGGAAAGAAAAATGGGTAAATAAGTGATGTAATATTTGACGTCATCAGCAGTGGATTGCGGTCGCGTGAGTTATAGTTCCCTTTACTAACTATAACGGGGGAATTTCATTGGTTTTTTACGAGGGAAATGTCCAGCTAACTATAACATGTGTGAAACCTATGGTTTTTTAAGTGAATATATATATATATATATATATATATATTACCTACTGGCGGTCGCCAGTAGGTAGTTATAGTTAGGACCACGTTTCCATAGGAAAACCTCAACATTCTATTTTGAATAACTTTGGCGCCGGTCGACGAATCCTCGCGAATTTCTCAAAATAGGTGGGGCGCTACGCTCCGCTCCTACCCTGAAAGTCTCGGGGGTATTCGTCAAGCGGGGGCTGAGATAAAAGGGGGGTCCCAAAACGCGTTTTTCCCATGCATTTTTCCATAGGACCTTTAGTCCGAGCTACAGCCCGAACGGCTGAACAGAATTATGTGAAATTTGGCAGAGATGTAGCCCTCAGGTCAGGGATGTGCCTTTTGAAGGTCTCGTGTAAATCTGTTCAGTATTTCCTGAGAAAATAGCATTTAAATCAATATATATATCTGTGGGCGCGCTCCGAGCGCTTACGGTAAGCTTACCGTACGCGTACGGTGCCGTGCGCGAGCGCGATTCTGATTGGTTGTTAGATCAAAGTAAACATTCGAATCGGTCGAAACCAGGAAGTATCGGCCGCCATTTTCTGTCTCTCGCACTGAAAAACAAAGGTTGATAACATGAAAAGGGGGCAACGAAGAGAATTGCAGACCCCCTAGCGTTCGTCAGGGGGTTCACGAAGGACCAAAAAGTATGAAAAATAAATTTAATAATTGTAAAAAAAAATCGCGGAGTGCGCGTACGGTAAGTTTACCGTACGCGTACAATAAAAAAAAAAAAAAAAAAAACAAGAATTAACAATCACATTTAATATATAAATCTAAGGACCCCCAAGAGAGAAAAAAACAATTGATATTTTGTAAAAAATGGCGAGGCGTGCACGGTACGAAATGCGCAACGTGGGCGCTCGGTGCGCGAAGCGCACCGATTGCCCACTGTGCGCGCACGGTGCACGAAGCGCACCGTGCGCGCAAAAATTAAAAATAAATACATAACTTAGCATTTAAAAAACCGTACAAATTCACTGAAAAAACCATAGGTTTCACACACGTTATAGTTAGGGATTAGCATTTAAAAAACCTTGCAAATTCACTTAAAAAACCATAGGTTTCACACAAGTTATAGTTAGCTGTACATTTCACTCGTAAAAAACCAATGAAATTCCACGTTATAGTTAGATCAGGTAACTATAACTTGCGCGAACGCAATGCACAATGTGTCATTTCAGATGTCATCATTGATGTCATGAGTGATGTCACTGACCATGTCATAAGTGATGTAATATGTGACGTCATCAGCAGTGCATTGCTTTTCCTTGTTGCTGCAGGGGAACTGGTTCTATAGCGTGCTTTTGTAGCATTGCTAAGACCTCTTGTTGCAATAGTATGGTATGTTCCTCTGACATTGGTCTGTGTTTGGGTGGTATGTTGGGTGGGGTAGATGTAAGTTCCAGACAGTAACCAGAATGGATAATTTGCTTCACCCACCTGTCTGTTGTGATGGATTCCCAGACAGGTAGTAACTGTGATAATCTGCCTCCGACTGGTGTTAAGTGGTCCGGAGGCAGGTTTAGGAGGTCACTGTTTGGGAGTGGTGGAGGTACGGTTGTTGTTGTTACCTCTACCTCTGCCTTTAGTATTGTTTCCTCTATATCCTCCTCTGCCTTTTTGAAACGTGTTTTGAGAGGTAGTTTGGAAAGTTTGAGAGGTTTATGTGTTATTCCCTCTCCCTGTGCCTCTATAGGAGGATTTACTAAAGGAACGTTTGGATTGGTAAGACTGTAGTGCACCCATAGATTTAGCTGTGTCAGTGTCCTTTTTCATTTTATCTAGTAGGACATCTGTTTCAGGCCCAAACAGGAAATCGTGGTTAAGGGGTTGATTGAGAATAGTGGTTTGCACCTCAGGTTTGAAACCTGATATGCGAAGCCAGGCGTGTCTTCTTAACATCACGCTTGTATTGACTGTTCTAGAGGCTGTGTCAGCTGCATCTAGAGCACACTTTATCGAGGCGTTAGTGATGAACTTTCCTTCTTGGATAAGATCAGTTACCTGTTGTTTATATGGGTCAGGGAGATGTTGTAGGAGCTCCTCTAGTTTGTCATAGTGTGCTCTGTCATATCTAGCTAACAATGCTTGTGTGTTAGCTATTCTCCAGGTGTTGGCTGCTTGTGAAGCCACCCTTTTCCCTGAGGCCTCTAGTAGCTTGGACTCTTTTTCTAGTGGTGCAGCATCGCCAGTGGTTTGTGAGTTTGCCCTCTTTCGGGCATTGGCAACTACTAAAGAGTCTAGCTGCAGTTGACCCTTGATGTATGTAGGGTCTGAGGGTGCTGCTCTGTATTTCTTTTCCAGTCTAGGGTTGAGTATTCTAGCCCTAATGGGGTCTTTGAATATTTCTGGTGCATGTTTTAAAACTCCTTTGAGCATGGGTAAAGTGCGGGCACTTCTTTCTGTGATTGGGAAGGTGTCCAGTAAGAAATCCTCTTCCAGAGGGTCAGCATGCATATCTACCCCGTGGAAACTAGCAGCCCTGTCCACTAACTGATGAAATGCAATGGTTTGGACGGGTATGGTGTGGGGTCCAGAAGAGGTGTGTTATCTGGTGAATATGGGTGTCCCCATGTGTCCAGGTTGGGATTTGGGTCATCAGGATCGTCATAAGGGTCCTGTGGATCATTATCTGTGTCGTCATCTGGGTCCCCAACAGGCTGTGGAGGAATGGGGGGTGTGTATGGCACATAAGGTAGAATTGGAGAGAGAGGAGGAGGGGTGACAGGCCTAATAGGAGAAGTAGCAATGTCCTTCCTTTTTAGAGGAATAGGAGAGGGCAATGCAGGATGAATTTTCCTCTTGTGGAGTACCACAAGGGTCTATGATGATTGTTTTCTGTTTTGGATCGACAGGATCCGGAAAAAACAGCTCCTCCTCTGTATTTGGTGGTTTCGGCACCGAAGATTTGTGGTGTTTTTTGGTGGGAGCCGAAGGGTTTGTAGGCTTCGACCTATCTGGCTTGGGAACCTTCTTTTTGGTCGGTTCGGGAGTTTTCTTGACTTCCTTTCTCGGATCGACGGTTTTCTTGGGTTCGATCTGTTTTTTAGGCTTGGTGACCTTTTTGGAGTTGGTAGTCTTTTTCGGGTCGATTAACTTTTTCGGGTCGATATTTTTCTTGGGAACGACCTTTTTCGACTCGAGAAGCTTCGGCTCGACGTTTTTGGGAACGGTCGAGTCTTTCGCCGCCGGAGCCGGAGTCGGTGCCGTCTGTGTTTTTCTCGGCGCCGAAGGCATTTTTGGTGTAGGGAGGTACGGTTTGCTCGGTCCGGAGCTACAGGAAGGCTTTTCTGTTATCTTCGGAGCCGGGCCCGAGGGTGGGGCTTCCGAAGGGATATTTCGATCGTGACAAAGGCCTTGTGGCCATGTCTTGACCGGAGCCTTATGTGGGGTGATTGGGACAGGGGCATCGGTACTCACTTGCTGCCCCGATGGAATTGGGTCATCTGAGTCCGATTCTTCGACTGTGACGAGCTGTAGATCGTCCGAGTCCTCGGCATCCGAGGGGTCGTCGAAGATATCGTCCGGTTCCGGTGCCGCTGCTTGCCGATGCATCGCTTGTCAATGGGCCCTTCGGTTCCTGATTGTCTTCTTGGAACGGAAGAGTGCGCAGGCCGAGCAGTCTTCTTCTCTATGCTCCGGAGATAGGCATCTGTTGCACACCGGGTGATGATCCGTGTGTGGGTATTTAGCACCACACTGGGGGCATTTTTTGAAGGGGGTCCTTTCCATGGGCCCGAGTCGAAGTTGGCGTCGCAGAAGTACATCAGATCCCGATGGCGGAAAAAAACAATCTGACGACGGAGGAGCTGTCCATGCGCACTGTAGTCCAGGGCAGGAGTCACCTATCTCGTGAGATCTCGAAGACTCTTCCAAGACAACAACGTGCAACATCCGGACCCAACACTAGGCGGCGATCTAATGCAATAATGTGACTGCAGCAGCTCATATGCCTCGAACACATTTTTTTTGTTTAACTTTCTGCAGGAGTCGCGCTGGACCCGTGGCTCCTGCGGAAACAAATACCAGGAACATAGGCTCCTGCGCTTCAGTAATCTTGAGTCCCCGGGTGGGCCAGGTTCCGGGGGAATGTGCAATATATGTAGGAGGGGGCACACGGGGACCCCTTCTAGGGCTTATTAAAGGCCAGAGGCAGCCACCTCCCCGGAAGCACTGTTTTCAATGTATGTGGGGGTTGCCCGCTCAGCAAATCCTGCACCCTGGGGACTGCCACCTCCCCAGGGCAAATCATAAATTAATTCACGGGGCCCAAGTGACCCCACCGCATCCCCAGGGTCCACCACCACTCTGGGGGATTAAAAAATATGTATGCTGGGCCCAACCCGCCCTGGGGACCGCCACATCACTGAGGCTAAAAATAACATTATAATGGGGTGGGGAGTGTGCAGCCACACCACAGCCACCACCTCCCTGGGGCTAGGTAATGCAATGGAGGGGGGCCCCCTTCTTTGAACCAGGACCCGGACCCAAATTTGGCCCAGGAAGGAGGGTACATGACCCACCTCCCTTATTACAAATAGGCCAGGCCCTGGGTGATGGAGTCCCCAAGGCTGAAATCAGCCGGGGAAGGGGGGTCGTGCAGCCCCCTCCTCTACTCTAATAAAAATAAAATAATAATAAAAAGGCCCGGCTCTGGGGGATGTGGTCCCCGGTGCCAAAATCATCTTAGGGAGGGGGGCCGTCTGGTACCCCTCCCCCATTCCAAAAAGGCCCTGTTACCTCTAGTAAGTTCCACACAGCAGGATTCCTGAGAGGTCATCGGAGGCCCCGCCACCTTTCTTCTCCACTCTCAAAACGTGCCTCCTGGCACACTACTGGTTGGGGGATGAAGTCCTCTTAGATGCTGGGGGTCTTTGGGCGCCAGGAACCCCTCCTACTACATCCAGTAAGTCCCACACAGTCCGACTCTGAGAGCTGGTCAGAGGGCCTGCTCCCTTTCTCCACCACTCTGCAAACGCGACTACTAGTTACAAACCATAGAAATTCACTCACAAAAATCAAAGATTACAGGGGTGTTATAGTTAGGAAATAGAATTTGAAACACCTTTGAAATTCACTCAAAAAACAAAATGTATAGTTATGGCCGGATTGGGAACCAAAACCGGCCCTGGCAAAATGCTCGGCCAGCCCCCCAGTGAGTTGGGGGTGCAGCCGAGCTGTTTGCCAGGGCCGGTTTCGGCCGATTTTGTTACAGGTGCCAATGCTGCAAAAATGGCCCAAAATTGGCCCCCACCCTGGCGGCCCACCGGTGAAACGCTCGGTGCCCACTACAGCCAGTCTGGCCCTGGTTATAGTGACGTTATAGTTAGGAAATAGAATTAAAAAACCTTAGACAATCACTGAAAAAAACAAAGGTTACAGGGACGTTATAATTAGGTTCAGATTTCACTCGTATAAAACCATGGATATTCAGCTGTTATAGTCACCTGAGCTACCCCCGCAATTCAATGCTTATGACCGCACATATTACATCACTCATGACATGGTCAGTGACATCACTGATGGCATCTTAAATTACATCACTGGTGACAGCATCCACAGAACCACACCCACTAACACACTCCTTTAACCGCTTGTACACCAACTCACACACCATCACAACTCACATACCGATTAGCAGACCATACCGGTACTCACACACTCAATCCTCCATAGAGCCACTCACACACCCACTCACTCACTCGTACAGCCACCACACAACCATTCACTTACCCATACAGCCACTCATACAACCAGTCACTCACCTGTATAGGCAGTCCCATTGTCACACAGTCACCCATACAGCTACTCACACACCAACGTATTTACCTACACAGTCACTCACACACCTACTTACTCACCCATACAGTCTCTCAACACAGCCACTCACTAACCAATACAAGCACTCACACAATCATTCACACAACTACTTACATACTCATTCACACATCCATAGAAGCCCTTACATACAGCCATTCGCACAGACAATCATGTAAGTGTAGCAACTCCTGCCTTCACCACTCTGCAGAAAAGGGAAATAGAAACAGCCAGGGCAGCATCAGTGGATCAGCCTTCATAGTATCGTGACCCAAGGATTTTTAAAGTAATTGAAGTTAATGGCCAAAAGATGACAGTTTTGAAATTTTAGACAAATGAATAAGGAGTACGATCGATGATGACTATATTATTTTTTAAAGTTTTAAAACATTTAAGGGCTCAAATTATTTCTATAAAGCAGAATTTGATGAGAAAGTATTGAAGGGCTTTAACGCTAACATCCATAATTTAAAGTAGGAAAATACACAACACTCATGTGAAAGAGAAATGAAGGAGAATGGGTAAGGCTAGACATGCCAATAGGAGAAACCAAAGGCAAAAATGCACAACATTCTTTATAATTGTAATATTACAAGTGCTACGGGATTCAGACACATAGTGTGCATTGACGATAAGGAGATCTCTGAGGCCACAGACCTACCGTAAGTGATTCCAAAATCTCCTTAAAAGTTATTCATTGTTTTACACATACTGTCAAAACGGAAACTAGTTTTACTTTAAGGAAGAGAAATTATCGTTTTATTCAAGAGATGCACTGTCAGTCATTACAAGTTTGCAACCTGCACAGCAATGCAGTCCACCCTTTCCATACTACAAGCTGTAGTTGGTAAATTGGCATTAAGCAAAAAGTAAAGAGCTCAGGTACTGGGAGATGGTACCGAACCTTATGGAAGAGGCATTGAGGCAACAGATAGATTGTAACATTAAACTGGCCCTTTTAAACATCTGGAGCCCTACCGACTTAAGTTCCAGGGAGCGTACCTGGGTCACTTTGGGGCTGATGGTGGAGAAACGCAATATTGCGAGATTGTGTAGGGCTCAGAGCCCACCAGAGGTCGAGGATTGGTACAAAGATAAGGACTGGTGTATGGTCACGGAAAAGTCCGTATACGAAGCCAGGGGGTGCCCGAATTAATGGTCGCACGTCTGGGGACATTGGGACACGTCAAGAGGTGAGATATGTGAACCTCCAGGGCCAAGGGAAGATATTATACAAGAAAGCTGAAAATGTCTTCATGGGGATGGAAAGTATTGTTTGTAATCGCTATGCCTTCAGTTGCACATATAATGTAATAGTATTGACAGTGAACCTGTATCGCGATACCTTCATTGTTCATGCCTTGATTTCAATAAAAAGACGTTTAAAAAAAAAAAAAAGTAAAGAGATCTTAAAGAATCCAAGTATGTTCTTAAAATGGCATGTAGTTCAGTAGCTTAGAGTTTGACCAATTAAATGAGTTACAGCCTGATTTTCTAAGCCTTAGGGTTCTTTTGGAACTTCTACAACTTTATAAAGCAGAAGAAGAACAAAAGTTACTTACCTGTAAACTGTGGTTCTCCAGTGTTGGTGTCTTTCATAGATTCACATGCTTGAATATTCCCCGTCGTCGAAGTGGGAGTCCCACGGTACATAACATAGCAATGTAGTAATAACATAAGCCAATATAGGCATAAAAGAAAGTAAAACCATAGAGTTTTTATGGATAGACAACTTGTCACTTCTATAACATATTACTGTCATTATGATTTAGTCCAAATTCCAGCCAATCAGGCGTCCGCACCCTCTTGGAAAGTTCTCCTCAGAGGCTCAGGCCCTCAGATTTTCGTAGCACAAGAGGGATATAGAGTCAAGTAGAAAAAAGAGCCTCTGAGGAGAGGAGGGTGGGTCGCCAGTGAATCTATGAAAGACACCAACACTGGAGAACCACAGTTTACAGGTAAGTAACTTTTGTTCGTCTCCAGTATTGGGGTGTCTTTCATAGATTCACATGCTTGAATAAGAGTAGTGAGCAGTGATATCAGAACAATACAAGGTACATAAGAATCAAAGCAACCACAATACCCACAATACCCAGTTCGAAAAGACTATAGGTATATAAATATAAACACATATATAAATATATATAAATATATATAAATAAACAACAAAAGTACCTTGTATACAGGAGGAGGGCTCACCTTATTTAAAAAGATTACGAAGGACTGCTTGTCCCACAGCTGTGTCAGTGTTGTCCGCAGCATCCAGACAGTAGTGTCTTGTAAAGGTGTGTCTGCTGGACCATGTTGCAGCTCTGCAGATGTGTTGAAGAGGCATCCCAGCAAATAGCGCAGTGGAAGAAGAAACCTTCCTGGTGGAATGTGCTCAAACAGTTGCCGTAAGTGGTTTTCCAGCTTGTTGATGGCAAAAGGCAATAGCAGTAGATATGCAGCGTTCTATTGTTTGTTTGGTGACCGGATGACCCTTTCGCATCCGTCCGTAGGCCACAAAAGGTTGGTCAATTTTACGAATAGTAGCCGTTTTTTAACGTAAAATTTGAGACATCTCTTGACGTCTAAAGAATGAAGCGTCTTCTCTGCAGGAGTTTGAGGATTAGGGAAACATGTTTTTAAAATAACTGGCTCATTGAGGTGGAAATCCGATGGCACCTTGGGGATAAAGGCCGGATTGGTGCGGAGCAAGACAGAGTCGTTGGTAAATTGAAGAAAAGACGGTTTAGTAGTGAACGCCTGTAAGTCACTAACCCGGCGAGAGGAAATAAGAGCCAGGAGTAGAGAAGTCTTCCAAGTAACGTATTTGAGATCGACCTTATGGATTG
This sequence comes from Triturus cristatus, assembly GCF_964204655.1. Classification (NCBI taxonomy): domain Eukaryota; kingdom Metazoa; phylum Chordata; class Amphibia; order Caudata; family Salamandridae; genus Triturus; species Triturus cristatus. The sequence continues at coordinate 460,342,260 of NC_140592.1, read as the reverse complement.
GCTCAAACGGGGGTTTCATGAGCTGTGCCAATACAATGTTCAAGTGCCAAGGTGGAGGTGGTCGACGAATTGGAGGGAACATTCGAAAAAGACCCCTGAAAAATTGTTGAATTACTCTTGACGAGTGAAGTGAGTTGGAGCCATCTTGACGGAACTGTGAGATTGCTGCTAGAAAAACTTTAAGGGTAGAGTACGAGAGGCCTGATTTTGCCAGGTGTAAAAATAAAGGCAAGAGTTGTTCTGGCTTGGAATGAATAGGATGTACTTGAGCTTCAATGCAGCATAGACAGAATCTTTTCCATTTGAGTTTATATGTTTTCACAGTTGAAGCTGCTCTAGCCTTAGCCAAGACCTCTCTACAGTCTAAAGGAATGTCCAAATTTACAAATTCATAGTGCTCAGGTTCCAAGCAGCTAAACGTAGAGATGCTGGATCTGGATGACAAATTTGGCCGTGTTTCATAGTCAGAAGATTTGGAAGAGGGCGAAGAATGATCTGGTTGCACTGTGACAGGAGCAGGAGTTCCGTGAACCCGATTTTCCGAGCCTACCGGGGGGCTATTAGAATAATGTGACAGGGTTGCTTCCTCATTTTTCGCAGAACTTTGGGGACTAGAGGTATCGGTGGAAAAGCATAGGCATATATTTTCGACCAGTTCATCAAAAAGGCATTGCCGCATGACTTTGGTTGGGGACGCCAACTTGCGTAGAACAGGCATTTGCGGTTCAGATGTGTTGCAAACAGATCCAGATTCGGGGAACCTCATAACCGAAAAATGTGATCCAGAGTAGGTTGATGTAATTCCCACTCGTGATTGGTCGTGGATGACCTGCTTAGGGAATTCGCAAGATTGTTCGATGCTCCCGGAACATGCACTGCTGTGAGGACGATGAGATGTTGAATCGCCCAATCCCACATTTGTTGAGCCTGAAGGGACAGCAAGACGGACCTTGTGCCTCCCTGTTTGTTGATGTAGTGCATGCACGTTGTGTTGTCCGTTCGGATCAACACCGAGGCTCCTCGTATGATGCTGTGAAGAGCTTTCAGAGCCAGAAAAATGGCCAGTAATTCCAGCAGGTTGATGTGCCATGTCTTTTGTTGAACGTTCCACTTGCCTTTTACAGTTAGTCCTTGCAAGTGCACGCCCCAACCCTCGAGAGACGCGTCTGTCGTGAGAGTGAAATTTGGAGTGTCCACCAGGAATGGACGTCCTGAGGCGTCATTGTCTTCGAGAGCCCACCACAAAAGAGCTCTTTTTAGTCGAGATGTGACTTTGACTATACCGCTGAAAGATCCCGAGACTTGAGCCCATTGTCTGTCCAATTCCTCCTGGATAGGTCTCATTTTCAGGCGGCAGTGAGGGACTAGAGGAATGCAGGAGGACAACATTCCTAGGAAAAATTTCAACTGTCGGACATAAACTGACTCTTTTAGACGGATGGAAGCTGCTAGATTGCGAAGGCGAAGACGTCTTTCGTGTGACACAAAAGCTTTTGCTTGCTTGGTGGCTAGAATGGCTTCCAAGAACAGTCTGTTTTGAGCTGGGAGAAATTGAGACTTGTCCATGTTGAATGTGAGGCCCAGGGATTGGAAGAGGGACCTGCAGAAAAGAGTTTGTTTGGATGACCTTGCCTTCAGCAGGCAGTCGTCTAAGTATGGAAAGATTTGTACTCCTTGTAGGCGAAGGTAAGCTGCCACCGGTGCAAGGACTTTTGCAAACACTCGGGAAGCGGAACAAAGAACTTTGAATGGAAAATCTTTTCCGGCCACACTGAATCTGAGAAATGTTCTGTGCCTTGGCAGAATGGGAAGATGAAAATAAGCATCTTGAAGACCCAAAGTTGTCATATACTCTCCTTGGGATAGAAAAGGAAGTACCTCCTGAAGGGACAACATGCGAAAAGTTTGTTTTTTGATGTATGTGTTCAGGGCACGTAGGTCCAAGATGGGGTGCCATTCTCCCGACATTTTCTGTATGAGGAAGAACCTTGAATTAAATCCTCTGCCCTTCTGTAGTTTTGGCACCACTTCGATCGCGCACTTTCTTAATAAAATTTTGAGTTGATTTAAAAGTTCCGGTTGGTGAGCAGGAGGGGAACCTTTTGGTGGAGAATTGGGAGGAATCTTAACAAATTCCAATGCGTGTCCCCTGCACACAATATCCAGAACCCATTGATCGGTAGTAATTAGTGACCATTTGGAGTAGAAGTGGGAGATTCAACCTCCAACTGGGACGGTGAATGGTGAAAGTAATTGTTTTTTGGAGGAATCCTTTCCTCTGTAAGAGGATTTACCTCTGTATTGTCTGTAGGACGAAGAATGCTGTTGTCTATAAGATTGCTAATTCTGGGAGGAGTAGCGGTGTTGTCCTTGTCTATATTGATTGGAGTTTCCTCGAAAGGAAGAAGAGGAACCACGTCCTCTTGCACCTCGAAAAGGCTGCTTTTTAAACTGTAGAGTTTCGAGAGCACGGGCAGTGTCGGTGTCCTTTTTTATTGTTTGAAGGGCATCGTCGATATGTTGGCCAAACAATGATTCACCGTCGTAAGGCATGTCCAATATTTTTGTCTGTACCTCTTGACGGAAGGACGTGGCCTTTAGCCAGCGCTGACGCCTGAGGACTGCTGCATCAGCCAAAATACGGAAACCAGTGGAAGATACATCAATAGCACAATCAATAATTTCCGAGGAAATTCTTTCTGCTTCTTGTAGAATTTATTTTTAATGCCTCTGCTTTAGACGCCTCTGGTATTAGATCTACAAGTGATGATATGTTGGACCACATTTGGCGGTCGTAACGACCCAAGATAGCTAAAGAACTGGCCGCACGAACTGTAGTTGCCGCCATAGTGGAAAACTTCTAGCCAATACCATCAAGGTGTCTACCCTCTCGGTCTGGTGGTGCAGATAATGGAGATGATAGGTTTCTGGATCGACGCTGTGCTGCCTGAGTAATAATGGAATCCGGCTTAGGTTGCGAAATGAGACAAGCAGGTGAATTTGCAGGGGCTTTGTATTTCTTATCCAGCCTCGGTAGAACAGCTGGAATAGAATTAGGATTTTGCATGAGCTTGAGGCCTTCTTGCCAAATAAAATCAATGATGGGAATAGAACGGACTTGTTTTTGAGGCTGATCTTTAAAATCATATAGGAAACAATCTTCCTCTTTGGTGGTCATAGGAAGGTGGAATCTTTTTGCCGCTCTTTCCATGAGTAAATAAAAACCACCTATGTCGACTGGTGGAGAATCCAGAGGAGCTGGAGCAGCGGGAGACTGTGTTTGAATGTGATAGTTGTGCCATTCAGAAAGAAGGGATCCGTCATCCAGCTCACCTTCTTCCTTATCTCCTTCATCATCATTCTTGTCGTTATTGTCCTCCTCTATGATTTGAGGAACATCGTGATGTTGAATTCTGGTCGCCGACGTAGGTGTGGCAACTGATTCTCTAGTAGGAAGAGGTTGTGGAGGTACTTGCGGCGTTGGAGAAGTCTGTACTGAACGTAGAAAATGGCGGTAGTAATCATCCAACATGAACTGGAGGTTGGAAATAAGAGATAAAGGTATCTGTGCCATAGGAACTTCCTGCGCAGGTTGTGTGTCACAAGTAGAAAAATCCTCTTCTTGTAGGTCATCATCATCAGAGTCCTGACATTTTATAAGAAGTTCAGAGGGACTGCGAGCAGCCCGAAATCTGTCGTCATCCTGTGATTTCTCATCGTCAGAAGAAAATAATTCAGCTGGAGGTTGAGAAGGAGTTTGAATTGCCATTAGGGTATCCAAAGAGGAATGTCGCCGTTAAAGCAAAGAGCTTGAAGCCTTGAATGGTATTAGATCCATGGATGCAGTTGTAGCCGTTACCGTCGACGATAGACGTCGTTGTTGTGACACCGTCGACGATGAAGCCACCTGCGACGACAAAGCCACCGTCGACGACGGAGCCACTGTCGACGAATGCTTTTTCCTATGTTTGCTTGCCACCATCGACGAAGTCAAAGGCACTGTAGACTAAATAGGTCTCACCTTAACAGATACCAACGTCGATGGTGAAGATGCCGACGAAAGGATCATAGCTGGCTTCATAGACACAGAAGTTCAAGTTGTCGACGTAGACGCGACGACAGCAGCTCTCGTCAACGGAGGAAGCAACAATGAGCTCGTCGAGGAGATAGGCAGTTTCTGAGGTAAAAACTGCGCAGATGGAGTCTTTGACGCCTGAGAATCAGATCTCGGGGGCGTAGAAGTTGCAGAAAGACTCAGAGGGGAAGAAATCACCCCTTTTGAAGTTGAAGGTTGGATAGTGGGCTTATCCACATGATGTTTCTTCACCACTTTAGGTTTTGGAGAAACCTTTTGATACTCACTGGTCCTTTTCAAGGATGAAGATGTCTTGATTGATGACTCACTCTCCACATCTGAGAGAGGGTTCTCTGAAGTCTTCAACTTCTGTAGCAACAGAAGGAGACGCACTTCTCTGTCCTTTAGAGTCTTCTGAGAGAAGGTTCTACATATTTTACAATGCTTTACCTGATGTTCAGGATATAGGCAATAGATGCATTTTTTATGAGGGTCTTCAGAATGAAGTCTTTGTTTACCACAGTTTCCACAAGGTCTGAAGAGGGATTTCTTGGTAGTAGACATCATAAAGCTAACTTTCTGAGAAGAAATGAGAAGAAAACTGAGCTTAGCTCAGGGAGACTCCCTTCACACGACGTGCAGTAGAAAATCTGAGGGCCTGAGCCTCTGAGGAGAACATTCTAAGAGGGTGCGGACGCCTGATTGGCTGGAATTTGGACTAAAGCATAATGACAGTAATATGTTATAGAAGTGAAAATGTGTCTAGCGATAAAAAAACTCTATGGTTTTACTTTCTTTTATGCCTATATTGGCCTATGTTATTACTACATTGCTATGTTATGTACCGTGGGACTCCCACTTCGACGACGGGGAATATTCAAGCATGTGAATCTATAAAAGACAACCCAATACTGGAGAATTTAAAGATAGTTTCAAGATCTGCAATTGAAATTGTTTCTGATGGCCCTGTTAGAACATGGTTCTGTTTTGGACGAGAGACTTCAAGCCTAAATTAGTTTTTAACTGTTGTTTTCCTTTGAACCAGGTAGGACCTTCAGTCAGATGCAATTTTTGGCCCTCAAAGCTGCAAATGAGGCCAAATTGCCTGGGTAAGACAAATTCTCACTTTGCCTAGGGTGGCAAAAATCCTTGCACCAGCAATGTCTGACTATTTTTGGTAAGAAAAAGTCTGCACTCCATAAAAATCAGACACCGCAGGAGTTGTGCCTTTAAAATCTGACGATCTTTGGAGTCCTTGTCATGTGAAAGCAACTTATAATACATGTGACCCTGTCAATGGAACAACCAATAATACACCATCAATCTTTCTGAGTTTTTGTGAGTCAGACTATAGGCTACGCTGGCATTTCTAACACCAGGCTTAAATGACTGAGGTCAGTAGGACATTGTACACATAAAGAGGAAGGGACAAAATAATAATGGGATGCACTGCCCTGCTTTGATTAGCCATGTACAACAGAAGGAATGCATCCAAACACGGACCCTGTACTAGCCTTACTGTTTTTAATGATGCACTAACAATCTAGATATTTATCTGCTGTCTTGACCCATACAACACAATTGGCTTTATATTCAGCAAACGTGTAATCTGGCTTCTCAGCCGACACACTAACAAAGCTTGTTCTCAGGCATGAAATAGACATTGCCGTTGTACACAAGCCTCTTTGTTAAATCAACCGGGGCTGGTGGCTCACTGGATTAATGAGTCCACTGCAGGGGCCTGTGTTCGACCTCATGGTCACAGGTTCAAATCCCGGTGGGTCCACTCAGCCTTCCATACATCTGAGGTCAATACAATGAGTACCAATGAGTTGGGTAATAATAAAAATCTGTTATTCAGCACCAAGATGCCTACGGGTGAGTATGCGTTTTACAAATACACATATTATTTAGGTACACATATTTTCAGAGAACAGAGTGCCAAAATTGCCAACAGGGAATAATTTGCTATGGGAATTGTACTTGTGTATGTCTACGTATTTGTAGAGCACAATCCTAGCTAGGGATCTAGGGAGCAAGAGTGTTGAACAAAGGGAGCCAGACCCTGAGTTGTGATTCAGCATCTTTTACAATGAAGCAGAATGTTCATGGATGACAAGTCCTGTCATGTTGTGCTGAAGTGTTCTCTCAAGAGTAGGCGCTTCAGCTCCTTTCAAAAGTGCAGAAATGCTGGGACTGTTCATTTGGGGACATTGTCAATACTTGAGGAGACTTGTCTTCTAGTTTTCTCTTGTGTGTGAGCGCATGGAGAAAATAAACTGTAGGGATTACAGCAGGATTCAAGATATTTGTTCTAACCTTGAAAGGGAGAAGCACTAGGAACAGATAGGCAATGCAAACATGTACGGCAGATAGAGCACGGTGTGGGCATGCCTAATAATTCTGTTTAGTCTTTCCTAATGGTATTAGTGTCCACTTAACTGAAGGGAACTGTCATATAAAGGAATCTGCGGCGAGAAAATAACATGTTATAGATGTTCTTTCAGCTGCCAATTTCTGGAGAAATCAATACACATTTATTTGATAATGGGCGCTTTTCAAAGCATGAGGAATCCACTTTTTGTATTGGCTCACTTAGTGCATTGAAATAGGAAGTTTATATTTCTGAATAGCCATTAGTTTCTGGAAAGTTTGACTGTCCACAGCACTACTGGTCATCCTGGCTATGATATATGTTAGGCTAGCCCCCCCACTGACACACATGGGCTGACAAACTGCTACCTTGGTCATTATCATTAGACTGGTTCTAAATACACAATCAAAGGTTAGGTTACTAAAATGTCTTACCCCAGCACTGACCAGAGCTGCTTCCTTTTCTTGCAGTTGCTCAACAATATCTGCCAAGGTAGCTTTCCTGCCAATGCACAGAAACATCAATAGTTAAAATCTCATACTGGTGTCAAGCTACACATTTGCATGCAAGTGGCAAAGAAGGTACATTCTGCGAAATAAGAATAGCCATGTCCTGGAACACTTGTAACAGTCTCCTGACCAATGTTTGCAAAGATCACCTGTTTGGTAAACCCGCCTAATCTTATTGTTCCAGCTTAGCCTCAGTTTTTCATTCAATAAGATCAAACTATCATTAGTACGGCACGGAAATGAAACTCAAGTAAGCATAACAACATACATTTTCTGAAAAAATCTTCCAATCATAGAAATCATACAAGAAGTTAAAATGGACATAAAACATTGGAAAGTTCTGGAGGATGATAGAGACAAGTTTGCAGTTTGTCAGCTTTTCAAACCTTGCAATAAGGAGGGAATCATACTTTCCTAGTGCAGAACAATTGTCGTGCCTACCAAGTAGAATCTACATTGTATTTATGATGAAACTGTTTGAAATGTAATACAGGAGAAGGCTTTTATTACAATGTTGTGTTTCCTGTCTGCAAAGCCAGTCAGTCAGTCAGCAGAGGAAGTAAATGACCTAGTGGCCATATTTACTCTTTCTTGTTCTGAAGATTGCAGTTGCTTTAAAAAGGTTTTTAGAATGTACAATTAATTAATCATTTAGTTAAAAGCCAAAGGAAATAAAGAAAGAAGTAAAGTAGCAGTTAACATCCACCAGCCAGCTTTAGAATTACCATCCACCTCATGATCATATTCCCTGTGATAAAAACTTGGGAGCACATGTACGACCGTTTTTAGCGATCGCAAACGGAAATTTGACCCGTTTGCGACTGCTAACAGCTTTTGCCATATACCAACCCTACTATGCGAGTCGGTAACCTATTATCGACTCACAAAATAGGGTTTGGGACTCGCTCTTAAGTAGGTGCATGCCAAGGGCGTACCTTTATAATAGCGAGTTGCAGGGGGATGTATGATTGTTTTGCAACCAGAATGAGTTTGCAAACAAATCACAGTTCAAGCCGCGGACCGTGCAGGTAAGAGTGGTGAGGCGGTGGGGCTGGGTTGGGAAAGGGGGGGTTATTTGACAGACGATCACAAGGGAAAATTAAATAAATAATTATTTCTCCCTCTTCGTCATTTGTCGCAATCCCCCCCACCCGGCCCCACTGCTCTTACTTGCACGGGCCACGGCTGCACAGTTTACCACCTACTTGAAGTAGGTGGTAAGCCACTCGCTAACGCAAACAAGAAGAGGTCCCCTTTGTGAATGGTAGTGAAACCTTTTTTTAAGAGCAGGCAATGGTCCCACGGAAACAGAAACTTTCATTTTTCTTTTTGAAATGCATCATGTTTTCTTTTAAGGAAAAGGGGCTGCATTAAAAAAAAGTTGCTTTTTTAAAAGCAAACATGGACATGGTAGTTTGCTGTCCCCAGCAGGCCACCACCCCAGTGCTATTGGCCGCTGCCATAGGGTCGCAAATTGAGCCCTGCCTCATGAATATTGAGAGGCAGGTCAATTGTGAACCCACTCAGAATCGCTAATGTATCTGAGACACATTAGCACATTTTATTTTTAAAGTCTCTAATTGTGAGTCACAAAAAAAAATTAGACACTCGCAAAATGAAATGGTTGTACATCTGGCTCATATTTACGTATTACAGCCCTCCTGTGTAAAGTACTTTAATAGTAATAGTCTAAAGTACTATTTAGCAGTTAATAGCCAATCAAAACTTTCACAGTTCCCAATAAAATATAAATGTCTGGTGCCTTTATTTGAGCCTATGCTAATCTGAAGTTTGCAGACACAAATGCACACAAAATATGGTGAGGAAGTCAAAATTCAATGTTTGAATAAAAGTTGCCTAATCATAATAGTGTGTAAAATAATTAATTGCTGTGAGAAGTTGGCCTGATGTATGATGTCACTAGTTCTAGTGTACACCTTATATCAGTCCAAATACCCTTATGGTGATTGGTTGTAAAGTCAACCTTATAGACCAGCTATCCTAGTGGTAGCATGGACAAGAGCAGTCTTAGGCTAAACTCTGAATGGCATGTGAAGCCAGCTGTGATACCATATATAATCCCTTGAATACCAAATGAAAGGACACCACAACAGATATATATATAAAATAAAGTGTATTTATTCTAGTCAAACCCTCAGCACTCTTTATGAGATTAGAGGTAAGTACAACACAGTCTTATTTAAGCATACATTAAGTCACACAGGTAAGTAATACAGTGAGGCCCTAGGGGCCACGCAAACCATATACTAAGTAAGTGGTATAAGAACCACTGTCACGGAAATAGAATAGGCCTAGGCCTAGGGAATCGCTGGGGCTACACTACACTAGCGTTAGTTAGGAAGTGGGAGGCCCACGGGATTCGTGTGCAGAGTGGAAACACTCACGCGTAATGCGTAAAAGTCAATAGCAATAGTACAGTTTAGAAAACGGTAGATTTAGGACACTTCCGGAGTAGCTAGGAAGTTGAGACTTGAAAACTAGACACTAGGATAGTCACTATCCTGATGAGCACCGGAGTACCCAAGTTACCTAGCCCACAGGCTGCGGGTGCATAGGGGTGAAGATGCGTCGTTTTCGTCGTCGACTCCTATGGATGCCTGAAGAAAGATGCTGACAGGCAGTCAGTGAAGAGTGTCCGGGGGATCCCAAGGCTGGGATCAAGAAGAGAAGAAACCTGCAAGCAGAAGAGACAGAGTCAAGGTCACTAGCCAGTGACCACGTGGAACCAGGAAGGAACCAGGCGATGTCGTGAAGATTGCAGGTGAAGGTGAAGCTTGTCGCTGCAGCCAGGAGGACCAGGAAACGTCGAGGACGACCAGGACCAGGAGGCGAGCTGTCCCACGAAGGCTCTTGCTGTCGGCGGCGTCGAAGTTGGACTAGGACTCACCAAGCCTTGGCAAGCGGAACCCACGAAGAACGAAGGACTTGCTTCTGGTGCAGACCAGGAAGGTCTGGGGTGCTTCTTCTTTGCAGAGAAGCGGGAGCCAGTCTGGAGGAGCCAAACCAGCGCAGAAGATTTCAGGGTGCGTCGTCACAAAGGCCACTAGCCAGCGGGCAAGCAACCGGACAGACGCGGCAAGCAGGAAAATGCTGAAGGGCCCCACGCAGGACTCGTGGAGTGTGGGGGGCTGATCTTCGGTGCAGATGGTGCTTGGGGTTGGGGCTTCTCAATCCCCGGTGCACAACTTCGAGGGTACCTCAGAAGCTGCGCTTTAAGTTACTAGCCACTTTTTCCAGGTAGCCGGTCCCACGTCGCTCGTCGCCTCCACGGATCTCAGCTCTGCTGCAGATGTGGATCAGGGTCGAAGAAGTCTGGGAGTCAAGGCTCTGGTCAGGCTCTGCAGTCGGTTCCTCGTAGAACATGGGCAAAGCAAAGGGTAGTCTCTTGATGGTGCCTGTTTGCTCAGGGTAGCCACTCCTTGGCTACAAGGGAGATTCTTCAGTCTTCTTCTTTCGTCGAATGTCGAAGGTCCAGAGTTTCTGTTCAGTTTTGCAGGTTCAGGATAATCTAAAGTCTTGAGGCCCAACTCCCACTCTTATACTAATCTGGGGGGCTGGGATACCTGCTAGGTCACGCCTTATGGGTGGGACCTGGGAGGGGGTGGTTACACCCACTTCCCTTTGTCCAGTTTCGCGCCAGAGCTGGGGCTGGAGTGCCCCAGCGCCGGTTTGAACTGGACTATGCAAGGAACACCTTGTGTGCCCCAGGCATGTCTCATTCCTTTCAGCCCACCCTGCCCCAATACACTAAAGGCTGTCTGGGGAGGTGCTAGCACCTCCCCAAGCAGGAAACCTATTGTCCAGGCCTCCCTGGCTGGGATCACTCCCAGCTGCAGGAGGTCAGACTTGTGTCGTGGCAGCAGCATCCATTTTGTGATGCTGAGGCTTTGGTCAGAGGCCAACAGTTTGAAGTATGATTTTAACATGTCTTTCCCTCTAGAAGGGGGGAATAATATTCTCATGTCCAGAAATGGCATGGGGGTATTATTCCACAGTGTTAGACACCTTACACGACATGTTTCGATAAAGCCAAACCATAGTTACCATAACCGTCTAAGATTATAAGGCACTTTAAGAGTATATGGTAGGCTATATCATAGAACAGCTATAAGGATAAGGTTCCGAAAGCTGCAGACAGGCTCAGCTCATGCTAGAGCACCATCTCACATGTTACCAAGCACTCTGCCTCCAGGATTGTCAAGGCCTGCCATAGGAGTGACTGATAGGTACACATGTGTCTATATGTAAGTTAGGTATAGGAATACTACACCTAAGCAAGGGGTGATTACACGACCTTGCCCCAGCTGAGTGATCAGCCAGTTGTGTCAAAATGGAAGGCCAGGCCAGGGGTGGCATAATACATGCTGCAGCCCCTGGTAGGCCTAGGGTACACCTATGCCCTGGGTACCTAGGGTACACTGTACAGGGGCCAATAAGGTGATCCTATCCAAATGGGTTATGCACCTAAAGTACATAGTATTAATTTAGAGAGAGAACAGCAGGGCTGTGGGTCTGATTAGCAGGCCCACAGCCACATCTAAGTCGAAAACCAGTAAAGCAAAAGCAAAAAGTGGGGGTGAACATAGAAAGCAGACCCTACTCTCCTACACAACCCCGCCCCAAACTTAGGGACATTAAACTAACCTTGACCAGTTGAGTCTTCATGTTCTAAGTGGAAATATCTGGAGAGTCCATCTGCATTGGCATGGTCAGTCCCAGGTCTATGTTCCACTGTGAAGTCCATCCCCTGTAGGGAAATGGACCACCTAAGAAGTTTGGGATTTTCACCCTTCATCTGATTTAGCCACAAGAGGGGCTTATGGTCTGTCTGAATCTTGAAGTGAGTGCCAAACAAGTATGGCCTCAGCTTCTTCAGGGCCCAAACCACAGCAAAGGCCTCCCTCTCAATAGCTGACCAACGTTTCTCTCTAGGGGTCAGCCTTCTACTTATAAAAGCAATGGGCTGGTCTTGACCATCTACATTCAGTTGTGAAAGAACAGCTCCCACACCTAACTCAGAAGCATCTGTCTGGACAATGAACTCTTTGGAGTAGTCTGGACTTTTCAGAATAGGTGCACTGCACATGGCCTGCTTCAGGTCATCAAATGCTTTTTGACAGCTTACTGTCCACTGAACTTTCTTTGGCATCTTCTTGGAGGTCAAGTCATTAAGTGGTGTCACTATGGACCCATAATTCTTAACAAACTTTCTGTAGTACCCAGTCAGGCCCAAGAAAGCTCTGACCTGAGTCTGGGTAGTTGGAGGAGCCCAGTCCTTTATGGTCTGGATCTTGCTCTCCAGTGGTTGAACCTGACCCCCACCAACTAGGTGGCCCAGGTATACAACCTTGCTCTGCCCTATCTGGCACTTAGTGGCCTTGATAGTGAGGCCTGCCTTTTGCAGGGCCTCTAAAACATTCCTCAGGTGGACCAGGTGATCCTCCCAGGTGGAGCTAAAGACAGCAATATCATCAAGATAAGCTGCACAATAATCATCCAACCCAGTAAGGACTTGATTCACCAACCTTTGGAAAGTGGCAGGTGCATTCTTCAAACCAAAGGGCATTACCACAAATTGATAATGTCCTCCTGGGGTCGAGAAAGCAGTTTTGGCCTTTGCACTCTCAGCTAGTCTGATTTGCCAGTAGCCTGCTGTTAGGTCAAATGTGCTCAAAAACTTAGCAGCTGCCAGTCTGTCAATGAGCTCATCTGCCCTAGGTATTGGGTGGGCATCTGTCCTAGTGACAGCATTGAGACCTCTGTAATCCACGCAAAACCTCATCTCTCTCTTACCATCTTGGGTGTGAGGTTTTGGCACAAGAACTACAGGACTAGCCCAAGGGCTCTCTGAAGGTTCAATGACTCCCAGCTCCAACATATTTTGTACCTCAACTTTTATGCAGTCCCTGACATGGTCAGGTTGCCTGTAGATTTTGCTCTTCACAGGCAGACTGTCACCAGTGTCCACCTCATGGGTGCACCAGTTTGTCAGAGAGAACATATGTCTGTAGGATTGCAGAACCTGTCTGCAGTCCTGTTGCTGATGGACAGTGAGGCTGTCAGAAAAGACCACACCATCAACTGAGCCATCATCAGGGTTCTGAGTCAACAGGTCTGGGAGAGGGTCACTCTCTTCCTCCTGCCCCTCATCTGTAGCCATGAGTAGCCCCATGTCTGCCCTGTCAACATATGCCTTCAATCTGTTGACATGAAGCACCCTGTGGGGGCTTCTGGGAGTCCCAAGGTCCACCAAGTAGGTGACTTCTCCCTTTTTCTCAACAATAGTGTGGGGCCCAGACCATTTGTCTTGGAGTGCTGCTGGGGCCACTGGCTCCAACACCCACACTTTCTGTCCTGGCTGGTAAACAGTCAGTACAGCCTTTTGGTCATGCCAAGCTTTTTGGAGTTCTTGGCTTGCCTCAAGGTTTTTAGAAGCCTTCTTCATATACTCTGCCATCCTGGAGCGGAGACCAAGTACATAATCCACTATATCTAGTTTGGGTTGTCTGAGAGGTCTCTCCCATCCTTCCTTCACCAAACACAGGGGTCCTCTTACAGGATGCCCAAACAAAAGCTCAAAAGGGCTGTAGCCAACCCCCTTTTGTGGGACCTCTCTGTAAGCAAACAGAAGGCAGGGTAAAAGGATGTCCCATCTTCGCCTAAGCTTGTCTGGTAATCCTTTTATCATTCCCTTTAGGGTCTTGTTGAATCTCTCAACAAGCCCATTGCACTGTGGGTGATAGGGTGTGGTGAACTTATAGTTAACACCACACTCCTTCCACATTGCAGTCAAGTACCCTGACATGAAGTTGGTACCTCTGTCAGAAATGACCTCCTTTGGAAAGCCCACTCTGGAGAATACTCCAAGCAGGGCCCTTGCCACAACAGGAGCTGTTGTGGTCCTCAGGGGAATTGCTTCTGGGTACCTGGTGGCATGGTCCACTATCACCAGTATGAATCTGTGCCCAGATGCTGTTTGTGGGTCCATTGGTCCTACAATATCTATGCCCACTCTTTCAAAGGGGACCCCCACCACAGGTAGTGGTATGAGGGGGGCCTTTGTGGTGCCACCTGATTTGCCACTGGCTTGGCAGGTGACACAGGAGCGACAAAACTCCTTAGTATCTTCTGACATATGGGGCCAGTGAAAGTGAGGGACAAGCCTGTCCCAAGTCTTGTTCTGGCCTAAATGTCCTGCAAGGGGAATATCATGGGCCAAGGTTAGAAGGAAGCCTCTGAACTTCAGTGGGATGACCAACCTCCTGGATGCACCAGGCTTGGGGTCTCTAGCCTCTGAATACAGTAGCCCTTCATCCCAATACACTCTATGGGTACCTTGAGCATTCCCTGCAGCCTCAGCAGCAGCCAGCTGTCTGAGGGGTTCAAGAGAGGGGCAGTCTAATTGAGCCTGCCTCAGATCTGCCCTTGAAGGTCCCCCTGTCCCAAGAAACTCAACCTGATCAGGTTCAAGTTCTTCTAGGACAGTTCCTTCAGGGCTCTCAGAATCATCCTCCTGGGAGGGCTGATCCACCACCTGAGGCAGGGGGGAAGGCACAGCCTTAACCCTACTGCTCTTTCTCTTGGGTTGTGACTGGTCCATAGTTTCAGGATCCAGCACTTGTTCAGTGGTGCACTTTTTGGCCTGTGACCTGGTCACAGCAAGGACATGTGCATCTATCCCCAGCATTTCTGCATGGGTCCTATACTCCACTTCAGACCAAACTGAAGTTTCAAGATCATTGCCCAGTAAACACTCTACAGGAAGGTCTGAACTAACAACAACTTTCTTGAGGCCAGTTACCCCTCCCCAGGAGAAGTTAACAATAGCCACACTATGGGAGGTAGTGGCATTGCTAGCGTTGGTCACTAGGTAATTCTCACCTAGTATGATCTGTCCAGGGTCCACAAAGGCAGGTGTCACCATTGTGACACTAGCCCCAGTGTCCCTGTAGGCCTGAGCCATTCTTTGGTTGAAAAAAGGAGTCTGTCTGTACTTGCCCAGGTTACTGGGGCCTACAGTAGAGGACAAAGCTAAGTCCCCATCACAGATCAGAACAGCCTGAGTAGGTACTCTGACTAGGCCAGAATCCTCCTCAGTTCCCAGGGTTAACCCTACTACACCCTTTTGCTGGGAACCACCACTTACAGCTGAACTAGGGGGTACAGTTGCCTTAGGGGCAATGGTGGCTGGGGGCTTATCCTTTTTGGTGCACTCACTAAACCAATGTGAGTTGGACTTACAATAGTTGCACCATGGTTTCTTTTGGCCTTCTTTCTTTTTATCCTTTTTGGGACCACCCTCCCCCTGAGCCTTTTGGGGGACTGGTGAAGACTTCTGGTCTTTTTGTTTCTGATCATTACCCTTCTGGTCTGCCTTTTTCTGATCACCGCCCTGGTTCTGGTTTTTCTGCTTAACTCTAGTCCTGACCCATCTATCTGCCTTCTTTCCCAATTCTTGGGGAGAAGTCAGATCAGAATCAATCAGGTGTTGATGCAATAGCTGGTTTTGACAGTTGTTAAGTATTTGTTCTCTCATGATCAAATTATACAATCCTGTATAGTCCTTAACCTTACTTCCCATTAGCCAGCCCTCCAGAGCCTTAGTGGCACAATCTACGAAGTCAGTCCAGTCCTGAGTCTGTGTCTTCTGGGTATCCCTGAACAACAACCTGTATTGTTCAGTGGTTAGGCCAAACCCATCAATCAGAGCACTCTTCAGGACAGTGTAATTATCTGCATCCTCATCACTAACTGTGAGGAGCTTGTCTCTTCCTTTCTCAGAGAAGGAGAGCCACAAGATAGCTGCCCACTGACTTTGGGGTACCTGCTGTACTTTGCAAGCTCTCTCCAAAGCAGTTATCCATTTGTGGATGTCATCCCCACACTTGTAGGGAGGGACAATCTTGCTCAGGTTTCTATTATCATAGTGCCTGTCTCTATCTCTAGGAATGTTGCTGCCACCAGTGGGTTCTAACCCACTTAACTTTTGTTCTCTAGCCAGAGCAAGCTTCTCTTTGGCAAGGGCAAGTTCTTCCCTCTGAATCCTCAGATTAGCCTCCCTCATTCTGGCTGCATGCTCCTTTCTCTCAGGTGAAGTCATTCCCCTGTGAGAGGAAGCATTAGAGATGCTAGAGACATGGGAGTGGATGGATTGCCTTGAAGGGGATCTGTCCCTCCTGCTTCTCTGTGTAAGCCTACTTGTGGGTCTGTATGGGGGGACCCCATGCAAACTCCCATGTAAACTTAGGTTAGCCTGGCTAAGTCTTTCTACTTGGCCCTGGCTGTCTACCTCTCCATCTGAAGCCCCATCTGACTCCTCTGTGGTGGGTAGGCCCTCCTCTGTACCTAGGGTACCTGCCTGAGATGCCCTAAGAGTATCATACTCCTCTAGGAGTTGTCTTAACTGAAGGATGGTAGGGTTTGCACCTTGTTTTATTCCTCTGGAGGTACACAAGTGTCTCATCTCCTGGAATGTTAAGGTATCATATCTAGAGGGGGTCTTTTGCAGACCTGATCCTCCTGAGAGAGCATCCACTTGATCTCCTCTCAGAGACATGATCTAGTGAGGGTGTGGTGTGTGCACCTACCTACACTAGTTGTATCTACTAAACCTCTCTAGTAGTTGTAGTCAGGGTGTGTTACTCCCTTCAACCTACAACTACAAAGTCCAGTAGGACTTAAGTATTATAATCTATGTTATATGTACCTAGACAATATCTGTGTGATCTTTCAATTTAGTATCTCAAGATTACAATGGTATTACAACAGCAAGCTCAGATCCCAACCGCTGCTCACCAATGTGAGAAGTTGGCCTGATGTATGATGTCACTAGTTCTAGTGTACACCTTATATCAGTCCAAATACCCTTATGGTGATTGGTTGTAAAGTCAACCTTATAGACCAGCTATCCTAGTGGTAGCATGGACAAGAGCAGTCTTAGGCTAAACTCTGAATGGCATGTGAAGCCAGCTGTGATACCATATATAATCCCTTGAATACCAAATGAAAGGACACCACAACAGATATATATATAAAATAAAGTGTATTTATTCTAGTCAAACCCTCAGCACTCTTTATGAGATTAGAGGTAAGTACAACACAGTCTTATTTAAGCATACATTAAGTCACACAGGTAAGTAATACAGTTAGGCCCTAGGGGCCACGCAAACCATATACTAAGTAAGTGGTATAAGAACCACTGTCACGGAAATAGAATAGGCCTAGGCCTAGGGAATCGCTGGGGCTACACTACACTAGCGTTAGTTAGGAAGTGGGAGGCCCACGGGATTCGTGTGCAGAGTGGAAACACTCACGCGTAATGCGTAAAAGTCAATAGCAATAGTACAGTTTAGAAAACGGTAGATTTAGGACACTTCCGGAGTAGCTAGGAAGTTGAGACTTGAAAACTAGACACTAGGATAGTCACTATCCTGATGAGCACCGGAGTACCCAAGTTACCTAGCCCACAGGCTGCGGGTGCATAGGGGTGAAGATGCGTCGTTTTCGTCGTCGACTCCTATGGATGCCTGAAGAAAGATGCTGACAGGCAGTCAGTGAAGAGTGTCCGGTGGATCCCAAGGCTGGGATCAAGAAGAGAAGAAACCTGCAAGCAGAAGGGACAGAGTCAAGGTCACTAGCCAGTGACCACGTGGAACCAGGAAGGAACCAGGCGATGTCGTGAAGATTGCAGGTGAAGGTGAAGCTTGTCGCTGCAGCCAGGAGGACCAGGAAACGTCGAGGACGACCAGGACCAGGAGGCGAGCTGTCCAACGAAGGCTCTTGCTGTCGGCGGCGTCGAAGTTGGACTAGGACTCACCAAGCCTTGGCAAGCGGAACCCACGAAGAACGAAGGACTTGCTTCTGGTGCAGACCAGGAAGGTCTGGGGTGCTTCTTCTTTGCAGAGAAGCGGGAGCCAGTCTGGAGGAGCCAAACCAGCGCAGAAGATTTCAGGGTGCGTCGTCACAAAGGCCACTAGCCAGCGGGCAAGCAACCGGACAGACGCGGCAAGCAGGAAAATGCTGAAGGGCCCCACGCAGGACTCGTGGAGTGTGGGGGGCTGATCTTCGGTGCAGATGGTGCTTGGGGTTGGGGCTTCTCAATCCCCGGTGCACAACTTCGAGGGTACCTCAGAAGCGGCGCTTTAAGTTACTAGCCACTTTTTCCAGGTAGCCGGTCCCACGTCGCTCGTCGCCTCCACGGATCTCAGCTCTGCTGCAGATGTGGATCAGGGTCGAAGAAGTCTGGGAGTCAAGGCTCTGGTCAGGCTCTGCAGTCGGTTCCTCGTAGAACGTGGGCAAAGCAAAGGGTAGTCTCTTGATGGTGCCTGTTTGCACAGGGTAGCCACTCCTTGGCTACAAGGGAGATTCTTCAGTCTTCTTCTTTCGTCGAATGTCGAAGGTCCAGAGTTTCTGTTCAGTTTTGCAGGTTCAGGATAATCTAAAGTCTTGAGGCCCAACTCCCACTCTTATACTAATCTGGGGGGCTGGGATACCTGCTAGGTCACGCCTTATGGGTGGGACCTGGGAGGGGGTGGTTACACCCACTTCCCTTTGTCCAGTTTCGCGCCAGAGCTGGGGCTGGAGTGCCCCAGCGCCGGTTTGAACTGGACTATGCAAGGAACACCTTGTGTGCCCCAGGCATGTCTCATTCCTTTCAGCCCACCCTGCCCCAATACACTAAAGGCTGTCTGGGGAGGTGCTAGCACCTCCCCAAGCAGGAAACCTATTGTCCAGGCCTCCCTGGCTGGGATCACTCCCAGCTGCAGGAGGTCAGACTTGTGTCGTGGCAGCAGCATCCATTTTGTGATGCTGAGGCTTTGGTCAGAGGCCAACAGTTTGAAGTATGATTTTAACATGTCTTTCCCTCTAGAAGGGGGGAATAATATTCTCATGTCCAGAAATGGCATGGGGGTATTATTCCACAGTGTTAGACACCTTACACGACATGTTTCGATAAAGCCAAACCATAGTTACCATAACCGTCTAAGATTATAAGGCACTTTAAGAGTATATGGTAGGCTATATCATAGAACAGCTATAAGGATAAGGTTCCGAAAGCTGCAGACAGGCTCAGCTCATGCTAGAGCACCATCTCACATGTTACCAAGCACTCTGCCTCCAGGATTGTCAAGGCCTGCCATAGGAGTGACTGATAGGTACACATGTGTCTATATGTAAGTTAGGTATAGGAATACTACACCTAAGCAAGGGGTGATTACACGACCTTGCCCCAGCTGAGTGATCAGCCAGTTGTGTCAAAATGGAAGGCCAGGCCAGGGGTGGCATAATACATGCTGCAGCCCCTGGTAGGCCTAGGGTACACCTATGCCCTGGGTACCTAGGGTACACTGTACAGGGGCCAATAAGGTGATCCTATCCAAATGGGTTATGCACCTAAAGTACATAGTATTAATTTAGAGAGAGAACAGCAGGGCTGTGGGTCTGATTAGCAGGCCCACAGCCACATCTAAGTCGAAAACCAGTAAAGCAAAAGCAAAAAGTGGGGGTGAACATAGAAAGCAGATCCTACTCTCCTACAATTGCTAAAAGGCATTTGTATTCGGTATTTTTAGATTAGACCTTACCACAAAGTCAGCCTAGGCATTTAAAAATAAAAGTCCTTTATAGATACAGAACACTTACAATTACCTCTGGTACAACTTTGCTTAAGCTCTGTATTCCTACAGGTTTAAAAATCTCAGAAAGCACAAAGCTGTATATGAAAACTTTCATTAAAACGTTATATAGGTGCAACAAAGCAGGCTTTGACATAATGTAACTCATCATGCTTTCACTTTCTCATGTGTTCACTTGAAAGAAATTGAGAACGAGTACATTAAGGAAGATGTGGTAATAATAATGGCTACTGAACGTGGGTCGTTGTGGAAACTCAAAGAAATTCAACTGAAACAAAAAGCAAAAGGTAATATAAAATACAGATAGGTAATTTATCACAGACACTGTATGTGCTTTGCATGATGACATGACAATAACCAGAATGGCTTATTCTGATAAATGTCTTGAATTTACACATTTGGCACTGATCCTAGTATCAAAGTTCACACACCAACGCCTAGTGAATGTATGAGACAGTCAACCAATTCCATATGTTCTATGCATTCTAATTTTCCCATGTATAGAGCAGATGAACCAATAACATATAGCTATAACATGATTTGACAGTTGACTGATATTGCAGAAGAGAAACTTGAGAAATACAAAACTAAAGTGAACAGTCTCACCCAAAAATTATTTTAAAATAGAAGAATGCAATTGGTTGGGTACAGATTACTAAAAAAATCACAAGAAATCCTCAAGAGAGTGATTGATGAAATTGAAGAAGATATTAATAAATGCACAGACCATGCATTTAGAAGTTACCAATTTGACTACCAACTGGGACATGTGTCCAGTTTTGCTTAGACATACAACTTCGTAAAATCATCTACAAAAGTGAGATGTTTGAATCCGACTGCTTCATCAGCATCACTAGCAGGGGCAGACTCATTTAGCGGCATTTTAGAACAAGTTTCAAACGATAAATTTGGAATGATTGTTTTTAAAGAAAGTCAGAAGAAACAAATAATGTGCAGCCCAAATGGTAAGAGCATAAAAAGGCACAGGTATCACAGATATCAGAACCAGACCAGGTTTAGATACCACAGAAAAGAACTCAATAATATCCCAGAGAGTACAAACAGAAGCACTGGGGAACGTATGAGAGAAGCACTCAAATAATCCACAGACCAACTAATTATTAATCTCTCAACTACTCATCTTAAGAAAACTAGAATTCACAGTATCAAAGATAAACCAAGAAAACAATGTTGCACTGGTATCCAATTTCTAAAATGCTAAACGTGGAATAGGGAGACAATCAAAAAATAGACAATACAGCAAGAAATATGGCTATTGAGACAACGTACTCTTTAGAAAGTTATCTCAGGCCCAAGTCTACCTCTACCAACACTCTTATCTTGCAACACAATAGATCTATCTACTTTGCTTAATAACTATTAATGACCTAGAATACTAATTTATCCAATATAGCAAAAAACATAGGTATTTAATTTTCACTATCAATGGTCTAGAAAATAAAGCTTTTCAGAAACTAAGAAACAACCACAAGATTATAATTAAGGCTCCTAGTTTTACTGTATTTTTTATTTATTTATCGATATTTATTTGAATTTTGTGAAAAAATGATGCTGAAACTAGTATATTTCCCCTTGTAATTAACCTATAAATTTGCACTCATGCTTAAATGTCTGTGATACTTCAATGATATGAAAACCGACAAACCTTGTGCATATTTACCACTGTTTAAGCATCTTTAGTAAATTTCCTTTCTTTTTTTAAACCCCTTGTCTGTCAATCTGCATAGTGATTTGCATGGCAGCCATGGCTGAGCATTCAGAATTACCCAAAAAACAACCCAATTTCCGTTTATAATCATATTTAAAAATAAATACAGACAAGAAAATAAATGGGGTTGTGTCTGTATTTATCAGTAAAAATCCGTAAAAACGGAAAACAGGTAACCTTAATTATAGTTAAAGGAGCATATTGAGGTGGAGTGGGGGTGGTGAGTGCAATACAGGTATTCTACACCTTGATGATTACATAAAAGCAGGATACAGACAATTCTCAAATATTAAGTGCTACCTCAAACTAACTCACCCACTAGGATACAATTCAAACTTCAATTAAACCTCAATACCTTGAATGAAAAGAGGCTACAGATTATAGAGAAGAAACAATACCTTATGACTGAAAACCCAAAGATGGCTACATTTTCCTTTCCTCCAAAAATCCTTAAAGAGAGGTTTCCGCCAACTAGCCAACCTATAATATCTAATATAAAATCATTATGCTGTAATGTGATGTATTATGTATACTTTCGTTTTCAACCGTTTATGAAAGACATTTTATCAAATGTTCAGGATACCACAAACGGAAAACAGTCAATGTCAACCTGACTTTATACTAGCCACCACTCTGAATCAAATTACACTGGACATGATGGATTTCTATCATTGTAATAATTTATTTTGATTCAATAAAGAACTCTATCTACAGATACAAGGGACAGCTATAGGTCCAAAATATGATCCTCAATATGCATATATTTTTATAGGCGAAGGAAACAAAATGGTTATGAGGCGATACATTTCCCAATTCACACCTCCTGTGATTTTCTGGCAGTGATATATTGATGATATTCAACTAACCGGGCAAGCAGAGTAACAGCTATTGGCAAAACATTTTGCCCAAATGAACTGCTACTCAATGGACATTCATTAACATCATCCAACTCACGCTACCAAGTGGACTTACTGGACCAGATATAGTGCATTAACAAAAATAAACTACAGACTAAATTGCGCTTCAAAGTGACTGCTGCTATCTACACACTTGAAGCTAAGAACTGTAATCCACCCAAAATGTATTGGAAAGTTCCAAAGGTGAATTTCTCAGAGCAAGATGCAATTGCAGGTAACATGGATTTATAAACGCAAAAGTCGGAAAATTATAAAGAGATTAATGTCAAAAGGATAAAATATGAACCAGATGAAAAACACTTCAAAAGCAACTCGACTCCTTAACAGAACTTTACCCTGAAGGACTTGAAGAAACAAATACCACTATATAAATCCATCGGATTAATCACAAAATTTCATGATGGATCCACATATATTCAAAAGGCACTAAGGAAACACTGGCCTATTCTTGAACATATTCCATCAATTACGGAGATCAACTCACCCAATCCACAACTTGGATTTCGAATAGCAAACAATCTAAAACAAACTATTAGGCCAAAGGGAATTTGCCAATCTAGGACTACAATGTAGAATACCCTTTACCAAACCTATAGGATTAATCACTTCACAGTTACTCAATATGTAAAATCTGAGATGAATACAACTACAGGATTAAAATACAAAAACAACTGTAAATTCAGCACTGGCTCAAATTTAATAGCCACCTGACTGATTAAATGCACACACAGACATATATTGGCAGTATTATTTGTCCTCTTAAAACCCATATTCAAGAAAACTACTGTAATAGTAACAAAACAGATACAAGCTTTCCAATCTAAAACCAGTTTCTACAACATCATAAATATACCAATACCTTTACTTTCTTTGCCACACATCACATACCCAAGCTATCCTAGCGTGGGAACCAATAAATATTACAGAGGAAATGAGAAAGTGGGTGGATGCTTAGAATAGACACTGTCAAATATGGATTAAACAAGGAAGCTGAGATGCATTATTAGCTTCTTGAATAAACAAAGTAAGCAACCACAACCAGCAGCGGCTCCGCCTATTAAGGTGGAGGAGCATCGCTCACCCTGATGCCAGTGCAGCAAACGTGAAAAATAAAATAATAATAAAATGAATCACCATTTTATTTTTCACTACTCCAAACCCGAGAGGTTTAAGGGCGGGCCATTGCTGCTGACTGGCAGCAGAGAAGTGGTGCTCACTCCAGTTTATTTAAAGTGCGCATATCACTTTAGCCGGCTGTCTTGCGACGGCCAGCCTGAGATGCACACATCAAACCTTGCCATCTAGCTGTCTTAGACAGCCAGGTGGAGAGCAGGCACTGGCCCCCAGTGCCTGCTGGAGCATCAAGGCAGCCCGTTCCAGTCAATCCCTGCGCTGCTCCTCATCTGCAGCATGAGAGCAGTGTAAGAATTTGAAGAGGGGAGTTGGTTGAGGCTCTATGAGGCACTGACGGCAATCAAGAAAAAGAAAACATAGTGCGGGTAAGTATATATTTTATTTTTATATTATCTTTTGGGCACACTGACAGAGACAGTGAGAAACTCTCATTGCTGTGAGCCTCAACTCCAGAGCTCTCAGTCACTGTCCGTTATAAACAACAATCTGTTAACAAGCCATTAGTGAGGGCTTTGGCATTTGTGATTTATTAAAATGCCTGTCACTGGGTTAGGCTCCCAGTCTGATCGATGCCTCCTCACTGTTGAGGGTCATCGCTTGCCACTGATCACAACACCTTTTGTTCCTCCTCCACTTACCCACTAAGGGGCAGATTTATCAAAGTATTTTGCTGCCCTTGCATCATGCAAGGTAACGCAAGGACAACGCAACTCTAAAGCCAGATTTACCAATCCAAGGAAGGCCACCTTGTGTGGCCCTGCAGTGCTTGGTAAATCTGGAGTAAAGCAGTCGCTGCCTTGTGTTACTCTGTCCCAGCCAGAGAGGTGTTCCATGTGTGTAGCGTGGGTGTTCCCAAGCATCCACCTAAGGATTTTGGCACATTCCCAGATTTACCATGAGTGATAGATCTGGAAATGCGTCAAAATGATAGGCTTCCCCATGGGAGGCATAATGAGGAGAAATATCTTTATTTCTCCTTGTTTTTTTCCTTTTTCTATGTGTACTGCATTGTACAACACATGTAGAAAGAGGAAAACGCCTCAGAGGATTATTTTTGTACAGGAAAGTGTCCCTTCCCGCACTAAAACAATCCTGCTTGCAATGCAGGCAACCTGCCACCATGAAGCAATGGTGCCTGCGTTGGCCCTAGGCAGCCAAAAGTGCGCCAGCACAATGAGAGGACAGGAATGTGCCATATAATGTAAAATATGGCGCTTTCCTGCTCTCTCCCTTTCACACAGCGCAGGAAGATGTATTGCTGCAGTGAATTGCAAGAAAGATTGATAAATCTACCCCTAAGATTCTCCTGACTTCTTTTTCAGGCCCCCTTAACAACATTTACACTATAAGTAATCTTCTGTGACAAGTAATAACTCAATCTACCCATACAGCATGCCAGATGGGCCAGAGTAGATACGATGTTGTAAGCGAATGGTGAGTGGAGGAAAGTCGCAGCTACACTGCGACACCTAAGCAGAGGCCGGAGGGGGCAGTGAGAGCGGTAGCCTGGCCCGGGACCTTCTGCTCAGTGTGACAATGACATTTACGGCCCCGGTGAGGACTTGTGTCACAGTGGGACCCTGTGGGGAGGCGGGAGTGTAAGAGGCACAAATGAGCTGCATGTTGTGTGCTGCTTAGCCGACAGAGCTGACCACATCTGGTAGAGACTGCGGCCTGACCCTGTCGTTGGTGGTGTGTATTGCAGGAGCTGGTGTGGGGTGAGAGCCCCTGTACGACTGTGAGCTGCCAGAGACTGTTCAAAGACCGTATGGGTACTGACCATGATAGCTGACCAGCAAATTATCTGATTGAGGTCTGTTTTGGATTTACCCGTGCAGGAAATACCTGGTCTAGACCTTTCGGTCTACTACGGAGGAAGAAAGCTTACAGTCGCTACCCCAATAGATGCACCTAACTCGTGGGAGATGTTTATGGGAGCTATACTATAAGACAAATATCATCCATTTATAACCAGCCTCACTGTAATGCCTGACATATAGGACATTCAACAATCTCATATATAACCCACACAAGGCGTTGCGACACAGACGCTGGCTATGGTAGCTTCTTAAGAGGAGAGGTATGGTGGGACATAGTCCGGAATCGTGGGCCCAAGCCCACAAAATCAAACGACCTAGACAAATACGCTGTAATATTGCCCACCTCGGGCAGAGCCTCGCAAAGTTTGGTCGGGCAGGACACCTGGTCAACTGGGTCAGCCTACAGAGGAGCCATCACTCAGAGAGATAATGGCCGCGATCCAAGCACTATGGAACACAATTGACCAAAATTAGATACAGTCACTATAGATGTCAATCTTCTGAGGATGGATTTCCGCAATATCAAAGAAAACGCAGACTGCAGAATCCCAAATTGGCAAACTGCAGTCCACAACGAAGAAACTTGAAGAACAGGTCCAAATCTTGACAAAACAAAATGCAATCATCACGGCTAAACTGGAGAACCAGGAAAGTAGATCCAGAAGAAATAACATTAAAGTGGTGGGGGTTCCAGAGGGGCCAGGCGGCCCAGTGTTGATCTCTACTTATAGGACTTAGGAATCGAGGCACCATCCTCCAAGCGGTTTGAGTATATGAGACCTACACATAGACAATGCGACTATAAGATTCTACATGGACTTTATTCCTGAAAGTGCAGAGGCAGAGACACAGCTTTAAAGAGGTCAAAAGAGCATTGAGATAAAGGAGTCTAAATATATGATGCTCCACCTGGCCAAGCTCCGTGTCATTTCGGAGGGCAGGACATGGCACTTCTCCTCCCCTGAGGAGGCATGGAGTTGGAATTAAGGGCTGGCGAACTGAGCGACAGAAAGGGGCAAAGATGAACAAGACTAGGTGACAGAAGGCAGAACAAGATCCTGGCCATCCAGCCTCTCCAGGACAATGGCGGTGGCTCAAAGAGTCGGATTTAGCCATGTGAGCACAATCCTGAGAGGAGGGGGCCTTATTGTATTATTGTTGAGGAAGTTGACAATGGGCTCCATGTTGTGCCTACAATGTGTCCTGGTTGAGAATGATAGTGGCGAGGAGGGTTGAAAGGATGTCTGCCAGAATTGACTGGACCCACAGCGTCGTCTATCTGGGAAGCTGACACTGACCATTTAGGATGCATTAATTTGATGAGGATTATATTGGGAGGACGTATATCCATATAATTACGATGATGGCGATGTACCTTACCCGCGTTTCTAATTTTAATCTTGGGGATGACAGGCACTCTGCGAGTTGGGGTGGTGGGCATTTCTGTGCTCACGATGCAGTGGTGCGGGGGGAGTTAAGGGATTTGAGTTTTGGTATCTTCTATGGATTCTCGACCACCGGCCTTCTCAACGTAAAGGAAGACATGATGGCTTATAGTTACTCATTTTGATTACTGTTATGTCAACTGTGCAAGTTTATTTGCTCATCTGCAGAAGGATCCAATGCATTGGGACTGGTCAAAAGGTGTGGGAGAGAGTGAAAATGCCAAACAGACAATGGGGAGAAAGGAGGCCTTAGATACACAGAACCTTCACTTATGGTCGGCTGTGTTAGGAATTTGCTAAATATCTGGACCTGGAATATTATTAGTCTTGGGAATAAGATAGAGCGTACATTAGTACTTCAACATCTGTGCAGGAACGCCCCAGACTTTGTACTACTCCAGGAGATGCACCTTAGGGGGAATCAATACAGAGCACTTGATAGATTTGGCTATAAAAATGATTGCGCATGCATGATTTAAGACCGACTCCAGAGGGGTGGGAATTTTTACTTAAGCAATCAGTTCCCTCGGTGGTACACCACACATGGCAGGACACCGAAGGCTGATACGTCACTGTATCCAGAGCATGGGAAGGGAATACCCTCAAAATGTGTTCACTGTGCATCCCACTTAGTCTCCACGCGACTACGCTCCCGGAAGTGAGTGCTATGCTTCCAGATATGCCACATGGTATCTGGGCTCTAGGCAATATGAATGCTGTAATGGACCTAAGCTTAGATAGAGAGACTAGCACAACAACACTAATCAATCAGAGTTCCCTGGGGCCCTTCTTGGAGGCATTGGGGATGATGGACCTCTGGTGGTTACACCACCCACAGTTGAGACAATAGACATATTTTTCCCCTGCCCATGGAAGCTTCTCTCGGTTACAATATACATGCACCCACCCCAGAAATGCGGGTACATTTCGATCAGCCACACATAATACAAGAGGCATATCGGATCATTCCCCGGTTGGAGTGACCTTGGAAGAATCTAAAAGGGAATTTATACTGCCCCCGAGGATAGACCCATGGTATTTGAAAGATAAGAGGTTTAAAGTCAAACTTACCGAGGGAGCAGAGCAGTACTTTACAGAGAACGTTGGGTCGGTGGATTCTGTGTGTGTCCTATAGAAAGCTTTTAAATAGGTTTTGCAAGGTCTGGTCCAGGTGTTGATTGGTGGTGTTGGGGGGACAGGGGTGAAAAAAGAGCTAAAACATAGTTGTTCTGTTATTGAGGAGGCGATTGCACAACTAGAAGCCAGAGTGGGGACTACAGGGGGATATAATTAAAACACCAGCTGCTTCTCCAACAGCATGATCTAAGAGCGTTAGCGGAGCATGCAGAATGGAACCACGCACTGGTGATGCAATGTCACTTATATGATATTGGGGACAAGGCAAATAAGTTACTAGTTTGGCTCGAGGAAAGAGATAGAGAGATCTTGGGTTCTGGAAATAACAGACCAAAAAAGCAAACTTTAGACTACTAGCTCTGCCATTGGGGACATGTTCTCTGTAAACTACGAGGAGCTCTATAGCTCCACCAAGCCCGGATCTCAAGCTGAGGGCGTAGATCTCCTTCGGGACTTGCCCTTAAATATGCTAGCTAGGGAAGACAAAGAGGCGTTGAAGGCCGACCTAACTGAAGATGAGCTTGTGGCAGCGATAAGTTACCTCCAATCCAGAAAGGCAGGGGGCCTGATGGCCTTCCAATCGAATTGTTTAAAGGAATGGTAGGAAAGATAGCATCGCATATGTTGGCCATGTTTCAAGGAGCGCGTGAGGTGAGGTGTATGTCCCCAAACCAAAGGACAGCCATGATAGAAGTCATTAATAAAAAGGGCAAACATCCATCGGAATGTGGGTTGTATAGGCCCATACCCTTGCTAAATGTAGAAGGTAAGGTACTGGCAAAAATATTGGCATCCAGATTATGCACAGTAATAGCATTCATGGGACATTCGGACCAATCGAGCTTTATGCCCACAGGAGTACTTGCTTAAATCTACATCGCCTTTTTGGTGTGATACATGTGATGGGACACCCGGACGCAGACACGGCTGTGGGAATGTCATTAGACACCAGAATGGCGTTCCACAGTATTGAATGGAAATATCTCCTTGCCACTCTGATGAGGCTTGGCATTGGCCGAGGTTCTGAGGCTGAGTATGACTCCTTTATCAACAGCAACTGGCGTGGGTGTGAGTCCATGGAGTGATTTCCCGAGTAGTCTCCCTGCAGAAGGGTACTAGGGTTGTCCCCTGTCCCCCATGATCTTTGCCCTGTTTCATGAACCACTTACCGCCTGTATCCAGCAAACCCACTGTTCCAGGGAGTGAGGTGTGATGGAGACTGGGAGGAGTGTATATTATTATATGCTGAAGACATTATACTGTATCTGACCAGCCCGACTATCTCCATAGACAGGGTGATACCTATCTTTGACGTCTTTGCCAGTTTCTCGGGGTACCGCATTAACTGGTCAAAGTCATTAGTCTTCTCGCTAACTGAAGACAATGGGAGACTTCCCTGATCTTGTATGGTGCCTCTAGTGGCGGGAAGCTTTCAATACCTGGGAATCCATGAAATGAAGACCCCTTGGAATTTTTTATAAAACTTCCTGCCGCAGCTGGAGAGATTGAGAGGGGATGTCAAACATTGGGGCACACTTCCGCTCTCCCTTATGGGTAAAGCGGCATTATACAAAATGATGACACCCCCACGGTTAATTTATGTACTTCAAAATACCCATTTCCAGTTCCACAGGAGTTTTTCTGAAAAATTGAAAGTGAAGTCTGTACATTGTTGTGGCAAGGAGGAACAACATGTATACGGCTCGCTAAGCTACAGAGAGAGGTTTATGAGGGCAGACTGGTAATTCCAGATATTACTAAATATTACTGGGTGACACACCTGCTCACAGTAAATGACTGGGTCTTTGCAGATTGCCAGGAACCAGCATATAGAGTGGATAAAAATGCAAGGGGATGTAGAGGTCATGAGGCACTCCTCTACCAAAAGAAGAGAGAGAAAGGGCTATCACATCACACAAAGACAGTTGTTAGGGTATGAGGGGAGGCATGAGATTCCTGGGTTGCAATAGAAGACTTACAAATATGACACCATTATGGTACAGTGACTTGCTCCACAAGGTGGGTGGACTGTGGGGCATTTCAAACTGGGTGCTGTTAGGCATAGAACGCCTCGCCTGGGAGATATCTGGCATGATCAGGCCTATATAACATTTGCACTCCTAATCTAGGAATTTGAGTTGCAAGAAACAGAAAGGTACAGATACATCCAGTTGGGGCATACCCTTAAATGACATATACGATAGGGGAAGTAATTGCCGGAGGCTTTTCCTTTGGAGGATCGTCTCCTAACCAAACAAATCTCTGATAAGGCAATCTCCATTATATATTGGAAATTGGTCAATAATTCACCCGATCCGTTGGTGGCATTGTGGGCGGCCTGCTTGGAGGACCTTGGCGACTTAGAAGACAAAGTCTGGCAGGAGGCCATTCAAAGCCCATGGGATATTGCAATAAGACTAGATTTTGCCTGGTCCAGCTTAGAATTCTGCACCTATCCTATTATTCAAGGAGCAGACTAGCCAAAATTGGGTGGTCGCCCTTATCAAAGTGTCTATGGGGATGTGGCAAGGAGGGTACTTTTTCACATTCTTTAGGAGTGCCCAGATATATACAGGGATACTGGAGAGGAGTCAAAGAAGTTATGTCTCGGGTGCTGCCCTTAGAGATCCCCTTGGATGGGAAATGGCTCTTACTAAGAATATCGAGGGAAAAAACTGGCCCAAATATCAGAGGATCTGGTTATTGCTGTCAGCAGGGGTATCCAAGCAAGACATAGCAAGAGCATGGGGCACTGCGAATCCACCCAGATTAACTGACTGGAAAAGAGATCTAGATTGGTGCCCGAGGGCAGAAAAGTTTTTTTAATCAAAGCCGGGACTGTCCTAGGAAGTGGGAGAAAATATGGGGAGGCTGGAAAACCTACAGGGGGTATTGATAGGGATGGTTTAGGAACACAGAGGGATCTTGAGTTTGAATTATGGATGGGGCAGGTAACAGATCTGATCTAATTGATGAGCAGTAAAAGCGCCCCTACAGTTATGATTGATGTTCTGCTTTGATAAGCATGATTAAAATAAAAAGATTTTTTTTTAAACCCTCTATAAATAAATATGGACTTTTAGGAATGCTTAACATTACTGGAATCAATCGATGAAGACCTTCAGCCAACAAATGCCATAAAAAAAAATTAATAAATGTATCTGTGGATTCAAATTGAAATGTGAGCAGCTCTAGACACTTTAGGCATTTCACATACTTCGGTCAATATAATTTTTTTTCTAGTGGAAAGTAGGCGCAACATTACCATTAATAAAATTGGTTTCTCACCCTAGACTATGGGGTCCTATTTTCCTTTAAACATAGCTCCCTTAGCACATGGCAGTATATCACAAGAAGACATGAGGGGCTTGATTAACAAATGAAAGATACATTCCCACCTGAAGGAAAAAAAACATTTTTTTTAATGTGCATCAAACATTGTTAAAAGTGATGTACGGAAATCATTTTTAGATAAATTATATTGTTACATTATTTTTTAAATTCAAAATAGGTTACTAAAATAATAAATATGCAGTTTTTTGTATTTTTTTAAACATTAATTTCAATTTATTTCAATTTATTTCCTGTAGGGTTTTATATGAAGTTCCTACCTCCATAATTTTCCTTGGGAGTGTGTTGCAGTACCAGTGATTGGCCATATGTAATTCTAGACTTACAAAAAAGTTTTTGGGTTAGTAATACCTAACACGATGGTGTGAGTGCGGCTGATACATAAAGTCAGTCCTAGGGGGTACATGTCTATATTTCCTGAACGCCAACTGAGACCTCCAGATGTGGAGCAGATTAATCTATAACCTGCTGGTGCAGAGCTCACCACTTCGCCAAGGGTTCTTTATCAAATAAGGAGGAATCAACAGTGGAGCGAAGTAGAAACCATAGGTAATTTATTAAGCATTCAGAATGGGTCTCCATCCAATGAGCACCATGGAGTTACTAAAGGAAAGGAGCACACTGAGCAATGGTTACATGGGTTTATATAGGACTAGGAACGCCCAGAGGTAAATCGCGCTTTGGGAAGAACACACAAATGAGACCATAAGTAAGAATCAACAACCTTGGTGCCTTGTGTAACTGTTGCGTCTTGAAGCTGCATAACAAGATAGGCTTATCTGAACAAACTTTGTCTAAGGCTTTATCATTGTTTAAAATACACACAAAACCCACAGTGTAGACATCAGCTGTTCTTTTGTGCTGACTTTGCATGTTTACGCAGCCTACAATGTCTCAACTTAGATTCGTGACCTAATGTTTATGCAAGTGTGGTGTCAAGGATAGAGTCAGGCTGAAAACAGGTCAAAGGTGGGCATGGGGGAGGAGCCTAGCGCTTGACCAAGATGGCCGCGTGAGCTTAGAGCTCCCGAGACCCTCGCGCCCTCCGTCGACTATCCTGTCTCTAATCCTGTCTGCATGCATGGAATCGTGTAGATGATTGGTCAGGGAGGCGACTGATGCTACCCGCGGTCGGATCGCCCACCGGGAACCGGACTTACGCCTGGCGGAAGATTGCGGCCTATCTCCCGGGGAAGCCAGGGGCTAGAGTTGGCTGGATGCCCGACTCCTAGTTGAACAACAACGGCCAGGCGAGGTGTGAACTGTCGGACGGAGGTCCCCGCACTTTCACTTTCGATTTCGCTCCCTTGGTCAGCCCTGCTACTGGAGAGCTCTGGATGGCTTTATTACCCCGGGGACGCTCTGCAGGCTACTCTGGCGGTCCACGGTAGAACTGATCACTCCTTATTCCTCTCCTTGAGAGGGACCCGTCTTAACTGACCCGTCAACCATGTCGGGCAAAGCAGAAGGGGATCGGCTGAAGCCTAAGTCTACCAGGCGGGGAACCTACACCCAAGTCAACAGCATGGACCGATATGCTCTGCAAAAGGGATCACCGAGTGGATCGAGCCAGGTGCCGGATGCCCAGAAGGAGGACTCGCCTGTGGCCCCGGAGCTCTCCCTGCAGGATGTCATGGGCGCGCTCGAAGGGATGCAGACTTCGATTGGGAGACAGTTTGAGGCCCGGGCGCATAAGGTGGATGCCATTTTGGTGGATGTCAACCTGATCCGTGCGGACTTGGGCAAAACGAATGAACGGGTTAAGAACTTGGACCTCAAGACCATGGGCCTCACTGATGATGTTACGGAACTGCAGACCGAGGTTCGTAAGCTGAGGACCGAGAGTGATCTCGTCGCCCGCCGGCTGGAGGACTTTGAGAGCCGGGCCAGGCGCAACAATGTGCGCGTTATCGGGGTCCCGGAGTCCTCGGATGAGGCTTCGGTTGACCTGCTTGTTGAGGACTTGGTCCTTAATCATCTGAAGCCCAAGGGCCTTGGGAAGTTCTTTGCGGTGGAAAGGGCCCATAGAGTGCCGGGCGGGAGGCCTAAGGCGGGTGCCCCGCCGAGGCCGATCGTGGCCCGGCTCTTTCACTTTCGAGATCGGGACGCTATTCTGCAAGCATCGAGGGTGACGGGCCCGGTCCCCTTCCAGAACGCGTCGGTGAATTTCTATCCGGACTTCACCCAGCAGGTGCAGAGGCAGAGACAGGGCTTCCTGGGGGTGAAGCGGTGGCTCCGGGAAAGAGACCTGAAGTATGCCATGCTCTTCCCTGCCAGACTGCGGGTGGTGCACGACGATCGGACATTCTTTTTTGACTCTCCTGTTATGGCCGACGAATGGCTGGACGCTTTGCCCCGGCGACGGACGGGGGACGACACAGCCGAGGATGGAGACAGTGGCCGGGATGGGCAGGGCTGACATCTCGGAGCCGGTCTGACTTGATTTGACTATACTTGAAGACTTGCATAGAGTGCAGTAACTGTGGAGGGTTGCGGGAGGACGAGGGTTGCTCTTTTCCTCCCTTAGGGTACTTTTTGTAGACTTTTTGTTTTTGTAGGGCGACAGGCACACTGCAAGTTGGGGGGGCTTTGTAAGCTGCAGCAGGGGTGCAGGGTGGGGGGAGTTTTAGGGATTTTGGGGTTGTTGTTGGGGGGTTTATTTCTGCAAGGCATGATGCTTATATCCAGGGCTGTTCCATGGTGGCTCCTCGGGTGTGGGGTGGGCCTCTTTCCGTTTGAGGATGGGGGGTAGGGGCTTAAGTGTTATAAGCTGGAATGTTAATGGGTTGGGGGATCGCATTAAGCGGGGGATTGTTTTGCAATTTTTGAAACGATCAATGCCGGATGTTGCCCTGCTGCAGGAGACGCATCTTATAGGAAATACGTGCTATGCCCTGAATAGGAAGGGGTATAAATTCATTGCACATTCAGGATTCTCATCTGGGTCCAGGGGTGTGGGCATCCTAGTTAGAGCTTCGTTGCCATTTGAGGTGGACTCCACCATTGTTGATGATAGGGGGAGGTTTTTGGCGGTGGCGGGGCGGTGGGAAGGACGGACTGTGGTTTTAGTTTCTGTTTATGTCCCGCCGGCCCTGCAGGCCTCCACTTTTGCAGATCTGGGTAGGGCCCTGCTGGATCTCCCGGGGGGAATGCTTGTGGTGGGAGGGGACTTCAACGCCGTTTGCTCCGGCCTGCTGGATAGATACCCGCCCAGAGACACAGGGGGGGCTCAGAAATGGCTTCCAGACTTCCTAGACACGCTTGGTCTGATAGACTGCTGGCGGCTCCGGCACCCCACACAGAGCCAATACACGTTCCACTCCGGGGCACATGGTAGCCTCTCCAGGATTGATTACCTGCTCACTCTGGCCGCGCATGCCTCGTTGGTATCCGAGGCGAGGCACATGGCGCGCGGTATATCTGGCCACTCGCCAGTGTGGATCCGGCTGGATCTAGGTCGGGAGGGAGGAGGAAGGGTGGCCCCTATCAACCCTTGGTATTTCCGAGACCCCAAGATGCGCAGCGCCCTGGTAAAGAAGGTAGAACATTTTTTCAAGGACAATCAGGGAACCGTTGACTCGGCAGTGTCGCTGTGGGAAGCTTTTAAGACCGTGCTTCGGGGGGAAGCCCTCTCCCTAGTAGTGGCTGCCAAGAGGCGTAGAGATGGTGAGATTCTGCAGGTGGAGGAGGAGATCGCGGCTCTGGAGGGAGCGATGGAGGAGGAGGTTACAGAGTCCTCACTGCATGAGCTTTGTTTGAAGCAAACTGAGTATAAAGACCTGGTGACGAACGCCGCTAAGACCCTCAGTAGGGAACAGCAGGGCCGACTGTATGATGTTGGTGATAAGGCAGGGAAACTCCTGGCGTGGCTGGACAAAAAAGAACGGGTCAATAGAGTGGTGCCAGAGTTGACGGGAGAGAGGGGAGAGGCGATTGTGGAACCTGAGGGGATTGTAAAGAGCTTCTCGGACTATTTCTGTAAGGTTTATGCCTCTGCGTCGGATAGGCCACCCGAGGACTCGTGTGACCTCCTCCGTGATATCGAGTTGCCCTGCCTCTCCGCTATAGATAGGGACGATCTAGATGGTGACATAACGGTCGACGAGGTGGCGGGGGCTATCCGCGCGTTAAACTCGGGTAAGGCCTCGGGACCGAACGGCTTGCCGATCGACCTGTACAAGCTGTTCCCGGATAGGGTCGCCCCTCACCTGCGCGCCATGTTTTTGGAGGCGCGGGGGGGTGGGGCCCTCCCGTTGGATCAGCGACTGGCGTCGATTGTGGTCATACACAAAGAGGGTAAACCCCGCGATAAGTGCGCCTCATATCGGCCTATTTCACTTCTTAACGCGGAGCCGAAAATACTGGCTAAACTCCTGGCGACCCGTTTGATTAGGGTACTTGGCGACTTAGTCCACCCGGATCAATCCGGCTTCATCCCGCACCGAAACACAGCGCTGAATCTTAGGCGTCTTCATGGCGTAATCGCCAGGGCGGGCACGTTGCGTGAACCGGCTATTGTGGCGTCTCTTGATGCCACGATGGCCTTTGACACGGTGGAGTGGGCATACTTGTGGGCCGTGCTGGCCAAGTTCGGCTTTGGCCGCGGTTTTGTGAGCTGGGTGAGGTTGCTGTACGAGGGGCCGCTAGCTAGTGTTGTGGTGAATGGTCGGGCGTCTACTCCGTTTCAGCTTGGAAGGGGTACTCGGCAGGGTTGCCCCCTGTCGCCTCTGTTGTTCGCCCTCGCCCTTGAGCCGCTGGCTGCGTGGATACGTTGGCACCCGGATATACGGGGCCTTCGGTGGTCGCCTGAACACGAGGACCGTATTTCGCTCTATGCCGATGATATCCTGTTGTATCTTGCCTCACCCAAGAAGTCACTTATAGTGGTCTGTGACGTACTCACATCTTTTGGTAGGAACTCGGGTCTCGTCATCAATTGGAGCAAATCGTACTTGTATGTTCTTAGTGGCGAGGTTCCACCGATCCCTAGAACATGTTCGATACAGATCGCCCAGCAGGGTTTCGTGTACTTGGGGATCTTTATCTCCATGGACTCTGCTGTGCGCTATGAGAAGAATCTGTTCCCCCCCCTGGCACGCCTGAGGCGCGATGTTGAAGGTTGGCGGAGGCTGCCGCTCTCCCTCGTTGGGCGTGCGGCCCTGTTCAAAATGATGTCTCTCCCCCGCTTTCTCTACGCCTTACAGAATACCTTGGATTGGGTGCCGGCCAAATACTTTCGGGAGGTCGAAGGCCTCCAACGGACGTTGCTGTGGGATGGGCGGCCGCCAATTGCTATTGCAAAGCTGACGCTTCCATGGTACGACGGGGGCATTGCGCTCCCAGAAATCCGTCTGTACTATTGGGCCACACAGCTGAGCGCGATCAATCATGGGCTTTATGGCCCTGCTCTCAGCCCTGGGTATGCCATGGACAGGTGGTTGCTGCGTGGTGGTAACTATTACAGGGCGTTGTACTCGCGATCCCTAGACTCGTCCCTCACGGGGCCCACCGCTGTGGCAGTGCGGGTGTGGAAGATGGCAACTGACTCGCTGGGCTGGAAGGATAAGCTCACCCTCGCTACCCCGTTGTTTGAATCGGAGAGATTGGGAAGGCTTTGGCATTCAAAAGGCTTTGATAAGTGGGACCTGATTGGCATCTCCAGGGTGGGTGATGTGCTGCATAAGGGGAAGGTGAAGTCCTTTGAGGAGTTGCAGACTGAGTATGAGCTGGGGCCCTCCGAGTATTTCAGATATATTCAGATGCGCCACGCCCTCCGATCAGTCCTCGTGGAGGGTGAGAAGGTGCCTGAGTCCTCTCCCTTGGAGGACCGGGTCCTTGATGGCCATATGCCCGAGAGCACGATCTCGCTCATATATAAAAAACTTATAAACGTCCGGGCGGACATGCTTCTGGGGCTGAGGGACCAGTGGACTAGGGATGGCCTCGAGTTAGATGATGAGGATTGGCAGTCAGCTGTTTCTTCCCCTAAGGAGGTTGCGATCCCGTCGCGCCTGAGGCTGGTGCAGCTTAAAATACTGCACCGAGTGTATGTGACGGGGCCAAGGCTGGTCCACATGGGGTTCTCGGAGGACGGCCTGTGCAGGAGGGGGTGTGGTATGGTGGGTACTTTCCTGCACATCATTTGGGAGTGTGGTGTCATTGTGGAATTCTGGAGGGGAGTCCATGCAGTAATGGGGGAGGTGACAGGCATTGCTCTGCAGCCGGAGGCGCGGTGCTGTCTCCTGAATATCTGGGGACCCACTGACCTCGATGAGGCGCGGACCCAATGGGTGACACTGGGTAACATGGTCGCTAAGAGGGATATCGCGCGATTGTGGGGCTCCTCGGGGCCCCCCACACTGACTGCGTGGAAAGAGAACATGGACTGGAGCATGTTTAGGGAGAAGACAGTCTATTGCTCTAGAGGCCGCCCCCGGAAGTGGCACGCCATCTGGGGGCGGTGGAATCAATACAGGGGGGGAATATGTCTTGCCCCTGACCTGGAACCGCCCGAGGAACAGCTTTCCCCCTGACCTTCTTTCCAGCACAGTCTGGTTTATGAACTATTTGGGCCTCTGCTGTCCCCCCTCTTCCTCCTTACACTATCTTGTAACTGGTAGATGAGTGGGGTCCGGCCTCCCCTGGGGGCTCTCACCATGGTTTTTAATGTTCTTGCCTTGCTGGGGTTTGCTGTGCTTTTTGTGTTTGTTTAAAATTGAACCTTTGCACTTCTCTTTGTACTTTACTGGGGACGCATCACTGTTTCTAATTATCGATGCTGCCGAACCTCCGGGTTGTCGGCTGAATAGCTGTGTCCTGATTTTTAAATAAAGGTTTTTCAAAAAAAAAAAAAAAAAAAAAAAAAAAGGTGGGCATGAATGAAGCACAGCTAAATTAGAAAACGAGAGATTCAGATTTTAAGGTTTCACACAGAGGCAGTCTGAGGTTTCCATTAGTCAAACGTACTCTGTATAAGCACTGCTTTGAAACGTAAAATGGAGTCAGAATCTTATTTAGCCACTTTCTATATGAACAGGGTGCTACTCAGCTGATATGAGTGTAGTAGAAACTGCTTTTTAGTTACTATGGCAACATGAGTCTGCTCAGCCCTTTAGGGATACAAACCTGATAAGGTTTTCAGTCCATTGGTATTTCGTAAGTCAGCTTAAAGTTCTATCAGTCAGCACACAGGAGGATGTTTTCAGCCTCTTGATCTTCATCATTATCATGAGATGCAGACAATAGGAATCCGAGGGCATCCAAGTCTATTCCCGAAAAGTCTTGGAATCATGAAATGT
The DNA here is from genome assembly GCF_964204655.1 of Triturus cristatus. Taxonomy (NCBI): domain Eukaryota; kingdom Metazoa; phylum Chordata; class Amphibia; order Caudata; family Salamandridae; genus Triturus; species Triturus cristatus. The sequence continues at coordinate 460,303,815 of NC_140592.1, read as the reverse complement.
TTCAAGCTGAATTTGGGAATTTCCTTTCCCAGTATATAGGACTCTTAGTCCACATGGAGAGAAGAACAAACTCTGTCGTAAGCATAGGAAGCGTTTGGCACATTTATTTGGAACTGTGCCATAGGCTTACACTTTGCTACATGATCTTGGGAGCCCCGGCCTGGGAACTGACTTCAGTGCTGCCTTCAAGGCTGTGAACATCTACACAGCAAACAAATGTGGGACCAGAACTCAAGTCAGCACAGCTTAGTACTGTCTGCCAGCCCAATGAGAAGCAGAGAGACCATAGCGCCTCAAGAACATTCTGCAGAAGATGCAGCCGATAACAACTGCAAGTTGAGCTTTCTGAATAGTCACAATGTGACTGGTAGAGGCTTCAGTTAGAGGAAAACATATCAATTGGATTGTTTAATAGGTTGGCAAAGGGATGAAATATGGAGATGAGGACACCTCAGTCCTCTTGTGTGTTTCCTCTTGTGCTTTTCTCGTTGTGAGAAGATGCATTCACCCTGGCGAATGACTCAGAAAAAGAGCATGGAATTTGCAGGGGTTCATCTGCTTCAAGTTTAAGGAGGTCAATATTAATTTAGCCTTCCTCTTTTGGATGGACTTAGAGTGAACATCGGCACACAATTCACAAGATACAGTGTCAAGAGATCAGCCAAGGCATCCAAGACAATGGATGGGGGTCCTTTGCACACATTTGTCTGTGACAAGATAAACAGGAGCTACTGCCAGGAAAGCACTTGCTAATGTGAGAGACAGATAGGTTCTGGAATCAGGTGATAATCTACCAATCTCCTCCTAAGAATTTACAGAAAGGTAAAAAATTAATCTCACATCTTGAATCAGTCCGCACCACGGAAAGATGGGCATGGCAGAAAGGTAAAGCCACAGAGAAATACACAACACCAGTGAGAGGCCTGTCACAAGAGAGATCCTCTGCATGCCTGCAATGGATGGTGTTATACCACAAAATCTCAGAGTCCGGGCTGAGGGCCCTGAAAGAACAAGAGGCATACATTAGTATATACAACTATACTGAAAGCAAATATTAAAGGATACACAAACGGGTGGAGGAGGGGCTGGAACTCCCTTGGTACTTCAGAGGAAGGGACAATAACGAGCCCCGAAGACACCTGGAAACATCCAGAGACCAAAATCACCTGTAAGACCGTCAGTCAGAAGCGATGGGACCCAGAAAAGCCAACGATCAAGGAGCACTGGAATCCTTCCTCAGCCTTTGTGATTTTCTAGCTCTGAAACCAGACAAACTTGCACTTAAGTCTCTTTCCCAGCATATTCCCTGATGAAATCCTGACTGTACCCTCACCTCACAAAATCACTCTTTCTCCTTTATCTTTATTTGGCTTATAGGGATGTGTGGTATGAAGTCCTTAACTAATCTGGGGGCATGTACTAAAGCTGCTAATTCCCATTACTTTGCCAAAGCATCATACCCCATCCATGCCACCAGATACCGATGACACCCTTGGTGAACTCTACAGTCTAGGACCGACTTAATTCCATACACTTGTGACCCATCTACCAGGACTGGTGGTGTAAGAGCTTGATGGTTCTGGAAAGGCAGCCTTGACACAAAATACATGTACTACAGGTACGATCCTCCATCTATTTGGTAAGGCCGGGAATAAGACAGAAGTTCCCGCCCATCATTTGATCTCAAAGGGCACTGGGAATCAAGGTGAATACTTAGGATGAATCCCAAGGATGGAAAAGGGCTCAGTAGAAAGACAGACCTTGTTTCCTATATTGCAATTAGGGCCAGGTCTCTTATGGTGATAACAATTCTCCTATAGTCTGCTTTAGCCCTAGCCAAATGAGCAATAGGGGACTTGTGAATCTGAGGATGTTGTTGAAGTAATGTTGTAACAGAAGGGACCTTAATAACAGCTAAAGAGGAAGGCCATTACTCTGGATGAAGTCTATAGCTGTAAAAGATGGGAGGGTATCATAAGGCACTATGCAGAGAGTTGTAATAGCCTAATTACCCTAAAGGAACCTATGAAGCCCATTCCTCAGGATATTCCATGATTAAACATCTTAGGTACTTTTCCAAAGGCTTGATTGAGTCTTTCTATTTGGCAATCCGTCTGTGGGTGATAACTGGTAGACTTTGATGTACAGTTTCCAACGATTGTAACAATGTATTTGAAATTTCTGCAATAAACTGGATCCTCTACCTGAAAGTATCAATTTAGAGAGCTCAAACAATCTTACTATCTAGGCTATAAAATGCTGTGCAATTCTAGGGCTGTTGGCAATTTGGTTAAGAGAATGAAATGACCCAACTTTGTAAAATAGTTCACAACAACCAATACTGAAGTGAAATGTTGAGATATGGACCCATGTACAATAAAATCAATAGAGATGTTGGTCCAATGGCGATAGGGAGTGGGCAAATGCTCCAGTGCTTCTACTGGCCTCCGATGTTCCCTACTGGTGATATCACAAACTCGACAGCTCCGAATATACTGTATGGTACCTATTCTTCGATTTGGGAAAAAGGGGGTGGTGATGGACAGAGTTTCTGAATGATGCAGAATACTCTTACCAAGTCAAGATATCATGGTTTTAATCCATCACCGTTTTTTAGCTCACTGCACCATCCCAGCTCAGAACCTGGCTACATGCAAATTAGTCTGTACCTGTCCCAGTGCATGATGTGAACAGGGCAAACCAAACTACCAAGCCAATTCTTATACTGGGAAGGAAACAAGCTTCCGGGGACCGGTTTCTGGCATCACAGCCTTCGTCGGCCCGGCTTGCCTGAATCCTGATGGTGCAATGAGCAAGGGACTTGCGTCTGAGCATACCCTCCCACACTGAGTGTGGATAAAATCGATTTGGGAAAAAGGGGGTGGTGATGGACAGAGTTTCTGAATGATGCAGAATACTCTTACCAAGTCAAGAGATCATGGTTTTAATCCATCACCGTTTTTTAGCTCACTGCACCAACCCAGCTCAGAACCTGGCTACATGCAAATTAGTCTGTACCTGTCCCAGTGCATGATGTGAACAGGGCAAACCAAACTACCAAGCCAATTCTTATACTGGGAAGGAAACAAGCTTCCGGGGACCGGTTTCTGGCATCACAGCCTTCGTCGGCCCGGCTTGCCTGAATCCTGATGGTGCAATGAGCAAGGGACTCACGTCTGAGCATACCCTCCCACACTGAGTGTGGATAAAATCGATTTGGGAAAAAGGGGGTGGTGATGGACAGAGTTTCTGAATGATGCAGAATACTCTTACCAAGTCAAGAGATCATGGTTTTAATCCATCACCGTTTTTTAGCTCACTGCACCATCCCAGCTCAGAACCTGGCTACATGCAAATTAGTCTGTACCGGTCCCAGTGCATGATGGGAACAGGGCAAACCAAACTACCAAGCCAATTCTTATACTGGGAAGGAAACAAGCTTCCGGGGACCGGTTTCTGGCATCACAGCCTTCGTCGGCCCGGCTTGCCTGAATCCTGATGGTGCAATGAGCAAGGGACTTACGTCTGAGCATACCCTCCCACACTGAGTGTGGATAAAATCGATTTGGGAAAAAGGGGGTGGTGATGGACAGAGTTTCTGAACGATGCAGAATACTCTTACCAAGTCAAGAGATCATGGTTTTAATCCATCACCGTTTTTTAGCTCACTGCACCAACCCAGCTCAGAACCTGGCTACATGCAAATTAGTCTGTACCTGTCCCAGTGCATGATGTGAACAGGGCAAACCAAACTACCAAGCCAATTCTTATACTGGGAAGGAAACAAGCTTCCGGGGACCGGTTTCTGGCATCACAGCCTTCGTCGGCCCGGCTTGCCTGAATCCTGATGGTGCAATGAGCAAGGGACTCACGTCTGAGCATACCCTCCCACACTGAGTGTGGATAAAATCGATTTGGGAAAAAGGGGGTGGTGATGGACAGAGTTTCTGAATGATGCAGAATACTCTTACCAAGTCAAGAGATCATGGTTTTAATCCATCACCGTTTTTTAGCTCACTGCACCATCCCAGCTCAGAACCTGGCTACATGCAAATTAGTCTGTACCGGTCCCAGTGCATGATGGGAACAGGGCAAACCAAACTACCAAGCCAATTCTTATACTGGGAAGGAAACAAGCTTCCGGGGACCGGTTTCTGGCATCACAGCCTTCGTCGGCCCGGCTTGCCTGAATCCTGATGGTGCAATGAGCAAGGGACTCACGTCTGAGCATACCCTCCCACACTGAGTGTGGATAAAATCGATTTGGGAAAAAGGGGGTGGTGATGGACAGAGTTTCTGAATGATGCAGAATACTCTTACCAAGTCAAGAGATCAAGGTTTTAATCCATCACCGTTTTTTAGCTCACTGCACCATCCCAGCTCAGAACCTGGCTACATGCAAATTAGTCTGTACCTGTCCCAGTGCATGATGGGAACAGGGCAAACCAAACTACCAAGCCAATTCTTATACTGGGAAGGAAACAAGCTTCCGGGGACCGGTTTCTGGCATCACAGCCTTCGTCGGCCCGGCTTGCCTGAATCCTGATGGTGCAATGAGCAAGGGACTCACGTCTGAGCATACCCTCCCACACTGAGTGTGGATAAAATCGATTTGGGAAAAAGGGGGTGGTGATGGACAGAGTTTCTGAATGATGCAGAATACTCTTACCAAGTAAAGAGATCATGGTTTTAATCCATCACCGTTTTTTAGCTCACTGCACTATCCCAGCTCAGAACCTGGCTACATGCAAATTAGTCTGTACCAGTCCCAGTGCATGATGGGAACAGGGCAAACCAAACTACCAAGCCAATTCTTATACTGGGAAGGAAACAAGCTTCCGGGGACCGGTTTCTGGCATCACAGCCTTCGTCGGCCCGGCTTGCCTGAATCCTGATGGTGCAATGAGCAAGGGACTCACGTCTGAGCATACCCTCCCACACTGAGTGTAGATAAAATCAATTTGGGAAAAAGGGGGTGGTGATGGACAGAGTTTCTGAATGATGCAGAATACTCTTACCAAGTCAAGAGATCATGGTTTTAATCCATCACCGTTTTTTAGCTCACTGCACCATCCCTATTCTTCTACACTGATGGCCACCAGAAGCTAGGTCTTACCAAGTCTAAAGTTTTGGCAACTCCCAAATGCCATGTGGCAGGGGAATCATGAATCCAAACGAGGCTGGATTTCTACAAGAAATTTGTGGGAATGAAAAGTCTATTTCATGGAATAACAAAGGTCTTATTGTAGCCAATCCTCTATAGAAATCAGTCTTTGTGCTTCCTGACCTTTAAAAAATGCCCTTCTGCATTTAGACCACAACCTTGTAGGGTCCAAATTGCAGAAGTTAACTTTTCCGCTTATCTTTCTTCCATGGGAGCTAAATGGAAAAGAGCATCCACCTTGTCATGCAGTAAGAAGTATCATAATGGCACATGAAGAAGAAGAGTGTCCATCAGGCACGTCTAGTATTACTATATCTCATCAATTTTACTTCTTTGGAATTTGATTTGAATTGTTGCCCATACTGCTCCTTCCAAATAATAACACTGTTGACCAAACTCCTCCTGATAGCCAATAATCCTCTAGATTGTGTAGTTTCCTTCTAAAGAGTGTTCTGGAGAAAAAGGCGATAGGATGTAATTTCTCAGTCACTGGGTGCGTCTGAGACAGAATGGCCCCAATGACGAAGGCTGAAGCATCAATTTCTACTATGAATGGTAATTTGGTATCTGGATGCCACAGTAAGGGTGTAGTTGTGAAAGATTTCTTTAGTTGGTTTAAATGATTATTCTTGTTCACAAGCCAGCTGAAACCTGACCCCTGCTTTTGTGAGATGAGTGATGGGCAATACATGCTTTAAGAAATTGGGAATGAATTGTCTATAGAAGTTGGCAAATCCCCAAAACCTTTAAACTTCTTTGACACTATTAGGTGCAGTCCATTCCAAACCTGCATTCACTTTACATGGATCCATCTGTAGGCCTTTTTTTAATTCAACAAATACCAGAAAACTGACTTGCTTAGTCTCAAACTCATATTTCTCCAATATGGCATAAAGTGAATGTTTGTAAAGTCATACACCACCTTCTTGACATGTCATTGGTGGTCTTTCATGGAGTCAAAGAAAATTAAAATAACAAAGATCACAACATACTGATTCAAAATATCCCTAAAGATATCATTTTCCAAATGTTGAAATGCAGCTGGAAAATTACAAAGACCAAAGTGCATGACAAATTATTTGAAATGGCCATACCATGTGTTAGGAACTGTCGTCCACTCATCTCCTACTCTGATCTGTACTAGACAGTATGCCACAAACAAATCCTACTCTAATATAAAAATGTTGGAGGACTTGATTTGATCCTTCAAATCAGAAATGAGGGATAAAAGATATTGGTTATGAAGGATGATATTGATGAGTACATCATAATCTATACATGGTCTGTAATTCTCATCTGAATAGAGATTAAAAAAGATGGGGACCCCAGCTGGAGATGTCAAAAGCCTAATGAATCCCTTCTTCAGGTTTTCATCACCAAAGAACAAATATTTCTATGAGGAATCACTGCCCCCCTAATAAAATTGATAGGGCACTCATATTTCTGATGGGACACAGGGAGTCACCGTGAGTTCTATTGAACATATCAGCAAAGTCTTTGTACTCCTCTGGAATGGTAGGAAGCAATGCAACTTTCTGTTTCAACCCCAAACATATGAGAGCTTGCTGTTTCTGCAACCCCTTTTTCAGAAAGCACTCTACCTGACAGTGTTAAGACGAAAGTTCAATTATGAGTCCCCCAATAAATGATAAATAAATGATAGGAATATGGATTCACAACCACCATGTTCCCAGCACTACGGGAGATGATAGGGCATCAATTAAATCTGAGGTCAAAGGCTTTACATGTACTTCAAAGGTAACTATTAAAAGAGGCAACTTAGCTTATGAAATATTGACAGAGTTTGGAGATTTCCCATCTATTCTTTGTATGGACATGTTTTTTTCTGTACTGGGATTTCGACCGCCCTCTGAAATCCATAAAACAACCAGATGCTCCACACACAGTCTATGGGAGCCAAATGAGAGCACAGCCCACTGGGGACTGTAAGTTCAGCTGGTAAATAGTAATGTGCAAGCTTTTTGATGCAGAAATTACCCAGCTGGGTTTTGTGAGTCAAGGACAGGCTCAGTAGTTTTTCCTGCAACTGGGGGCAGTTTTTGATAAAATTTCCTGATTTACTATAGTATAGACAATACCCATGACAAGTATTCTCTTATTTTGTTACATTTTCTCGGATTACCAACCTACATGGGGCCCTTAACATTTTCCTCTGAAAATGAAGAAACCTCAGTTTCTTTGAGCAACAAAGGGGTTACGCACCTCCTTCTTTCATTCTTCCAATGTCATTGCGGATCTTCAATCTGAAGTGTTAATTATATCAAAGCACGAGTGCCAAAGCGTTTTTTTAACTCTTCTCACAAATTGCTGTAGAATGCAGCATCTTCATCAATCAACCTTGTCTTAGTTTTTAATAGGTAACATCTGCACACTAAGGAAAAGATACACTAAATATGCACAATGGCTCTGTTGAAGATACTTATACATAATAACTAGTTTCCAGGTAAGCAGTTGACTATTTGCTTACATACCAAGATTAAATCACGACAAAGGAAAAAGAAGTAAAAAACATGTAGGTCTGAACAATTTAGTTACTTCATAAATTTATATATATGAATAGTACACACTGTAATCAAATAATATCAACACATAGCATTATACGAGGTGCTCAATAAGTGACAAGTACAATACATGCTCCTGCAGTGCATCAAGGACAAGGTGAGTGTAAGTTTGTACAAAACAATTCAGATAATTTGATATGCCTGTCTAATTTACTCAAATCCAAAATCTATCATTGCAGGCCAATTTGATTTATCCTTAATTGCCCACACAGTATGCTCCAGTAAAGGTTACGCATAAAACCGTTGATGTTTCATTCCTCTTAAGAAGCGCATGCTTTTTAGGCATCTAGATAGGTCTTTAATAAGACTGAGTAGGGAGCAACCTGGAATCTGAATGACATTGACCCTTCCAAAAATCTCCCACATCAATATCAATTGATTTAGTCCTCTACTGAGGTCAACACATTATATAAGATACATTCTGTTAAAAACAAAGATAATATAGCTATTTCAAAACAATTGTAGAAAACTCTTAAAAAATGTATACAGGTTATGAAAGACAGATTCATCAGGCGGTAATTTAAAAAGCATTAGAAGACCTTGTACTGTAATTATATTGTATTTAGTACGGATAGGGTTTAAGTACCAACGTCTGGCCTTAACCATTGTCGGATTTGTACATTCAAACAAAACATGTGGTAAGTCTTGCACTCCTCTGACACAAAAATCGCAAGTGCTGGCTGTTTTTTCACAGGAATTCCATTTAGATGTGAAAACGTTTAACGGTAAAATCTCTAACTGCAATAGAATAATACAGTGCCAGACCGTGTGAACTAAAGTAATACGAATATATCGTTTCCAGGATTTGTATTCTACTGTTCCTGCATATTGTGCATAATGTTTTAGTTGAGAGCAGTGTTTAACGTCAAGATCAGAGCTGGTTCTCGGGGTCAAGTGTTTTAAGAAAAGCCTCAAAAGTTGGGTGTCAAAGATTTTAATAGTGCTAACGTGCAGTGCGAAAAATAAAATGCTGTATTAAGATTCTTATTAAAAGTATATTGAAACGATTCGTTCCTAAAGGTCTCCATTTTTAGTATACACCATAAAGATTCAAATTTGCCATGTAGGAGATTATGAGCCAGATGTATGAAGCCTTGTTCCCGTTCGCAAACGGACCAATTCTGAGAATCGGCCCGTTTGCGAATGGGGAAAAAGCCTTCTGGAATGTATCATCCCAAAAGGCCTTTGCAAAATAGGGAATCACAAAATTTGCGATTCCCTATTTTGCGAATGCATTTAAGGATTCGCAAATTGCGATTCCTTAAATGCAATTCTGGAAGCACCAAGTTGTGCGATTTTGCTCTAAGAAATCGCAAATTACCGCCAACTTCAAGTAAAAGTTGGACTGGGACTGCTTGGTTGACTTTTATCAATTCATGAAGGATATTCCCTTCTCTTGTTTTTACTGATTGCCAATTGTTAATTGGGATGTGTGCCACAGCATATGATAGAATAGGAGGTATACTCAAGCTATAAACCTTTAGAAGGGATTGAAAATGTCTATTCCCGGAGGAGGAATATAAACGTTGCAGTGCGCCAGCATGGGCGTCTGCTTTAAACCCTATATGCTAGAGATGCGAGGAATTTTGTAATGTCTGTGTAAAGATTCGCCCCAGGTATGTATATTCTTTAGTGAAGTGTGACCCTACTACAGTTATAAAACTATTGTGAGTTAGGACATCTCACAAAAAGTAACGGACTGGTCTCACACACCACCTGGTGTCATGCTTCATCATCGGCCAGTCCTCGCCCTCCAAAACCTTCGTTTGATGGAGGGCGGGCATACACCTGGAGACAGGGATGCACTTCTAAACTGAAGTCATGAATAAAAGTAAATTTGACCTTTCAAAAGCACTACACGTAAGGGAACAACGCGGTGGGTCTACCGTCTGCGGTCCCATGAGAAGGGCCTCAACGACGACATCCCTTGGCTCCAATTGGGTAGATAATTCCTCTTCCAGTGTACTTTTGTCCCCCTCTTGTGACGCCAACGCACCACCCCAACTCTATGGCTTGAACTTGTTCAATCCTGCTACCTGTGACACATTTCCCTCCCCCCGTGTCACTACTTACTGTCTCTACACCATTTTTCCACTCCCTCGCTGGCCACCCGAACCAGGACCCCCTCTGTAACTTGGGGACATCCGCGCCCTCATGGCACTGAAAGACTGCCTTTATTATTCATCCTGTTCCCTACACACTTCTTACACCCCCGCGCCAGCTACGTGAACCAGGACCCTCTCTGCAACCTGGCGTTATCTGCGCCCCCTTGGCACTCTAAGTCCTTCCGCTCGCCTCACTGCGCCCATTTCTAATCTAGGCGATCGCTACTTGGGCCAGCACCCCCTCTGTAACTGGGACATCGTCCGCGTACCATGATTCTGATGCACGAATACCGGCGAATGATTTACCTCGCCCTACAAACATTAGGCGATCACCCCAAGCGAATCACTACTTTTCCACCGCGGCACCCCCGCGTCACCAGGGCAACCCCAGACGCGCTCCCTCCATGAATCTTTATTTTTAAAGCATGGTTGCTCCCGCATGACTTTCCACGCTCACAACAACACTTCGCATTGGTCCTCTGAGAACGTATCAGAACCCTTTTCACCACGGCACCCCCGCGACAACTAGGCGACCCCGGACGCGCTCTTTTCTCCTCGCTCACACGTGACATCAACCACGGGAGTGTCCAGTGATTCGTTCACCTTATTTGGGCACGGACCGCCGCTGAGGAATACCATTGGCCCCGCGCTACAGCCATGACTAAACCAGGCACCTCGCCGCACGCATCCCTCTCACGTCCGCTCGGGACACCAGAAACCACACACCAGGAGCCACTTTTCAGCCTCAACTACCCAGCGCTGTCTCTCATTAAGCCACGAGCACACTATATAAACTCCGACCCCGCGGCCTCACTCCTACATTCGGGAGGACCGGGAGCAACACCATAGGATGAACGCGGGATTCTTTTCCTGAGACAGTAAGAGTATGAATGCAGTGAATGCTGTAACTGGACCCTTCCGGTTCGTTACTGTGTGAATGAGCGTGGACTATACACGCATGTGGAATTTCATCTCCCACACACCGGTTGATGAATACTTTGGTTTACCTTCTCTCCCTCCAGAATGAAGAGGAGTTTCCCCTCCCCACCCCCCATGTGGCAAGTAGTTGTTTCAACTAGGGTAAGACCCACGAGAGGCTCAACACTCTCGATCTGTTTGTGTACACACATAGAGTGGCACAAGTCACGTGAATAGTCACTCACCTTAAGGAACTTACGCATGCGCTGTTTCTTTTCATTATGTCTTGTATTGTTATGTTTCTTTTGACCCAGTTCTACAGTTTTTTATACAAATGTTTGTTCACTTCTCCCTATAGGCTTGACGTTCGGAAGCCATTTAGGAAGCGGAGTGTGGCCCTCGCCACACCCGCGCAGTGGTACTTTCTTGCTACCTGTTGGTAAGAACGGAGCCCCCAGTTCAAACTTAGGTCCTGATGAATGCCCTGGACCCGCTCGGGCCTACAAGGCAGAAACATGTTGACCTTTCACGAGACGGTTAGGGGACACTAAACACCCCACCCACCGTCCTTTTGTTTTTAGTATCATATAGTTATTGGCCACATTAAAACTCCCTCTCTGGTAACTATATGATTTTTAACTTCACGTTCCATCTCACGGGCCCCCACTCTTTAGTTTAGAAGTGCATCCCTGTCTCCAGGTGTATGCCCGCCCTCCATCAAACAAAGGTTTTGGAGGGCGAGGACTGGCCGATGATGAAGCATGACACCAGGTGGTGTGTGAGACCAGTCCGTTACTTTTTGTGAGATGTTCTAACTCACAATAGTTTTATAACTGTAGTAGGGTCACATTTCACTAGGAGCAGCTTTCTGTGGTAAACATTTAGCAATGGAGGCCGCTAGCTCCTAGAACCCCACGCCTCCCGTTCCCCCCTCCACACATTGTGGAGTCTCCTTTTTGATTACATGTATATTCTTTAACCACCTCTATTGGTTTGCCCCCAAATGTCCAGTTAAAACTTGTAAATTGCGTTCTTCCTCTAAAAGGAACAACTTTTGTTTTAGATATATTTGGCACTAAAAAGTTTACCTCTGTGTAGCTGGTTAGTGCATGTAAATTTCTTTGTAGGCCGATTGGTGTAAGATCTAATATAACCTTATCGTCAGTGTACATCAAAATATGAATATTAATGGATGATAATTTTGTGGAAAAATTGTTAATTTTTAAAAAGCTATCCGGGAGCTCACTTATCAAAAATAAAATAAAGGGGGCTAAAAGACAACCTTGCTTTAATTTATTTGGTGTGGCTATTGGTCGGGTAAGTCCCTTTTCTCTCCACATTTGTATTCTACACCATGTTGCAGTATACAATTGTAGGAAGGTGGAATCTGACTAATGATTGCCCCCAACTTTTTGCCTGGTATTTGAGTGGTCTTTGACTAGTCTGGCTGGGATCCTGCTATCCAGGACCCCAGCCTATCTGCTTTCTCCCTAAAACTAATGTGAAGTACCCTAGGTACAACCCAATTGGATGCTGAGGATGCCCTGACAGTCCCTTGTAGATGGTACCCTAGGTACCCAGGGCATGGGTCCCTCAGTAGGCCTACCAGGGCTGCAGCACTTATTGTGCCACCCTGGGACAGCCATACAAACTGACACCACCAGACCACTACTGTAGTCTGGGTAAGGTGGTGCTAGCAACCCTTACAGGGACATAGGTACCCTATATCCCACCCCAGTACAACACATATACTCTCATTGGTCACCCCTACGGCAGGCCTTGGTAATCCTACAAGGCAGGGTGCTGAGGTATGTGTGAGGGGGGACCCCTACGTGAGTAGGACCTCCCTGCAACCTTCGTAAAATCATTGCGGGGTTGTTTGTAGTGTAGCCATACCATATACTCTTAACCGCATTATAAGTCTATCGCGATAACTTGGGAATGTCTACACAGAACCATACCGTGTTTGGTGTCAAACATGTAGGAATCATACCCCCAGTCCAGCCATGGGCATGAGGGTACGATTCCCCCCTACTAGAGGGGCAATATGGGAAAAGCGGTAGAATTTGGACACCAATTTAAAAGTGCACAAGTAACACAAAATGGCTACAGCCCGCCACCTACACGACCCTGGCTGGCTGTTGCTGGGGAAAACCCCAGCCTCGCCAGCTGGACAATAGGGCTCCTGTGGCAGGGAGGTGCTAGCATCTCCCCAGACAGGATAATGTGGATTGGAACAGGGTGGGTACACCAAATGTCCTTTCAGAGTTGCACGTAGGCAGCTGTAGAAACCTCATTCTGCATACACCGCTTGGAACCGGCGAGAAACACACAAAGGGGAGAGGGTGTAGCCATCCTTTCCCGCCTCACCTCTCATTGGTGGACACTACTCTGGACACTCCCCTCATCTTGGGGATAAAGGTGAATAACGTGGCCCCAGAGCCTCAGATTAATCTTGAACTTTACAGTCTTGACCTTCGACTTGCTGCTGCCCAGCTGATGGAAGAAATCTCCCTTGGGATAAAGGAGTTATCCCCCTGCTTGGCAGGCACCTGAAACATTGCAAGTGACCCGGTTGGAACCTCGCTGCTCCTACGGACTTCGACGAATTCCAGCACCCTTGAGGTGGGTTTCCAGTGCATCCCAGAGGCCAGTGAGTGTGCTCAACGAGTTTGGGCACCATGGACCGCGTGGGTGCCGAGATCCCCAATACCCCAGGTAACCGGCCACCTCTTGCGTAGCACACAACCCTGACCAGTGGGGAAGTTGTGCTTTGGCCCATTTACGAGCCAACCACTCTACAGCAATTGTGCCAAAGACCAGCAACCTAGCCCCCTCCGGTGGCCCGTGGGTGCCCTTTTACGCACTCCAAATTGCCGCCTCCCGCGGTCCCTGCTCTCTCGACTTGTGGGCCCCAGCGGAGGTCTATTTCGACAATCAAGAGTTCCCCTGGTTTCTCCAGGCCTGCTCTACAGTCTCCCCAAAGGAGACCTCTCCCAGACCTCGTGGGTCTGTACTGAAGCAGATTCGTTTATCTTGCGTGGGTTGCGGTTGCCAAGGCTTAGTGGATCCAATCCGGACACTAACACCGCAGCGCCCTCATCCGACGTGGGCCAGTCGCCCTCCAGAAGCTGGCCTTCCTTGAAGCCTCCCGGAGCCCGTGGCTGCAGATCCAAGCTACACCACTTCGCACCTGAAGCACCCGACATCGAAGGGCTCTTTGCTTTGAGCTTCCTGGTCACTTTGCCGTGACCCAGACTCTGTCCCCTCTGCTTTCAGGTTCTTCTCTACAATCTTCACATCTTTGATCTTCACGGCATCATCGACGCTTTTGGCTAGCAGCACTTTTGAACATTTTCCTATAGAAAATCAGCCCGCGACCCGACATCGAAAACGACCTATGCACCCGGCTTCCCTGGGGCAGGTAACAGTGGTACCTCGGTACTCTCGTGGTAGTGGGCTCCTCAAAAGCTTAAGTCTAAAGTTTTAACTTTGTACTCCTGCTAGAAGTGACTTTAATCTGTGTAATTTCAACCGCAACATTCTCCATAGGCTATAATAGAGATCCCGATAGCAGCTATTTCCACTGCACGGGGCTCCCGTGGGTCTCCTTCCTCATAACCTGGGGTGGATTCTTAAGGGGCAAGCGATCCTAAATGCCCTAGGCATTGTCTGTAGAATTGTCGTGGTTCTTATAACACTTTTTTGATATATGGTTTGGTCCCCCCCTGGGGCCCTGTGATCCCTGTGCTATTTATTGTGTTTATAAATGCTTGTTTGAATTGTAACTTTGCCACAGCTTCATAAAGAGACTGTGGGATTCTGTCTAGAATAAATACATATATTTTATATATATACCTGTGTGGGCTACTCTTTCATTTGGTTATTCAAGGGGTTATCTATGGTAAAAAAATAAGCTTAACACTTCTTCAAGACTTAGCCTGAAGGCTGCTCTCCACAGCTACCACTAGGATAGCTTTCTTTAAAGGTTGTCTTAAACCTATCATCAATAAGAGTCGAATTGGACAGGTGCAAGGTGTCCCTATAACTAGGAGACAGCATATGCCAGGCCAACTTCTCACAACAATGATATTATTATCATAAAAAGGTTATCAGGTTTTCCTAATCTCTCTATCTACTTCCAGATTGTAGGTCTATCTACTCTGTCAAATCCTGTTGTAAAATCAACAGATACAAAATAGACAGCCTGCGATTTTGACACTATATATTTGTCTATGATCGTCTGTAGAGCCGCAATGTTGTCTGTTACGGAGTGTTTCTGGCGGAAGCCAGCTTGAGTCATAGGGATCACTCCACTTGAAAAAGCCCAGGCCTTCAGATGGTCCAGGACGCTGGTCGTGAAGATCTTCCCGGTGGCGTCCAGCAAAGAATGTTGTTGATAATTACTGAGAAGTGTCCTAGATCCTTTTTTTTTAAATTGGAATCACGATGCTCTCACGCC
Source organism: Triturus cristatus (assembly GCF_964204655.1). NCBI lineage: Eukaryota > Metazoa > Chordata > Amphibia > Caudata > Salamandridae > Triturus > Triturus cristatus. Next base: position 460,288,584 of record NC_140592.1, on the reverse strand, counting down.
ATGATTTTAGAATTTTCCCGGAGGCATAACAGTGGGAATATAGGGGGGCTCAAACTGTACTCCAATCGCCTAGGTTACTTTCGAGGACTTTGATCTGAATCTTGTTGGTCCGAATGCTGTGGAAGATCTGGCATTCTTTATGTGAAGGGCTATTTGCCGGGCTGTTGGGGCTAGAGTATCTTGATTTTTTTTTCCCTTCCTATGAATAACCTTGCTCAATTTTTCCTGACCTGCATTTTATTTGTATAACTCGTGTATATATTTGTCCCACTCCGATGATGGAACTGGAGAAGCTTGCAGGGATTTCCTTGTTCCAGTTTCTTTAGTGATTAAGCTTCAGAATGCCTTGCTATTTTTCTGTCTGACTGCTATTTGGATATTGACCCAGTTTTTATACTGTTGATATTGTTGTTTTTTCTCTTTTTCCCGCTGACGGATTTTTAAAAACTTTTTAATTTCTTTCTGTCTGATCCCCGAATTGTTTTGAAATTGCTGTCGGATTAATTTATTTAACATAGTTGTTTCATAATCTAGGCTCTTTCTTTTTCGATGTCCCAAGGTCTTTTTTTTACCGTTTGATATTTCATGCAAGGTAGCCACAACCGTGGAGACAATGTCTTCAAAACCTGTTACCGGATCTGCTGAGTTATTGCAATGGAATAATTGCAGAATTCATTTTGTTATTAGTTTTTGAATTCCATATTGACCGCCCTTTTTCCTGTTCTACTTCAATGGTGCCATTCGCCTGCATTAAGGACCATGGGAATGTAGACTTCAAGGAAATTCAAATTTTGAGATACAGGATTGCGTGATAGCTTTCATGTGTAAATTTAATATTTAATAAGTGAGCTTTTCCTGAATAAATCTGGACTACTGATTATGTAGTCTAAAATTGAAAAGCTAGAATTGCCTTTTCTCGTAAAAGCAGCGGGGATGTCTCTTTCTACACTTCCATTTAGAATGACCCTGTTCATTGCTGTTACTGAAGTAAGTAGTGTTTTCCCACGTTTATCTGCTTTTATCTTTGTTGGAAATACTGGTAGTAGAATTGACAACGATTCCACTTGGTCACCAATCTCCCATTTTTTCAGAAGTGCATTTGAAATTTTTCCGTTAAAATCTCCTGAAAGATTTAGATTCTAATACTTATTCAGTTGCCTCAAATGTTTTTCTCATTAATGAGTCCAGTTTGGGTCCTGGGGGGTATATATACATTAAAAATTAGCAGATCTTGAGAGGTGCCCATATCATGAGGAGCATATTAATTACATCTAAGTCCCACTGGAATTCTTCTTTTAGGAGGATTGCAAGTCCACCTTTTGCGTGGCCCCTCTTCGCGGCTTCCACCGGAACGTCATAGACAAAGTAGTCTTTTTGATTAAAGGTTTTTAGAGTCCCAGTTTCTTGAAAGGTCACTATTGCAGGGGTGTTTTCCAGGATTAGGGCTAACTTTGCCTATTACTCTTTATTACTATTCAGGTTTCCGGAGTTTCAGGACCAGCAATTATTCTTTGGCGATATCTCCGATCTTATTAGATTATGGTTCCGAGGTTGTGTCTATCTGTCTTTGATAAAGATGGTTACATTTCCTTCGATGGTTTTAGTGGAATCTTTGGGAACACAGGATATTTGATTATAGTGGAGGTTTTTATTCTCATTCCTCTTCTTAAGATTTTTTTGCTGTATTAGGTTTTCTTTGTCGTTTACTCCTGCAACGTCAAATCCATTTTTATGAAGGATTTCACTCTCTTTTAAAATTATAGACGGGATCACATGGGACCAGAACTCAACTGTTCCCACCTAAGTTTGAGATTCATTTGAGAAAGCCACTAGTTTTTTTTAAGTTTAAAAAAAAAATGTTTTTTTATTAACAATGCTCAGAAGACCATACAGCACAAAGTAGTACCAGCAATCTACTTTTGGAGATTTTGCAAAAAACAGCAGGAAGATAATCGTGAGGGAACAACAATGACAATCAGCAATTTCCATCCCCCTCACCCTTCCATGACCGTCCCAGAATCTCTGTACTTCCACCAGAGACTAGTTTTATTTCTGATGTTGCCAGAGAGTGAAGTGAGTGGATCTTGCGGAAAAGATTCACTATTTTACCTCGGTTCAGTGGATCATATCCAACGGGGAATAGGTCAGTTACTTTAAGAATACAGGAGTGAATCTGGTGTTCCTGTCCACTAACGATCCCAGAACTTGGTTCAATTTATCGATCTGAATTAGTTATTTATCGGAATTATGGAAACATTTGATGCCAGGGGATTTAATTGTTTATGGTCTTCTTTTGTATCAGTTAGTAATTGATGATGGCCCTTATTTTGCATAGATTCTGAAGGCGTAATGGTTTTCTGTTCAGGAGACAGAGAGTGTGGCAATCTTAAGTTCTGCACCTTTCATTTCATGACTCTTTGTTTTGCTATTTTCTTGGTACCTTTCCCTTAGTTTTATCATTTCTGTTTTACTTTCTCAGTGACATGTGCTCTAACTCTTTTGTGACTGGAGTTCCAGGTTTAGTTGTTTCTTCCTTGTTTGTGGAGTGATTAAACGGCTTTAGGGATCTTCTATGACTGAAGATTGGAAAGAATGGGATGACGTTGTGTGCTTTTTTGTCGCTTATAGGGTCCTTAAATAATTTACGGAGAGAGTAAATTTTGTCATCCTTGGCGTTCTTGCTTTTCCTCTCTTTTTGGATAGTCCCGACCATTTGGGTCGCTATTTGTTTCTTGACTGGGGAATGGTCTTTAGATGTTGAGATTACATTGTGGCTTTGCTCTTTTCCTCCTTCATTTTATTCTACTTTTCTTAGAGGAACTTGAGGAGTTTGATTATCTTGTTTTTCCTTTTTTTAGCCACAGAGTATTGGAGTATTCCCGTTGGCGTTTCCAAGATCTGATCGGAGTTTTCCATGTAATTCTCTGGATGAGTCAGTATATATTCCAGGATCCTATGTAATGTAACTAACGAACATGATATGGGACTTTGCCTATTAGGAGATTGACAGGTATTAAACAGCGGAAATTCCGGTGAGTGCAAGAAGTTTTCCACTAAGTCAGCAATATTACTTGGGATGCTACTGAATAATTGTAGTGTCTACTTTGGTCATTTTGATACCTGTAGAGGATTACCTAGATTTAGGTTTATATCTGGTCAAGTAAAGTCTGTATCTGGTATTGGGAGTGTCTCCATTTATGCGCTTAGAATAGATGGTTCCTGGTGCTCCGAGAGCTCGACAGCTTTTATTGGCTCTATTTTTGTTGGCTCTATTGCCTGTTCTCTTTCATGTTTTGCAAAATGGTATCGTTATCCTGTGAATTCTCAGGTCCTGTTTCTGTGTCATTATTTTGTTCCTGTGTTTTTTCCTGTTCAACTGCTATATTTGCGTGACTCATTTTTGAGATTTTGGGGAAAATAAAGAGTTATTTCCATGCTTCCGGAGAGTACTCCAATATGGGCTGCCTTGCACTTGCTCTTTCTTGTGGACTGTTCTGTACCCAGTCTTTTCATGTAGATCGTTCGAGTTTTTAATTTCTTGTAGGCCATGGTGGACATGAGAGGAGAACCAGGATTCACCTAGCTTGGCTGCAAGTCGATAAGGCTTAAGCCAATACTTGTGTGCTAGGCCCCCCAACTGCCGCAGAGTTGCTCCGTTCTTCAGCAGATGAATTTCAGTCTTGCAGCTGAATATGACTGGAGAGTGACACAATGTAATCTTATGGTATTATAATCAGGAATATCCTATGGTTTTTCCCACAACGATATGCTATGCTACTAACGACTGCATGATGAACTGTGTAACAAGCCCTGTGGTTTTGTTTTGGACTTTGTCTACAGTATAGTGAGGTCTGGTGATCCAGCTCCGGTGGCAATAAGAAAACACCAGATGCGCCAACCAATGAGAAAGTTATGAGTTGGAAGCTGGGGGCCAACCAACAAACCCAGCTAGATAGCCTGGGAAAACTAGAGGGGGAGCAGAGGGAGCAGGCATCACCAGCACACTGCCTTGGTACCACCCCCGCCCTCACCCCTCCCCCAGCCACCACTGCCACAAGTGTTCCCCTGAGATCAGGGTCCAAACTCCTGGGGTGGGGGGGAGGTGGCAAAGTATGGAGTGGTGAAGATGTAGTGAAATATGTTGTGCAAGCTATTATGCAGAGAAGCTGCCTGAGCGGAAGTTCACCAGAGCCCCTGCAAACTGCACCCAGACCTAGCTGGGCTGCTTCTGCAGGGACCTGGGCTCACACTCGGCGGCAAACCACAAATCCTGCCGTGATCGGGTGCACTCTTGTCCACTCACCCCCTGCCTGGCTGCAACCTCGACGCCCTGTTGCCGCTCGCTTGCTCCTCACCAGTGGTGAAGGCGAGGGTGAGAGCCTTTCAGGGCTGCTGGCATCCTCTGCAATGTCCTCCGTTCCTCATTCCACGCTCAGCTCGGCACCACGGACGTTGTCCACAATCTGCAAGACCGGGAGATTTAGACCAGGTTGGTGGCTATAGCAGCGATACTTCCCAGGCCCAGGACAGCGTCTGCCACTGCTCCTTACTCATTGCTACGAGTGTGACGACTCGCACCTCAGACTCGATCAATCAATCCACTCTCTGTGCTGATGAGGGTAATGAAGATAACTTAAATTCCGGGGTGCAAACTGTAGTCAGATGAAGACGGGAAAATGACTGTCAGAGGGGTTGATACAGATCCACTTTGCAGCTATGTTTTGTTTCTGACTGTAAACACAGCCCTCTTGCCTCCACTCCGCCACTCGCATGCTTTCTGGAATCAAAACATTGCACACTTTCGATCAGAGCATGGAGGAGGCGCTGGCCTTGGGCATTACTAGGAAAACATGCAACCATTGAGGTGGGGGCACCACACAGACACCACTCAACCCTCGCCATGAGCCCTAATGGGGAGTTATCAAAAGTGACTTCGGCCTATCACTAAAAGACAGCTTTTTTGATCATCACAGTAAGGAGTATTTCTTCATAGGTCACCCCTGAGTCTTGGGGCAGAAGGCGATGCACGCTCAATTCAATTTTAAAACATTGCATCCCATTTACAACTACTTGCATCCATTAATCGTATGTTCCCCATTTAATGGATCCTATCTAAGAAACATTTTATGTGTTGCACAACATTCAAAGCATTTCCTCTTGGTCAGCCAGCTTATCTTCTGCCAAACTAAAGGTGCCCGTAGAATCCAACAAGACCATGAGGAAAACATTGCGCCATTTTAATATCCTTTGATTCAGAATACCACTTTCTTCAACCTGGCTTTTCTGCAGCTGATCTACATTTGTGGAACATTTCTCTATGGATATACTACATCTTGTTTCTTCCTCGTTGTCTGGCTTTGATTGAGCAGTGAATTCTTACTGATTAAACTGGCCTTTTCTTTATTATTTTCTTGTTTGGTTCTGTTGCAGCTGTATTAAGTTATTTGCTTTGAAGAGCTCCCCAACACCCTTGTGGCATTGTGTCATAAAAAGACAGAATTACTTTGTCTCATTTACACTCCTTGGAACTTTTGTGTCTCTTGTTGTTTGGGCATTGTCCTTTTATAGGGTTTGTTTCCCTGCTGGTGCCAACTAAATAATGCTAGTTGTGCATGAACTAACAAACCCTTTCTCTTTAGAAGAAGATTTTACCTTATAGTGTATTTTGGACTTTTTTCAGTTTGTGAGTAACCTCAGGAAAATTAAGAATAATAGACTTTTAGTAGAATTTCATATGGAACTGAAGAACTCCTCTTCTCATTTTGCCTTTGGTATGTGATATCTACATGCTGCTGAACACCCCATTACCCTACTAGCCTTTTCAGGTGTGAAAAGGAATGCCAATAGCATGGAAGTGTCAACTTTGTGCCTGAATGCTTTGCCACCAGAAGATTCTCCTTCATGGGCATGCTTTATGGGTTCACCCCATAAATGGAGGGATGGAGACTGGGAAATGGATGGTGTGTGACTGTTAGGGTTTTTGGGTTCTGCTACCAATAGCCACACTCTTTGTCCCAGACATGAAGCCTATTGTCAGTTCCACTACTAATTCAATTCCTCACTTACATTGGTGTATGTGTATGTTAGAAGCAAGTACACAGAACCCTTGAGTGAATTCTGACAGACGCTGCAGAAACTCACCAAATCAAGGGTTCCTATGCAGGTGAACTGTGATTTAATACAGAGAATCTGATGCTACCCTTGCAGCTTGTGACATACGGCCTTGGTGAGACAGCAACAACTCTTGATGCAGCACCGGCCATGACTTTACCTACCCAGGATGTGACAATATCAGGATGCATAAGGAACAAACATCAATTCTTGGTAATTTTTTGGGGGGGGTGTGGCCTGCAGCAGCGGAAGATGGCCGCTTGCTGATAGAGCTCCGATAGCAGTCAGCAATCACACCCAAAATCCGGCATCATCCGAAGGCAGTTACTGGAGATTCTCTCGGCTCCGACGCACTGAAACACGGCGACAGGCTGAGCGGACTTGGGGCGCCGCCGACATGCATTCTGGTTGCAAAACAGCGACCTACACCACTCTCCCCGAAATGGACAAGATGGCGCCTCCTGGGCCCTGAGACGGTGTTAACTACAGCCCGGGATCAGCTGCTGCGGACGAGGGCTCAGACTCGCGTCTGCTGCAGGAACACGGCGAGCAACACAAGTGGGGCAACCCGCGCTGATAGACAATGAGACCGGAGCTACTGAAGGAGGCAGCGGGACTGGGCCTTGGGCCGGGAGAGGCACCCGTCACCTGGCGGCCGATGAGTGTGGGCCGGACGCGGCAGGGCTGCTGACAAGACTCGGCGCGAGTGGGGGGGCAGCGAGGCCCGCCACAGCTTGGGCCACAGCTTAAGCACCACAGCTTGAGCGCCTGCCAGGGCAATCATCCGGTTCATCGGTGGGGCCGAGGGCCCGCTGAGCGAGGACACTGCACAGCCTTGGAGGTCAGAGTGTGCCCCCCCCCCCCCCAGTGAGGAAAGAAGCGCTGATATGGGCAATTAGGAGACCCAAGACTGAGCACGTGAGAGGGCAGTGCACGGAAAAGCAGCAGCCCCCAGGCCTATGCGTCTGGTTTACCAGCAGCACTGACCGCCGTTAGAAGGGGCCTGCAGCGGAGTGAGACCAGGCCCTGTGGAAACAGACTGTGTTTGGCTACCCTTGAGTGCTGCCTTTTGTGCCCTACCGGGCCCGAGGGGTTTGTAAGGTGCCCAGCTCCCCCCCCTGTAAGTAACGTGGTCGTCGAGGGGCCACCCCCCCAGCACTTCTGGTCTGAGCCTCGACACAGGAGACACATCTTGGGACATGGGCCGCAATAGACCACCAGGCCCGGGCTATTTGAACCAGATTGACAAGTACACAGTGGCCATGGGGAAGGATGACGGACACACTGAAACACGGCGGCAGGCTGAGCGGACTTGCGGCGGCCACCGACAAACATTCTGCTTGCAAAACAGCGACCTACGCCACTCTCCCCGAAGCGGCCAAGATGGTGTTAACTACAGCCTGTGGACAGACCCTGCACCCAACCCACTCCCTCACCACTGCACATGCTTAGGTATGTCATGTAACAATATAAAAGGTGTCATTTTAAGTAAGGCAGACTTACTGGTTTGTCAAAGGCTTAAAAAAACAAGATAGTGGAAGGACATATTGGCTTTATCAAGTGGTCAACATATAACATATATAAATCAGACTTACTGGCTTTGTCAAAAAGTCACTAATAGCCATAATACATTTATATGTCACTAATTCACACAATCCAGTGATTAATAATATTGATAAAATGGTTTGAATAAAGCTCCTTAAAAAAAACATAACAAGTGTTTGAGTTTATTTGCTAAAAACATTTTTCAGACCACAAAGTGCACCCATAAAACTAACCACTCAGGGTCCCTGCACTCCAGATGAAAAGCATACAGCTCCAGCTCATAGTACTTAAAAAATATGACAAGCTCTCCTGGAATCATGGATTTAATGACCCAGTACACTTACAGTTTTTTCATGTGCTGGGGGCTGCTACACTCCCTGCAGCCACCCACAACATTACAAAATGTTTGGTGGTGTAGGGGCACCACCAGGCTGAAACGAAAACCAGTAAAAAGCCCTTGTAGGACATTATGGGGCGCTCTTTGCTTGGAGTAGTGAATAATAAATGGGCGGCTCCTCCTGTTAATTTATTATTCCTTTATTGTGTTTTTTATTATTTGTGGGTATCCCAGTGCCCACCCAGCATATCCACATCTTTAATTATTGTTGGGGGACATGGGGGGAGGCCCAGGGCCCCCTCTGGCTCCCTGCAAGAGGCCCCATGAGTCATGCAGGACCCGGTAACATTTATTTTTTAAATTATTTTTTTAATGACTGGAGCGCCCTGGTGCCCACCTGGAGAACTTCACGGCATTATTCATGTTGCAGGCTGAGGCGGGAGCCCCAGGGCTCTCCTGGAAGAAGCCAGTCTACTTAATTATTTGTGGGAGCCCCGATGCCCACCTACGGCACCCACAATCAATCCCACGGGGAAGCCCTAAGCGCCCTGTGGCCCTTGCCCACTCCCTGGACAGCACTATACTGGGTGCTAGTGAAAGCCGGCTTCTTAACTTTGCTCGTGCCTGGGCGGGAGCAGCATTTTTCACTGTTCTCTGACTGGGAAAGTGTGAGCAGAATATGCCTCCCCTCTTCTTGGCAGGAAACTACAGTGTCCTGAGAGAAACTGCAACATATCTGGCCCCAAGATGGGGTCCCCGGGGCTGATCAAGGCTTGGGGAAGGTTGCTGCGTGCCGCCATCCCATACAGTTTGAAACGACACCCAGGAAATGGGATGCCCAGGTATCATTGAAACTTGTGGAGTGGGCCAAAGGCCCTTCTCCTGTATATTTTGAAATGGGCCAGGGGGATGTGGTTTCCGGGTCTTCATCAAGGCTAGGGAGAGGGGAAGAAACAAAGCAACACTCCCCTAATTAAGAAAATCGGTCCCGGGAGATGGGGTCGCCTAAGAACTTCGGGGGAGGAGGGGAATGCCCCTCACTCCTAACAGACCAAGGATATAATGAGCCTTTTAAAAAATATATTTACTGCAAATTGCCGAATCTACTGTGAATTTGTTGTGAATTTGTTTTTTAATAGTTTTTGGCCCCGGGAAGGGGGGTGCCATCAGGCCTGGGGAGGTAAGGTATCTCTACTCTGGCCCCCTAAATGTTGTTTTTGACAAGGGACTAACTCTTGAGTCCTAAAATGCCTGCAGCCACATTTCTCCTGATGTGGTGGCAGCCAACCAGATCTTACCTTAAGATCGCTCAGCTTAGTGGAGCCTCTGCGGGTGAAATATAGGTCTCTGAACCTTATTCTTTTTTTTTAAAACAACGGGAGGGATTTACACCATATCCAAAAAAGCATGCTTTCTGGCCAAGGTCTAGCTTTTTGCTAAGCAAAGCAAAGCAAAAAATAATTCTCCTATGGAAACACAGACCTAACTAAAACTACCCTGTGGCAACCAACAGGGGCTAAGATATCTATATATATGATCCAGTGGAAGATGCAAGCCGAAACGTGTTGGCCATGTTTTTTGAGTTGGTTGTACTAATTGAAGATTAAAAAACTTTTCTGCTTTCCAACTTTAGAGTGTCGCTTTTAATTCCTGCTGTGATTGCGAAAACCCAGCCGCCATTGGGTAGTCAGCTATACAGTTATAGTTATGACTGCTTTTCCATAGACTTGGCATCCTTTGGTTTGCTAATATCTTTGGTGCCGTTTGACAAATTTTCACCATTTTCCTCTTTTTTAAAAGCAAATGCACTGTAGCTCCTTCATGGAAAGTTTGGGGGTGATATGTCAAACGAGGGACAAGACAAAAAGCGAGTCCCAAAAGCAGATTTCCCCATGGAATATCCATAGACTTCTTTAGGCAGCCCCATAGCAAAAACTGCGGAATGGAATTACACCAAATTTGGCAGAAAGCTAGATCTTGGCCCAGAGATTGCACTTTGTGTGATTTGGTGTAAATCTGTTCAGTACTTTTTGATAAACAAAAAGGTTAAAAAACAATCGTAGATTTTCCCAGGAGCTTTTTTTCCCTTGGGGCATTATGTTCTTGTGGGAGTCAGACTCAGCAAGCATTCTGCTTGGCTGCAAGCAACATGAGAAAAAGGTTGCTGGCAGCCATTACAGGACTCAGGGACCTAATCGGCTGTCCTTAAGGCCCTGGAAATCCCATCCCCTGGAGGCCGATTACTTTAAAAAGGGGGAGATAGGGCCTTGTGGCCCAAGTCTTAAATGGCCTCGGGGAACCCATCTCTTGTGGTGGAATGTGCAATAAAGGTGAGAAGGCCATGCAGCCCCCCTCCCTGAGCCTTAAATGACCCTTGGAACAATAATACCCAGGGCGATTACTTAAAAAAAATGGGAGAAGGGCCGTGCAGCCCCCCTCCGCAAGCATTAAATGGCCCCGGGGACCCCAACCCCACAGGGCTGGCTCACTGACTGTGTCCCGGGAAGCCCAACCCTGGGACATTAGCTTCCCTGCCTACACCATTGCAGGCAGGGAAACGTATTTGCTCCCATCTGGCGTGAGCATGTTTAAATCTCCTGCCAAACGTGAGAAAACATACAAGCCTGCTTTCAGCCGGCAGAAGTTTTAACATGCTGTGCAGCCCCCCTCCTCTTTATATAATAACATGTGGCCCCAAGGGATAGGGCAATAAAAGCAGTGATATACATCACAGACGGTGGGGGTAAAGGAAGGGAGACCACGATGGAGAGGGGAAGGTGAAAGGATTATTATTTGTAAATAGTTATAACAGCACTACAGTACAATTTAATATACAATGACCATAACACACAAGTGAGTACTGAACGTGTTAGTGATAGTGAACGGCGCAGTGACTCAGGGGTGGAGAATAACAGCGTGAATGGCGAGGAGTAAGGAAAATAACAATGTGGTCAAAAATACAAAATAATTATATACAATGATGGTATTTTGGATTCACACATTAACGTTTTGAACTACGATGCAATATTTCAGATGGTAAGATTTTGGGACACAAGTCATTTATTGTTTTCAAGCTTGCCCATTTGGCTCCTTTATATGTGATCCTTTGAATTATCGCTTATTTTACTGCAAATGATTGTGTGCAAACTTAGGATGTTGGAAAGAATTATACAATTTTAGTCATATACTCTTTTACTATTCTGTGCGTGTATTTATATATTTGCTTGGGACACTGATGTGATGATTATTAAGCATGCTAGACATAATAACCAAGTACTATTTTATCTATGTTTGTTAAACACTAATCACATTGAGAGTATACATACTGGTAACATAATGGCATTTTTGGAGTGTGATACAGGCTGTTTAAAGCCGAAATGCACCCTGTGTCCAGTGTTGGCCATTGCATTAAACAGGTTTTAAACTCATGTTGAAGAGGAATTTTGGAATATCTATCTATCTATCTATCTATCTATCTATCTATCTATCTATCTATCTATCTATCTATCTATCTATCTATATATATATATATATATATATATATATATATATATATATATATATATATATATATATTCACTGAAAAAACCATAGGTTTCAGGGGCGTTATAGTTAGTTGGACATTTCACTCGGATAAAACCATAGAAATTCCCCCGTTATAGTTAGTTCAGCTAACTATAACTCTCGCCCCCGCAATGCACTGCTAATGACGTCACATATTACATCACTCATGACATGGTCAGTGACATCACTGATGACATTTCAAATGACATCACTGATGACATCATCCATGTGATAATTTCATGCATCTTCTCACACCCTAATATAACTTTTGATACACCCACTCTAAATTACAGACTGCCAATCTCAAAACCATAGACACTCCAACACCAATAACTACATACCCACTCACTGATTCTTAGATTTACACACACATTCACTCACTCACCTGTACAATCACTCATACGTATGGTCACTCAGTACAGGACTATCTTATGCACTCATACACCTATATAGACACTCACAAACCGCCACTCATCCATAGAGGTACTCACACACTTAGTCAGTCACAGAGCCCCGCCCCCTCCCTTCACCACTGTGCAAACGCGCCCCGTGGTGCGTTTTAAGTTGGGGTATTAAGTTCCTTTGAATCCTGAGGGTCCCTGGGGTCCAACTAGCCCACAAGGTACCTCCAGTAAGTGCCACAGAGCTGCGTTGCAGAGAGGTGTAAAAAGGGGCGTGGCCTAGACCTCTCTGCAACGCAGCCCTGTGACGCTTACTGGAGGTTCCTGGTGGGCTAATTGGCCCCCAGGGACCTCCAGGATTGAAGGAGAATTAATTCCCCATTGTAAAACGCGACACACGGCGCGTTTGCAGAGTGTTACTGGGAGGGGGAGGGCCTCCTGCACGATCGCGGTGTTTTGTATTATCATGTTTTTTTTTAGAAGGAGGGCTGTGTGGCCCCCCTTCTTTTTACTTTTTTTTGGGCCCTGGGGAACCCATCCCCAAGGCCTTACCCCATTTAAAAAAAAAATATTTTTTTTTATGGAGGGGGGCTGCGTGGACCACCTCCTGAGGCCTCTATTGGCCCCTGGGACCCCATTCACCGGGGCCGGCCTTTATTTATTTATTTTGGAGGGAGGGGGGCCACGCGGCCCCCCTCCCGGACCACTCCTAGCCCCGGGGACCCCTTCCCCCGGGGCTGGCCCTCTCCGTTGGGGGAGCCCAAATGCCCCCACGGTCCCGCCGGCTCCCCGCGTCCTGCGGGAGCCGGCATTGCTTTTCCACATGGGGAGCTGCTGACATGCAGCAGCTCCCGTGTGGAAAAGCAATCTGCTGTGCTTCAATGAAGCAAAGCAGAGTTTGCAATGACAGGATGGGAGCCACACGGTTCCCGCCCTGTCATTGCAAACAGCAGTGTCCCGTGGGTGGGCACCCCAGCACTCTGCAGGAGCCGGCCCTGGGGGGTGGCAGTCCCCAGGGCAATCAAGGGCTCCAGGAGGGGGGCCGCACGGCCCCCCTCCCATCGTTTGCACAGCCCCGGGGAGGTGGTGGTCCCCGGTGCTCGTGGGTCCGTTACGGACCCCCAAATTTGAATATTAGTGCCCAGGGAGGTGGCGGTCCCCAGGGCGTTTGGGGGATCTCGAGCCACCCCACACAGGTGTATGTTTTTTTTTTAAAGCCCCGGGGTGTGGCGGTCCCCGGGGTAGCGGGGGCGCCGTATGCCCCCGCAAAATAATTAATAAAAGCCCCGGGGGGTGGCGGTCCCCGGGGCTGGTGGGGCCTTGGAGGCCCCCACACATAATAAAAACAAAGCCCCGTGGGTAGCGGTCCCCGGGGCTTGCTTCCAAAATAACCCCAGTGGGTCCCGCTTGTTGCAATGAAAATGTCTCGCTAGTGCGTAATATATGACCTCCGTGTTATATTTGGCTGCAGGACGGCTTTTCCTTCTTTCTTCCCACCCACTGGGGGTATGAATTGGCATATATTACGCATTAGCGAGACATTTTCATTGCAACAAGCGGGACCCACTGGGGTTATTTTGGAAGCAAGTCTTGGCTAACAAACAGCATGGACTATCAGAACCATAATACTATGCGGGCCAAAGCCCATGATGGGCGGGACTATGTCATAGAATAAATAATGGTTCCACACATTACCGCTGTTCCAGTGTCATATTGTATCCAGTGATTTTTCGGGTAAAAGCAGCAGCACTTTGGAACTCGCTTCTGTTTGAGATTCGTGCGATGGACGATCTTTTCCTTTTTCGTAAAGCCATAAAAACCCTTTTGTTCTAATTTTCCCCCTATCTAGATGTTCCCCTTCCTGGGATTTCAATTCAGTGTTAGTTGTGTTTTTACCGGTCATGCGCCAGGACGCCCCTTAGCTGGGGCAGCTGTGCGCAATATAAATGCTCCTAACATAACATAACATAACATTAAGAGTAAAGGAACTCGAAACGCGTTTGGCAGATGCAATTGGGAAGTGTGGAGGCAAGCTGCTGCCGCCGCCTCGGAGGTGTGTGTGTGTGTAACCCCTTCAGGTAGTGACACCTTCATTGCGGGCAACCTTTGGTGTAAAAATAATAATAATTAAAAATATATATATATATATATATATAGATATATTATCTACGGCCGCCAGTAGATAGTTATAGTTAGGACCGTGTTTCCATAGGAAATCTGAAAATTCTATTTTTAATAACTTTGGCGCCGATTGACGAATCCTCGCGAAATTTTCAAAACTAATGGGGCGCTCTGTTCACCTCCTACCCTGAAAGTCTCGGGGTGATTCGTCAAGCGGGGGCTGAGAAAAAAGGGGGGTCCCAAAACACGTTTTCCCCATGCATTTTTCCATAGGACCTTTAGTCGAAGGTACAGCCCGAACGGCTGAACAGAATTACTTGAAATTTGGCAGAGAAGTAGTCCTCAGGTCAGGGAAGTGCCTTTTGGTGTCAATCTGTTCAGTAGTTCCTGAGAAAATAGCATTTAAAAGCATATAAATATCTATAAGCGCGTACCGTGCGCGCATGGTATGCGTACGGTGCGCGCACCCTAACGTGCGTGAGCGAAATTCTGATTGGTTGTTATATGTAAACATTCGAATCGGTCGAAATCAGGAAGTGTCGGCCGCCATTTTGGCTGTCACACTGAAAAGGAAAGGTGGAGAACGTGAAAAGTGGGCAGGATAGGGAGTTCCTGACCCCTTAGCGATTGTCAGGGGGTCACAGTGGGACCCCGAAGGGCCCAAAAAAAGATTTTAATTTTTTTTTAAAATTCGTGAGGTGCGCGCACCGAGCGCGCACGGCAAACATTGTTTTAAAAAAAAGATGTAAAACAGAAGATTAAGTGTTTAGATATTAGGTGGCTCTAAAAAGAGCCGTTGTGTTTATTGAATGTTTTATAGTACCTACAAGTAAGTACCGATGCAGAGTCTAAAGTTCAAGAGGAAGACTCTGTTCCCTTCATCATTGAAATGTACACCGTCTCCTCTATAAATGCCTTGCATGTTGTAACGCAAGTTGTTGTGGTATATAGAACCCATACCATAGTCTCTGAGGAAAGCAGAAACAGACTTATTGACGTGCTTTCTTGCTTTGTCAATCTGCGGACAATGTTGGTTGGACCAGTTCCACTTTTGCCTTTGGCATATATTAGAATATACAAAGGCATTTTGTGGAAAAAGCGACATCAATTGCACAAAGGTGTCCTTAATAAGCATTTCCAGACCTACCCCAGTTAAAGTGCCTAGGTCATGATGTCATTTGAGATGTCATCAGTGATGTCATGAGTGATGTCACTGACCATGTCATGAGTGATGTAATATGTGACGTCATCAGCAGTGAATTGCGGGCGCGCGAGTTATAGTTAGCTGAACTAACTATAACGGGGGAATTTCATTGTTTTTTTACGAGTGAAATGTCCAGCTCACTATAACATGTGTGAAACCTATGTTTTTTTCAGTGAATTTGCAAGGTTTTTTAAATGCTAATTCCTAACTATAACGTGTGTGAAACCTATGGTTTTCTCAGTGAATATATATATAGATATGTATATAGACATATAATTTATTCATTGTAAAAACAAAAGTTAGGCTGACATTTCACTCGTACAAAACCTGAGAAAATCAGCCATTACCAGTTAGCTGAGTTACCTATAACTTGCGCTCATGCAATGCACTGCTTATGACCTCACATATTACATCACTCATGACGTGGCCAGTGACATTAATGATGACATCTCAAATGACATCACTGACGACATCATCCAGTGACTGTGAGTGTTTTTAAAAAGTTAATGAGTGTTAAAGAACAAGTTACTTACCTTCGGTAACGATATATCTGTAAGAAACATTAGTTAGATTCCTCACCTTAGAATATCCCCAGGCATCAGGCTGGATCCGGAAAGATTTTCGTCAGCAATACCCTTGCGCGTCCCTAGGCGTCGTCTGCGGCTCCGCGTCCGTCGTCGGCGCCGTGCGCCGGGATGACATCGTCGGAGTACTTAGACGCCGCCCTCGCGCGATGATGTCAGTTCTTGTACATAGCTTTCCGCGCCAGGAACGCAGAGCCATGCAAGAGACCGACACTGGTGCCAAAAAATTCTAGGGCCCTGAAAGGGATAACCTCAACCCTAGATATCGGTTCGCAGAACGGGGAGGATGGGTGGGTCGGTGAGGAATCTAACTAACTAATGTTTCTTACAGATATATCGTTACCGAAGGTAAGTAACTTGTTCATCTGAAAGAAACACGTTAGCTAGATTCCTCACCTTAGAATAGATACCCCAGCAATACCAACCCCGGTGGTGGGTCTGCGAACCAAGATCACACCAGAAAGTCCTGGAGAACAGAACGGCCAAAGAAGCCGTCTCTCCGGACTTGGCTGTCCAGGCAGTAATGTTTAGCAAACGTGTGCAGCGAGGCACACGTTGCTGCCTGACAGATGTCCTGCAAGGGGACTCCCCGGCCCAGGGCAGTTGTCGCCGCTGTGGCCCGAGTGGAATGGGCCCTCAGCCCTACAGGAGGTTCCTTTTTAGCTAAGGAGTAACAAGCTTTGATACACAAAACGACCCACCGAGAGATGGTCCGCTTGTACACCGCCCGTCCCTTCTTAGCGCCCACGTAGCCAACAAAGAGTTGGTCGTCCACCCGGAACTGCTTGGTGCGGTCCAAATAAAAGGACAGTGCCCGTTTTGGGTCCAGACGGTGGAGCCTCTCTTCCTCTTTCGAAGGATGCAGAGGTGGAAAGAAGGTGGGCAACGTAACAGACTGCCCGATGTGAAAGGCAGTTACCACCTTAGGGAGAAAGGAAGGACGAGTCCTGAGAACAACTTTTTCCGGATGGACAGTAAGAAAAGGAGGCTTCGAAGAGAGAGCCTGGAGCTCACCCACCCTTCCAGCAGAGGTGATGGCTACCAGGAAAGCAGTCTTAAGCTTCAAGAGACGAAGGGGACAATTATGAAGTGGCTCAATAGGAGCGCACATCAGAAATGTCAAGACCAGATTCAAATCCCACTGAGGCATTACGAAAGGGGCAGGAGGAAACATGTGAATAACCCCCCTTAAAGAAGCGAGAAACAACAGGGGATTTGAAAAGAGAAGGCTGATCAGGAAGCCGCAAGAAAGCAGAAATAGCAGAGAGATAACCTTTTAGGGTGCCCAGAGCAGAGCCCTGCTGGGCCAAAGAAAGAAGAAAGAGGAGAACCTCAGAAAGAGGGGCGGAAAGGTGATCCACAGCCTTTGCTGTGCACCATGTCACAAATTTGTCCCACCTGCAGGCATATACCGATTTTGTGGAGGGACGCCTGGCTGCCAGAATCACATCACAGACTTCAGGAGGCAAGTCAAATGGCATCAACTGTCGCCGCTCAATCTCCACGCATGGAGGTGGAGACTGGACAAGTTCGGGTGGAGGACCATCCCCTGCTGCTGCGACAGAAGGTCCTCCTGAAGAGGCAGTCGTATTGGGGGATCGATTGACAGACTGAGTAGCTCGGGATATCAGTACCTTCGTGCCCAATCCGGAGCCACTAAGATGACTTGGGCCCGGTCGCATCTGATCTTCTTCATTACTTTGGGCAGAAGTGGTATAGACGGAAAGGCGTACAACAGACCGCAACTCCACTCGCAACGAAAGGCATCCCCGAGCGAGTGCCGCCTTGGAAACTCCAACGCGCAGAACTGCTGACATTGCGCGTTCTCTTCGGTGGCGAATAGATCTAACCAAGGCTCTCCCCACTGCCGAAAGAGGTCTTGCGCCACCTCCGAGTTTAGACGCCATTCGTGATCCATCATGCACCGGCAGCTGAGTTCATCTGCTCTGGCGTTCAGAGAGCCCGCCAGATGTTGAACCACCAGGGTGATGCCCTGATGTTCCAGCCATGTCCAGAGGCACAGAGCCTCCTGACAAAGGGTCCACGACCCCACCCCGCCCTGTTTGTTGAAATACCACATGGCGGTGGTGTTGTCCGTGAACACCTGCACCACACTTCCCCGGACAGAGGGAAGGAATGCTTTCAGTGCAAGTTGGATCGCCCTCAGCTCCAGAAGGTTGACATGGAGCCGGGACTCCGCCGGAGACCAGAGGCCTCTGATGTCTGCCTCTCCCATGTGGCCCCCCCCATCCCAGGAGGGATGC
Organism: Triturus cristatus; assembly: GCF_964204655.1. Classification (NCBI taxonomy): domain Eukaryota; kingdom Metazoa; phylum Chordata; class Amphibia; order Caudata; family Salamandridae; genus Triturus; species Triturus cristatus. The sequence goes on along the minus strand of NC_140592.1, from coordinate 460,270,453 downwards.
ATCCGTCACCACTACGTGCTCCGGTTGGGGTAGGGAGAGGGATCTGCCGCTGACCCAATCGCAGTCCGTAAGCCACCACTGCAACTGTCGTGCAGTGCCCTCCGAGATCAGGACGTGGTCGGACAGGTTGCCCCAATGCTGGGCCCATTGAAACTTCAGGTCCCACTGCAGAGCCTGCATCCGCCATCTGGCATGATGCACCAACAGGATGCAGGAGGCCATAAAGAACCAGAAGCCGCAGCACCAACCTGACCAAAACCCGGGATAGAGGCCGAAAGATGGGAATCAGAGCCTGAATATCCCAGACCCGCTGTTCCGGAGGATAAGCCTGGAACTGCGCCGAGTCCAGAACCGCTCCGATAAAGAGGAGCTTCTGGGAGGGACTCAGATGCGACTTCGCCACATTGATGGAGAACCCCAGCAAATGCAGGAGGTCGGCCATAGTCTGGAGGTGGGAGACGACTGCCTGGGGCGAGCCCGCCTTCAACAACCAGTCATCGAGATAGGGAAAGACGGAAACCCCCAATCTGTGCAGATGAGCTGCGACCACCGCCATCACTTTCGTGAACACCGGAGGGGCACTGGTGAGGCTGAAGGGGAGCACGGTAAACTGAAAATGCTCCTGGCCCACCATGAACCGCAGGTAACGCCGGTGGGCCGGCAGGACGGGGATGTGGAAATAAGCGTCCTGCAAGTCCAACGCTACCATCCAGTCTCCAGGGTCTAGGGCAGCCAGAACCTGAGCTAAGGTGAGCATCTTGAACTTCTCCTTGCGGAGGAAGGCGTTGACGCTCCTGAGGTCCAAGATAGGGCGTAGGCCCCCTTTGCCCTTCTTGGGAACCAGAAAGTAGTGGGAATAACAACCACGACCTACTTCTGGACCAGGAATGCGCTCGATGGCCCCTTTGGCCAAGAGGGCCATATCTTCCTCCTGTAGAAGTTTCAAGTGATCCCCCGACATGCGGTGGTACTGCGGTGGTATGGCTGGAGGGGTCGCCTCGAAGGTGAGGGAGTAGCCCCTTTGGACGATTTGCAGCACCCACCTGTCTGACGTGATGGAACACCAGTGGAGCAGGTGATGGCGAACTCTGCCTCCCACTGGCGTGGAATGGGCCTGAAAGCGCGGACTAGGAGGGCTTTGAGGCGGATGCTGCCGGGGTGGATGTGGACTGACCGGCACGTTGTCCCCCTGTACCGCCTCGGCGGAATCCGCATCCGCGACCGCGTGGAGGTTGGTTCTGCGGCCTGTGGCTAGGCGGACATGAGGGGGCGCCCCTTCCTTGGCCACGAAAGGGGAAAAGCGGAAGTTTGCGGGCGCTGGGCCGAGAGGCCCAAGGACTTGGCCATAGCCCGGGAGTCCTTAAAGCGCTCCAGCGCACTATCCGCCAAAGAGGCGACTGCCATCAAAGAAGCTCGTGGACCGCAGCGAGGCGTGGCGGAGGAGCGCCACCGTGGTCGACATCGCCCTACCTAGCGAGTCCGTAGTGTCCAGTCCACATCTGATAGCGTGCCGCGCTGCATCCTGCCCATCGGCAAGAGCCTGGGCGAGCCGTGTCCGGCCTCCTCCGGACACTGGGGCAGCACGTCCTCCACCGTATCACACAGAGAGTGGGAGTAAAGGTCCAAGAGACAAGCAGTGTTAATAGACCGCAGTCCCAAACTAAGGGAGGAGAACAGCTTCTTCCCAAACTGTTCAAATCTCTTGGATTCCCGATCCAGGGGAGCGGACGGGAAGGAGGTCTGGGAAGTAGATGCCTGGATGACCAGGCTCTCGGGCGCGGGGTGTTGGGACAGAAAACTGGAGTCGCCCGGTGCAGGGCGGTGGCGCCGGGCCACGTTCCGGTTCACAGGAGGAACTGTGGAGGGCTTGGACCAGGTGCCCTTCAGAACGTCATTGAGTGCCTCATTGACCTGCAGCAGATGCTCCGAGGAGCTTGCTGACGGTTGAAGCACTTCTGTGAGGAGGTTCGTCCTCACGGCCACAGCAGGCAGCTCCAGCCCAAGGGCTTCGGCCACCTTGCGCAGCACCACAGAAAATGCAGCACCTTCCTCCGAAGCCACTGTCGGAGGAGAGATGAAGCCAGTGTCAGAGGAGGTATCAAGACCACTGGCATCCCCAGCTCATCTGCCCAGTCCTGTGATAACTGGCCCTGTAGGGCCAGAGGGTCCCCAGACCCCTCCCAGTCATCACCGTCATCCGATTCCTGGTAGACAGGTGGAATGATCGGAGCCGGGCGAAAGATTAAATTGCCACCCATCGGCGTCGGACGCGGTGCCGGGCGGTGCCGCTCCGTCGCCGGGCCCGGACCGGGACTGAACCGGGGGAACGGCGTCGTCGGCGGAGGGGTCGTGAGGTCGACCGGCGCTGACTGAGATCCAGGCCTGGATCCCACGGGGACCTGCGGCGTCGGGACCAAAGTCAGCTCGCTAGGCTTCCCAGTCGAGCCTGCGGGGCCCTAAGGCGCGCCGGCAGGCATCGACGGCGGAGCCAGGCCCCTCATGGCCGAGAGGAAGGCACTGACCTCTGCCGGAGTCGCGTCAGTCCCAGGGACCTGCGGGTATGGGGACGGACGTGACTCCTGTGGCTCCGACGGAGCCGCGTGGGTAGTACCACCCGAACCCTCAGCCGAGTCGCGCGACCGGCGAGGGGAGTCCGAAGAGCGATGTCACCTGTTGGACTTACTATGCTTCGACTTACCCGAAGACTTGGAACCAGACGAGTGGTAGTGATGACTGTGGCTCCGCGACCGGTCCATCGTCCTCCTCCTCGACCTGGCCCGGGAGTGACGCGGAGCCGACTGCCGGAACACCAGTAGCCTCCCGCCTAGCCTTCGAAGTTAGGGCCCGGCAGTCGAGGCACGACGCGGAATCCTGGTCAGCCCCAAGGCAGTAGAGGCACAGGCGGTGGTGGTCCGTAACCGACATCAGTCGGCTACAGGAGTCACAGGGTTTGAAACCAGGCATCCTAATGGCACCAGAGTCGAGTCGACAGAATAGACCAAAAGAGTCAAAAAGTTTAGTCAAAAAATGACTCAAAGGGTATGCTCTTCCCGGATCGGCGCAGTCTGGCACGGAAAAAAGAAGAACTGACGTCAGCGCGCGAGGGCGGCGTCTAAGTACTCCGACGACGTCATACCGGTGCATGACGACGGACGCGGAGCCGCAGACGACGCCTAGCGACGCACAAGGGTATTGCTGACGAAAATCTTTCCGGATCCAGCCTGACGCCTGGGGATATTCTAAGGTGAGAAATCAGATTATATATACATAGGTGTATTGGTGAATCAGTGGGTATCTGAGTGACTGTTTGGATGACTAAGTGGGTGCGAGACTGACTGTATAAGTTAGTAATTAGGTGTCTCAGTGAATGTATGGATGAGTGACTGGTTGTGTGAATGTATCTGTCTGTCAGTTGATGTCTAAGTGGGTGTTTAAGTGTGTTAGTGGGTACATGAATGGCTATATGGGTGATTGGTTGGTTGCCTATTTCTATGATTGTCTGTGTGTGTGGGCGAGGAGGTGTATGAGGCTGCCTTTATGGATGAGTGAGTCAGTGCCTGTATGGGGTAGTGAGAGCCTGTGTGAGAAACTGTATGAGTGAGTGAGTGTCTCTTTGGCTGTGTGTGATTGAGTGCTTGTGTCAGTATGGGTCAGTAACTGTATGCGAAATGGAGTATAGGTGAGTAACTGGGTATATGAGTGACTGTATGCGTGAGTGAATGAGAGAGTAGCCATATGGATAAGTGCATGCTTCTGTCAGTGACTGTATAGCTGAGTGAGTATGTGTTACTATTTGTATGAGTAAGTGGGTGAGTGTGTAACTGGGTGAGTAAGTGGCTGTGTGACTGACTGTATGGGTAAGTTTCTAGGTGTGTGAGTAGTTCTATGGGTGACTCACTCAGTGTGTGAGTGCCTGTATGGGTGTATGAGTGGATATGTCAATGGCTGTTTTAGTGAGTTAGTGGGTCTATGAGTGGCAGTAGGGGTGAGCGAGTGGATGTGTGTCCAGATCTATGAATCAGTGAGTGGGTGTGTAAGTAGTGGTATGGCTCTGTGAATGGGTTTGTGAATGGTTGTGTGGGAGTGGCAGTGGGTGTATAAAAGATTCTATAGTGGTGTGAGTAGGTGCGTCAGAGATGCTGTGGATGATGTCATCAGTGATGTAATTTGAGATGTCATCAGTGATGTCACTGACCATGTCATGAGTGATGTAATATGTGAGATCATAAGCAGTGCATTGCAGGGGCGCAAGTCATAGTTAACTCAGCTAAGTATAACCGCTGAATTTCTTTGAACGAGTGAAATGTCAACCTAACTATAACGTCCCTGTAACTTTTGTTTTTTGTAGAGAATTTCTAAGGTTTTTAAAATTCTATCTGCTAATTATAATGTTCCTGCAACATTTGATTTTTTTATTGAATTATTAAGGTTTTTTACCTAGCAGTCACGTTTGCAGAGTGGTGGAGCAAGGGGGCTGGGCCTCCAACCAGCTCTCAGGAATTCAACTGTATAGGACTTATAGGAGGTACCAGGAGGGCTTCTTGGCCCCTAAGGTTCCTCTGGAGCCAAGGGGACTTTATCCCCCAACTAGTAGTGCCCCAGGAGACACATTTGCAGAGTGGTGGAGAAAGGGGGCATGGCCTCTGACAATTTCTCAGTAATCCTGCTGTGTGGGACCTACTAAAGGTAACAGGAGGAATAGTTGGCCCCCAAGGACATCCTTGGGGGCCAACTACCTCCAGTAAGTACCACACAGCAAGACTGCTGAGTTTTGATAGCAGGTCACACCCCCTTTCCCCACCACTCTGCAAACTCACCTCCTGGTGCGCTCTTGGTTGGAGGATGATGTTCCCTTTGCTGCTGAGGGTCCCTAAGGGCCAACTAGCCCACCTAGTATTTCTAGTAAGCCCCACACAATGTTATTGCTGAGAGGTGGTCACAGGTCACGCCCCTTCCTCCACCACTCTGCAAACGCGCCTCCTGGCGCACTACTATTTGGAGTATGAAGTCCCCTTGCCTCTTGAGGGTCCCTTGGGGCCAAGTGGCCCTCCTGTTACCTCCAGTAAGCCCCACACAGCTGGATTGCTGGGAGGTGGTCAGAGGGTATGACCCTTTCTCCACCACTCTATAAACGCATGCGCCACCCTCCCCAGGCCGATTTGGGCCCCGGGGACCCCATCTCTTGGGGCCCAGCCATTTTTTTAAATAAAAAAAAGGAGGGGGACCCGATCCTCCAGGGTCTGGCCATTCCTTTTTTTCCAATTTCTTTTATTTTAAGGAGAGGGGCTGCGCGGCCCCTCGCGGGCCATTTTTGGGCCCCTGGGAACCCATCACCCAGGGCACAGCTATGACCTTTAGGACTGCTGGTGGAGCCTAAAGGCCCCAGCGGTCCCGGCCAGCTCCCACCTCCTGCAGGAGCTGGCATTGCTTTTTACCCACAGGGACCTGCTAAGATGCAGCTTCCTGGGGGTAAAAAGCAAAGTGTGCTAGCTTTCACCTAGTCAGAGAAAAGTGCTCTTGTTTGTTCAGAGCGAGCACACTGTTTGCTATAGGATGGCGGGAGCCGTGCTGCCTCCATTCCAAAGCAAACTGCAATGTCCCGAGGGTGGGTCCCTGGACATTGCTGGAGCCGGCCTGGGGACATGGCAGTCCCAAGGGCCATTTACGGCTCCAGGAGGGGGGGGGGGGGGGGGGGGGGCGGCCCGCCTCCCATCTTTAAAATACCCCCACGCCTTATTCTAAATATAGCCCCGGGGAGGTGGCGGACCCTGGGGCTGCATGGGGAGGCTGGAGCCCGCCCCAAGCATTATTATTAAGAATATCCCCAGGGAGGTGGCAGTCCCCGGGGCTTGCGTGGCCCCCTGCGCTTAAAACTATAAGCCCCGGGGAGGCGGCGGTCCACCTGGCCCACTCGGGGGCTTAAAGTAAACGAAGTGTGAGAGTCGGTGCTTTTTTTCCGCCCGTATTCGTGGCTACACAGAAAATCCCGCAGAATTTTATTTTTTTACATTTTGTTTTGGGCCTTGGTGGTCGCTGTGGGACCCGCTGAACAGGCTCAGGGTGTTTCACTACTGAACTGATTTACACCATTTAACAAAAAGAGTGCTTTCTGAACCAGGAGCTACCTTTCTGCCAAATTTGGTGTAATTCCGTTTCAGCAGTTAGGGCTGTAGCCGGGTATAAAGTTTTGTATGGAAATTAACATGGAGAAACTGTTTTGGACCCCCCATTTTTTCCGCTACTGCTTGACGGATCACCCTGCAATTTTCAACACAGCATCGGAAGTGAGTGGCATATTACTTTTAAAAATTTCACGATGATTCATCAAACTACGCCAAAGATATTGGCAAATAAAAAAACACTCTTCCTATGGAAACTATAACTATATATATATATATTCCCAACAACGACCATCTCCTATCAGACAATCCAACCACACTCAACTCCGCTACTCCAAAAAATGCCAAAGCACAAGGTCTAGGTGCTAATAAATATATATATATTTTAAAATATTCTTTCTCGTGTCATAGCAGCAACCCACACATATGTGTATATATTTAAATACATAGATATATGTGGGTGTGAGTGTGTGTGCATATACACACACCATCTATAACCTTTCATTTATACATTTTCTGATTCAGTACCTTTGACTGTTTTTCCCTTCATAGATCTTTCAAGAACAAAGTTCTGTATCTTGTCATCAGTCTGCCATGCCACTCCTTCTTGATTCTCCCACAGGAATTTTCTTTTTTATTTGTTTGCAACCTTAGAACATGGCTGTTGTATACTTTTTATCTATAGCCCCCAATCTTTCTGGCATTAGTTATTAGTACAGAATTCAATTGTCACCCATTTGCCTTTCCTGGTTTTATTGAACTACTAACTAATGCCTTCATTAATTCACACCTCAACTATTGTAACTTTCTTTTCCCTTTAAGACAACATGAATATTCTATTTCTCCTATTCATGTTCTCCAATATTCTGCAACCCACAATAAGTCTAGCTTATTATTCTTACTCTCCAATTTTTAATTCTCAACTAGACTGGCTTCCCGCAGCCCAAATGATCCTACTCAACCGCCACTGCACTGGCTAAAGGTATATGCACATTAGAGCTCTTGATTCCACCCATCATTTTCTTCCACTCTACACTCATTTGTGATCTCTCCATACTTACCCACTCCTTCTATCTTGTTACACCTCTTCCCAAGAGTGCCCTGCCACTCAATATCCATCTATCTTTATTTTACACTTACATCATATGGGGTTCCTCTCCTCAAAGTACTTTGCATTTGCATGACTCATTCTATTGCCCACCAATCCTAGGAAGTATTTTATTTTTTCTGTTGGACTGATGCATTTTGTTTCTTTTGAAAGTGAAAGAGTTATGAGAGTTGAAAAAAGGTGGTATGAAAATTAAATAATAAATAATTACTTAAATAAACTTAATAATGTGCAAACACTTATGAGTTAATCACAAGGTGTTTCTCGCCACTAGCAAAGGAAGGGGGTTGAGGGAGCAATTTAAGACTCTTCCTGTAAACCTAACTCTTATTCCAGTTTACAAATAGGGTGCCCTTTATCCTACACAACTGACCACTAGCCTTACCTCTCTCTCTCTCTCTCACACTGAAATCACCTCTTTGTTAAGTAAACAGGTAGCTCTTAAGGCTTCATAAGCCCAAAATAAAAAATAACTTTAGGTATCATTTATCAAGATTTGAGATTACTGCGAAAGCACACTTGGGATGGCCTGAGAACTTATAACATTTGCACTTAAAATACGATTTAGTCGACCAACATTATAAAAAAACATGGCAACAAAATTGATTCTTCAAACCCAAATTCATCGTGTAAAAGCAAATAAAAAATGTATGTCAGTGGGACCTATACAGCACTATATATAGAGCAAGATAATAATATTTTTATTATCATGTCTTCGGCTATGTAAATATAAAACTGAAAATGTTAACTTTGGAAAACTCTTATTTGCTGAACTGCATTAAAGCAAGGACATGGATGTGAGGTTTCCTGCAGAAAGGTTCAGCCTTGTCACAAAATTCGGAACTGAAAAATTGGATTTAAAGTAACAGTGTCATTGTACCCTTACCTTGTTTTTTGAGCACACATCTAGTTAATTAGAGTATCCAATTGTGAATCAGTTGCTTATTACAATATGCAGTACGTTATGGCGATAAGACACTGTCTCATACCTACCCTCCTTTCTTATCAGATGGATCATTTCTTGGAGTCTCATGCTCGCTAGACTCCTGCCTCTCCAATTTCCTTTCCTGGCGTTCCCTCTTCCTTTCTGATTGTTCCTGTTTTGGGGTCTCCTGCTCACTTGAACCTTGTCGTTCAATCCTCCTCTCATGTCGTTCTCGTTTTTTTTCTGACGGTTCTGGTTTTGTGGTCTCATGCTCTTCCGCCTCTTGCCTTTCCAGTTTCCTTTCATGACGGTCTCTCTTTCTCTCCGGTTGCTCTTGTCGAGGAGTGTCTTGCTCGCTGGACTCTTGCTTTTCCTGCCTCCGCTCATGGCGATCACGCCGTCTTTCGGCATGTGGCTCTCCACGCCCACTTTTGGCCTCAGTTTGTTCAAAACTCACACTGAGTCCCTCTGGCACTGCAAGGTGTGGAGTAAGCTTAGAGTCTACCCTATCAGTTTTCAGCCCTGCATTAGTCATAGACTTTGCCTCTACCTTTTCTTTAAGGTTTGAGGTTTTTTGCCCCAAAGTGTGCTGAAGATTGTCTTGGACATGGTCGATTTTTGGTTGCAAACGCTCTGGTTTAGTCTCTTGCCGCACGTATACAGTCTTGGGCTCCACTATTTCAGGCTTCTGCTCATAGCCTTCATGTTTAATTCCATTGAGAACAGGTTGAGGCTCCAACATCTTGATTGCATCCTTCCGGTCTAACTTGGAGTCAGGCTTTTCATAAGCAGATGGACGGAGAAGTGGAACAGCAGCCTTAGTTGGTGTGAGTTCTCCTGGGTCAGTCAAAAACTTTCGCCCAAGAAGTGGAGTGGGAGGCTGCTTACTTTGTTCGGCTTTTAACTTTTCAAGCTAAAAAAAAATGAAGAGAGAACAAAATTAATTTGATACATTTATATCACAGAGAATCTTCTGATAGGACTGGAAAAGGTTATAATCACAAATATCTGTATGTCTTGTAAACCCATTTCAGTACCTACACTGTTTATGGAATCTGCAGCGTGCGGGTGACCCTGTTATTTTACGCCATAGACTGAAATGGGTTTGCCAGCTGAACTGTGATATTTTTTGATTTTGGGCTGTAGCCACTATTGCCCCTATTCAACATTAACGTACCATCAACTTTCTTTTCTTTTCAGAGAAGTTCATTGTTTTTAGAGCTAGCCGTGGGTGACTGACGATGTGTGTTTGTGGACATCTGATAGAAGCTGTGCAGGGGTATCTGATAGTGAATGTGTGGGCATCTGATGGGAATATAGACCTATAAAGGGGTATGTGCGCATATGATGGTAGGTTTTTGTGTGTTTGATGGTAGGTGTGGGGGTAACTGATGTAAGTTTGTGGGCAGCTAATAGTGTGTGTGTGGGTGTTATGTTCTGATGGAGGGTGTGGGTGCCTTCCGATATTTGTAATTGTACATGTTTTATTTAAACATATTCCTACTTTACACTCTTGCTTTTCCCAAGTTGAATGTGGTTCTGTTCTTTAACACACCACCTTGCCCAAGGGTGGCCTTGCTGTGTAATCCGTGCCAAAGGTTAAGTGGAGTTATATGTTCGCCTCACCTTAACTAAGACCATGTAGGGGTAGGTTTTTCACATAGCTTGGTGGTTCATCCACCCTCCTAGACCTAGATGGTAGGGATCTATTCGAGATTGCTGTATTTCAAAGGGCAGAGGGGTATTTTCATATGTGGTTTTGTCCAATGGCTGTGGTCTTTTAAACCCCAACTTGCTGAAGGGAATGTATAGTATGTTCATTTTCCCTCATGCCTTGCCAAAAGGGAGGAGAGGTATGATTTTCAGAACACCCCTAACTGGCTGAAGTGTGAGGCTGCATTTTCTTTTTTGCAGGGCATCTCTGAGGTGGCCCTGTATGTATGGTAAGAACAATTGTTACTTACCTGTAAACAGGTGGTTCTCCAGTATTGGTGTCTTTCATAGATTCACATGCTTGAATATTCCCCGTCGTCGGAGTGGGAGTCCCACGGTAAATAAAAATAGCAATATATATAGTCATAATATACATAAATAATCCCATAAATAGAGCTATGCAGGTGTAAAAACACCAAGAATGTACCTATATGAAATCTCCATAGGGATACATGGAGAGAGAAAAAAGACATTTGTAGTCTATCTCTGTCATTATCTTGGTCCAAACTACAGCCAATCAGGCGTCAGCACCTCTCTAGAACCTTCTCCTCAGAGTTCCTGACCTCAGATTTTCGTAGCACCAAAGTGTATGCATAGTTTATGAGGAGGAAAAAGCCTCTGAAGGGAGGAGGGAGGGTCGCATGTGAATCTATGAAAGACACCAATACTGGAGAACCACCTGTTTACAGGTAAGTAACAATTGTTCTTCTCCAGTATTGGGGTGTCTTTCATAGATTCACATGCTTAAATATGAATAGAAAGCAGTAACCATATTATTGTTTCCATAAGGACATCAACGTGAGATCGCAATGATCATAGCCTTCTTATAAAAAACATCACATATATATATATAGATACATATATCTGTTGACATACAGCATGTATGTAAATGCAATGAATAGTATTGAACAGTAAATGGAAACAATATGGAGGCGGGAGGAAGAGGCTCACCTTATTTAAAAAGATTGCGCAGCACTGCCTGTCCCACTGCAGCATCCTCCTCGCTTAAAGCCGCCAAGCAGTAGTGCTTAGTAAACGTGTGTCTGGTCGACCACGTAGCTGCTCTGCAGATGTGTTGCAAAGGTACTCCAGCAAATAAGGCGGTAGATGATGATACTGCCCTAGTGGAGTGTGCTCTCACTGAAGACTGCAGTGGTTTGTTTGCCTTTTGATGGCAGAAGACAATAGCCGTCGAAATCCAGCGTGCAATCATCGGTTTAGTAACCTGACGTCCTTTATGACAGCGTCCATACGCTATAAATAGCTGATCGGATTTTCGAAACGAAGCTGTCCTGCTGATGTAGAACTTTAAACATCGTTTCACATCCAAAGAATGCAACTTTTGCTCCGCAGGTGTCTGAGGATTAGCAAAGAAAGTCTTTAATATCACTGGCTCGTTAATATGAAAATCAGAAGGCACCTTGGGTAGGAATGATGGATTGGTACGCAACACTACAGCATCCGGTTTGAACTGCAGGAAAGGAGGTTTGATGGTAAAAGCATGGATGTCACTGACACGACGTGAAGACGTTAGTGCCAGAAGTAGGGCCACTTTCCAAGTTAGATATTTTAAGTCGGCCTTGTGAATGGGCTCGAACGGTGGTCTCATTAATTGCGCTAACACAATGTTAAGATGCCACAACGGAGGAGGGCGCCGAATTGGCGGAAATTTTCGAAATAAGCCTTTAAAAAATTGGCGGATTATTCTTGAGGAACAAAGAGAATTTGATCCATCCTGTCGGAAACGGGAAATCGCTGCTAGGAAAACCCGTAAGGTTGCATGGGACAGTCCGGAACTAGCTAAGTGCAAGAAGAAAGGTAGTAATTGGTGTGCCGTGGAATGTATTGGGTGGATTCCGTTAGAAGCACACCAGTGGCAGAATCTCTTCCATTTCAACTTGTACGTCCTGACTGTAGAGGGTGCTCTTGCTTGGGCCAAAATGTCTCTACAATCCTGCGGGATGTCTAGATGGGCGAACTCATGGTGTTCAGGTTCCAGGCCGATAAGCTCAGTGAGGAGGGATTCGGATGACAAATTCTCCCTTCGCTCATCGTGAGCAGATCTGTCCGAGACTGCAGGAGGATTGGTTGGCATTGGGACAGCAGGAGCAATTCTGAGAACCATGCCTGTCGGGGCCAGCGTGGGGCTATTAGAATCAGGTGGCAAGGTTGTCTCTTCATCTTCCAAAGGACCCGAGGTATGAGGGGAATTGGAGGAAAAGCGTAAGCAAATAGATTGCACCAGTTCATCAAAAGGGCATTTCCCTGTGACCCTTTGTGGGGATGCCAGCTTGCATAATCTCGGCATTTTCGGTTCTCCGGCGTAGCAAAGAGATCCAGCCGTGGACGACCCCATTGTTGGAATCGCCTCTCTAGAGTTGGTTGGTGTAATTCCCATTCGTGGGTCGATGAGGAGGACCTGCTCAGGGAATCCGCTAGGACATTGGATATTCCTGGTAGATGAACTGCTGTAATCATGATGCGATGACTGAGAGACCAGTCCCAAATTGATTGAGCTAACCTGGACGGACTCGGGGATTTCGTTCCGCCCTGTTTGTTTACATAGTGCATACAGGTTGTGTTGTCTGTCTGTATTAGCACTGATTCTCCTTGGATTAAGGGTAGAAATGATTTTAGAGCCAGAAAAATCGCCAGAAGCTCCAACCTGTTGATGTGCCAAGTTCTTTGATGTGTTGACCACCTTCCTTTTACAGAGAGATCTTCCAAATGCGCGCCCCATCCCTCTAATGAGGCGTCTGTTGTGATTGTCCTGTCCGGCGTCACCGACAGAAATGAAGTGCCTTCTGCTAAGTTGGCTGGTATTGTCCACCATTCGAGTGCCGACCTCATTTGATCTGTGATACATACCATGTCGTTGAAAGATCCCGAAACTTGGCGCCATTGAACATCCAGTGCTTCCTGGATAGGACGTGTCCTTAGCTTGCAATGAGGAATCAAGGCAATGGACGATGATGCCATCCCCAGAAATGATTTTAACAGTCTTACAGAAACTGACTTTTTTGACCTGATCAAAGTCACCAGCCGTAGTATCTTTTGTAGACGCTCCTGGGAGAGAAACGCTTTTGCTGATACCGTTTCCAGAGTGGCTCCCAGAAAGTCCCTTTGTTGCGAAGGATGAAGTTGGGATTTCGCTGCATTTATGGAGAGACCTAATGAGCGAAACACCTCCTGGCATAGAAGCATGTGTTGTCGCAGGTGAGTGCTTGACTGTGATTTTAGTAGACAATCGTCTAGGTATGGAAATATTTGCACTCCCTGGAGTCGCAGAAACGCTATCACTGAAGCTAGTACCTTTGTAAACACTCGAGGGGCCGAGCGCAGACCAAACGGTAACACTTTGAATTGGAAATCGTGTTGACCCACTCGAAAACGCAGGAACTTCCGATGACGTTGTAATATAGGGATATGAAAATAGGCATCCTGGAGATCTATCGTTGCCATGAAATCTTCCTGCGAGAGTAAACGCAAGATCTCTACTAGCCTCATCATACGAAAGGATTGGTTCTTTAGATATTTGTTGAGTGCCCTCAGATCGAGGATGGGCCTCCATTCTCCGTTCTTCTTTGTGATAAGAAAGAACCGGGAATAAAATCCTTTTCCCCTTTGAGATACTGGTACCAACTCTATAGCTCCTTTTTGCCTTAGAAGTCGAACTTGATGTAAAAGTTCCTTGATGTGAGCTGGTGGTGGTCCGGTGGGTGGTGTGGACGGAGGGAATTTGGTGAACTCTAAAGCGTGCCCCTTTTTCACAATGTCCAAGACCCAACGGTCCCTTGTAATGGAGGACCATTGAGAAAAGAACAGAGAGATTCGACCTCCAATTTTGTATGTCTGGTAAGAGTCATTGTCTTTTTGACGCGTTTCCTCTGTATGAGGATTTCCCTCTATACGACTTGGAGGCCTGCTGTCGTGATGATTGTTGGTGCTGGCTATATGAATAGCGGTTGGATCCTTGATTATTGGGTCTGTATTGATTATTCCCCCTTCGAAAATTTGAGGAGGTGCCGCGTCTGCGTGCACCACGAAAATTTTGTCTTTGAAAATGTAAATTTCCGAGAGATTTAGCAGTCTCAGTATCTTTCTTTATGGACTGGAGCGCTTCATCGACGTGATTTCCAAATAACGCCTCTCCGTCATAAGCCATGTTTAGAATCATGGACTGCACCTCCTGGCGAAAGGATGTCGATCGTAACCACCCCTGCCTGCGCAGAACAGCCGCTCCAGCAAGCTGACGGAAACCCGTGCATGCGATGTCCACTGCACAATCAATCATTTCCGCCGACGTAGCTTCTCCCTCTTGGAGCAACTTCATTGCTTCCCCTTTAGATGGCTCCGGCAGTTCTGGAACCAAAGTTGAAATATCAGCCCACACTTGTCGGTCATAACGACCCAAGATGGCCAAGGCATTAGCCGCTCTAACCACAGTAGAGGCCATTGAAGAAAACTTACGCCCTATGGCATCCATTCGACGTCCGTCACGATCCGGTGGTGCGGTGACAGTAGACGCAGGATTTTTCGCCCTACGTTGCGCTGCCTGCGTAATGACGGACTCAGGTCTTGACTGACCCGTGAGGCATGCTGGGGTTCCTAGTGGTGCCACGGAGCCGTCGTCGACGGAGCGGTCGTCGACGGAGCTGTCGTCGACGGAGCCGCCGTCGGAATCTTCTTCCTCTTCGTCGACGGAGTAGCCGTCGACGAGATCGACGACGAAGTCGATCTCACACTCTTCGTCGACGACGAAGTCTTCGTCGACGAAACCTTTACCTTCTTCGTCGACGACGATGTAATGGGCAATATAGAAGTCACCGACCTTGTGGTACTGATGGTTACCGTCGACGAGGATAACGTCGACGGGACAATCGTCGACGAACACGCTGCTGATGTCGTCGTCAGAGTCACCGTCGACGAGCCGGACACTGCAAATTTCGTCGTCGGAAGCATCGTCGACGAGGCGGCCAGTCTTTTTCCAGAAAACTGGGAAGTAGACGCCTCAACAGCCTGAGAACTAGGTCTCGAAGGTGACAAAACAGTAGGTGAGTCAGCAGATGTGGCAGATGTCAGAGCCAAAGACAGTTTCTTTTTCTTCAGGAAGGGAGATGGCAACTCCTGCACACTACTGCGCTTTGAGGCTGTCTGGGAACGGCCAGAAATAAGGCTTTCAATATCAGAAACTGGATCCTCCTTATCTTTCAGTCTCTGTAGCCACAATAAGAGACGGCCTTCCCTGTCCTTCAAAGTCTTTGTAGAAAAGGTTCTACAAAATTTACATTTTGCCACCTCATGATCTGGGTACAAACAGTAAATACACTTACTGTGTGGGTCCTCAGAAAATAAACGCAGTTTTCCACACGAAGAACAAGGTCTAAACAAAGATTTCTTACTTGAAGACATTCTGACAGACAAAAAACTGAGCAGAGCTCAGGGAGACTCCCTGTCACACGACGTGCGGTAGAAAATCTGAGGTCAGGAACTCTGAGGAGAAGGTTCTAGAGAGGTGCTGACGCCTGATTGGCTGTAGTTTGGACCAAGATAATGACAGAGATAGACTACAAATGTCTTTTTTCTCTCTCCATGTATCCCTATGGAGATTTCATATAGGTACATTCTTGGTGTTTTTACACCTGCATAGCTCTATTTATGGGATTATTTATGTATATTATGACTATATATATTGCTATTTTTATTTACCGTGGGACTCCCACTCCGACGACGGGGAATATTCAAGCATGTGAATCTATGAAAGACACCCCAATACTGGAGAACTTGCTAACTCAACTGGCTTGACCCAGAGCAGGAGGGGGCAATGTACCACTAACCTTCACCTTGTTGGCGAGGGGAGTGCAACTAATTTTCCTATTCCTGTCTTGGGCAAGGACAAGAAAAGTCTGCACATTTAATTTCATCTTGCCAAAGGCGAAGTGGTATATTCTGCCCACAATTGAGAGGATGGATACCCTCTCCTTTTTTATAGCAACTTCTACTGACACCAGTGTATGCACTGTGGCCTGCAGCATTCTTCGGGCCACAGGTTGGTACGGTACGGTTGGTTCTGCCAACTGCCTTTGCACCCTGGTCTCACATGTAAAAAAGGTGCATGGACAGCTATGAGCTGCCTCACTCGTTGGTAGCCCACAACATGTTTAAACTCACAAATACCCCAAACACATTCCTTTATTCTTTTTTTTATACAGCGCCCTCATCTTTGACACATCTATTTCACATCTTTGGGCTACAGGAAGATATTGCTAAAAAACAGGAAGCCCCACTAAACTGTAAACCTAGTTCTACAAAGAGATAAATATATCCGTGCACATGTGTGATCACCGTACCATCATCTTTTCAAAATATTTTTACAGAGAAACAATTAGCTAAATAACAGTACATTTTGTCTGCCTGAAAACACCAATATATTAGACCTTTCTCAGAACCCTTAAGTATAGAGAAAATGTAGCCTCAAATAGGCTGAGTGTACACTGAGCTAAAGAGCACCACACCTTTAAGTAATTTTAAAGCTACCAAGATTCCAATTATACAGTGCAGGGTCCGGTGTTCTTCAAAAAATAAAATGAAACGATCACAATCTTTACTGTCTTTTCACCGACACATTTGGAAAAAAGGGACACAGAAGGAATATGTAAAGATTTTAGAGACAATACCCACATTGGAGATGTAGAATGACACTGTCAGAGGATTCTCTCTTATACCCATAAGCAGTAGACTAGAATAGAAAGATACATGATGCAGAGCACCAAAGAAAGGATACAAAGATGAGGGCAAAAACACAAATATAATTTATAATAAAATAATTTGTGCAAGGAAGTCTTACCAACCAAAATATCAGTTCTGGGATCAGATTCAATGCAATAATGTTTGGTGAAAGCATTAGTTTCTAGGTTGCAGCATTACACATAGGGCTCCCAGTATTATGGTATTTATTTTTTTAACATTTACGTCTGTATTTATCCATATTTATTTTGGGCTATTTTGTGGGTATTATCCATATTTATTATGTGTTTTGAGAATAAATGGAGTTGTAAAATGGTAAATCTCCACTAAACTGATGAACATGAATTCAGCCTTTGATGCCTATTGCGTATTGGCAAATTAAGCAGCCACATATAACAAAACATTATACCGACAGATAAATATTATCATCATACTTAATTTATGTGTTAACATATGCTTGTGTTTAAGCAAATCTCATCCTGTTTTTTGACTGGCCATGCTGTCTGCCTGATCAGCTGTTGGCCTAAAATTCAGGAAAGACAGCATGGTGAGTCAATCACAAGAAGCACAATATTCAGTATTTTTCCGCTTTTAACAATAAATACAGATAGGAAACAAATTGTTTTCGGTCTGTATTTATCTGCAAAAATCAGTAAAAAAATAAAACCAGGAGCCTTAAATACAAATAGCTGGAGCCAACTGGAAGTTAGACTGTCTGATTGATATGAAAATCTGAGGTTACATGGACAGTAAAGAAGGATACATTCCTAAACATACTTTGTTATAGTGGAAAAACAGATATGGTTCCTCCCAACACAGAGCGAAAGCTGACTCACTCTTCTGACCAAAGTTATAGCCCAAGACCAGCCACATTTCATGAAATATGATGGGGGTCAGCTTTTTGCATCAGTTCAAATAAAGGGCCTACTAGTTTGGAGAAGACCATGTTTATTTCTCAAGGAGGATAAGGCTTCCAGATCAAAGGAAAATCTTGTCTTTTAGACCCTCAAGAATATCCTTAGTAACTCGGACGGTGAAAAAACAGAAGTCTGAGAGCAGTCAAATCCTCTTTACCAGAAGAAAATTGATGGCCAGATTTTGCCAAATAAAGAAGAAAAGGTAACTGAGACACTTCTTGGCCTTTTCTTGGGTCCACCTGTCTCTGAAGGCACCATGCATAGAACATCTTCCTTTTAAAAGCCGATCACAGTGGAATGGGTTGCCATATTGTTTCTTTCTGTCTTTTCCTGTAGTCATTTTGAAGGTCCAGGAGGTCATCCTGTAGATGTTCTGAGTGCTCGAATATCTTGTGAGTTTGAAGTTTAAGGTGTGGTAGATCCAGATACCACAGTTGTCTCAACCAGTCCAGAGCATTTAGGATCATTGTCATCTCGCACTTCATCATTCTGATGATATCTTTTAAGTAGTTGAATAAGAGGAAATGTGAGTGAACGTCCTCAACCAGTGTATCTTTAGGGCATTGCTCCTAGTTTGGACTCTGGGAACCTGAAAAGTGAAGGTGTGGCATTTTGGATTTTCTTCTGTGGCGAACATGTTAAATTGTGGAGTGGGCCATTCTTGAAAGATGCCTTGGAGGACGCCACTGTCTAGCACCTATTCATGCTGCTTCAGATGATGTCTGCTTAGCTTATCCACTTTCTGGCTCTGTAGGCCTGGAAGATAAATTACTGTTAAGTACCCAGTGCCTAAAGAACAAGTTACTTACCTTCGGTAAAGCTCTGTCCAGTGGATATTCAATCTACTGCAGATTTGTCACCTACGGAATATCCCCCAGTTGCCAGACTGGATCTAGAAACTCAAAAAGCTGTGCTACTGCACAATGACATCAGTTTCTATTGTAAGTTTGTTCACGCCCTCAGACCCAAAGTCTATCAGCGAACTGGAATAACCAGAGTGTAGGTTCCTAAACCTGGGCCTTTTTAGATGGAAAGGAGACCATTCCATAGAACTGGGAATGGGAAGAGTAAGTGAAAAATCTGTGGTTAGACAGAGTGTCCACTAATAAGAGTGTTACTGAAGGTAAGCAACTTTTTCTTCAAATGGATACTTTTAACCTCAGACTCCTGACTTTGTGAATAGATACCAAAGCTGTACCTCCCAAGGTGGAGGTACAGTGGACTGGCTCATTCTAAAAAGTCCTGCAGAACCGAAAGGGCAAAATGTCTGCTACGATGGAAGGCAATGGTGCTTTGTGAACACGGGCACTGATGCCCATGTAGCTGCTTGACATATATTTCATACAGGCATGCCAACACAGTGGTAACAGACTTAGCTCTGGTGGCATGAATCCCCAGACCTTTTAGAGGCTGCTTCTTGGCCACTGGGCAGCAGACCTTAATACAGAAAACTATCCATCACAAGAGGACCCCCTACTGCACCCCCTTGCCCTTCTATGCACCAGAGAACCCTACAAAGCTGATCGTACACCTGATGTTCCTTGGTACAATTGATGTAAAACCTCAGAGTTCTTTTGGGGTCCTTACGATGGAGTGTCTCTTACTCCTTTCAGGGATGAGGGGGAGCAATGACTTTCATAAGAGCGATGGCTTGTCCGGCGTGAAAATGTGTCACCTGCTTTGGTAGAAACACTACTTGAGTCCTTAACACCAGTTTGTTCTGAAAAAAAGTAGTATGATGAGGCTGGACCAAGAGGACCTAAAACTCACTCACATGGCGTACTGATGTTACCTCAAACAGAAAGTCAGATTTTAAGATGAAGAGTTGCAATGGAAAACTGTGCATTCGTTCAAAAGGGGTACACACGAGGAAAGGCCCGCTGTAGCATCACAAAGGGGTTTGGTAGAAACATGTCACAAACTTTAAAGAAACTGCATCACAATAGGTGATGTGAATAGAGAAGGCGGGTCCAGAAAATGTAAAAAGAAAGAAAGGGCTGGCAAGTAACTTGTAACTATGCTCACGGCAAGTAATTGCTGGGTCAAGGAAAAAAACAAAGAACAGTACATTCAACAATTTGCCCTGCAGTAGGTCCATCTGGCATGTACCGCTCCAAGCAACAAACTTATCTTAGCGCCCACCAAACACAGATTTAATGGAAAGGCGCCCACTGTTAAATTTGTCAGTCTTGGCATTTAAAGATCCTGCGAGATTGTGTACCACCTAAAGAATGACCTGATGATTCACCCAGTTCACACAGGTGCAGAGCCTTGTGGCACAGGACCCCCGACCCTACTTAACCGTACTTGTTGCAGTACCAGATGGTGGGGGTTTTGTCCATGATCCCGTCAACCAAACGTCCCTTGAAGGTAGTAAGGAAGTCAATTTCTGCCGCAGATCAGTCTTCTGATCTGCACCTCCCCCGGATTGCCACAAAAGTAGTGATGCATTATTATTATTATTATTAATATATTTATAAAGCGCGACAGCTACTTCCAACGGAAGTGTCCCGGCACTAACGTCCTACAGGCACAAGAGATACGGCGGAGAGAGGATTGCGGCAGTCTCTAGGGTAGCCTGAATAACCAGGTCTTCAGGGCCCTTCAAAACGGGAGTTCTTTATCAATCTGTCTGAGAGCATTGGGTAGAGTGTTCCATAGCATTGCCGTTTTCACGGAGAACGCACGTCCACCTGTCCTAGCCTTTCTAAACCGTGGAGTAATCAGAAGATTTTGATTGTAGGATCTAAGAGTTCTTGGCGGAAGATATTTCTGCAGTCTGTGTTTCAGATAGCGAGGGCCTACCCCTCTAGTTGCTTTATGAGCCAACACGAGAGATTTAAACTGAACTCTTTTCCTTACAGGCAGCCAGTGTAGGCTTTGTAGATGAGGAGAAATGTGATATCGTAAAGGCACATTCCTCAATAGCCTGGCTGCAGAGTTTTGGATACGCTGCAGTCTTCTGATCAAGTAATCCGGGAGGCGAATATACAGGCTGTTAGCGTAGTCAAGTTGGGATGTGATAAGGGCGTACACCACTACCTTCCTACAGTTCATTGGAAGGAAATGTAAAAATCTTCGTAAGGTCTTCAGTCTCCAGAAACATTGGGAGGAGATATGCATGATTTGAGCCTTGCCAGACAGTTGCGAGTCAAACCTGACACCTAGGTTCCTTGCCACCGTTACCGGTATCGGAGGTGGATTCAACTCTACAGGCCACCACAGCTCCGTTCGTGGAGGAGTAGGTTGATTAAAGAATAGGACCTCAGTCTTATCAGTATTTAATTTTAGGCAATTCTCAGTCATCCAGGAGGAGATATTTAATAGGCATTGCTTAAAATTGATAAAAGCTGTGTCACAATGTTCCTTAAAAGAGAAGATCAGTTGCGTGTCGTCTGCATACGAGACAACTCGCACACCCCATTTCTCAATGATTGCAGCGAGGGGCGCAAGATAGACATTGAAAAGTGTCGGACTCAGTGCCGAACCCTGTGGCACTCCCTGCGCCAAAGATCTAGAGCTAGAAACATGGGGGTGTAGAATGACCTGTTGTGACCTGCCTTCCAAGAATGACTGAAACCAATTCAACACGGTCCCCGTCACTCCCAACCGAAGTAATCTATTTAGGAGGATCTTGTGGGAGACCGTGTCAAATGCTGCAGATAGATCCAATAGTACCAGCATTGCGCAGCTACCTAGATCAAGGATTTCACGGATTGACTCAGCGACTTCCAGCAGGGCAGTATCCGTGCTATATCCAGCCCTAAATCCTGATTGTGAATCGTGTAGATGATTATTGGATTCAAGGAAGTCTGAGAGTTGTCTCTGGACTTCCTTTTCAAGGATTTTTGCTGGGGCTGGCAATAGTGATATTGGCCTAAAATGTTTTAGTTCTGAAGAGTCAGCGTCCTCTTTTTTAAGAATGGGTCGGACCAGTGCCTTTTTCCAATCAGATGGAAAGATACCTGTTTCCAAAGAAGTATTCCAAAGAGAGTTCAAGGTATCATTAAGAAGAGGAGCTAGAAGTTTAAAGATTCTGGCCGGGCATGGATCTAGAGGAGAACCAGACTTGATTTTCATGAGTTCCTTCAGAGAGACTGCCTTCTCAAATCGGCGGAAGGTTGTCCAGCTGTCCACTGTACTGATCAGTGGCATATCCTGATTTTCAGTTGGTGGAAAGGTGGAGTAGATGGTCAAAATTTTATCCTGAAAAAAGGCGGCCAGTTCTTCACAGAGATTCAGAGAAGGTGAAATAGTACTCTTTAGGGCCTGAGGTTTCAGAAAGCCCTCTACTATCCTGAAAATCTCTCTGGATGAATTGTCAGCATTCAGAATTTGTTTAGCCATGTAGTCTCTCATCACCTTACGTTTTAGTGCATGGAATTTTTTTAGGGCTGCCTTATATGCCTCTTTAGCAGTGGGTTCATATTCCTTTCTCCAGACTCGCTTGAGTCTCTTACATCGGCTCTTTTCGCTACGGAGCTCCGTATTGAACCAAGGTGCTGATGGTTTGTTCCTAAACAGCTTGCATGATCTGATCGGAGCCGATTTGTCTAAGGCTGCAATGATCCATGTATTAACGCGGGAGGTATCCAAATTAGGATTCCCAGACAATGTGGGGGAGGCATTATGTAGTTCATCTTTCATGGATTGAAGCGTAACTTTCTTCCAATTTCTCCTGTTCTCTATCACAGGTCTGCTGTGGTTACTCTCACGCTTCCGACTCAACCTAAACAAGACCATCATATGGTCAGACCATATTACGGGAAACAACTCTTCCACCTTAAGAAGGGGGTCATTAGTGAAGAGAAGGTCTAAGATATGGCCGGCTGCGTGGGTGGGGGATAGTATTTTTTGCGCCATATTCAAACTCTTTAGGGAGTCTTCTAATTGGTTAGCTGGAGGGCAGCTTGCATTGTCCATATGGACGTTAAAATCACCAAGAACAGTGAAATTAGAGTAACGTATGGACAGGTTAGCAATGCAATCGAATAGAGCTGGCCAGTGGGTGGCCGATGTGCTGGGGGGTCTGTAAACCAGTAGTCCCGCCATCGAGGATCTGTTGGAGAATTTGATGTGAAAGGCCATGGCCTCAATAGGTCCCAGGCCTTCAATTTTCATATGAGTCATTTCTCAGTCTTCCCTTAGAATTATTGCAAGCCCTCCTCCTAACCTATTGTCCGCCCTGTTTACTTTGATCAATCTATAGCCCGTAGGGACCGCTAAGCAGATATCAGGGTTAGAAAATTCTCTCAACCACGTTTCTGTCAAGAACAGCAAGTCCCAATCATGAGTCTCTAATAGTAGCCAAATGTCTGCAGCGTGTTAAGGGAGGGATCTGCAATTAATCAAACCGGCCCTAATCTGTTGACCGTGACTAGGGTTGTGGGGAGAACCATCACGAGGCCGTTCCGCATCCATTTCATTAATCATATCCTCCTTCCTAACGCATCTATTTAACTCAAAATTGCAGGACCCACAATGAAACTTAGCATGTCCTCTGCCTCTGAATAATATAGTGTCTGGAGCGAAACACATAGGCGTGACACAATGTGGCTGTGATAAAGCAAGCAATTGGTCTCTAGTCCAGGACCTGATCAGTTGGGGGGGGGGGGGTCTGGGCAGCATGGCTGGCACTGAGCACGGTCCGACGGGCGCAGACGGGCTTGCCTTAGGTGCGCCTTCGGCACGCCAGCCGCGCGACCGCGCCAGTGCTGCTAAAATAGGCTTCTAGCGCAAACTAGTCCGCCAACCCGACTTCCCACCAAGATGGCCGCCGCGACCCAGAGGAGCCCGATCCACAGGAAAAACGCCTGTTCGGGACTGGATCAGTTAGTTACTAATGGCCTAATACATAAAATACAGACAGTCTTAAGACTAATGTGCAAATAGGCAAAGTGTGCGTTTTAAAGTTAAAAACATAGGCAGTGAATGCAGTCACCTCGTACCAAGCGTAGCTGTTCACAAGAGTATAGCGCTTTCCCTGCTCTCGGCTCAAGCCTCAAGAGCGAGTGGACCCCTCACCACCATCAAATTTGGGTGGGGTTGTCCAATTGGAGTTGAGCAGACACCACTACAGACCTTTGTAGTCTTCTTCAACACCTGGAGGGAATCTGACAATTTCCCATGGTGCTGGGCCCACTGAGGCTTCAGACACCACAGCTGAGCTGACATGTGCCACCTGGCATGGTCAGTGAGCAAGATGCAGGAGTGTAGCAGGCCAAGAAGCGTCAAAGCCTTCCTTGCTCAGTCCCAAGACAGAGGCTAAAACATCAGTATCATAGCCCAACTGTCTTGGGCTCGTTTATCTGGAGAAAAGGTCTGAAAGAACACCGTATCCAAGATGTCTCTGATAAATGGGAGCCTGTGAGAAGGAGTCAGGTTTGACGTCATCAGGTTGATAGAGAACCCCAACAATGTCATTGCTGCTGTCTGGAGCTGGTCATCAACTGACTGGAAAGCTCACCTTCAATAGCAAGTCGTCGAGGTAGGGTAAGACTGGTACCCCTGACTTCCGAATAAGGGCAGGAACGTAAAAGTTATGAACCTTCGGTAACAATGTGGTAGAGACATAGGGCCATATGTATCAAGCTTTTTTTACCGTTTGCAAACGGGCAGATTCTTAGAATCGGCCGGTTTGCAAATTGGAAAAAGCCTTTTGGGATGGATCATCGCAAAATAGACAATTGTAAAATTTGCGATTCTCTATTTTGCGAATGCAATTAAGGAATTGCAAATTGTGATTCCTTAAATGCAAGTCTGGAAGCACCAGAAATTTGATATTTGGCCTTAAGGAATTTCAAATTACCACCAACTTCAAGTTGGTGGTAATTTGTGATTTTCTTTAAAAAAGCACTTTTTTATTTTTTTGAAGTGCCATATGTCGCACATACATGCCCTTAGGGCATGTATGTGCCAAAAATGTGCACACATGCATATTTCAGGGGTGCAACAGGGTTTCCTTTTGGGACCCTTGCAACCCTGAAATTGCATTCTCAATTTGCGATTCTCTAATTGGTAATCGCAAATTGAGAATATCTTCCCATTCAATCCTATGGTCCTCATAGCCCATAGGAATGAATGGGAAGGTATTCCTTATTTGTGAATCTCAATTTGCGATTCGAACATAAGGAATATGTAGGATTCGCAAAATTTTTAGCAAATCCTACATACATTGCATTTTGCGATTCTCTAATTGTTATTTGCTAAAAATAGCAAAACTCTTTTTTGATACATATGGCCCATAGTCTAGCCACAGATCCCTTAACCTATGAATTCTCCCCAGGAGGCAGACTGGATCCTGAAATCTTTCAGCAGTACCTGTACTGGCAGGGGGGCTCTGGTCATGATGTCATGGAGCCATATAAGTCACCTCTGGCGCACGGACGTCAGTTTCTTCTGTGAAACATTTCTCGCCAGAACGAGGAGCTACTATAGAAACTGGCTGTGGAACAGAGTGCCAAAAAGTTAAAATATCTTTGAAACAATAATTAGAAAGCAGCAATAAATGGTATGACAATACCAGCCAAAGACTTTAAGGAAAAGTCCCAATGAACCACCGAAGCATACACTACATGAACCCCTGTGCACTGGTGTATAAACCAGCCTTGCAAAAAAACACCTCTCACTCTACCAGTCACTCACAAATGGGAACGAATGGTATGGTAACACCAGAACAAGACCATTGAGGCAAGACTACCTGGTTTGTTGAATCACACCACTACATGAAACAGTGAACATTGGCGTATAAAACCAGTACTGAAAAGGGGAATAACCCCTAAATCATATGTCATTCGTGAAGTGGAGAGGATGGGCAGGGCGTTAAGGAATCTGCTGCTAGACTATGTCTCTACCAGATACATTGTTACTGTAGGTAAGTAACTATTCCATCTGAGAGAGACAACTAGCCGCAGATTCTTAACTTGTGAATTAAATACCATAGCTATACCAACCAGGAGGAGGGTCTGCAAACTAATTTTACAAAATTTCTCAAGAGAACCAACTGATCGAAATTAACCAAGACCAAAAAGGCATAGGAATGAGATGAAAATGAGCATAAAAAACATGGACCTGACCACAGATAAACAGAAAACAACCCTGCAGGTTCTGAAAAACCAAAGCCTCAAGGGAAACAGGAAAGCTGTCACAAGACATCTGACAACAGGCAGAAAATAGCATTCCATTGTCAATGGGTAAAAGAACCCTTAGACTAACCCTTAGACTAACCTAAAAAGAGACCATCATTGGTAAGTAATGTGAAACCTCCTATAGGCACAGCCAAACAAGACTGCAGAGAAGGAGAACAAACTTCATCCATAGACAACCATCAGCTGTACCAATAAGTACATGACCAAAAGGATGAAATGAAACCATGCATTAGAAAGTCCACAGGTGAAAGGAACGCCAATCTAATAGAAGGTTTACAATAACAAAACAGTGAGTATTAGGGACTCACAACAGACCGCTGATTTAGAGGGAACAGGATGACCAGAGTGTAAGAGAAGGTATATACATCTGCCACAAATATGTGTATTCACATATACACAAAACACCTATGGAAATCTAGATACTCATATACTCATAGCCCAATGAATATGTACGCCAATATACGGACCCCATACATATATGGACCAATGAAGAAGACACTTACTGTCTCCTATAGAGAGACAGGGAAAAATATTGCCACATAATCTGCAGCCTTATAAAAAGCAGAATTATATCCAAAATGTAAAATCAGAAAACCTGTCTGTAAATAATAAAAATACACACCCTTCAGGAAATCAGATGAGGATCACTCAAAGAAGGAAGGGAAAAAACTGCCACCCACAAAAAGTGGTAATTGGAAGCACCTTCCAATCTAGCATTTTAAACTTAAGAGTGATAAGTGCAACACATTCTCAAAGGAAGGACACTAGAAAAGATTTTTCTTATAAAAGAACCACCAAAATAAAAAATAAAATATACAGGAGTAAGAGACACCACACAATCCACATAGATTGATATACCCTTTATCCTACAGGAGGAGCCTAGTAACCCGGCAGGAATAAGAATACCTTTATGCCATACAAATGGAAGGCATCAAGAAATAACTATGTTACAATCTGCAACGAATAAAGAATACGCTCCCGAAATAAACGAAGGAAAAAAACGCTCCAAAAGGAGAGAACTAAAAGCTGTGTACCATCACATCTATGAGATATCACTTGCTGAATTAAGGCAAGAAGTTAATGACAGAAACCATGATCCAAGTAACAAAAGTTCCAATAAAATATCAGGTCAGGTCCTGAAATGAAAATGCAATAAACCTACAGCACAGGCTTCTACAAGTAGGTAACATAGTTAATCAATCTCACATGAGAAAGTAACCATAGATTCAAATCTCTTGAGTTAGGATCTCATCAGCGGGGATAACCAAAAAAACTACCCTCGGGTAGGAAAATACCCATTTAGGGTCTTAAAGAAAGACAGCCTGTCATTGACAGCAAGAATACTCCTAAAAAATATATCTGGTGACATTACACTGCAAAAAGCATACCATAATGCAGTTTTGAGCCAAATTACAAACCAAGTGAAGCCTTTTACACAGGGACATGTCTCTTAAAATACATCAACAAATGAAACAATGGAACAGGGCTATGGGTCTGTGCCGCACCGACTGCCCCTAAACCTATGCAAAGCAGCATCTACATGGCCCACAAACAAATGAATGCCATCAAATTGCATGTCAATTAAGGCTGATTGGACTGCCTCTGAAGATCGAAGCTAAGCTCGCAGGCGTAAAACCACAGAGGACACCATGGCTTGACCAATCAAATTGGTGGTGTCCACTCCACACCTAATGATCAACCTAGCCACCTGTTGCCCATCCGAAATCAACTGACTCAGTTCATTCCTATTAGCCTCCGGAAACAATGGCAATAATTGCCGCAACGAATCCCATAAGGCATGAGAAAAGCGCACAAGGACGCTTCTTGTGTTAATGGATAGTAACGCCGAACTAGTGGAAGAGAACATACGTTTTACACAAGAGTCTTGCTTTTGGGAATCTTTGTCAATCAGAGTAAGAGGAATACTATCCACATCTTAGAAAGCTGTAGCCACCTGCACCACAAAACTGTGGTGTGTCGGTTGACGAATAAGTTAAGCAGGATCATCGGGGGCAGGGCGGTGCTTTTGGGTAACTCTACAGTCCAAAGGCGCACCAGTAACAGGTCTAGCCCATGTCCCCAGTAAAATACCATATAATGCCTCACAAAAAGGGTAGCACTGGCTCAGTTCCTGACTGACCTGGATAAAGAACCTCAATGAGGGGGTCTGTAGATTTCTCCACCAAAGGCAGGGCCAAATGTAGAACATCAGCCACCCTTTTTAACATATCTGCCAAGGAAGAGCTGGATTCAGAGGCAAGACCAGGAGGGCATAGCAGGCTAGAAGCTGGGGATGATTCTAACTTGCTTAATTCGCCTAACTCAGAAATCCAGCTATCCATCATAGGAGGATCTGTATGCACTGGATGCACACAAGGAACCCCTTCCTTACTTTCTTCTACAAACTGTTCACCCACAGAACCATGAATAAACAGCTCCGCAAATTACGTTGACATGGTGTTGTATCAACCTCAGGATGAGAAAGTGGAAGGGCATCGGAGGGCACCACCGACAAAACGAGTCAAGGGTATGCCAAAGCCTCAAGACTCTCAGCCTGGTCGTGCACCGACTCTGGTCGGAGCCTTCAGGCTGTAGCTACAGTACCAGCAGCATGGAAACATGCGAAAGTCACCCCCTTGCTGAAAAAACCGTCTCTGGACCCAGCCGAGCCAGCTAACTACCGCCCAATTTCGCAACTTCCTCTTCTATCAAAAATTGTGGAATTACATGTACATACTACTTTGACTGAGTTCATCGAACAGAATGCAATCCTTGACCCGTCAAAGAACGGTTTTAGAGCCCGACATGGCACAGAATCTGCCTTGTTGGCAGTGACGGAGGAAATTCGAGGGATTCTGGATGTTGGGGACTCGGCGGCCTTAGTTCTTCTTGATCTAAGTGCCGCCTTTGATACGGTCTCCCATGAAATTCTGCTGAAGCGTTTATATGACATCGGAGTGAGGGATCTGGCTCTAGACTGGTGCCGAGCTTTACTGACGGGAAGATCCTTCCAGATCTGGACGCCACCATTTCAATCCCAGAGGTGTGCCTTACAACAGGGAGTGCCTCAAGGTTCCATCCTGAGCCCCCTTTTGTTCAATATCTATATGCAACCTCTAGCCCAGGTGGCTCGGAAGAGAGGATTGTCAATGGTGTCATACGCTGATGACACCCAATTGGTGAGTGCCTACTCTAAGAAGAACAACACCAATTTAGGCAGGTTCAGGGAAGATCTGGTAGAGGTGGCAGACTGGATGGCTAACAACTACCTGCAATTAAACACCAGTAAATCTGAGGTGTTATTATTTGGGAAAGACCGAGACCTATGGTCTGAACAATGCTGGCCAGACAGCCTTAAGCCAGCCCCTGTGCCCAAAGAGGCAGTTAAAAACCTTGGTTTTTGGATTGATAGCAGGCTGACGTTCGATACGCAAGCCAAAGCTGTGGCTGGGACCTGTTTTGGCCTACTGCGTGGCTTGAAGCCAATATTGGGCTTCTTTCCCCCTAGTGCTCGTCAGACCATCATCCAGGCGACAATACTATCCAGACTGGATTATGGAAATGCATTGTATCTTGGGGCAAACAAATCTTGTATCCTGCATTTGCAGAGGACACAGAATACCGCAGCACGTATGCTGGTGGCACTCCCGAGATCTGCGTCGGTCGCCCATATTCTACCCAAATTACATTGGTTGCCTGTTGAGGAACAAATTCAATTTAAAACTCTTTGTGTTGCACATAAAATTCTTACTCAACAGGCCCCTTTGGGACTGACTAAGCTGTTTCAACCATATCTGCCTCAGCGTCCCCTTAGATCGGCCAATCAGATGCTGGCTACTGTCCCCCGGGTTGTGAGAGCAAAAGCCGGGGGCGCTCATTTCGTTGTCTTGCGGCGCTACTTTGGAAACGGCTTCCTCTTTCAATCAGAGAGATCCAGATTCATCTAACCTTCCATAAAGCGATTAAGACCTGGCTCTACCCCTCTGTTGTATAAAGCCCTTCTTGACATGCCACTCTCCTGTGTCTCTGATCGCGCTGGGACGCCCCATTGCTGGGGCAGCTATGCGCGCTATAAGTCCGTTCAATAAATAAATAAATACATTTGAAACATGTCCCGAAGGAACAACCGGCGGCGCTCCAGAGTCAATCGGCGCTGCCCGTGTAAATCCCGAATGGATGTGCACCGGCGACACTGAGGTCCAAGGGCCTAACTGCCGCCAAGGATAGACCCTCCTTAGGGACAAAAGGCACTCTAGGGCAATGTGAAGACACAAAGATAACATGAACAGCACTGTAATACTCCTTCATTTGGGCCAGAATCGCTGCGGTTCCAGGAAATGTGGGGAAGCACGGGAGCGACTCTTGCACGTAGTCCTCAGCATGAGGCCATGAGGAGCTGCTTGAAACCACGTCGTGAGACAAAGAAGTCCCAGAAGGCCACGACTATAATCGCTTACGACAACGATCACCGTAAGATGTGGACGGAGACTTGGACCGTTTCCACCGTTCACTGGATAGAGAGGGACGCCCACGAAACCAGCCTCTGGAGCGGCTCCATTGCCAAACCACAGTCGACGACTTTTGGGAGAACTGGAAGTCCTCAACCACCACGCCATCAGGAGCTTCATCCGTTGCTCCTTCAACACCTTTGCTTTTAGCCGTTGGCAGGTGGCGCAATCTTTGGCGTTGTGGTGCTCGCCAAGCACCACATGCAAATGGAATGAGGATCTGTCCCCAACATCTGCCGAGCACAAGACCCACAGGAATTGAACCCACAACACATAGAGAGCTGGGACACTGCTTCAGGTGAAAACATTGTCACAGCAGTCGAAAAACAACTAGAGATACGCTTCTCAGGATCTGTGTTATAGCACGGAAAAGAAGAAACTGAAGTCCCCAAGACAGAGGGGAATTAGATGGCTCCACTGACGTCATGACAGGAGTCGACGTCATCATGGAGCCGTACGACGCCATCCACCGTCGCATATAGGTACTGCTGAAACGTTTCCTGATCCAGTCTGACGCCTGGGGAGAATTCACAAGTTAAGTAATCTGCATCTAGATGTCTCTATCAGATCCCACCATCATCATTGGGAACACCCATATTGCAATGGTGAGGCCGAAAGGCAGCAAGGCTAACTGAAAGTGCTTGTGGACCACACTGAACCATAGTTAGTGCATGTGGTCCTCCAGGACAGATATATGAAAAAAGTGTCATGCAAGTACAGCATCACCATCCAGTCTCTGGGATCCAAAGCAGAAAGAGCCTGGACCAGTATGCACATTTTGAATTTGTCCTTGTGCAGGAAGCCATTGAGAAAGTGGAGATCCAAAATAGGACAAAGGCCTAACTGCCGCCAAGGATAGACCCTCCTTAGGGACAGAAGGCACTCTAGGGCAAGGTGAAGACACAAAGATAACATGAACAGCACTGTAATACTCCTTCATCTGGACCAGAATCGCTGCGGTTCCAGGAAAAGTGGGGAAGCACGGGAGCGAATCTTGCACGTAGTCCTCAGCATGAGGCCATGAGGAGCTGCTTGAAACCACGTCGTCAGACGAAGAAGTCCCAGAAGGCCACGACTATAATCGCTTACGACAACGATCACCGTAAGATGTGGACGGAGACTTGGACCGTTTCCACCGTTCACTGGATGGAGAGGGACGCCCACGAAACCAGCCTCTGGAGCGGCTGCATTGCCAAACCGTTGATGTGATTTGCCCCACAGGTGAAATTTCTTGTCCAACTCCTGTTGGTCTAGTTCCCATCATGGCAACTTTCCAGGGACCTGCTGAGCGTATCCGCCAGAGTATTGCTTGTTCCTGCAACATGCTCCTCTTTGAGGGTGATATTGTGGAAAGTCAGCCACTGCCAACGGTCCTGAGCCTCTAAGGAAAGAGCCAGGGACCTCGTTCTTCCTTGCTTGTTCACATTGTGTATACTGGCCATTTTGTCTGTACGTACCAGCACTGATGATCATAAAAGCTTGGAGAGATAGGGAGATGGCTTTGAGTTGTAGGCGGTTTATATGTATAGACTTTTGGAACTATTTGCCCTGTGTATTTGGAGATGCTCACCCCAACCTTCGAGGGAGGCATCTGTAGTAATTATGAAGTCTGGAATCAATGGTAGAAATGTGAGGCCTTTGGAGATATGTGATATGTGGGTCCACCAGTTCAGAGCATGGACCATTCCTGGCATATTTTTATAAAGTCTTCGAAAGAGCCATCTATTTGTAGCCATTAAAGTTGGAACTCTTCCTGTAAAGGTCTCATCTTCAGGCATGTTAGGGGCACGAGATCGATTGCCGATTACATCATCCCTAGCAATGATTTTTACTGACACACTAAAGCTGACCTTTTTCTGGAAAGTTTGAGACCAGATTAAACTAGCTTGTGTTGTCTTTTTAGGGAGAGAAAGACTTTGTCTTGGGCGGTTAGAAAGGCGATCTGTTGATGTGGGATAGGATAGGACTTTTGAAGATATAATGTAAGGCCCAATCTGTGAAAAAGGGTAATGCAGTCTATATTGGCCTTTGCATCTTGCATGGGTGTCGGTGCTTTTAGGAGCCAATTGTCAAAATAAGGAAATACCTGGTGACCGCGTCTCCTGAGGAAGGCTGCAACTGGTGCCAGGCATTTGGTGAAAATTTGAGGAGCAGATTTGAGGCCAAACAGTAAGACTTTGAACTGGAAGTGGATGCCAGCTACTGCGAAGCAAAGGTACCTTTGATGCTTGTGGTTAATAGGAATGTGAAAATATGCATCCTGCAGATTGAGAGTGGTCATGCAATCCCTATGGTTCAAGAAATGCAGGATGTCAGATAGAGTGATCTTATGGGAGGACTGTTTCTTTAGGAATTTGTTGAGTGCTCTTGGAGCCAGAATGGGTCTCCACTGTCCTGATTTCTTCTTGACAAGGAAAAAACAAGAGTAGAAACACGTGTTCCTATAATTGAAGGGGTACTTGTTCGATTGCGCACTTGGAGAGCATGAGGAGAGCCTCTTTTTGTAATAAGTGAAGACAGAGGGATGCGAACCCTTTGGAGGGTTGTTTGGAGGTGTTCATATGAACTCAAGGGTATGATCATAGGTTAAGACATCTAATACCCACTTGTATTTTGTAATCTCTCTTCATTGGGGCAGATGGTTGGAGACGCTTGCACCCACAGGGACGGGTGAAGGGGTAAAACCTGACATTGGATTGAGGTCTCTGTTTGCGGTGACATCTCTGGACTGTGCGGGTTCCTTATGCCTAGATGCTTGTCTTGAGTAGGTGGAGGGCAGTATTGCTGTTGCTGATATGAAGGTATATAGTGTGACTGATAGGGGTGATACTCTTGATATTGTTGAGAGGTTCCTCTATAGGAAGAGAAACTCCTGGCTCAAGCCCCCCAAAAGGGAAATTTACTGAAATATAATGTGCCAAGGGTTTTGGTGGTATCCTTATAGGTCTTGATGATCAGCAAGGAGTCATCAATGTGCTTTCCAAATAACGTGTCGCCATCGTATGGCATATCCAGATCCTTAGATTGTACTTCTGGTCGGAGTGACGTTGACTTTAACCAACCCTGTTGTCGCAAAACAGCCGCTCCTGTAGCTGACGGAAACCAGTGGAAGCAATATCCATTGCACAATCTTTCATTTCGGAAGATGTGCATTCCCCTTCCTGCAGTATCTTCCTAGCCTCTGAACTTCTGGTCTTCAGACACAAGAACTAATAATGCGCCTATATCGGACCACATTTATCATCATAACGGCCTAAAATGGCTAAAGAATTGGCTGGAAGAATATGATTGTGGAGAAACGTTCGGGATGTTATCCAATTGTCTGCCCTTCTTGTCAGGGGGAGTAGAGATTGGAGTGGTAGGATTCTTGGAATGACGCTGTGCCAAAAGTGAAACCACAGAATCAGCCGTGGCGTGTCCTACAAGGCAGACAGGAGAATTATCAGGGGCTCTGTATTTCTTATCAATACGAGGCACCACAGCTGCCAGGGATGCTGGAGTTTTCATTAACTTGAGGCCCTCTTCAAAGATGTGATCTACTATAGGGATGGCCCGAACCGACTTGTGTACTTGCTCTTTAAAGTCATATAAGAAGCAATCAGGTTGCTTCACAGACATAGGCAATGGAAAACATGCTGTAGCCCTTTCCCTCAAATTGTGGACACCTTTGATGTCCTCTGGAGGGGAATCTGAGGGGTGCGGTACTGGTGGTGATGGACTGGGTATTATGTAATTATCCCACTCACCTTGAGGTGGGTGGGTGACATGAATCTCACCCTTCTTTCTGTCATCGTCAGAAGATGATGGATCATCCCTGGGCAGAACAAGTATAGTGGAAGCAAGTGTCATCCTTACTGTTGGAGGAGGTGGAATAACCTTTGGAGTAGATGGGACAGGTGGCAGGCGAGGGGGTTGTGTGTGTAAGTCTTGTGCAGGGTCTGAAAAACGTTTGCAGTAATCCTGTAGCATTGCTTGCAGATCCTGCACCAAAGAAAAGGGTACCTGTACTTGAGAGGAAGGAGGCAGAGTTTCTGGAACATGGAAGTAGGAATAGTGATGTTCGGCGTCAGGATTGTAATAATGGCCATAATAAGATTGCTCTTCCTCATCTTCATCATCCTGATATTGCAATTCAGATGAGCGATGAGCTGCCCCAAATGGCCCCTTACTTTCTGAATTATCTAAATCATACAGCAGATGGCATGGAGGATAAGGAGACACTTTGCTGGGGGAAGTTTCATGAGGCTTCAAAATAGTTTTTGAAACTTATATTGCCATCGGCTTTGTCGTCGACTATGTCAGTCATGATGGTTCCATAGACAGTGGTGTTGATGGCTTCGTCGACAAGGTTTCCGTTGGCGACCGCGTTGTCGACGATGGATCTGCCGACGACAGCTTCGTCAACGGTGGGGCAGACGACGAGATCATTGTTGACGCTAATGCCATTAGATGGTAGGACTGTCGAGATACCTGTGGAATCGGTGTAGACAAGATGTCAATCGAAGGAATGGGTGCATTAATGGTAGAAGTGGTCTTCGTCAGCATCAACGACGATGTAGAGAACGAGACAGTGGTGATCGTCAGTGTTGTGCTTGTTACTAAGATAACCTTCTACTGCCATTATAGCCTATTGTACAACAACAAACTGCTTTGTTACGGTACCGTCGGACTCCCACTTCGATGACAGGGAATGATTCAAGCATGTGAATCTATGAAAGATCCAATACTGGATAACAGATGGCAACAAGAATGGATCTGCTGCCAGTAACCAGATTGGAGGCCGCAGCGGATCCTGGAGGCCCCAAGGCACATCAGACGGAACTGGAAGCATGCCAAAGATGGGCAGCATGGCTTCTCAAAAGGCTTCAACATGGTTGTCTAAAAAGAGTGACTTCCTCAAGAGGAGATTTTTGTTTTTTAGTGAGATATTACAGGTGCAATGGTCTTGGCACTTTTGGAGTATTGAAGTCACAGAACAAGGGAACCTGATTTTCGAACAATATATCACACTGTTCAGGACATAAACTCCTCTTTCTTCTGATGCTCTTCCTGGCTGGAAATTGTTTGGAAATGGTTCCCTTAATTGAGGTGTTTTCTAGTAATGGCAGAGATGAGTCGCCTCACCACTGGAGCTATTCCTACTGTTAATGGACTTTTTCTGAGACCTTTGTTTCCGAAAATACTGTTTTAGTAGGAGTTGTTGTTGTACCTGCTGCTACAGCTGTTGTTGCCTTTTCCAAAAAAGATCTGTATTTATTTTAATCTTCGACCATGCCCTTTGAACTAAAATATTGGAAATTGCTTTCTTTTCTTCCAACCATAAGACTTCAATGTTTCAGTTTTCTCACTCAGGAGTTAGTTGTACGCCTTTGTTAGGAACTGGAGAAAGGCTGGTACAAGATCATCTGCTGAGGCATCAAGGGAGTTATTCTTAACCATGATGTACGCCTCATGGAAAGGCCAGGACAGATGGTGCGAACAGCAAAAATAAGTGAGTCCTTCACTGTACTGATCGTTTTATCAGACACAATCATCCCATCCTTTACAATATCTTTAATCTACTCTCTATTCATCCCTATGGAGTCAGTCAGTAAAATGTTACAGGAAATCCTATAACTTGCTTCCATGGTGGCCTAATAAGGCTCATGAACTTGCTACTATTAAAACAGCAGGAAATATTGTGCAAACTTTCTTACTCTTAGCATCCATCCATTTGCTCTCTTTTTCCAGAGGAGCAGAAGAGGTAGGACCAGCGGCATTACAGCATTTTTAGCCGTAGACCCAACCACAGAATCAGAAAGAGGAGTCTTCATCAAGAATGATGACTACGAACCCAGAGGTCGGTAGTTCTCCTGTAACCTAGCCACATGTCGGATTGTGGCTACATTCAGGATGGTATGCAATGTAGTCTCTAATAGACCTGTAATAGGGCTACCATGGGTATATCCTGTGGTTTTGGATGGAAGATTTAAAAAACAATTGAGAAATAATAATAGGTGTAGATACATCAATATTAAGCTACGTTTCAACCATATTGGTGGCCTTTTGAAACAGAAAGGTTATCTTTGCATGAAATATTATGAGGTGAATCTGGACCTCTGACAGACAGCACATTTGTCCCTTAAGATGAGGATGCATGTCTATTAGGAAGCATATATGAACTTGAGCTTCATGATGTAGAGTATTCCCTCTCCCTTGAACAATAAGAATGGCGAACATTTTTCTTAATTGTCTTTGCAGGATTATCTTCAGAGCAATGACAATGACAATGACATCTTTTTTCCTACTTCATCCTTGTCATGTCTTCGTGTTTGCCGCAGTTCCAGCCGCCCCCGGCGGAACCCTGACATGTTTCAGATACCACCTTAGTAACTGCACCCTTAGACCCTTCTACCAGACGCCTATCATCCAAGACGCCGGCTCTCCGATATCATTACTTGACCCCCTACAGCGGATCCATACCTCCTTTGGAATTTACACTTTAGGCATTCTGCCTCACGCGGTCGTTTCTCACTATTTACACTAACGACCAATCGGGTCTCCCAGCGTTCCTATCAGGCAATTCACTTGCCCCTTCATTCCCTGGCACACCAGTTGAGTGCCCCACAAGCTGGCCTACCAATTTTTTCCATCCTGATTCCATGCAGCACTACAAATATTCTGTAACCTGGTCCTGATGATGACCTGAATTTAAATTCGGTCGAAACGCCCTTGACTTCCTAGCACAATTGTTTGGCGCAATTATCGTTTGGTACATCAATCTATTCATTTTAAGTTGTTATCAAATGACGTTGGACCACCACAAATGTTCTTTTGTAAATATTGTTATCACTATTCTCTTGTGCCGTCTCTCGCTGTTTTCACTAGTCACTTTGCGCTGTTCACCTTTTCACAAGCACAATTGTGCACAAGTTGTGCAGGTTACATGCCCATTTAATGTAATACAGTGCTACTTTCCCAATTTATCGTTGAATATAAGCCACTCTTAGCAATTATTACACAAATCATTGATGCCTGCCTTTTTTCCTCTTTTGTCTTGCAACTGTTATGCATGTTCTTAAATAATTGCCTTTGAATATTACCTGTTGAGACATTGTTATTAGGTATATACACTTATTACCCAGGTCTCAACCTCCTGTAGTTTGTTCCTGTTTATGAAAAAGTATAGCAGATAAATGGGGAAGTATGAGGCACCATGGGAGACGGAACCACAGGATATGCAACATGGTTTTAGGAGGCAATGCACTGGAAGAGGATGACCCTGAGTTTGTTGAGACTCATCCTCTGATGCTGCAATGGATGCAAGCACTTCAGTAGATGACTGAAAAATCCAAGAAGTGGAGACGTGTAGAATACGCTGCCACATTTTGTTCTCCCTATAGGTTGGTGAGTGGCATCTCGGAGACGAAGAGCACAAAGGGGACTTCTAGTGAACTCTGTTGCCATCAATGTCAACAACAAACTTGATTGTGAAGGAACAGCTAAAGCCTGAGGGGAGGTTTTTGACACCTTTGACGAGTACCTCTGCATCTAGGGAGAATGTCTCAATGTTGACTGGAAGCACAAATGCCAGTGACTCTGAAAGTAGCCAGGGAGTTCCGACACAGGGCTGATTGGTCACACAAGGGACACTAGTAGTGGGTGACACCTTTTTTGCACCTCCGGTACCAAGGGCAACAAGTCTGAATGTCACAATTCTCCCTGATGCAAACTCCCTGCCTGTCCCTGAGATGCCTACATGTCATTTCTAAGAATATTCTACACTTAGTGATGGAGTGAGAATCCAGAAGAAAGATGACACACACTGTTTTAACCCCTCCATGTTTTGTTTCCTCCACAAAGGCAGTTGTCAAAGAAACGGCAAGGTGGCTCCAGGGACGTGGGAGAGTAGAAACTCCTCATGAGATAAGCATTGGCATAGCCAATAGGTCTCGCATTTGGGACTGTAAAAGTATTTAGCCATGCAGCACATTATGCTAGGTGCTACAATATCTACTGTTACTTCACGTGCCCCTTGTGAACAGCCACACACCTATGGTTGGGCTTCCGTGCTATTTGATGAACACTGGAAATGCAATTTATGCCCAGAGAGGACAAGCCTGCAACCTAAAGGAATTTAACAATGCATACAAATAATGCTATTCAAATAATGCCTTCACTAACTGCACCAAGACAAGGCTATTGAATAATGAAAAAACGTATGAGTGACAATAAAGCCAAACAATGGTAAACAATGAGAGGAATTTAAGCCCACTGCACGTTCTTGGCAATCTGACAATCTGTTGTTTGTAACCAGACAGTTTGGGCGGTCTAGTAGGCGTGAACTAAAAACTATTTTTTAAAATCTTGTAACTTATGGTGCAAGTGTCCTGACTAAAAAATGCTAGATTTTTTTAGATGGTGTCTGCATGCCAAATATGCTGTGCAAATGCCGAAATAAATGCCTCGATTGTAGTCCAGCAAGAACTGAATTTGACTGCTTAGCAAAGCAGGTGAGACAAACAACAGCTCCCTTGCAGTATTTACCATTTTCAAAATTCAATCATGCAAGTCAAGAAGCCAGTTGAATGCTTGAAGAGTGCAGGTACAGGAAGAAAGTCATTTCTGTTGAGGATCTAATGCCATTGGTAATCATAGTGTCTAACTTGACAGGTTAGTCATCTTTAATGCCATGTTTTAATGTAAATTACTGCAAACTGTGATACTGGAGGTTTTAATGGGCTCTAATGTGCACAGTTAGAGGTGGCTAATAGCGCCACTACTGCAGCTCTTAATGCATAAAGGAGGTAGTGGGATTCAGAAAAATTCTTGGCTCAAAACCTATCTCAAACTGTCTGCGATAATGTAGAGAGGTCACAGGCACCACAACCTGATCTTATCTTGCTTAAATCCCCATAATGAAGACACGGTATAGTAAGAAAAACATGCAGGCAGCACAAAAATTGACTAAAGAGGTTCTGTAACAGCCTGGCCAAACTGGGCATCTGTCCGGGGCTTGGAGCCAGAGAGTGGAGGCCATGGTCATAGCATGTTAGATCTTACTAAGGGACACTCTGAGACATTCCACACGTTGTAGCCTGGCCCACAGGGAATAAACCCACTTACCTAGAAGGAGGGGGGTTCGGCCACCTGGCTCAACAACCCCGTCTACCAGCCAACCGGATAGGTCTCTAATAAAGCACAAGCATTAGAGCTGCACTAACACAAGACTAACAACTGCCAAGAGAGTGAGAAGCAGCATTTATAAAGTGCACTACGTATGGGGGGTTTACGCACCGCCTGCTGCACTAAAAGAGGCGATGTAAGCTGCTGTTTAAATACTGGAAAGAAGGGCTACAAGAGATACCAAGAAACAGGGTTCCAGAGTTGGACTGCTTGAATGGCGCAGACATGTCTACTTTTAGAGTTTATCTGGAAGACGGGGATTTAAGAAGTTGACCTCTCTTTAAATGACGTCACCTTGAACATTAGCTATGCAAGGGGTGAGGTGCGAAAGCATCTAAGTTTCGCACAGACCAAGGTAAAACAGATGCAGTTTGAGACAAGATTCCAATGAAGTGTTCTCTTGCCTCATGAAATCAGATCACATTTTTTCAGGCTGCATACAAGTTTGCGACCACTGGCACCTACTTTTACAGTCAGGAGGGGTCTATATATAACTTCAAACCCTTGTGAGTTTTCCAAAACAAGGGTTTCAAATGCGACCAAGCAACTTGGAGGGTAAATAGTAAGTTCCAACAACTGTGAGATTTTTAGTGGGTTGAAATAAGTGCCAGGGTATGTTGTGAGTTTGAATGGTCCACACCCACAAGCGGCTGGCGGGGTTGTGGAGACTCTTTTTGTGGTTATCCTGTCTGCAGGAGGTGGCCGGGATCTTAAGCGCTTCTGACAACACAGTGCGCCTGTGTCTCCTAGGGGGATGCAGCCCAGCACTTCACGGACTGAGTATCTCCCTGCTTCCTTGCAGCGAGCCTCCGAGTGCTGTTCATTTTATTCAGAGTAAGATGGTGTCACGCTCAGGGCTGAGAAAGCATGGTGCAGGGCAGGGGAGCCAAAAAAGCAAGAGGCTACGATTTTTTTTCAGGGGGAGGGGGGCCTGAATAAACATGGTTTTATGCAGGGGAGCCAAGGAACCATTGTACTGTGCTGGGGAGCTCTGAAAGCATGGTGCCTTGGAAGAAAGCTGAAAAAGTGCTGTGCACACAGGGTTGTTGTGCACAAGGATATATGGTATTGTCAAATTATTCTTGTATATGTCGTTTTGACACATTGGATGAATGCAGCTAGGAAACACATGTTTTACACCATGTACACCAATGGTACAGATTGGTTCCTGTGTTGTAGTTTATTTTTGTGCTCTTTTCACTGCACCAGATTCATTGCTACAGTTGAAATAACAAGACCTTTGTGTGCAAGCCCATCCCTTGAACAAGTGGAGTGCTCAGAACTGCAGAAAT
This sequence comes from Triturus cristatus, assembly GCF_964204655.1. Lineage (NCBI taxonomy): Eukaryota > Metazoa > Chordata > Amphibia > Caudata > Salamandridae > Triturus > Triturus cristatus. The sequence goes on along the minus strand of NC_140592.1, from coordinate 460,229,812 downwards.
TTCTTTACAACCAAAGAAATTACTTTATACACAAATTTATTGTTTTCAATTCTCGCCGGAATTTATCATTGAAAACAAGGAAGCTGTGAGAAAAAACACTTGGAAAATTTTAGGACTATTTCAAACCTACTCCTACTTTGTATAAATATATTTTATATTAAATGCCGCCATTGATATGGGGTGGGGCGTGGTGGTGGTGGTGATGGGGTAGGGGGGGTGGAGGGAGTAAATGAAGGTCCCATTAGTCTAAAAGATAAAAAAAAATCAAATTAAAAAAAACCTTAAATGTGTGTACATATTAATTACATACACACACGTGGAACGTAAAATAATGAAAAAACACAACTCGATAGATAGCGACTCATCGCCATCTACTGGATGAAAAAAAACAAAATGTCATTTCTGATTGCATTGCGAATTTGATACGAAATTAAGGGGCCCGGGTGTTCCAGTGTCTTAAACCAGACGAACAGCAGTGTTCTGAAGTCTTCTGCGGGCTGTACGCAATGAATGCCCGAAGAGCTCTTTCAGTATGAAGGTGCTTTAACACAGGTTTTTGAGGGCAAACCCCGCCCCACTGCCGCAAGTCAGAAGCTTCATGGCCTCAGTGAATGTTTTAGAACTACAATCCCTTTCAACAAGCCGAGTAATGCAGTTACTAGTGAATACCCATGACTGCAGTGCACAGCTGAGGGACGTACTGAACATAAGAAACTGGAAACCCACACTATGCAGACCCCCAACAGCAGTCCTAATGCCGAAGCAGAGGCTAGCACTGAGCATTTGCAGAATTATCTTAGGTTCGTACCGCATTGATGTGGTCTATGGGCCTGTTCGAGCCTCCCGTTCTCCCTGTGCCTAATAAAAAATCAATGCAAATACATGATGATCAGAAAATAAAACAGTGGATAATGGGAAACAAAACAAGAAACCAGCGCGGTCGCGAAAGTCATAGCGCCAGTGCTGGGGAAATTAGTACAAGTAACCTGATACTGGAATGCAGCCTGCCGTGCAGCTGGCACACTGCGCGTCGCTAATCACTGCGCTCTCTCCCGAGACACCTAGGCTATGGGAGGGAACATTTAAAGATAAGGCAGGACATACCCACGCCTTTGGCCATTTGCGTGCTTTCTTTTGTGAAAGCCTTACGCAATGGCCAATCAAATGCGTGCAGTTAAAAAAAAAAAAGAAAAGCTCTGGGAGTTGGGAGTGCTTACAAGAAGCCTCCCATAGAGCAGTGCATGCGCGCTGCGCTAGGCTCGACCTAAAAATCAGGGAAAAAGGAAGACACGCATTGTTTTAAAAAAAAAAAAGGTCAAACACCGCAAAATTCAAATGCCTCCAAAACAAACAAGTTTTACTTACCTTCAGTAATGCCTTATCTGATTGAGACTATCTAGCTGCAGATTCCTTACCTTAGAATCATTCCCAGGCACCAGACTGTCTCCAGATATTTTTGAGCAGTACCCCTGCGTGCTGGTAGGTGGCGTCGATCAGCTCCGCATCGGTGTCATCCACGCCTAAAGAGACGAACGCAGTACCCAAATAGGCCCCACTCGGTGCACTGAAGTCAGTTTATTTTAGTGACTTTCCACAGCAGAAGTGCAGAGTCAAGATGAATACTTACCACTGGTGTGCATTTCTAGGGCCCTTTTAGTGTTTAAATTTTTTATGGGAAGCCCTCATCCTTTAATCAGGTTGCAGAGCAGGGAGGATCAGAAAGGAATCTGTTTCTAGATAAAGTCTCTACCAGATAAGGCTTTACAAAAGGAAAGTTAACTTGGTCATCTGATAGAGGCTTCTAGCCGCGGATTCCTTACCTTAGAATAGATTCCCAAGCAATGTCTTGCCGGAGACAGGTCTGCAAACCCAATTTAGACCAGAAAGTCCTGCAGGTCTGAACAGGCAAAATGCTCAACCTGATTGACCTGACTGTCCAGGCAGCAGTGCTTAGTAAACGTGTGCAAAGAAAGCCATGTTGCAGCCTGACAGATGTTCAGGACCGGACCTCCGCGAACAAACGCAAAGGTCACAGCTTTGGCTCTGGTAGTATGAGTATGCAAGCCCTCAGGTGGTTGCTTTTTGGCCAATGAGTAACAGATCTTTATGCAGAGCACTATCTATTGGGAGATGGTTAGTTTCTGCACAGTCTTCCCTTTCTTGGCCCCATGTACGCTGAGAAGAGTTGATCATCTACCCGTAAGAACTGACATTTGTGGCTGTGATGGGTCGAGAACACATCTAAATTTCGTTTTCACCAGCGATGAAAGATGGTTATTAACTGGTTCCAATTTGTGACTTTCGTTTGATGTTCTACTGAGATTGTCTGCCCACTGGTTGTTGACTACGGCACATGTTTTGCTTTCAGTGTAATCTGGAGAGGGACAGTTCACTTCTAAATCTTTTGTGCTTCATTTGAGAGCAGATGTGATTTTGTTCATCATTGCTAATATATATCATTAATGTTCATCAAGTTGTCTGTGCAAATTAGTACAGATTAAACTTTTATTCTGAGGAGTAAATATTGAAGACCTAAGGCCAAACCTCTCAACTTCAGAAGATTGATGTGCAGGTGAGTTTCTAATGGTAAGCATCTTCCACTGACTTGCAAACCATGGAGTTGTGCCCCTGAGCCTTCCAGGATTCCAGGGACGCATCTGGGCTTAATTACAAACTGGGGTGTTGAGTTTAAAAATGTCAGATCCACTGATATGTTTTCTAGCATCCACCAAGGTATTGTGGTTCTTATCTTTAAAAAGAATCCGATTATATAATTTTGGCTTTGTGCTCATTCATTGTCTATAAAAGACAACAAAGAGGGATTAGTAGAATGCAATATGATTTGAAGAGGTGTATTGGTACAGCCTTTCTTTTTTTTAGAGCTTGTTGGCTAGGTTGAATACCTTCAGTGTTCTCTCTCTGGTAGGGAAGGCTTTGGACTCGTCTGTATTCAGGATAGCTCCTAATTTATTTATTTTTATAACTACGTTTTATTGATTTTGGTAACAATAAACAGCTGCATACACATAAACAAAAATGCATGAAAGAACATCCCACCAGATCTGATCACAAGGCACCTGCAGCATCCCAACCACAACCTACGTTTACAAAGGTAGTCCATAGTGAGCACACAATTTTCTCCATATCTTTGCATGCTTTTGAGGGCAATCATGGGCCTCATAGATGGGTCGTTCCTGACGCACATACCAGTCGACATCCCTCCACCACACTTCCAGGAAGGGGGCCTCTGGGCGCGTCCAGCATCGGGCAATGTCCCGTTGGCTGCAAGGGACACCACAGCTATAAAACTCCTCTCAGCACGAGATTCTCAGATGCCCTCCAGTAATGCCTCACGAAGGCCCAACTTAATAGTGTGTTGCAGGACAGCACAGATCTCCCATGTCACTCCCTCCCAGAAGGGTATCAGGCACCGGCAGGCCCATATCATGTAAAGAAAGTTGGCATATGGGGCCTGACAGAGTGCACAACCCATTTGCTCCCCGCGCATCTGCTGGAGGCAGAGTGGAGTTAAGTAGGTAGCATGCAGATAACTGACTAGCACCATCCGCAACCTAGAGGAAATAGCCAATTCCCTCCTGGCAAGACAGCATCCCTCCACTCTTCATCATCTAGTTCTCCCACCAAAAACTCCCACTTACAACGTAAATGAGGGAAGAGATCTGGTGCATTAATTATAACAGCCCGATATATTGCCAAGATCGCTCCTTTACCCAGACAACCCATTAATAACTTTGCTTCTAGGAGGCTGTGTTCGGGTATCTCCATGTCTGCCGAGATGTTAGCTAAAAGGACGTGATGAAGTTGGAGGTAACAAAAAACCTGTGTTTGTGATATGCTACATTGTTCCTGTAACTCTCGAATGAACATCAGGAGCCTCGGCTATGAACATCACCCAAGTGGGTGATACCATGCGGTCCCTATGTAGCAACCCTGCAAGGCAAGCCACGTGGCTTAACCAGGTGCCCTCCATAGGGGTGTCATTTCTGTGAGGTGGCGCATTCACAGGGTGAGACGCAAGGCTGCTCTCCAGCAGAGCACGATCACCCGAGTACAAGACAGGTACAGTAGGGATAACGGGGTTCCATATAAAAGGTCTAATAGTCCGTCGAAGCCCAGGAGATATAATTCAATCTGGTAGGCCGGGTCATACTAACTCCCAAGTGAACCACTTGTTCACCGGGACCAGATGAGCGGCAAGGTAGTAGGCATAAAAATCTAGTACACCGAGGCCCCTGTCAAACTGAGACTTCCTGGCTAACACGAAGGCCACGCCATGACGCTCACCCGCCCAAAAAAAGGAGGTTAACTTCGACGTAATGGAGCAAAACCAGGCCAGGGAAATTAGGTACGGGTAGTTTGCCAGGATGTAGAGGTAACAAGGCTAGCACATTATTTTAAATATAGCAGTGCGCCCCACTTCAGTGGCAGGCGGCTCCATCTGCGCAGGTCCCGATCCAATGTTCATCTAAGCGGATGAAAATTGAGAGACAAGGCCAAGTCTGGTAGGCAAGAGATATGGACCCAAAGATACTAAAAAGAATGGTGTCTAGTAGGGATGTAGGGATGTTGAAGCACCAAATAAGACCCACCAACACCCGAAACCAGGACGGATTTACTGGCGTTCACCCAAAGGCCTAATGCTTCGCCATATAGCCAAAATATCTCAAGACACTGTGGCCCCATTGTCTTAGGATCGCTGAGGAAAAGCAGAACATCATATGAATATAGAGCAATGCAATCTTCTATGGTCCCCCCACAATGCCATCCCTGATCCCAGGTGTCGTAGCGTATTAGAAGGATAACGGCTCTATGGTAAGAGCGAACAGCAGCAGAGACGGGAACTGCGTGGAGAGAATCCCGTTGACTCTGACCAGCGCAGTTGAGGCCGTATACAGTAGTTTTATCAACTTGCAGAACACCAGGCTGGAGCCTGCACACTGAAGTACCGCCTCAAGGAAGGACCAGGAGACCGTATCAAAGGCCTTCTGTAAATCAATCAGGAGGTGGGCCAGTCTTCCCCCCAACTGTTGTGCTCCAGAGAGGGCCTGCTGCACCCTTCGGATGCAATGGCGAATACTACTCCTCTGCATAAGGCAGCACAGGTCTGGGTGCACTAAATATGAGAGGGTCTGGCTGACCCTGATCACCAATACCTTTGCAAAGATCTTAAGATCGGCATTAAGGAGAGATTTGGTGGGCGGTACGATGAACAGCCTTCTGCTGTTTGGCCAGCTTTGGGCAAAACTATAATAGTGGCAACATCAAGATCAGAGGAAAAGGAACGGCGCTTCAGAGTGTAGTCATAGAGGGCAACTAAGAGTGAGGATAAGAGATTGCGGTATCGCTTGAAAAATTCAATGGGGAACCCATTTGGGCCGGGGGTTCTCTCCATCTGGAGATCAACTATTGCCTGTTCTACATCCTCCACCAAGAACAGCGGCTCCAATGCACGTGTACAGGAGGGAGGCATAGTGAGTTGGGGAATATCCCTAATAATGGGGTAGCGAGATTGCATTTAATTCCCAATAGTAAGCTGCAAATGCTGGAACAACGGCAGACAAGTACTCACACAAGGTGCCGGAGGCATTCCTAATCGCTGGGACCACTCTACTGGAGACCTCCTCAGCCAATATAATATTTTGCCTAATTTGTCACCCTGGGCATATACCATTTGAGTGGACACGCTCCAACATTGTCCCGCCTCCTCTAGAGAGACCTGGTGGAGCTTAGCCCAAACCATTTCCAATAAGCGGGTGGAGGCCTCAGATGCAGGGCCTCTCATGCACCTTCAAGTGCAGTGATCTGAGCTTCAAGATCATTAATGTGAGCCTGCTTAAACAGTTCCTCACTCCGTACATACCCCTTCACACGACCCCAGAGTGAGGGCTTACTTGCTAGCCACAGGGTACCACGGGAAAACATGTAATTCTGATTCTCTTGAAAGAAGATCTGTATCGCATGTTCAACGAAACCCACGCATTTCTGGTTTGCGAGGTACCATGCATCAAAGCGCCACATTGGAAAGGCAAGATTCGCAGAGACATCCCATTTGAGAAATAGAGGAATGTGATCTGAGATACTTCTAGGTAATATTTGAATGGCCTGGATCTGCAGAAGATCATAGGCGGAGGGCCAGAATAAATTAATTTGTGATTTGACTCCATGCGCAGCCGATAGGTGTGTGTAGGAGCGACGTGCAGGGTTCCAACAGCGCAAGGCGTTGCAATGCCTCATGGAGTTTGCTCATGAGACCAGGCTCACTGAGCGCGCACACCGGCCAGGCCATGGAACACAAAATCCATCACGATCAGGGTCGGGAACTGCGTTTAAGTACCCACTGACAAAGGTCACACCAGAGTGAAGGGATTATTCGTTGGGTTTTATAGATGATTTTTCCCTTTTCAGAGTCAAACCTAAATTGACGAATAGCTGTATTGGGCTGTTGGGGTGCTTTTGGTAATTTGTGAAGAGGGATATTTTATGAGTCAATGGTTGCGATATGGAAACATTTGGTGCCCCATTTTTCTCAGGAATGCTGATACTGAGGTCATGCACTTGGTGAATATTTGTGAAGAAGACTTGAGGCCAAAAGGAAGAACTTTGACTTGGTAGGGATGGTCAGCCATTTCCAACCATAAGTTTTTTCGGTGTTTGGTATATATAGAAAACTAGAAATAGGCATCTTGGAGATCTAAAGATGTCAAGATTTATTGCTTGAAGTTTTTTTTTGCTGCATCACTATACGGAACAATTGATTCTTCAAAAACTTGTTTAGCTGCGGTAAATTGAGGACTAGTCTCCCATCCCCTGATTGTTTTCTGTAGAGGGAAAAATTGGAACAGAAACCTGCATTTCGGTGGGAGTAAGGAACGTGTTCCTTGGCTTCTTTTTTAAGCTGCAAAAGAATGAATTAATTCCATGGTAGGTAATTTCACACTAGGTCCAGGACCCACTGATCTGTGGTAAAAGATTTACAGTTTCTCCAATAATTGAAGACTCATCCACCCACTAATAATAATAATAATAATACTTTATTGTGAGATTACTTAAAATCATTACAATTTTCCTTTTTAAAATTTAAAAAAGACGCACAAGTCTTATGTACAGAAAACAAAGCTTTAAAAGACTCAAATTAATACTAGGACAAACTAAAATAGGAGGGTGTGATTGAAATATCCTAATGTTAATTAAGTGCCTATGACGTTCAGAAACTGGGGTGTCGGGGGTCGGTCAAAGTGTCGCTTTTTTTTTGTAATCTGGAGAGAAATAGCTAAACAAACGTTTTAAAAAAGCCGTCTAAAGAAATGTAAACAGTTAATATTAAGCAAAAGGCAATGTTCCAATAGACAGTACTGTGTGGTCAAGAGTTTGTGGGTTGAGCCTGAGGTGGCGTAACAGCGCAGCCAGCTTGAGGGAGATTTACGTCCCTGTTTTTCCCCAACAATTTAACCACTCTGTTAACAAATTTAGTGAACTGGATGTTCAGCTTCGTATTGTCTGAGTTCAAGGCAGCAATTATGGCTTGTCAGCATGTACGAACTCCGAGTTTATTCCATTTATCCCGCAGTAAGGACGTCTGTCAATGAGCAGGGCGGGACATACGCAGGCTATGTGCTCCATTTCTTTGGAGTGATAGCCACACTCCCTGCATTTGGTGCTAGTACTTGAGCGGTGCCATTCGGGAAGGTTCTTTATAAAAGGCCATTCTACCATCCTCAGGGCCATAAAAGTGCAAACATGCTTGATAAATAAGATGATTCGAACCCCGGTTTAAAATCAGAAATTACTGCCCAGGCATGTTTCCTTCTGGACAGTGCTGCCCTATCAGAATGGAAAGGCCACAGCCAGACGCTTCTCTTGATGACTGCCTTTAGCGCCGGCTGAGAGGGATTTGTACCCCAATATTCCTTGACACCGAGTAGTTGCAGGCAGTGGTCCAGATGATGCAGATGTTTATGGCTGGATTGGTAGTTCGATATTTCGTTCCAAAGTCTGGCCTCCAGGCTGCCCTCCCGGGCGTTGCGCAATCTGTTACAGAGCTTTCTAAATGCACCTGCCTCGACGCCGTGGTGGTCTAATAAGCCTAGTTCAAGTCTCACTTGGGCTGGAGAGGCAGGCGAAAAGCTTGTTTGAAGATTTTGATAGTTAATTTGTTTAATAAAATACTTATTGCGCCCTTCATGATCTCATGCCCATATGACAGGGAGTTGGTAATCTTTGCCTTCATCACCTTTAGCATTGGAGTTAGACTTGAGCCGAGTAGTTGTTTTGAAAGTTTCACGGAGGCAACCTCAAGTGACAGAGCTTTGGCTCTTAGTGCCTCTTTCTGCTTTACAAAAGAGCCTCTGGTGTCAAGAAAAATTCCCAAGTATTTGTAGTGTGATACTGATTCGATCTTTTTGTTATTAGATGCAGGGAAGAAATTGTGACCGCTCCCTGTACAACACCACTGGAATCTTGATGTATCTTGGCCTCTCTGTTTAGTAGCAGTTTTTGAGGGAGGCAGTTACCTTGTGAAGGCTGCTTGTGCTATACTCCATGGTTGCGGATTAAACTGTTGTCAGTAAATCTGTTCGGTGTGTTGGTATGGCTGATATCTGTAGGAAAACTGTCCCTCCCCTTCCTTTGGCTCTGCGAAAGGCCTTTAGACAACATTGCCGCAGAATTTCAAGAGACCCTGCTCTTTTTATGCCCGGCTTAATGAATTGTAAAGCACCGTTGATATAATTGCAGAATAAAGCCTCTTCATCACTGAGCATATCCAAACTAAGTGCTTGTCCTTCTGGTTGCATAGGTGTTGATAGTCTGCTGCTCTAGTGATTCGAAAGAAGAGGGTGGAGCCAAGGTCCATAGTCATCTTTATTATTTCTGCAGATGTCCTTTCTGCTTCGAGCAGAATAGCCTTGGTTCTGTTCTTTTTAGCCTCCAGCAAGAATTCCAGATAGGCCCCTACATCAGATCAAATTTGCCTATCATATCGCCCTAGAACAGCTAGAGAGATAAGAAGCCTTGATGATTGTTGTCGTCATTACGGAAAATCTGTTCCCCAAATTGTCTAATCGTATACCCTCAAGGTCGGGTGGAGTTGAACATAGTGTTGTTGGGTTTTTCGATCTCCTCTGGTCTGCCCCATCAGTGGTGTAACAACACTTGAGGGGGCCCCCTGCACAGTTCACGGAAGGGTCCCCACGCTCTGGACCCAGTAGCTTTAAGGCCAGTGGCCCCACTGCCCATGCACAGTGCAGGAGGGGGCCCCTGGAGCTCAGGGGCCCCTCGCACGGCAGGGCTGCCAGGGCTATTGTTACACCACTGGCTTGTATGACAACAGAATCCAGACGAGGATGACCAATAAGAAAGGCAGGAGAATCATGCAGGGATTTATATTCTTATCCAGGCGAGACACAACTGCTGCCCCTGTTGCTGGGTTTTTCATGATTTTAAGGCCCCCTGACCAGATGAAGCTCACAATGCGAGTCACCTTTAGTGACATGTCAGCCAGTTCTTTCAAGTCATATAAGATACAGTTGGGCTGTTTCACTGAGATGAGAAGGTTGAATGTTTCAATGCTTTTTCTATTAAAGCATGAAAACCTCCAATATCATTCAACAGGGAACAAGCAGTGGATGGAGTAGCCAGTGATGAACAACAGGTACTTATCTTCGGTAATACTGTATCTGGTGGAGATACTATGTAGCAGTTTTCTTACCGTTGAATATTCCCCAGGCGTCAGACTGGACATAGAATTGTTTTTAGCAATCCTCTAGTGCACTGGTAGGTGGCAATATCCGGCTCTGTATGATGTCAGCATCATTGTTCTCATGGAAGTGACGTGTGTGGTGCTTTGGTAGGCACCACCCTAGCGAGTTTACCTCAGTTCTCGACTGCTCTAGGATGAGATCTGGGAGGATACACAGAATGGGGCGGATGGGAGGGTCGATAGGGAATCTGTGGCTAGATAGAGTCTCTACCAGATAAGGTGTTAGAGAAGGAAAGAAATGCCCATCTCACCGGACCTGACAAATGTGTTAAGCGAGCACAAGTGATTGCTTGACAGATCTCCAGACCTGGAACTCCTCTTGCTAACGCATTGGTCGTAGCTTTAGCTCTCATTAAATGAGCCCTCAAGCCTTCAGGAGATTGCTTCCTGGCCATTAATACAGGTGATGAGCCATTTAAGGATAGTTTTTTTGTGAACTGCCTTGCATTTCTTTGCACCGGCAAAACCAACAAAGAGTTGATTGTCCACCTGGAAGTCTCAGGTACGATCAATGTAAAATGATAGCGCCCTTTTTGGGTACAGACAGGGAAGTCTCTCCTCTTCTTTGGTAGGGTAAGTGGGGGGGGGGGGGGGGCAGTAGTCAATGTGATCGTCTGCCAGACATGAAAAGGTGTGACCACATTTGGTAAAAAGGAGGCACGGGTCCTAATGGCCAATATGTCTGAGAAAAAGATGTGTGCAGAGGATGAACTGCAAGGGCCTAAAACTCACTAACCCTCAGGGCAGATGTTATTGCCACAAGGAAGACCGTTGTGATGGTCCGCAGCCTGAGAGCAGCTGTGCATAGACTCAAGTGATTAACACATGAGAAAGGTAAAAACGTAATTAAGTTCACATTGGTACACAATGAAGGGCGTAGGAGGAAACATGTGTAGTAAACCTTTTAGGAAACAAGTCACAATAGGTTAATTGAACAGGGAAGGTTGGGCCAGCAACCACAGGAAGGCTGAAATGGTGGACAGGTGCATTTAACTGTGCGCAAAACAAGGCACTGCAGGGCAAGGGATAAGGCAAACAAAAGGACCTTAGACAAGGGTGCAGACAGGGGATCAGTGAATTTGGTAGCACACCAAGCCACAAATTAGAAGTTCCTTTCGATATCTGGTCCAGGTCAGAGAGATTCCACTGATGCTGCGCCCACTGGGTCTTCAGAGACGGCATATGCCAACGGGCATGTTTTACCAGCAGGATGCAGGAGACTATGGGATTCAGCAGCCTCAGAGTCAATCTCACCACAATCCAGGATAGAGGCTGAACATCGAAATCACAGCCCGATTTTACTGGACTCGCTGCTCTGGAGGTTATGCCTGAAACTGCAATGTATCCAGAATAGCTCAGATGAAAGGGAGCATCTGAGAGGGAGTCAGGCATAACTTTGGCACATTGCTAGTAAACCCCAGTGAATTAAGAAGGTCCGCTGCAGACTAGAGGTGAGAGACGACTGCCTTGTGAGAAGCAGCCTCAGGGCAGTCGCAAGGCCAAATGTGAGCACAGCAAACTGGTAATATTCCTGGCCTACTGTAAACAGCAGACAATGCCTGTGGGCAGGCAGGATGGGGATTTGGAAGGAGGCGTCCTGCAAGTCCAGCGCTACCATCCAGTGTCCAAGGATGACGGCAGACAGAACCTGAGCCAATATGAGCATCATGAACTTTTCCTTTTTCAGGAACTATTTGAGAGGGCATAGATCTATGATTGGACGAGGCCTCCATACTTTTTGACTCCAGAAAGTAGCAGAAAAATAGCAACTACGACCCACTTCTCATGCCGGCACCTTTCGATAGCCCTTTGGCTAGAAGAGTCTGTATTTCCTGTTGCAAGAGGTCATCCACCGTCAGCTGACCGATAGACTCAGGCAAGGGAAGTGAGTCTTGTTGCAATGGTAGGGCATAACCCCGCTGGACGATCTGAAGCATCCACTAGGGCAGGTGGTGCTGGATCCTACCACAAACCGGGTGCTCATGGTGGTAGGAGGGCAAACTAAAGAGGCTTTGGAATTGCAGTTGCTGGAAGGGGTGGTTGACAGACTTGGTCGACCTCTGGTTCTTGTTCCCAGGAGGATTGTGGAACCCGCGTCGGCAGTTGGTAAAAAAACAGTGATGCCTGCTGGCCGTGGTGGCTAGGGGGAAAGGTGCGCAGCTGATAGCCACTACCGTAGCTGCCGATTTATCTGGAAGCTGAGGCCTGAGCTTCCAGTCTCTCAGGGGAGCGCGCTAGGTGAGGACGGCTGGGTCCCTGGGAGAGGGGCGATGTTGGCGGGAGATTGACCTGTGCACAAGAGTGCCTGTGCACGGTTTGGACCAGTACCCGAGCAGGACATCAGGAGAGCTTCATTAAAGGGAAGTAGAGGAAGTAAAAATTCCCTAGGCTGAGGCACCGCTGTCAAGACATTGGTCTTGACCTCGACTGTGGGCAGCTGCAGGTCCAGGACCGCAACTGTTCTCAGTACCACCATCACAAAAGAAGCCTTTCCTCCATAGCCACTGTGGGAGGAGAGAGGAGGCTAGTGTCTGGTGAGCTGTCCAGACCACTGGCAGCAACCAGGTCCACATACTAGGAGTCATCAGGCAAGGACTCTCCTAGGGGGTCATAAGGCCATAGGGACACTCTAATACCCTAAATTCGTGTTCCTCAGAGAGCTCTCCAGGAAAATAAGGCTCCATCTCCAAATCAGGCTGTCTGGGCCTGGTCAACACCAGTCTGGCTTCATATTGGAGTCGGGAATCACAATGGGATTGGTGCTGCTGATGGCCATCAGCGCCAGCGGGAACAGTGCCAATGGAACGGTCCATGGAGGAGGTCACGAAGTCATGGCCAGTGCCGATCCAGATACAACAACAGATCATGAGAGCCCGACTAAGGCCACGGACGAGCCCGCCGGCGCTTCTCCATTCGGAGACCATTCCGAACCCATGCAGTCCGAAGGTGCTCCAAAGGGATTTGACCGCCTAAAATGAGGCTCATGGGCTCATAAAAGTCTCGTAGTTGGGCAGGGGTCGCTCTGGCTCTAGGAAATTAGAGGAAGGGTGAAGTGGACCCAGTGTCAGACACCGGCTCCACAGAAACAACCTGAGAGCGGAACTGGATTTGTGGCATAATACCTTGGCATTGTCCGAAGAATGGGAGAGACACGGAGAAGAGTTTCTCAACTTTTAGGATTTCTTTTTTCTGGGACTTACCTGAAGAAGTCCAGGAGCACAACGCGAGCAAGTCTGGGAATGGTCAAAAGACACAAGCGACTCCTGGATCTGTCCCAGGACCTCCCTTGCGAATAGGACCTGGCACGGTGCAGAGACGTATGACGAGCAGCCAAAAGCTTTATGGCCTGCTTGCAAATGCCCTTGGAGTAAATGGTCTCCAAATCATGTTACCGCTCCTGGCACCACAGACACACCAAGTGAGGGTCTGTGACAGACATCTTTCTATGCCAGTCACCACAAGGCTTTAGCCTTGTTCAGGGATGGAGGAAGTTGGCTCTTTATATAGTATAACAAGTCAAGTCAAGTTAGCTTTATTCGACGATTGTCATAAAAGCATACAGAATTTAGATATAAGTACAATAAAAGAGACATGTTTAAAAACGCATTTAAAAAAATAAATAGTGATACATCATAATTCATAAATCAAGGTTATTAAGAAATCTGCCCAGCCAACATTTTGCTCCTAATCACCCAGGCCCTTCCAAGGAATTTAGCAACAGATATATAAATAAATGGAATTTCAGTAGAACGCAAAATTCTAAGTGCTACCTTGGCATTCCTAGTGCCCAACTGACGACACATTGGTATGATCCAGGTCCGTCGTGGAATTACATATGATGGGCATTGAAACAAAACATGGTTGATTGATTCAGAAGGTACCATGTAACCCGGGCAATTAAGGATATTATTCGAGGACCATCTAGATGTGAATTCTCTGACTGGAAGACTACCAACTCGAAATTGGAAATAAAGCTTCCTGTCCAGAGGATTGGTAATATCATCCCAGAAAGTAGCCAGGGAAATCGAGTCCTTAAAATCCAAAAATACACCAGTTAGTGAGAGCGGGGCTGTAGTTCTAAAAACTCGAACAGCCACCTTTTCCCAATATAAGGCCTTCAATACTTGTTTTGACGGAAACCTGGCATTTACTGGGTCCTCCCACAGATCATTTAGACCCAATTCATTAAGTGTCTCATGTATCCTATGGAGCCACTTGACTTTGTGGAAAATATCGATCTTGATTATATCCAGACGACCATGAGCAAAGAGCCCAAGTTCCGGGGTAACCCATAATCGTCGCCAGTATAAAACTGGTCGAAACGAGGCAATTAATGCTATTGGTCTCATTCCTAGGTCATAAAACAAAGGGCACAAAGGAGTACTCTGCGGTAGTCCAGTAAGATTGCGTAAAAATCTGAAGTAGACATTTTGTATAGATTCTCGAATACCCATATCTCGACTCCATAGAGCGCTGCACCAACCACTTTTCCATCATACACTCAGACTGCCGGGTTGATTGGTTTTGTCAGGGATTTAGCATGTTCTTTACTCAGCGCACCAGAGAGTTGAGAATGTTTGAGGGTTGCCAGATCTACTTGTTTCTTCCAACCCAGATCATGTTGAATACAAATACCTAAATAGATAAAATCTTGGACCTGATCAAGTGGCAGATTATTCATGAATATTTTACCCTTGAAGGATTTGGACTGATTAAAAGTCATAAATTTTGATTTTAAAACATTTATTTCTAGCCCCCGAGCTAAACAAAAGTCCTCAAAGATACCTAGAGATTTCTGAAGGCCGCTCGGGGTTTTAGCTATAATCAGACAATTGTCGGCAAACATTAAAATAGGAATTTTAGCTCCTGCCAATGTAGGGGCATCTACACTTGCATCAATTAATAGTTTAGCCACATCATTGATATACATAGAAAATAAAGTTGGCGCAAGGACACAGCCTTGTCTAACCCCCTTCTGTATAGGAAACTTAGTGGTCACTTGTCCTACACACCCCCACCTAATCTGTGCAAAATTATCCACGTGAAGTCTGATAATCAAAGAAAGTAATAAAGGTGGCATACCCATTTTGTCAAGGACAGCCCATAAAGACGCCCGAGGGACAAGATCGAACGCTGCCCTTAAATCAATAAAGGCGGCATATAGGCTGCCCCCTCCTAAAAGTACGGTCTTCCAGTGCAGCATAGCAAAATTCAGCACCTGATCGATGGTGCTTATTCGGGCTCTAAAACCTGCTTGCAAATGGGAAAGGATTGAATGTTCAGAGGCCCAGTCCAACACTTTATTCAAAATCATCCTACCCAGAATTTTTTGTGTAGTATCAATCAAACTGATTGGTCGATAGTTACCGGGGAGGGACTTATTCCCTTTCTTAAACACCGGAATAATTTCAGCGCCTTTCCAGGAGGTGGGAATCGGGGCACCTCTAGCAATCAAGTTAGCTAACAGTAATATATACTTTCCCCAGGATTCACTATTACTCAAGAAGATATCGGCTGGAACTCCATCCATACCCGGCGCCCTATCCGGAACCACAAGTTTTAGGGCATTATCGACATCACCCAGGGTGAAAGCTTCATCCTTATAATACACAATTTGAAACTCAGGGATAGTGCTCAGACCCACTCCAATAGCATAAAGGGACTCAAAGTACTCAACCCATGCTTCTTGTGATATCCAATTTTGGGGTTTGTCAGGGTTTCCTCCACTCCCCCACTTGAAAACTGCCCAAAAACGTCTAGAATCATGTTGGGCACCGGCTTCCCTGAGGTCCTGCCATCTTTGATCATTCCAAGCTCGTTTGGATTTAGATATTACTTTCTTATAGGCATATCTTGCAGAGCGGACACTGGAACTTACGCCACTTTTGAGGGCAATACCCAGGTTCAATCGAGCTTCTCTGCACTCTGCAGTATACCAACGTGGGGAAGAATCAAACTTATTTTTGTTATGTTTACATGGCCTCACAAAACCATCTCTAAGTTTGAGAAAAAGAGATTCATGGATCATTATCCCAGTCATATATAGTATAACAAAAAAGGTAGGCTGTGTAAAGAGTCCAGGTATCGTTAATGAGTGGACAGGGGTTCGCTTTGGCAATCCCAAGGTGCTCTATCTAGGGTAGTGTGGTAGAGCAGCTTATAGGGTTATCAGAGAGGAGTGTTAGAGATTTGTTGCACACACAGAGTCAATAATTGATGAACACACTCAAAAAGGAGATCCACGCCAATTTAGACAAGCATTTGCAATGCACTAGGTCTCATATTTGTAAATATTAAAACTATTGGCCAGTGTTTGGGCACAAAAGGCACTAATAGTTGTGGGGACTTGAGCACCCACTCCCGGAACACTAATGCAAGCCCCAGCCTAATCATTCAGGATTTTACTAGCCCGTCTCTATGGCTGTGTTTGATATGTATTGATCTTTCTGGAAATGTGGCGTACAAATGTTTAAATGCAAGAAGAGGGGGGACCTGGAGCAGTTATAGGTCCAGTGCCCGTGCTCCTAACGTGAATCGTTTAAATCAAAAAGGGGGGCACTGTTCCAATTGAGGGGTGCAAATCGTCACCCGCTCAATACAAAAGGGGAGGAAAACAGCAGAGAGGAAAGAGAGGGATATGTAAGTAATCCTAGGTTCTTTAAGACCCACTAGTGAGCGGGAAGTGCAAGTCTCGTATCTTGATGCCCTCACACACCCCAAAGGATGTCATGTTTCATCATCGGGCGTTTAGCTCCTCGTCGGGCCGGCGCTGCAATGCCTCACGGGTCCCCCAAAGGGTCGCTTTAGCGGAGATGGATAAGTTACTTACCTGTAATCCTAGTTCTCTTCCAGGGGTATCCTCATCAAAGTCATAAGCACATGAATATTCCCGCCCATGCGCGGGACCCTGGAAACATACAACATATATGTGGAAACATATATGTAGCGCTATATATATATATATCTATATATATATAAAAACACAATGCAGCCTTCCATAGCAATGCTGAACAATGTAAGAAAACCCCCTGTATATAAATACACTCCAATAAAAGCAGGGAGAAAATGCACATTTGAAAACTGCTTTAATAAAACAGCAGAAATCACCATCTTACAAGGGAAGAATGAGAAAACATTGTCAGCACATAGGCTGTATTGCATAAAAACCTCACTGTAGAAAGCTGAAAAGCTAACCCACAGAAACACACAGATAAACTGGCACCGTGCCTTTAAGGCAGCCATGACCCCTAGCTTCCAATCATGCCTCAGGGGTGACAGTTAGGTCAGTTGTTCTTTGTGGAGATCCGCAGACCATAGCACAAAGAGTTGATATGTATCTTGTTCAGTTGCCCGGGGAGGCGGGTGGGTTGCTTATGACTTTGGTGAGGATACCCCTGGAAGAGAACTAGGATTACAGGTAAGTAACTTATCCTTCTCTTCCAGGGGATCCTCATCAATAGTCATTAGCACATGAATAGAATAGCAAGCCCATCCCCTCATCCTGCGGGCAAGTTACCATAGTACAATCAAGATACATAGTAAACAGAAAGCATATAAAGACTCCAAAACCAGTTAACATTGAAACAGATTCCTCAAGGAGGCCTGGCCTACTTGGGTATCCGCTCCAGAGTCAGAATCCAGACAGTAATGCCTGGTAAATGTATGGACCGATTTCCAAGTTGCAGCCTTGCAAATCTCGGCCATCGGTACATTGTGTAAGAATGCAACCGTAGCAGCCTTGTCCCTAGTAGAATGAGCTTTGGGGGAGGCTAACAGAGGCCTGTTCGCTATTTGGTAGGCCAACTTTATACAAGACCCTATCCATCTTGAAATGGATCTTTAGAAGCTGGAAAGCCTGTTCTAACAGAGCCTTAGTTGACAAACAATTGCTCAGCTTTTCTTATGGACTTTGTTCCCTCCAAGTAGAATTTGAGAACCCTCTTTAGGTCTAATGAATGCAGAGACCTTTCTGCTGGTGTAGCAGGATTGGGAAAGAAAGAGGGAAGAGAAATTGTCTGATTTACATGGAAATCAGACACTACTTTGGGCAGGAAGGAAGGGTGAGTTTGCATAACCACTCTATTATGATGGAAAACCGTATATGGTTCTTTAGAACAGAGTGCTTGGATTTCACTCACTCTGTGTGCTGATGTAATAGCCACTAGAAAAGCTACTTTCCATGTAAGGTGTTGTAATGTGGCCTTATGAAAGGGTTCGAAGGGAGGACCCATCAATTTGGACAAGACTAGATTCAACACCCAAGGTGGAGAGGGCGGTCGGACAGGAGGATAAACCTTCTTCAACCCCTGTAGGAAATCCTTGACCACCTGAAGTTGAAAAAACGAAGGCTGGTTAGCCGATTTTCTATATGCCGTGATGGCAGCCAAATGCACTTTTATGGATGTATACTTCAAACCAGATTTGGCCAAGTAGAGCAGATAGGGCAAGATTACCTCCTCTTGCTCATGAATTGGATTCCACCCATTACGCACACACCACACCTTTTCCATTTAAAGGAGCATGAGGTCCTAGTGGATGGTCTTTTTGACTCCCGCAAAATGTCCATGCAATCTTGAGGGAGGTTCAAATGTCCGTACAGCAGGACTTCAGGAGCCATGCTGTCAGGCGGTGCAAGTGAAGACTGGGGTGCAGGATCTTCCATCCCATTTTGGTCAGGAGGTCCGGCCTGCATGGGAGTCGCCGATGCGGGCACACTGAGAGGTTCAACAGGTCCGGATACCACCATTGGCGCGGCCAGTCTGGTGCTATGAGGATCATTGTCATGCTGGATCAGATCAGTTTGGCCACAACCTTCGGAATGAGAGGGAGGGGTGGAAAGGCTTATGCAAACGTCCCTGACCAGTCTATTAAAAGAGCATCCCCCCCTTGTTCCTGGTCGGTAAAACCTGGATGCGAAGGCGTGGCATTTTTTGTTTTGATCGTCCGCAAAGAAGTCGATGAAGGGATGACCCCATTGATGAAAAATGTCTGCCACCACCTCGTCGTTGAGCACCCAGTCTTCTTGTTCGTCGAAGTGATGACTGAGGGCGTCTGCTCGCACGTTCTGCTCTCCCGGTAGGTGCACTGCTGTGATCGATAGGTTTCTGGCTAGCAGCCAGTGCCGGATCGCCTGGGATTCCAGAGACAGAGGGCGAGAACATGTTCCACCTTGTTTGTTCAAGTAATACATGGTGGTTGTATTGTCCGTTTGTATTAGGATCGATTCGGACTGAATCGACGGTTGAAAAGCCTTGAGGGCTAAATGAACCACCCACAGTTCCAGCATGTTGATATGATAGGTCTGTTCCCTGCTGGTCCACCTGCCCTGAGTTTGCAGATGACCCAGATGTGCTCCCCATCCCTGAAGGAACGCATCCGTGATCAGGGATTGTGTTGGCAGAGTTTGATGGAATGAGACTCCCACAAGAAGATTCTTTGGTTGTAACCACCAGAGAATGAACATCTTCGCTGCTGACGAGAGGAGAATCCTGTCGGTCCACTGACCTGAGGATTGGTCCCACTTGTCCTCCAGATCTTGTTGTAACGGTCTCATCCTCAATCTGGCGTTGGGTATGAGCAAAATACAAGAAGCCATCGACCCCAGCAGAGAAGCCACTTGTCTTACTGATGGCTGATGAGTTTAGAGGAGGACGTTGCTTTTGACTCTCATTGATGACAACCTCTCCTCCAAAGGATACACTTTTCCAAGGTCGGAGTTTAGGGTGGCGCCCAGATAGTGGAGCGATTGGGTCGGTTGAAGATCCGATTTTTCCACGTTGACATGAAGGCCTAAGCATTGCAGGAGGTCCAGGCAGATGTGAAGGTGTTCCTGCACCATGTGGGGGGATGATCCCTTCACCAGCCAGTCGTCCAGGTATGGATACACGAACAGACCTTGGCGATGTAATGCTACCGCTACCACTGCCATGCATTTCGTGAAAACCCTTGGGGCAGATTTTAGACTGAAGGGTAAGACTTTGAACTGGTAATGTTTTGTGCCCACCATGAACCGCAGGAACTTGCGATGCCGTGGTGTGATTGGGATGTGAAAATATGCATCTTGGAGATCCACCAAACACGTCCAATCGCCTTTTCTCAGATATGGAAATATTTGATGGAGCGCCAAAATTCGAAACTTTTCCTTCTTGATGAACTTGTTCAGAGAACGTAGGTCTAGAATTGGTCTGAACTTGTTCGGTTGGTCCTTTTTCTGAACAAGGAAGTATCTTGAGTAGACCCCCTGTCCTCTCTGGGCAGGAGGGACCTCTTCTATGGCCAGTTTCCTGAGAAGGGTCGACACTTCCTGACGCAGTAGATCTAGGTGTAGCTGGCGGGATTTTACCGGCGGAACCTGTCTTGGGGACGCGCAAAAACGTAGAGCATAACCATTGTCTAGTATATTCAGCACCCACTGGTCTTTGGTGATGTTGCGCCACTCTTGACTGAAGTTTGAGATACTTCCTCCCACTGGAGTGTGCAACGGTGCTAGAGGAAGCAGAGACTCATTGCTATCCTTGAGTTTTTGTTGCGGAAGAGGATTGCTGTTGGTGTCCTCCTCTTCCTCTCGAGGAACGACGGTCCTGGAACTGGGATTTGTTCTGCTTGTTTTGCGACCATTGAGGGGTTTGAACCCTCTGTTGGTAATTTTCACGATTGTAGGGCCTGTAGCGTTGTCTAAATCCCTTTTTCTTTTCAAGGCCTACAGCCTTTAAGGTGTCCAACTCAGCCTTCATTCTAGCCATTTCCTCATCTGCATGTGATCCGAACAGTGAGGTGCCACAAAATGGGAGATTTAAGATGCGAGGTTTCAACGCAGTCAGACGCAACCAGGAAGATCTTCGTGCACATATGCCATGTGCATAAGAGTGAGCCAACAAAGACACCCCATTTTGCGTTTATTCGGCTGCGCAGTGGCCTGCAAACAATACTGCCGGCATATCCGGCAGAGCCTGCAATCCTGGAGCCGTTCCATTGCCTTCTCGACTCCACCTCCCCATCACACATGGTCTCCTTGCTTTACCGGCGCATCTACTCTCACGGACGTGGGGACGTTCTGAGGTCTCGGGCCGGCTGGGAAACTGAGATCGGCGCAGAGTTCACGGATAAACAGTGGGAGTACTGCTGTCTGCAAACAGAGATGATCTCCTCGAGTAGCAGGTTCCGCATTATTCACTACAAATTCCTACACCGCCTCTATTGCACCCCAGTCCAGATGCATAGGTTTCATCTCCGCGACAACGATCGATGCGATAGGTGTCACTCCCCGGGGTCTGATTTTTTACATCTGGCTTGGACCTGCCCGAGTATAGACGACTATTGGAACCAAATCTATGCTGCCTTGGGCGAAATGCTTGGAAACCCGCTGCATCCCTCCCCACTTCAGGCTTTACTGGGATACACCCGAGATATACCCAAGGCGGATCGGCGCTTTGTTACCTGTGCGTTGTTGCTAGCCAAGAGACGTGTGGCTTGTCGATGGGGGAGGGGGAGAAGCCCTAAGTTTAAGGAGTGGCTGCGGGATATGCTCACCTGTCAGGAGAATGTTTTACTGTATGCTGAATTGTTGCCGCCTGCGTCACGGCCCCCAGACATTTGGACCCCTCTGACGAGCTACCTCTCCGCACATGAGGACCAGGATGGGCACTCTAGTGTTGCCGAGGGATAGTGTTGGATGCTTGTAGGTGGCTGGGTGAAGTGGCTGAGGTACTCGTCTGGTGAGATTACGGACCGCAGGGACCCTGGGAGTCCTTGTATTCTTCTCTGGCCTAAGGGACTACTACGATCTAACGTTTGCCTCCAATGTAATGTAATATGTGACATGGTGATATTGCAGTGCCTCTTTTTTTTACCAATCCGTGTGATGCTTGTTGGTTTCCTCTTGCTGTATAATTTTTAAAAAATAAAGAGTTAAAAAAAAAAAAAAAAAAAACAAAGACACCCCATCCGCTGCAGTGCTGATTATTTGGTTGGCCACCAGCGCACCCTCCTGGAGAATTTCAGAGAAATCCTGCTGGTCCTGGGAGTTTGTCTTTGAAGCGCTCTAGTGAATCCCATAAGGACCTGTCATAACGGCCAAGTAGAGCCGCAGAGTTAGAAACTTGAAGAGAAGACGCTGCAGAGCCGCAGGCCTTCCTCCCCCAAGAGTCTTGTGCTCTACTTTCCTTATCCGGAGGAGCTGAGGAGGAAGAAGCAACTGCGTGTGTCTTCTTTGCCGCTGCCACAATGACAGAGTCCGGTGGCAGATCCGATTTGAGGAAAAACTGATCTGAGGCAGCAGGTCTATATTTCTTTAAGATTCGTGCAGAGCTGCTTTAACCGATGAAGGGAGTAAGGAAAACGTCCATTACCGGCTCAATGATACCAGGGACCAAGGGTAGTAATGGTGTAGTCGCAGACCTCTAATGGAGGGTCTCGAAAATGATAGACGTAGTGGTCTGAGGAGCTGACATGGTGATTCCCAGCTTTTGTGCTCCTCTGGAGAGAACGTCATGAAACGTGTTCACATTGTCGATGGGTGACACCCTAGAAGGAGGACTATCCGTGAGGGTGGGTGAGTAGTCCCTCTTGGATGAGTGCGTCGAACAGGAGGACGACGATGGCGTTCTCCGCCTCTTGCGCTGACTCTGAGCCGATCTGCGCTCAGGAGATCTGCCTCTGCATTCTCTGGTCCGAGTAGTGGGGCACCTGTCCACTTCCTGCACAAGACGTTGTAAGGGTGATCTGTGCAGCGGACTGGAATAGTCCATAGGTCGTTGAGCGTGACCAGTTGGTACTGTTTGCCAATGATAGAGAGGTTGGAGCCATCTGGGCGAAAGATGAATTGAAGGAGATCGCCGTCTCCTTGGAGAGCCTACTGGTGACCTCGGAGGCTCAGGAGAGTGAACAGACGAATTGCGTGATGTCGCAATTGTCCAGGGTGAGCTCCGGATAGAATGAGAGGACTTTCTGTGACTTCCGGAGAGAGATTGGCGTTTTGATGAGCGATGTGACGCCGATGGAGAATGCCTCGATGTCGAACGGCTCTGTGTCACCATCACTGGTGAGCCCCTTGATCGTGATCGTCTCCTCGACATCGATCTCACCTTCGACCTTGCATGGTGTGACGTCGAACCCTTGGAACATACAGATTGCACCTTCAACGTTGAGCGTGTAGGAGACCTCAACGAAGAATGGATGGACGGAGAAATCCTTCTCGACGTCGCTTCCTGGAGTCTGTTCGATCCCTCTCTTGACGCTGACCGTCTGCTTGTCAACGACAGAGACCGCTGTCTCGACGTCGAACGACGTCTGGTGTATTTCACATTGGGCCTCGATGACAAATGTTCCTTCAACGTCGGCGAGGACCAGGCCTTCGATGTCGAACAGCGCTTGGGCAACGACGGAGGTGATGATTGCCTTGCCTCTGGTGACGAGGCCTGTCTCGATCGTCGCCTGGTTGACTTCGACGGAGACACCTGCTTCGACGCCGATCGCTGGTGACCCTGCGACGGCGGAGCATGTCTCGACGTCGACGGAGACGCTTGCTTCGACGCCGATCACTGATGACCCTGCGACGGCGGAACATGCCTCGCCAGCGACGACGGAGAACCATGCCTCGACGTTGGGCGAGCCTGCACCAACGGAGATCTACTCCTCGACGCTGATTGTCGCCTGGTTGATGACGGCAGAGGATCCGATGTAGCTGTTGTTTTCGTCGACGACCGGTGTTCTCTCGACGGCGAGCCCGACATCGATGGTCTTCTCGTCGATGTTTTCGTTGCCGATGAAAGGATTTTCGGCGCCGAGCCCGACGCCGATGGAGAGCAGATAGGAACCTTAAGCAGGGTGAAGTGTTGTGCACATGAATAGTGTCAGGGTTAATACCCGGAGGAGGTGTCAGGCCGGGCCAGTCATCATCTATTTAGCCCGGTAAGGTGCGGGCGTCCTACTTTTCCTAGCCTATGGAGCAACTCTCCCGACATTTAGAGGTAAGAGGATGTCGTGATTTTAAACTACTGTAGACAACTCTTCTGGGGGACTAGTCACGGCTCCAACTGTTGTAGGAACCTCTCTGACTGGCATATTAGACTAGCGCCTGTTGCACAATCATACTCTAAGCACTCTAGAGGGGCGCACTGACTTTTCAATATTGTGCATTTTTATGAGCAGAACGGCATATCGTGCGGGTGACCCCTGGGGTACCGGAGGGGCAGCACATGCTACGGCCAGTCCCCTGGCAAGACGAGTGCTCAGCCCATTTGTGACTCGCAGTTGAGACTCCAAATACGTGCCGTTATCTCCTGTTGTAACTTCTCGCATTCATGTCTCCTTCAAGTCACCATGATGTGCGTATCCCAAGGACAGGCTGTGGGGACTCATTGATATGCCCCACGTGTAACTCTGACGCACACTTCGTCTCTTTTCTGTCATCTCTCTCCTAGGTGACGCACAGGAGCGGTCATAACTAAATAGTTTTTTGCAGTTAGACTGCAGGGTACACTGTCCCCTGGCCAGTCCTGACACCTCCTCAGGGTATTAACCCTGACACTATTCACGTGCACAACACTTCACCCTGCTTTTGCGGTCCTGAAGAAGGGCCACACATCTTTGAGACCAGACAGGCGCGAAACATGTCGACCTCTTCTACATTGTAGTTACCTGGGGCTCATTAAGCCGACTGAGGTAACCCCTAACCTTCGGGTTTTTTACTCTGTCAAGGGTACCCCTTCATTAAAAATCATAATTCTGGCAACCCTTAGACAGTTTTAACTCACGTTGCACGCACCACACCACCCTCCAAGAGAACACACACCCGCATGCACCTTACGGCGTTTTTGTCTCAAAATATCTCAGCTAAAGCGACCCTTCGGGGGACCTGTGGGGCATTGCAGCGCCGGCCCGACGAGGAGCAAAACGCCTGATGATGAAGCGTAACATCCTTCGGGTGTGTGAGAGCATCAAGAGACAAGACTTGCTCTTCGCTCTCACTAGTGGGTTTTAAAGAACCTAGGATTACTTACATAGCCCTCTTTTTCCTCTCTGCTGTTTTCCTCCCCTTTTGTATTGAGCGGGCGATGATTTCAACCCCTCAATTGGAACAGTGCCTCCCTTATTGATTTAAATGTGGCGTACAAAACATAGCACAAAATTTCAGATCATGGCCTTACTTGCAATGAGCAGCATGGTAACCCCACATCCTATGTCTACTAAACTGACCTCTCACTGTTCACAGCTCAATAGAGTTTTCTCTGTGCTCCAGGTGAAACAAAGTACATATTCCCTGCAAAGAAAGCTTTACTAACAGATAATGATGCCACTCCTTTTGGGTCATGCCGTCACAGATTTTGCACAAAAAAAAAAATGAAAGAAAATCTGTCACTCGTACATGTAAATATTGATTGAAACTTTAAAAAACCTTTTAATAATTTTTGGTGAAGCGCTTTTCCATTACTAACAAAATAAACACTACCAAACACATTGAGATGTATTGACAACCAACAAAAACAAAAGGTTAGATGTGTACTGCTATGAAAAATAACTATTTCAAGCTGTAAATTTGTTCAGCTTCTCCTTACCAGGCAACTGCAACAACCTTTCTGCTACTTGTGCATGTTTTATGTTTTACATTAGCCTCCATACTGTCACAGAATGTTTATAGAAATTAGTTATAAAAAGAATGGATTTGATGGTGGATTTCGTTTTTTTCCCCTTACTCTGAAAGTACTCCCCAAAATACAACATAACAAAACAAAAACCTTTGTGATAGTCCCCTGAAATAATGCACAAAAATAGGTTCAGGGAAGCCGACTCAATGCACTGGCGCAGAGAACAGATCCTTGCTGAACCAGTGTATATAAATTAACTGTGTTCTTTTATAAAAGAGGTAGTAACTGAAGTTTTTTTTCCAGATGTCTGCATTTGAACATGTAAAATGTTCAAATTTCCACGTAAATACAACCACACAATCTATGTTATCAGTTCAAACTTCTATTGTGTCAGTTTGTTATTTACATGGAAAAACAAGCAGTTTAGGCGGTCTAATTAGCACTTATTTTCCCCATGCATAGAAATAAAACTATAAAAGTAAACACTGGTACTAGGGAGAGGCCAGGAAAGGATGCACCTGCATGCACTATGCCCCTGATGCACGTGTCTGGATATGGTAAATATTAATACTGCACACACCGCCACGGGGTGTTTGATCCCTTTTAAATTTGGACCTTGTATCAGATCCCACCACAGACCCGCACATTAGCCATGAAAAAGAGGCAAGCGTGACCGGAAGAAGGGCTGGTGTTCAGATGTTTTCCTTATACTAATGGAAGGACGCCATGTTTTTGGTGTATACTAGCATGCCACTAATAAGTGCATTTTTTTTAAAGTTGTGCCACAAATCAGTGCATTATGGGAACTGTAGTAATTGCGTGATACATTAGTACTCTGTGGTATAGTATTTGCTTTACATCGCAAAAAATTGAACACACCTGTTAATAAGAAACTGAATGAAAACTGCATTTCGTGTTGTGCAGGTAAGAGGGCTGGGAAACAGTGTCTGCAAGTCCCGAATTGAAAAAGGTAGTGTTTTGCATGCTGGGACTGTCCGTGCATACTCATTATAAAACATATGAAAGCCATCAAACACCCAAAATACAGAGTGCTGCTGTATATATCGGGAGGTAGGTAATAACTTATGGAAAAGAACATTTATTAAGCCGTGGCTTTTTAGACAACTCTGTAATGCATGCTATGCGGCATGCTGGCAATATGAATAAGGTAGAGAGCGCCTTCTAAGGGTTCCAGCAAAGGTTATCGCACTGCTGATGGATGCAGATTTTACCCAGGCTGCAATAATTAATATGGCACTAGAGAAACTTAGGAGCAATATTGCAGCATGCAGACTTCCCTACTACCATCAAAATAAAATGCATCCATTAGGGAAGGTTACACTGCCAGCACATGAATGATGGATTGTCGTGGAAAATCTTTTCAGCAAATTGTAGCTCAAGACAATGCTATTTGTCTTTTAGCTTAAAGATTATTGGCTTTGAGGGAAGTAAAGTAACTTTAAAGAAACCCATTAAACTCCCTCTTGCGGTCAACCAGAATGCAGTGCTCCGCAGGTTCAAACTCATACATGACATCTGTCTACTAGTGGCTATTCGCATAGAAAACAACCTGGCATCCCCATACCCCACATTTCAGCACAACACACTGCAATAAAAATAAGTAGTCCTCAAAGGAACATATCAAAACATACAGTGTAACGGAAACTGTAGTTTAGCGGTGCTCCTGGGCAAAAATCGGAAGTGATGTTTCGGGAGCGCAAACCAATGAGGAATCAGCAAAGAAGAGCGATGCAGGAGTGTACCAATGACAAGCACAGGCAGGATTAAACTCCGTCTAGTGATTACAGCAGGTCTTCCAGACAGCGCATGTGCGTTGCCAAGGCTTGACTAAAAAATGACAGGTATATATATATATATATATATATATATATATATATATATATATATATATTTAACATCAAGAACTTCGTAACTGGGTAACTACTTTGTTTTGAGATATCACCTTTTGAAAGTATACAGAAATACACTTACATTTGGGGAGTTATCACTGTTTTGCAGTGTAAAGACATACACTGGTATTTGTATCTTTAAAGCTGTAATGTTATCCTATGGGCAGGAAACACATACTGCACAGGGGTACTTAACAGCAACTTACTGGGCTGTTTTTCTGGATTTAAAGTTATGTGTAGGGAAAGGTCAATGGCAGCACCAATAGGCCACCTCAGGCAGCTCTGGGGAGTCCGGGTGAAAATGTGCTTTCAGCATTGGGTGCCCAGTTTAAATCAATGGGAAACGGTTTGTTTCAAAAGAGGCTGCAAGTAGGGACTGGGTCCAGTCTGGGCGAGCCCACAGGGGGGGCTCAGTCCTTGAGCATCTCTGGCCCACTGGAACTCGAGCTGGAGGACTCTTGTGCAGTGGTGCTTTCTCCAGGAGGTCGCACCGCGTGAGGCACACGTGGTTTTTGGTTGCCTGCAAAAAACAGACAAGCTGCAGGCGGGGACTGTGGCACCAGTCAGTTCAAACTAAAGATGGTGCTCAGCTCCTGAGGCTCTCTGTGCCTCCGGGGTACCGTCAGATCACAGCAACTCGGGCTGGTGGGGCTCGGTTTCAGTGCTGCTTTGTCTGGTAGGGTCGCGATGGCAGAGGCTCTCGTTGTCAGTCCTTTTGGTATCTGCAACAGTGCAGGGAAGCAGCTCCTCTGTTCCAAGGGAGATATTGTTGGACAGCTGAAGTTATGGGTCACTCCTACACAGCTTTTGAAGGTGACACCGCTTTTTGGTAAAGCCAGGTCCGTGCAATTGTAGGGGACATCAGGCAGGCTGGCAGGGTTGGAGCCGAGTCAAGTGCTGCTCCTCAGTTCTTGCGTCGTGGGCTCTGCTTTGTCTTTCTTTCATATTCAGGCAGATAAATCTGATTGCATGAAGTCCACCTAAATGCTCAATTTCGGGGCGTTAAGGGAAGAGAAGAGTAGAAACCAATAGGCTACTTACTTCTGGGATCACTACTCCCACTACATGCCCACTTACTGTGGGAAGTGGGCATCACCCTGTTCCAGAGTTTCTAATTTCACCACACATAAAGGACAAGTTACTTACCTTTGGTAACGCCTTATCTGGTAGAGGCATGATTTAGCTACAGATTCCTTAATTAAGAATTTTCCAGACGACAGGCTGGATCCGGAAGCCTGACGTCATCTGCGTTGTCTCTGCCATTGTGAAGTCCGCATCACCAATATAGCTGCAACCTCGGCATGCTGGCGTTACTTACTTTTTACTATTTTCCACACCAAGAACGCAGAGGCATGAAGTGCACTGACATTGGTGTCATTCTGAAAAACTAGGGACCTGAAAGGGAACAGCCCTGACCCTAAAAACCTGTCCGAAGTGCGGGAAGGATGGGTGAGTGGGTAAGGAATCTCAGGCTAGATCATGTTTCTACCAGATAAGGCGTTACCGAAGGTACGTAACTTGTCCATTTGATTGAGACATCTTGCCACAGATTCCTTACTTTTGAATAGATACCCAAGCAATACCATCCCTGGAGGAGGGACTGCAGACAAGATAGACCATGAAGTCCAGCAGGACAGAGCGACCAAACAGGAGTGTGGAGAGATGCACATTTTGCTACCTAACAAATGTGGAGGACTGGGACACCACATTGCAATGCCGTGGCAGCAGCCTTAGCTCTGGTAGGATGAGCCTTTAAGCCTTCAGGAGGCTGCTTTTTGGCCAGAGCATAGCAGATTTTGATGCAAATGACAACCCATCGAGAGATCATCCTTTTCCGCACCGCACAACCCTTCTTCGCTCTCAAATACCCTACAAAGAGTTGCTCATCCATCTGGAACTCACTCGTGAGGTCAAGGTAGAGCGACAATGATCTTTATGGGTCCAGACGGTGGTTGCTCCTCTTCTATAGAGGAGCGTAGAAAGTGGGCAGGGTGACTGATTGCACAACGTGGAATGGTGTAACCACTTTTGGTAAGAAAGAGGCACTAATGCGAAGCTCTAACTTATCAGGAAAGATGGTCAGATAAGGAGGTATGGATGACAGAGCCTGCAATTCGCTTACCCTCCTAATAGATGTTATTGCCACTAAAAAGGATGTTTAAATAGCAAACAGTTGGAAGGGGGAGTTGTGCAAAGGTTTGAACCAGAGCACACATCAGGAAGGTGAGAACCAAATTAAGGTCCCACTGAGACATGATGAAAGGGGTAGCGGAAAACATAGGTACAAGCTCCTTGAGAAATCTATTTACAATAGGGGATTTTAAGAAAGAGGGCTGGTCTGGAAGCCTCAAAAAGGCAGACAGGGCTGAAAGGTACCTGCTTGGCAAGGGTCAGAATAAAGAGTAACACCTGAGAGAGGGAAGCAGTCTTGGTGGAGGGCTGTCTGGACACCATAATAACATTGCAAACTTCGGGAGGAAGGTCGAATTCTATTAACTGTCGCCCCTCAATCACTGTGCAAGAAGGTATAGAGTTAAGAGGTTCGTTTGGAGGACCCTCCCTGTTGCTGAAACAGAAGATCCTCCCGAAGAGGCAGCCTGTTCGGGGGATCAATGCTCAATTGGAGAAGCTCAGTATACCAGACTCTCCATGCCCAGTCCGGAACCACAACAATGACTTGGGCCTGGTTGCTCCTGATCTTCTTAAGCACTCTGGGCAGGAATCGTATGGGCAGAAAGGAGTACAGGAGGCCTGAGCTCCACTTGTGACAAAAAGTGTCTCTGAGTGAGAGCCGCCTTGGAAACTCCAATGCACAAAACTGCGGACATGGGGTGTTCTCTGCGGAGGCGAACAGATCTAACCAAGGCTCTCCCCACTACTGAAAGAGACCTTGCACCACCTCCGGATGGAGACGCCATCCGCTACGCGTTGACGGCTGAGTTTGTCCGCCCTGGCATTTAGGAAACCTGCAAGGTGTTGAAACACCAGGGATATGTCCTGCTGTTCCAGCCATATCCAGAGACGGACGGCCACTTGACAAAGGGTCCACAACCCCACCCCACCCTGTTTGTTGCAGTACCACATGGCGGTGGTGTTGTCCGTGAACACTTGAACCAGCTTTCCCTTGACTAAAGGAAGCCTCTCAATACCAAGCAAATCGCTCGTAGCTCCAGCAAGTTGATGTGGAGTCCGGTTTCCACCGGAGACCAAAGTCCTCTTATCTCCACCTCTCCCAGATCCCAGGAGTGACACATTGTCACTACTGTGTGATCTGGTTGGGGAAGGGAGAGAGATCTGCCTCTGACCTAATCGCAGTTGGTCAGCCACAACTGCAGGTCCTGAAACAAGGTTGACCAAATGTTGAAAAAGGCCTGTCAAAAAATGACATAGGGTAGCTCTCTTCACGGATCTGCGCTAACTGGAGCAGAAAGAAAAGAACTGACGTCAGCACGCTAAGGTGGCGCCTATAAAGGTGACATGGATGTCACAACGGCAGAGACTCTTCTTCCGACGTCACGGGGAGCCGACCAACACCACCTACTGGTGTGCAAGGGTACTGCTCAAAGAAAATTCTTACGGATCCAGTCTGCCGCCTAGGAAATTCAAAGGTAAGAAATCTGTGGCTAAATGTCTCTATCAGAAATGGTGGAATTCTTTCTTTCATGTTCACTTCAGGTAGCCCACCCTAGGGGTCTGACTAGCCTAGAGGTGCAACAAGCCTCCTTGAATAGCTAATTTCCCACCTTCCCACCTGTCCTGGTGCCAAATGGGCCTCAGGGCAGAAAGCATGTTGGGGGGAAGACAGGATCACATAGCAAAGGCAGTGTGCTCTTTGAAGCTCCCTTCCTTGACATGCTAATTTACTAGCCTTCCTGCTGGAGGAGGTGTATACCCGTCCTGCCAGAGCAGGCATTGTTTCTGACCTCTGAGTGCGGAGCTATCACTTCCTAGGGGGTCAGAAACTTTAGAAACTCATCTGTGGTGGCAGGCTGGACAGGGCTAGTCAGCCAGCAAAAAAGAGGACTAGTAGGGTTCAGGGGTACCTTTATGTACCCTCTGGGTGCATGTATTAATAAATTCATCACTGGAATCAGTGTGGGTTTATTAATACAAGGTGTTTGATACCAAACACCATATGTTTCCATGAAGCCATTATGTAACTGGGTAACTCATTTTGGCCAGTGCCAAGTCCATACCTTAAGATGGCTTCCCAGTTCACTTGTAATATCTAGAAATTTAACTAGACATCACAGGGGCATATCTACTCATGCAGATATGTCCTCCCATAAAATATAATGCACCCTGCATTAGGGCTCAAAGGCCTGCTATAGGGGTGACTTACTTATATTAAATGCAGTCACTTTGGCATGGCACACAGGAGAGTACATGTCATGTTTTCATTTCATGTTTGCACCATGTCATGCAGCCTGCATTGGCAGTCTGTGTGGTCTTTTTGTGTGGGTTCCTTAGACTGGCATGAGATATGCTGCAGCCCTTAGAAACCCTCTTTAGTACATAGGCCCTAGGTACCAGGGAAATAATTTACTAGGGGCTTACGGGGGTGCTAAAGTCCTGCGTCAACTGTAAAACAATCAGACATTTTTTTGTATTAAGGGAAGAACACTGGCACTGAGGTCTGGTTAGCAGGCTTCAGTTCAGCGTCAGAGTTGAAAATCAGCATCCAGTAGCTAAAAAGGGGGCAAAAATTATGGGGGAGGGGAGAGAGACATAACTGCAACCAAAAACCCATTTTCCTATAGGGGACATCTTCCGGAGAAAAAGTCGGTCAAAAAGTGACTGAGGGGAGGGCATCCGGATTGGTCCTGATGGCGCGGAAAAAATCTAATTGTTATCAGCGCATTGGGGTGGTGCAGATATAGGCACAGCGCACGTCACTTCTGGCGTGGGTAACGCCAATGATGCCACAGAGCCAAATGATGCCACCTACATGGCGCACAAGGAGATTGCTCAAAAACGTCTGGATCCAGTCTGAC
This sequence comes from Triturus cristatus, assembly GCF_964204655.1. NCBI lineage: Eukaryota > Metazoa > Chordata > Amphibia > Caudata > Salamandridae > Triturus > Triturus cristatus. The sequence goes on along the minus strand of NC_140592.1, from coordinate 460,197,546 downwards.
GCCTGGGGAATATTCTAAGGTAAGAAACCTGCAGATAGTGGCCTTTATCAGATACTGCCACCACATAGTCATCCCACTCAGAGCCTGCATCATCTTCCTCCAGATCATTGTCAGAATATACATCCTGAATGGTAACTGCTGGAATGATTCTGGTGGAAGATCTTGAGGTCTCAATTATATTCCAGGCCTCTTTAAAGAATGTAACACCTGATGAGTGTGTGGAGATATGGTAGATTGTGGAACAGAGGAAGACGGTGGAGGAGCCTGTGGAACAGATGGTTCAGGAAACCTCTAGTAATAATCCATCGTGCTAATTTATTTTTACAACCAATAACTAAAAACTCATATGCAAACCATTTTAACAGTTGTACATCCCTTTTACAATGCTTTAGGACTCCACAGTAGGGCATCAGCCCCACTCTTTGAAGACCACTTCCCTACACAGTTTAAGACTGCTTTGGCTCTATTTCACGGTATTACACCTTGTACAATCAAAATACATTGTATTTACATACTGTGGTTAGGCGTCTCAGGGAGCTGAAGCGTTCTTCCCAAGCAGCAGCAGTTTTGCGGAAGGCCTCATGCCGCCGAATTAGCTGCTCCACCTCATCCACACTGTTCCCCAACTCTCTGCTCTTTATAATTGGCTCCTGGGCAGTTAGCCAAGCATCAGCTACGACTGCTTCCTGGGCAAACTGGTGCACCTCCAGCACTGCAAAAGAGGAACATGAGGAGACAATGAGGAGACAATCTGAACTAGTTTACTGAGTAACTTGATATACAGGTAATCTCCTCAAGATATAAATGATGCATGTCACAGGCAGTCTTGCTTTTTTTTGGTGTGACTAAGAAACAACAAGCTTGTATAATACACAACTTTGTAAGAGCATCAAGATCCCTTTTTCAGTTGTATACGTATATTTGGCAACTTTTATCTTAAAATATGTAAACATTTTGACATAGGTGAGAGTAAAACAGTTAAATACATATTAGTACACACAGGGCAAATGGTTTCTTACCTGTATCCTAGTTCTCTCCCAGGCGACTCTCCAATTGAAATCATAAGCAATGAACAGTGCCGGAATCCCAGGGCAGTTCTTTCAAATATATCTTCTTTAGTGTAGAAATTATCGCCGGAAGGCCAAGAATAGCACACTCTTTGATAATAAACATATTTTGCAGTCTATAAATCAGGCTATATTGGCCAACGACTTTATGTTACATTAAAAAAATATTATTCAAAACTAGGAAAAGTTTCCGGGAGCTGTGTGATTTTTCCTTATAAATCTCCTTTGCAAACTTTTTTTAGAGGATAAGGGAAGGAAAACTAGGGCAATGTGCACATATAGGCTGCAGTTCTGTAGAGATGAAAACTGACACTGCATCTTTAAGGGCTCACAGCCCTTCAGTATCCTAACATGCCTAGCAGGTGGCAATTTCCTCAGTACTTTTTTACAGAGCAAAAGAGAGGATAACTAATGAATTGTACCATGTCTATTAATAATGTTTCTCTCTACCACCGGGGAGGAGGGGGGATTGCTCATGATTTCAATGGAGATTCCCCTGAGAAAGAACTAGGATTGCAGGTTAAGAAACCGTTTTTCTACCTTAGGAGATCTCCACTGACAATTATAAGTAAGGCTCCCTGTTTTCCGTTTTTACTGATTTTTACAGATAAATACAGACAGAAAACAATGTGTTTTCTTTCAGCATTTATTTTTAAAAGTGGATAAATACAGAAAATTGTGCTTCTTTTAAGTGACTCTCCGTGCTGTCTTACATGAATTATAGGCCAGCAGCTGAGCAGATGGACAGCATGAGAAATTGAAAAACAGGATAACATTTATTTAAATAATGGCATAAGTCAACATATATTTATGGTATAATGCTAGTAGTTACCAGTGGATGTATTGTTGTGCAATATTTGGCAGCTTAAATAGCTAAAACACGACAGACATCAAAGTATGAGTGCACGTCTATCAGTTAAATAGATATGGAAATGTACAGTTTTACAACTTCATTTATACGCAAAACACAAAATAAATATGGATAAATACAGATAAAATGGCCAAAAAATAAATATGGATACATACAGACGGAAATGTCAAAAAATAAATACCATAAAACCGGGAGCCCTAATTATAAACAATGAATATAGTGGCAAGCCCATCCCTAAAAAAAGGTTGTGAAAAAGAAAAAGATGGTCCATAGAAGTAACTAAGCAAAGAGATTCCTTAAGAAAGCTTATCCTACTTGAGCTTGTGTTCTAGCATCTGAGCCCAGGCAATAGTGCCTTGTAAAGGTGTGAACAGAATCCAGGTGGCTACTTTACAGATTTCTACAATACAAATGTTTCTCATCAAAGTAGCTGTTGCCGTTTTACCTCTTTTGGTTTACAAGTCAGGATTTTGTTTGCTTTCTGATAGCATAAGACGTTGAATCCTACTGAGAAAAAAGATGGGAGTGCTGGGGGAAAACGTTTTGAGGCCTTCTATAGAGTCCTTAATAACTGGGACAATGAAGAAAAAAAAGGTTTGTGGAGGATATATACTGTAGGCAGTAATAGCTGCCAAATGGACTTTATTTAATACAAGAAAATTGTGAACCAGATCTGACCAAATGAAGTAAGTATGGAATTAACAAAATAAATGACCTTCAATAACACCTTATCTAGTAGAGACTCTACCTAGCAGCAGATTCCTTACCTTAGAATTATCAACAGATATCAGACTCGATCTAGAAACATTTTTCATGAGCAGTATCCCTCCATGCCAGTAGGTGGCATCGCTCCGTTCCACGTGGCATTGTCCGCGCTGGAAGTGACATGTGCAGTGCCTATATAGGTGCTATCCCAGCATGCTGCCGTCAGTTTCTTTCCGTGACTTTTCACGCCAATAGTACGGAGCCATAAAGTACACTAACCATTGGTGTGGAGAACTCGGCCCTGAAAGGGAAAAAATCCTGTCCATAGATGTTTATTCGCAGAGCAGGGACGATGGGTGAGTCGGTAAGAAATCTGCAGCTAGATAGAATCTCGACCAGAGAGGGCGTTACTGAAGGTAAGTAATTTGTTAATCTGATAGAGACTACTAGCAGCAGATTACTTACCTGAGTAGATACCCATGCAATTCCTCCTCGCAGGTGGGTCAGAGAAACGGTTTCACACCAAAATGTCCTGTAGGATGAACGGGCAAAGAGCCCATCCCTGCAGACCTGACTGTCCAGGCAGTAGTGCCAGGTGAGCGCGTGTGCAGAGAAGCCGCGTTGCTGTCTGGCAGATGTACAAGACCAGAACGCTGCGTGCTAATGCAGTCCTTGCAACATTAGCTCTGGTGGAATGAGCTCGCAAACCATCAGAGGGTTGCTACTTAGCCAGTGCCGAGCAGATTTTAATGCATAGCACGATCCATGGGAAGATAGTCTGTTTCTGCACAACCTTCCCCTTCTTTGCTCCAACATACCTCAAGTTCAAGTTCAAATCATCTTTATTCGAATTTTTTCAAATTCATAAAAGCAATCACATGTATACAAATCCAAATGTAAAAACAAATATATGTTTGTACAATACACAGTGTGTGGTCACAAATTATTCGACATTAAAGTTATTTCAAGGGTTTTCCATTGTTTTGCGAACATACGTTACAATTCTCAAAAAGGTGCTAACACGAAAGATCAATTCATCAGTTTCCAGGGTGAACAACAACGCATAAGACTGTTCTAAGGAAAGTGGTCTTTGTTTTTTAAAATATGGAAATAAAAACCATTTAATGTATTTTTTATAAAATTTACAAAAGAAGAAAAAATGTAAATCATTTTGTGGGCTCACTCCGTCACAAGGGCATAACATGTTTTCTGATTTTGAAGAAAAATAACCTAATGGAAAACATAATAAAAATCTGACAGTACCAGCCCTTAGACGAAGCAGTAATGATCTTTCCCAGTTTGTCATTGGTAACGTGAGATATAGAGGGATTGATTGTCTATGTAAGTCTTTGTTTATATAGACCTGGACAGTTGATTTGGTTAATTCAGCTTCCAGTCTCATATTACTATAAAGTGCGTAAAGTGCGAATTTAATTTCATTTTTATCTGTAGCCTCAATTTTGGTGGGGTCAGTGAATAGATGGCTTTTGCCCACACTACATAGTATCTTAAAGACACCAGCAAGCCACGGGATTCTCATCCCTTTCTCACAGTTTAAACAATCTCTTATAATTTCGTGGGTTAGAGAGGCCGCTGTGTTCCTCCAAATTGCCAGCCAGAACAAGGCAGGTCTTGTTGCTATAAAATCTGTTATATAGTGCAGATTCAATTCGCAATGACAGATATACTCCGAGGTGGCAATGGGGGCTCCGAGGAGTTTCCGACAAAAACAATTTTCCTCGGTTTGAATACTGGGAGTCTTAACCAAACCCCAAATCTCGGCACCGTAAGTTGCTACCGGGGCACATTGTGATTTAAAATTTTTTAAAATAGCTTTAATGGCTCCTATTTTCTTAGGCCGTGGGAGACTAAGAATAGAATTGATGGCTTTTGAGAACTTGCTCGTGGCGTGGGCCAAATGCCCACTCCACGAGCCGTTCGCAGCAAAAACCATCCCTAAATAGGAAAAATTATTTGTGGAGTATAACTTAGCAGTTCCCACCGAAATCGCATTGAGCTGTCTCTTCCCTGGTCCACAGGACATAATAAAAGATTTTTTAAAATGTACTTTGAGATCCAATTTATCCATGTGCTGTACAAAGCTTTTGACCAAGATACGCAGGGCATTCGGGGTGAGACCCAAGAGGACCGCATCATCTGCGTAAAGCAATGTTGGTAAAGGACTCCCCCTTATTTTTGGGACATCCGTAGTGGTTAGTTTTAAGGAGTTACTTAATCCATTGATATAAATAATAAACAGCAGGGGAGCTAAAACGCACCCCTGCCTAACTCCTCTTTCCACTTTAATGGCCCCAGAGGTTTCCCCCGCCATCCCAATCCTTACTTTGGCTTTTGTGTCAGTGTGCAAATAGGCCAAAAAATGTACAAGGGGGGCATCTAAACCATAGTTTAAAAGAATAGACCACAATTTTGACCTATTTACAAAATCAAAAGCGGACGATAAGTCCATAAAGGCTAGGTAAATTGTTGACGACCTGGCAATATTATATTTTCCAATTACTAAATTTAAATTTAAACATTGCTCTATCGTCCCAACCCTACTTCAGAAACCCATTTGACATGGGTCCAAAACACCTAATTCCTCTGCCCATGTATTTACTCTATTATATAGGACTCGTCCTAGTATTTTCAATGTGTTATCCAAAAGTGAAATAGGTCTATAATTTACTTGATCTGTTCTCTCCCCTTTCTTATATATTGGTACAATTATACTTGTGGACCAGGTGTCAGGCATAGCTGCCAAAGGTACACTATTAAAAACATTCGTTAAAATCGGTGCCCAAAGATCAGGTTTCCATTTAATTATGTCTATTGGGAAACCATCTGGCCCAGGGGCCTTGTTACCAAGACTTTGTCTAATAGCCACAATCACCTCGCCTAGGCTAAACTGTATAGAGCATAATTGGCCGGGTATATACTCATCATTAGCTGTTGCATTCATAGCATATACTTTAGAGAAATGATCTTCCCAACGATCACTCGGAATGATACAATTAATTGTGGATAGTTGGCTTCTCATATTACGCATTTTTTTTTACTACCGGCCAGAAGGTGGATGCATTCCTTCCTATTGCAGCGTCAGAAAGCTCCTCCCATTGCTCTCTCAAAATTACTGCCTTACGTTCTTCTATTGCAGACTTATATTCATTTCTTGCCGCCCTAACCTCCAATTGGGATCTTGGTTTTGCATTCAATGCTTTACGCAAGGCCCTATTGGCAACAGAACAATTTCTATCAAACCACCTAGGGTCTTTACCTATACTATGTTTAGGCACGGTTAGGAAGGTTTTTATAACTGTACATAAACTGGTAAAATCATCAATTATCCTTTGGTTATTCCCGTCTAAGGATGTGCATGAGTCAATTAAAACTTGGTACTTATTTATGACGTGCTCAACCACTTTTCCACAATCAACCCCCCTCCATTTCAACCTCAAATTGTTTGTGGCGGGGCTAATGTCTCTAGCGCCTGGAAAACTAGTAAACACTGGCGAAGATCCCAATTTAATTTTGGCCACTAGTGCATTATGATCGCTAAAAGCAGTTTCCAGGACCTCGGCTGTTACGAGGCAATCAATTAGCTCAGATGACATAAAAATGTAGTCAATAGTTGAGCTATAATCTCTGCCTCTAAATGTCGGGACGCTAACAGTTGTGGAGATATAGTTTATGTCCATCACGTTAGTTAGAGCATATTCACAAATAAAACAATCCAATTCTGTGCCGCGTTTAAATGCGCGGTCATTATGCATATCTCCTTCTATTATTTTGGATTTGATAATTTTAGCATTAAAATCCCCTGCTAAAATGATCCTATTACCTCTACTGTTATCTGATGGTTCAATAATGTCCGATAAAAATTTAAAAAGTTGTATACAATTTTTGTTTGGGATTGAGTAAAAATCATTGTTATAAAAATTAATCACGTAGATGGGTACCTTCCTTTTGTATTCGATAACCTGAATATTAGGGTTATTGGTGGGTATTAACTTTATACTACCACCTGCTGTTATCCTAACACCAATCAACAGCCCACCCTTAGGGCGGCCATAATCATTCTTAGTTGCAAACACACTGTTGCAATGGAAGCCTTCTATCTGGAGGTCGATAGTAGCCCAAGTCTCCTGGAACATTATTATATCTTTATCCTGTAATATCCCTAGCCAATTGGAATCCAACAGTCTAGATTCTAGCCCTGCGACATTCCAGCTAAGGATATTCAAGTTCGTATTGGGTGACTTATCTGAGGGGAGTTTTACACTTTCTCCAAATTCCATCCCCATGCTTAAAGATCTATATCTGGGCTTAACAGTCCCTTCGCTACCTCTAGTGTTTCCCATTACGGCAGTCCCTATATTATTTATTTCTACAATTGACATACATTGTGTAGTAGATGCTACAGCTGCATCTATAACTATATTCCTATTTTCCAGAGTTGGTTTTGAGTGGCTATAAACCATCTGTTTAGCTCTACCATTATTCAAAATCTGACCCTCCCACTCTCTGATTGAGGAATCAATAGGGACTATGGGTCAATCTACAGACTCCAGACAACTAAACCTATTAAAAGTCGGGATCCCTCTGTAGTCTCCCAAAAAGTTTCTATCACTTTGGTTCCACAATCCCCACTCTCTCTGTTTCCCCCTCCAGTTCCGATAACCTATTCTACTCCAATTTCCATCATCATAGCCTGACCCGGGACAACTCATGGAGGGATAAAAGAAAGCAAATCTTTTTGTTTCAATACGCTCATTACACCCTAAATTCCTCCATGAGCATATATAATCTACAGTATTTGGGTCTTCAAAATTAATGATTACGCAGTCACCATGGGTCTTTTTCTCCTCTTGCCCTATCCATGGTACTCTACGTACCATTAGAATCCGGCTTGATCGATGCAGGGGTAATGGGCGATTAATGTTGAGCCAATGCTGGACTTTATTCTTTAATGACCAGCTCGATTCCTCAGTATGACCTGCCATTTCTGGGACCCCTGTCATAATCACCACATAGGGGCTTGCTTCAGGTGGCAAATTAAATGTATATCTATCCCCTTTCGCGCCCATATCCTGGGCCCTTTTAGGAAATGTAGTGTCATTAGATAAGGTGTTTTCCTGTCTATTGGGTTCATTTAAAATAGGCGATTTATCGACCGCTTGCTTATCTGGGGCCTGTAAGGAACTTAATTGTGCATTCGGGGGTTTATCCCACAGAATAGGATCAGTAGGTTTAATTTGTGTTCCCCCAATCTTTGGGACCCCATGCTTAAGGGAATCTTTTGAGGTAGGACTTAGTGTAGCCAAATGTTTTTCAATTTGTGTCAGTCTGGACTCTATAGGGGACAGATAAGTTTTAAAAAGATCCCCAATTCTTGTCAACAGCTGGTTATTTATTTCACAATTAATACATTTATTACATTTATCGCAAGTTCCACCCAAGATATTAGAAGACTTTTTACTTTGGGCATCCGAAACTGCATCTATCACATCTGATTGATTATCCCCTTTGCCATTGTTTCCATGATGATTTGGTTCTTTCCCTTGCTTTCTCTTGGGCATAGAGGATTTTTTAGTTTTTGGCATAGTTATCGGTTTTATTTGTTTCCGTATGGCACCCTCCCTCCTGCCTCTTAAGGACCTCGAACTTATCTCAACTGGCGTAATACTAATAATTAATTCCGGAGACTTTTCCAGTGCCAAACTTAATTGTGAGTCTGTCAATAGGTGTGATACTGACAAATCGACCTCGTTTGGTATACCATGTACTTCTACTATTGTGGAAGCACTATTTTTATTTTTACCCTGTAGTGGAGTTTTGGCTAACGCAAGTGATCCCAGGGATGATCTTCTTGCCATAGCTAAGTCTTGGGAGACTCTGCGCTCCAAAAGGCTGAAGCCTTGATCTAAGGCTTCATTAGCCCTTATGATAAAATTATCTATTGGGCCTATCCCCAGTACTCCACTACCAGTTGGTTTATTCCTGCTGCCCTTTGTAGACATAATACTAACGATTATTTGGTTAAATCAACTACAGAGGGATAATTAAGTTGTTATGAGAAAAATCTATGGGAGGAGATACCTCGCAATCCCAATTTATTATAAGGCAAAATCTATGGGAAGAGATACCTCGCAATCCCGATTTGTTATAAATGGAAAAATATAAAATACAAAGTGTTACACGATTACAGACTAAAATGCTGGGCAAATAAAACCATCAGACACAATATCACATAGGTAGAGAATACATCACAATGTTTAAAATACAAATGCAGAATAGGAGTAGGGTCAGAATAAGGTGGCTTATGCTGATAAATAAATACAATATTTAAAAACAGCTCGCCTCCAAAGTATAAAGTGCAAATGCAGGGGAGGATAGGATAAGGCCAGAAAAGGCTTAAAATAGAAGGGTCGTGCAAAACGTGCAAATGCAGCGCTTAGGAGAACAATAAGCCTCCAAAATTTAAGGTGCGAATGCTCAAAAAGATGACTCGTATTAACAGAGTCGCATATAGTACTTATAGACTACAGGCCTATATAAGCAGAAAATAGTGCGCCGCAGTAAGATCATAAATAAATAAATACTCACGAATACAAGGAAACAGAGTAGGATCAAATGTTAGCACCCTACAAGCTAGGATAACCACAATAAAACAAAATAAAATATTGCAAACAAAATATCCAAGAGCAAATATGGCCAGGCAATACAGCTAGATCCACGATGACAGACTAGACAGCCTCATCTGTGGGACGGTTACCATATATATCATAATATGTACGTTACTTGGTCCGTGGCCCACCTTTGCCTAGATTAGCATGAAGTGATACTCTGAGTATGTACGTCACGGAGCATATGTTAGGGATATGGCCCAGCCCAGCCTCTACCGGCCCCGCCCTTGTCCCGGGCTTATCCCGCGACGCGGGGAATGTCCTCTCGATTTATGCGCCTCCTGGCGCGAACTGGGTGTTTGCGGTGGCGGCTTCCTGCCGCAGGGGCTCGTGGGGCTTGTAGTACCTCCCTCACTGCGGCCGCGCTGATGGAATGAAACGCGGCGGCGGGGAGAGACCCTCGGTAACACCAAAAGTACGAGGTAGCAGCGAAAAGATCACTGACCAGGTAGGGACCCAAGTTTTAGGTCAGCAGAGCGCCCGCTCAGCCGGGAATGTCCTCTCGATTTATGCGCCTCCTGGCGCGAACTGGGTGTTTGCGGTGGCGGCTTCCTGCCGCAGGGGCTCGTGGGGCTTGTAGTACCTCCCTCACTGCGGCCGCGCTGATGGAATGAAAAGCGGCGGCGGGGAGAGACCCTCGGCAACACCAAAAGTACGAGGTAGCAGCGAAAAGATCACTGACCAGGTAGGGACCCAAGTTTTAGGTCAGCAGAGCGCCCGCTCAGCCGGGAATGTTCTCTCGATTTATGCGCCTCCTGGCGCGAACTGGGTGTTTGCGGTGGCGGCTTCCTGCCGCAGGGGCTCGTGGGGCTTGTAGTACCTCCCTCGCTGCGGCCGCGCTGATGGACTGAAACGCGGCGGCGGGGAGAGACCCTCGGCAACACCAAAAGTACGAGGTAGCAGCGAAAAGATCACTGACCAGGTAGGGACCCAAGTTTTAGGTCAGCAGAGCGCCCCGACATACCTCACGAACAGTTGGTTGTCCACCTGGAACTGTTATGTGCGGTTAAGGTAGAACGAACACACTCTTTTTGGGTTGAGTTGGTCGAGTTGCTACTCTTCCTTAGAGGGATACGGTGGAGCGTTAAATGTAGGCAGGGTGATGCATTGGCTTACATGAAAGGGAGTGACCACCTTTGAAAGGAAGAAAGCTCTAGTGTAAAGAATCAGTTTGTCCAGGAAGATCTAAAGGTAGGGAGGCAAAGACAACAAAGCTTGGCGCTCAGTGACCCTCTGGGCGTATGTTATAGCCACGAAGATGGCCATGTTGATGGTAAGAAACCTGTTAGTCACACACACATGAGCAACTGATTACTCCGAAGTGTTTATGGGAAACCATCTAGTTCCCATTCAGTATCAGGATTTCCAGGTGTCACATCTGCCTAGTTCTTGCTCCTAGGAAGGGTATCCAAAGATACTGGAGTAGACACCTCACTCACTTATCGTGACATGCTTCATCATCACCGCCTATCCACACCCTGGTAAGATGATGAAGCATGTCACGATAAGTGAGTGAGGCGTCTACTCTTCTAGGAGTAAGAACTAGGCAGAGGTGACATACTGACATATCGCATTCTTGGCAGTGGTGAACAAATATAACCAAGGCTCTCCCCACTGCTGAAAAAAACCTTGCACCACCTCTGTATGGAGATGCGTTTTGTGATACGCTAGGCATCTTCTGCTGAGTTTTTAGCCCTGGCTTTCAGAGAGCCCACCAGATGTTGAACTACCAAGGATATCCCATGACGTCCCAGCCATGATCAGAGGCATAGGACCTCTCGACAAAGGATGCACGACCCAACCTCGCCCTGTTTATTGCAGTACCACACATAAGTGGTGTAGTCTGTGAACACCTACACTAGCCTTCCCTTGATGGAGGATAGAAAGACTGTCAACGGCAGACGGATTGCTCAGAGCTCCAGCAAGTTGATGTGGAGTCCGGATTCCGCAAGAGACTAGAGGCCACTGACCTCCACGTCTCCCAGATGGCCTCCCCATTTAAGGAGTGACGCATCTGCCACTACCGTCAGAACTGGTTGGGAAGAGAGAGGGGTTGCTGCTGGCCCAACTGCAGTTTATAAACCACCAATGCAGATCCTTTGCAGTTCCCTCTGATGCACCGCCCACCAAAACTTCTGGTTCCACAGCAGAGCCTGCATATGCCAACGGGCATGTGTCACAAGTAGGATGCAGGAGACCATGAGGCCTAGAAGCCCCAGAGTTAGTCTTACATAACCCAGGATAGAGGCTGAATCATCAGCATCATAGCCTGAATATCCTGGACTCACTGTTCGAGAAGATAAGCCCGAAACTGCAAAGTGTCCAGAACAGCTCTGATGAAAGGGAGCATCAGAAAGGGAGTCAGCTGTGACTTTGGCACATTGATAGTGCATCCCAGTGAGTTTAGGAGGTCCGCAGTAGTCTGGAGGTGGGAAACGACTGGCTGTTGAAGGTGGACTTGCTCCAGGCACTCGAGATAGGAGAAGACTGGAACACCATATCTCTGCAGATGAGCAGCAACCACTGCCATCACCTTGGTGAACACCGAGGGTCCCTGGTATGGCCAAATGGGAGCACGGCAAACTGAAAGTGCTAGTGGCTCACTGTGATCTGCAGGTAACGTCTGTGGGCAGATAGGACTGGAATGTGGGAGCATGCGTCCTGCAAGTCTTTTGCTACCATCCATTATCCCAGGTACAGGGCAGACAGGACTTGAGTGAGATGAGCATTTTGAATTTCTCCTTTTGAGGAAGAAATTGAGAAGGCATAGATCTAGGATAGGAAAAATGCCGCTTTATCTCTTTTGGGCACCAGAAAGTAGTGGGAACAATAACCAAAACCTACTTCTGTTGTCAGGACCCTCTCTATGGCTTCCTTGCCATGAGAGCTGCCACTTCCTGGCGGAGTAAGGAGAGATAGTACTCCATCAGACTGTCACAAGAGGGTGGCCTGGGTGGAAAAGTAGCCACGAAGGGGAGGGAGTAGCCCCTTCGGACAATCTAGAGAACCCAGTGTTCTGATATTATCGATCTACAGTGGTGCAGATGATGGAATATCCTGCCTCCCACTGGTTGCCCTTGATAGTTAGAGGGCGAACTACAGAGGTTTTGAGGCTGCAGCTTCTGGAGGGTGGTGGACTGGCCCGATAACTGGCTGCCCGACCCAAAGTCTGGGGGGACCGTGTCCTTGGCCACACAGAGTCTGGAGACCTTGCGTGCCATGGCAGCTAGGTGTGTAAAGACCCAACTGGAAGCCACAAAATGAGCAAAAGGCTGATTGGGGTTGGAAAGGGGCTGCAGACAGGCCCAAGCACCTGGCTGTAGCTCTGGTATCCTTGAAGCGCTCTGGTGCTCAGTCCACCCTGTCTCTGAAGAGAGGAGAGCCAGCAAAGGGCATGTCCATAAGCAAAGCTTGGTCTTCCCCTAAAAATCAAGTCATCTTCAGGTGGACGTGGGGCCGTAGCGAGTCCGCCATGTCGAGCCCACATGATGAAAAGACATTCGTTGGAGGAGATTTTTCCAATGACATCACGATTTGCAAGATTATTTTGCTTTGAGTAGAAGGGTGATCTTGTCTTCCCAATTGCTTGAGCATTGACTCCACTGGTCTTCCAGACACTGTTGTAGTGGTCTCTTGTGGAGACGGGCATTCGGTGTTAGAAAGATGCAGGATGCCAATGAGCCCTGAAGAGAGGACACTTGTCTCACCGTTGGATGGGAAACTTTCATTAGAGAATGGATAACAGTCTCTCCTGCGAAGGATACAATTTCGCTTTTATGGTATTGAAAGTTGGCACTAGGTAATGAAGAGACTCCACTGGTGATGTGATACATTTCTGGTGATTGATGTGTAGGCCTAATTGATTGAGAGTAGTGACAACTACTTGTTAATGCTGTAGAGATTGTTGGTGCCTTAAAGCCTTGATAAGCCAGTTGTCTAGATGAACAAGTTACTTACCTTCAGTAACGCATTATCTGGTAGAGACTATCTAGCTGCAGATTCCTTACCTTTGAATTTTCCAGGCGTCAGGCTAGATCCGGAAACTTTTGCTGAGCAATACCCCTTGCGCGCATCGTCGGGTGGCTTCATTCGGCTCTGCGTGATGTCGTCGGCGTCGGTAGTGTCGGTTATGACGTTGCGGTGCCTATCTAGGCGCAACCGAGGTCTGGATTTCCTAAAAAAATGGCTTCCCCAAATTACAGGTCTCTCCTTCAAAAAAGTATTTGAATTGGAAAGGGCTCACCGAGTACCATCATTCAGACCCACGAACAGGAATATCACCAGACAAATCGTATGCCACCCTCTAAGATTTCAACATGCAGAAATGATTCTCAACTATGTACTCAACAATAACTATATCCTATGGCAAGGTCAGAAAGTCTACGTTTCCCAGGACTACTCCAGACCTACTTTAGAGACAAGGAAGTGCTTCCTAGTTCTCAGATCCAACCTCAAGTCTCTAAATCTACTATCCTTGATCATTGGTTCGACAAAATGTAAAGTTTTTGACCATGAGAAACACCATATTTTCACCAATCCAAACGACCTGCCGATATTTCTAGATGACAAGAGTTCTACATTAATGGACACAGGACCTGCTCCTGCTTCTACTGGTGCTTCTACTATTGCTTCTCCCACAAATACATGAACCTATATCACTACTGTGCTCCTCGCTCTATATCCTTTTATAATTCCATATTCTGCATCTAAGGGGTTCTAACTTAATGTAGTCCATTCAGACCTCGAAGTGTATGTACTATTCCATGACTGTATGATTGTACGTTTGTATTTCCCGTCCCACAGACCCTATGGTCTCTCAGAGTTTTCAACGAGAACCTCAGATGCAGCACAGCATACACCTTAACATATATCATATGATTTCATAACATTTACCATTTCGCATAACATACAACAATCACAGCATATATCACTACAGTATAATGTTACCTCACATCACTCTACAACTCTGCACATCATATAGTTTCACCACTCCTTCTTGGTTCTGAGTATCGCTACACCACTATATCTCTACACCACATCTCGCTAGATCAGAGGGGGTCGCGCATTTCCAGGCCTCACTTCTGCCTGGAATTTAAAACATGTGCTCTTCCTTTTGAAAACCGGGGACACGGTGGTTAAAATGCTGCAGCTAAAGTTAATTGTCTCCTGTGCTGTGAAAGGCTGGGCTTGACCTGAAACAGTCCTAATCTGCAAATGTAAATGGTGCTTGGGAGCGGTTCTGGCTTTAATGGATTTGTGATGGCAAAGATTTTTTTTTTGTGGTATTAAGAAGAACTGGGCTGTGAAGTGCATGCTTTTAATTGCTTTTAATTGCTTAGTACCTCTGAGGAGGTGTTAAATGGACAGTTATGCAAACAGAAAATGCATTACTTATGTTCTGGTATTACTAAAATCTACACTTTGGAAGCCTCATAATATCCTAAAACTATTTGCACCGTTTGTAGCAGTCTACCTTATAATGTGTGTAATACAAGAATAAAATAATGACTTACACTTTCACAGTGCTTTCTGTCACAGGCTTTGACCTTGTAGCACTAAAAATCCACAAGTCAATATTCCCCACTGCACCAACCAAATTTAGGGGCAGATTTACAAGGAACTGATGCCTCTGCATAGATGTGTTAGTTTCTTTGCGCCAGCGCCAAATGTCCTTGCGCCGCAATGGATGCCCTGTATTTACAATACAGTGCTCCATGGCACAAGGATTTATAGATGCATCAGAAATACTGACGCACCTGTTGGCACAAAAGTGACGCATCGCTGGAATTGCTCATGAAAGTGACGCAACTCCAGCAATGCTCCACAACAGATAGATGAGTCTCACACAAAAAGCCCTGCATCATTCCTTACGCCTGGCCTGAGAAGGTGTAGGGATTTTGAAGCAGTGAACACGTAGAGTGACGCAGTGAAATGTTGTAAATTTCACTGCGTTAGTTCTACATGGCTTTTTGCGTGGGAACACCTGGCCTGCATTCATTACACCTGGTGCAGGTATAATGTGACGCAGGGCTTTATAACGTGCCGCATCTCCCTAGATGCGTCACATTGTAAATTGGCTGAATTGTTTGCGCTGCTGTTGCGTCAAAAAAGTTACGCAATGCCAGCTCAAAGAGGCGCATGGGGCTTGTAAATCTGCTCCAAAATTCTGTGGCTCTCTGGTTACACACAGACCTCTGTAGTGCATTAACTAATAGCGATTTCCTAATGTACTACAGTGCATTTCCTACTGAGTATCATCTTCTTAAAATTTGTTTTTCATTTAAGCTACCCATTATTTTATATGTAGCTACCTGATGGTGAAAGTCCTAAAAACAACTAGCAAACTATTTTGGGGCTGATTTATGAGAGGCTTGAGCCGCCAGAGCGTCATTTTTTTTAAGCTCCAGCAGCACAAGTGTCGCAATCGTATCCATGAGGCAACGCAAAGTCACCTTGCATGGCTATGAGTGCCCTCATACATATGGAGTAAGACAAAGCAGCGCAAGTCGCTGCCTTGCATTAGTCTGTCAAGTAGGAGTTTCATGGGCATTGCGGCATTGTTCCCACGCAACACCCATGAATTTTGACACTGTCCCAGATTTTCCAAACCATGTAAACCTGGGGCAGCGCCAAAACCTTACGCTTCCCAACAGCAGGGGTAATGAGGAGAAATGTTTTGTTGTCTCCTCGTATTTTTTCCTCTTTCCATGTGTGCTACATTCTGCAGCTCACATAGAAAGAGGAAAACCCCTCTCGGGGCACCTTCCTGCACAAAAACAATTCTGCCTACATTGGCGCTAAGCAGCAATTTGTGCACCACGCAGTGGGAAAGGACAGGAATGCATCATATTTCATAAATAAGGTGCATTCCTGCCCTTTCACATTGGCATAGGGCAGCGCAGCAGGAAGACTTGCGGCGCTGCCCTAGGCCAATTCCTCATAAATGAGGCCGTTTGATTTTAGCCACACCTTTGACCACACCCCCACGCTCACTGATCTTTCATTTGATAAACACTGTTTAATATTATTTCCCCACTGTAAAAATGATTTGCTGTGGGAATTGTGGGTGTTTATGGTAGTTGATAGTTGTCAACGTTGAGGAGTACCAAGTTCTAGACATTTTGACAGAAGGGGGTCCTTACACCTGAAACATTTTGACAGGGGGGTCTCGGCATCAAAAAGTTTGAAGACCATTGCACTAGATCATATCACATCTCACCTGGGCAGACCGCATCACTATAGCATATATTCCCACACCAGGCGTTACTGTTGATAGGATAGAAATCTTTTGGCCCATGGCCCACCTCTGTATCATCTTTAAATAGCCTATATGGCTTATTTTCATTACCTGTTTGCAAGGTTACATGTTACTGTTAATCGCTTGCTGCTTGTTGCCAGTGATGGCGGCTCTTACCCGCTGTCGTCTCCCTCTCTTACAAAGTTTTGGGTGGGTGGAATGGTTGGGTGGGTTAGGTGGATGAGGGGGGTTGGGAGTTTGGGTCATCTTTTTTTCTCTTTTTTCTCAATTTCATTTCCTTTCTTTTTTATCCTTTTCTCCTATCACTGTAGGAATACCACCTCCACACGTGTTTATTCACACCCCAAGGTTACTCTTGAGTTGTGCCATTTCCCTCACTTGGTATCGTCCACTCTCATCGACACGTGGTCCAGGTCTTATATACCTCTCACACATCTCTTCCCTATCGCTTCCCAGTGGTTTCTCCTCAAATCAGAACACAAGCTTCCCCCACACGCAATTAACCATGTTTGCCCAGCAATGCATGAATAACGTCCTTTGGATAATAACTTAAAAATTGTATCCCTAAATGTGAGGGGCCTTAACCACCCGATCAAACGGAATAAAGTTGAAAACTACCTTTTGAAATTGAAACCGGATGTAATCCTGTTACAGGAAACAAAGATGCCTCAAGATGGGCTAAGGAATTTTGGCAAGAGCTGGATCACTGACATTGTTAGCTCACCCAGTGTAGGCAAGAAAGGAGGGGTGGCCACTTTAATCTCCAAAAATGCTGGTTTCTCCACCGAATCATATCTGGCTGACAAGAGCGGAAGATGGGTCCTATCTATATTCACTGAAACCACAGGGCACTTCCATGTCCTTAATGTATATGGTCCGAATACGGACGATCCAGAATTCTGGGACTCACTATCCTTACCTCTGAGTAGAATCCCAAGTAATGACCTCCTTACCATGAGGGGCAACTTTAACCTCCCCATGGATGTAACTCTAGATAGACAATCCAGGTCCATTATCAACCCCTCTAGGGCACACAGGTCGCTACACAAACTTTGCGCAAGATTTAACTTACACGATTCCTGGAGGCTGCAACACACAGACAACATAGATTACACCTTCTTTTCATACCTCCATAAACCCTACTCCAGAATTGACTATCTAATGATATCCAAACCTCATTTACATTTAATCGACCAAACCGGTATCCTAACGAGGTTGGCCTCGGACCACTCAGCTATAACTCTCTCCTTTACTGGCACCAATACTAATACCCCGTGTAAGGTCTGGAGATTCAATGATGAATCGATCAGATACGCAGCCTCAAAAGAGAGGATTGAGAAAAGTATTTTAAACTACCTGGAAGACAAAATCAGCTATGATACCTCACCCTCAACACACTGGGATGCCCTGAAAACCACGATAAGGGGTACACTTATCAATATACAAACTAGGATCAACAAAGAACACAACACAGACCTACTAACCCTAGAACAAGACATTAAAGCTCTGGAGGCTGCCCACAGATCAGACATGGACTCTCAAACCCTCTCTAAACTCACCAACAAGAAATACAAGTTCAATAGAATCCTAAGTGACAGAGAGGGCATCTGGGTCAACAAATACAAAAGCCTAAATCTGTACGATGCAAACAGAGCAGGGAAAATTCTGGCCTCCTACCTAAAACACAAGCAAAACTGCAAAGGAATTGATTCCCTCACGGATAAATCTAATATCACACACACCAGACCCCAGAAAATATTGGAAATATTAAAAGATTTTTACCCATCTCTATATACAGATGACTCTGACTAATGCTCCCGCCTGTGCGGGAAATCTTAAAGACGTCCCACTTTTGTCCATTTCAGAGCAAGAAAAGGCTAGCCTAAACTCTCCTTTCTCTTTGGAAGAGATAGACGTAGCAATTCGCTCGCTAAAAACTAACAAAACCCCCGGCCCAGATGGCTATACGGCCAATTTTTTATAAATCCTTTGCCCATATACTAAAACCAACTCTTCTATCCCTTTTCTGACATTTTGCTGATTACGGCACCATTTCCGGCAGCACCAGTTATGCCACTATAGTTGTAATCCCCAAAGAAGGGAAAAACCCGAACCAAGTAAAAAATTACAGACCAATCTGCCTAATTAATCTGGGTGCAAAGATTTACGCCAAAATTCTCTGTAAGAGACTGGAACCTCTTCTTCCTCGATTAATTGGGAACTCCCAAATGGGCTTCATTAAACATTGATTATTAAATGATAACACCCGGCTCCTTTACCATATTATTGAAAATGCTAAGTTGGCCCCCTCTGAAACGGTAGCGGTTACCCTCAATGCTGAAAAAGCATTCGACAGGGTCTCATGGACTTTTCTCCCCGAAGCTCTTAAGAAATTTAACTTGGGAGATACCTTCTCCAAAATGATCATGGCCTTGTATAGTGGCCCGTCAGCTATGGTCAGGTCAGGTGGTCTACTTTCCTCTGCATTTAACCTGCAAAGAGGAATGAGGCAAGGCTGCCTCCTCTCGCCCTCATTATTCATCCTAAGCCTCGAACCCTTACTTCACACGATCAGATCTAACCCCCACATTCATGGCATCACCTTTAATAATCTCAATTTGAAAGTTGCGGCATATGCTGACGATATCTTAATAACGTCTGAAATGGCTACCCAAGCTATCCCTGCCCTACTTCAAACCATCAAAGAATACACCCACGTCTCTAACTACAAACTTTACAAAGACAAGTCTGAAATCCTTGCTCTGAATAGTCTCTGCTCCAGGGCCATGTTCGCCAACACAGGTCTCACCTGGCAACCAAATTTGCTAAATACTTGGGTTTGGAGTTCAACTCCGATTTACTGGAATGTTCTGAAACACAATGAGGCACTTACTTTGAAGAAGATAGAAGCCCTTCTCGAGGGCTGGAAACCTAAATTTCTGACTTGGTGGGGCCGAGATGAGAACATCAAAATGATGACCATCCCCATTGTCAATTACCTTGCAAACATGCTTCCTTTAAACCTCTTAGAGGAATTGATACGAAAAAGAATTTCGATAAAAAAACTTTGCCTCCCAGTCCACCTTGGCAGTGTTAATCTTGTGGACTTCAAGAACTATCAAACCGCCTTCCTGGCCAGACAGGGCACACTTTGGTTCACCCAGTCTCTGGACTATACTCCCATATTGCTAGCGGTAGAAAGGGAGATGCTAGGTGAGTTCCACCCTTTCTCTCTTCTTCCAAGCCACCCAAAAAACCCCGTCCTCGGGCAAATACATCTTCTACAACACCAAAAGGGCCCTCTTGAAAATCGATGAAATCCTAGAAATACTGATCTCTAACTCGAATATGACCTCCCTATGGAACAACTCTAAAATCAGAATACAAGGCTCCCCAGCCTGCTGGTCTCACTGGGCTTCTAAGGGCATTAATTTCCTGAAAGACCTAGGGCCCTCCCAAAATCCGCTATCCTTTAGAGAAGTGAAAAAGCGCTTCAACCTGCAAAATATAGATTTTTAAGATTTTTTGAAACTTATGGTTGCTCTATCTAAACTAAATCCTTCAACCAACGACCCTTCCCTCATCAAGATCATCCTATCCTTTAATAAATCCGGCCACCAGGCCTCCAAGCTCTACCATCTTATACAACCAAAATCCTCCACCACATCCTTTAGACTCCAATCTAAATGAGATCCTGATGAAACGATCACACCACAAACTTGGCATCAGGTTTGGAGATCAGTGGTCTCATATAAGATAGCCCCATCCTTTGCACATACAAAATTCTGGCTATTGCACAGGACCTTTTGGACCCCGGCACGCCTCCACAAACTCTCCCTAAGAGACACTCCAAGTTGCTGGAACTGTAATGACCCTATGGGAGATCTTCCCCACCTTCTCTTTTACTGTAGAGCTGTTGGTCCATTTTGGGATTCAGTGTTTAACTTTATCCACTCTATCTGTGGAGTCCTTCTGGAGCGATCTTTTTTAACACTACTCATGTTTTTTTTAGATCCCAACATCAGATCCTGCAACAACAGTCTACTAATTGATTTACTTCTTACGGCTGCCTGTAAATCTATTTTAACTAACTGGAAGAATAGTGCCGCCACCTCCTTCCGTCCTTGGCTAAACTGGACCTCCTTTCTGAGAGGGGCAGATAACACCTTGTTACAAAACTCACCATGGATTAAACGCAATAGATCTATCTGGAACTCCCTTGATAACTATTTTGACACTCCCAAACCACTGTAATTCTCTAATGTCCACCCCCTATACACCTTTCCACTGTCCATATGGATAAAAAATATGAGAGACACTTAAAACTGATACCAACTACTTTCAAAACCCTGGGTTGAGCCCTTGGTCTGATTGGATCTTACGACCTGGAACGCACCGGCACTCGTATTTGCTACAATTTTCATGTATTTTACAAACTGTTACAAGTGCTCTGTCTCTATACCTACTAGTCCCCCTCCTTTCTCCTTCCATTTACTCTTTTTGCTTTACGTCATCTCATACACCTTTGGGTTTCTTGAATCTTCATATGTTGGGTGCACTTATTTCTCATCCGTTTCTTGGATTTTTCTCTGTAACATGGACCCTCAGGTCACGATCAACCCTCCAAGATGTTACGCACTTGAACTGTATATCTTAAACTGGACACTTGTATTCTCTGATGGCTCTTTCTCTCTTGTTGAAAAATTGCTCAATAAAATTCTCCTGAAATGAAAAAACATTTTGATGTAATGCTAGCATTCTGAATTTTCCCCCTGAACTCATTTGTTTGCGACTTCCAGATTCAGTATGGGTCTGAATTTGTTTCTTGGACCTTTCTTTTTCACAAAAAAGTAAAGGGAATAAATTTCCTTTCCTCTATGGAGAAGAGGTACAAGCTCCACAATATGCTTTTGCAGAAGAATTTTCACTTCTGATTGTAGCATCTCCAAAAGTTGATTGGATGATTTTGGTGGAATGTGTGGTGGAAGACTAATGAATTTGAGACCGGAACCATTATGTGCAGTATTTCAAGTGTCTTTTGTGATGGACCTCCACTCTGTTAGATATTTGGCAAGCCTTCCCCTACCAGAGTGGATAATAGAAGAAAGGGAAACAGAGTCTCATTGTTTAGAACCTGCAGGACCTGTTCCTGTTTGAGCCATTGAGTGACCACCTCTTTCTTTTGGGTGAATCTCTAATGTTGTTAAAAATGTCTTTGTTGGTGTTGGTGTCCTCGGATGCTTGTTTCCAGTCCAGGGAGGACCTGGCTTGGCATTTCGGGCTGGACTGTTCCCATGAGGCACAGGGTCAAGTCTGATTTGAATATGGCTGGGTTCAAACTGGAATGGCATGGTGAGCAAAAAAACAATGGATTTAGGCCCAGATCTCTGTACTGGGATGAATGTATGACATTGTTCTGCATTCTGTCCATCAACTGTTGTTTTTGTGGTGGTTTCCAAGAAGCCACAGTTCGGGCTGAACCCTTGGGGTTAATAATGTCTTTCATGATGCATCCAAGGATATTTTCTCTGTTCTTGTGGTTTTTCCAGACCAACTGCTTTCAGGGTCTCAATTTCACTTTTCATACAAGCCATCTCGTCATCTGAATGTCTTCCAAATAGAGCTGTACCAGAGAAAGGGATGTTGATAATTCTCTGTTGAGACTCCTGCTTGGGAACTGTTAAACAAAGCCAAGAATGTCACCTAAGTGCTAATCCATGGCAATAACCATGTGCTGCCAATAAAGATGAATTTGCACCAGCCTGATTACCTGGTCAGAGACCTTCATGACTTCATTAATAATCTCTATAAAATCCCCACTGCGATCTCTTGGCAGATCTTTCACAAATTGTTGAAGGGTGTCCCATAAAGACCTGTCAGATCTGCCCAGGACATCAGTGGGACCATTGACGAAGGGTTGGTTGAGGGAACTTTCATTGCAGCCAAGACCACCACAGAATCAGGAGGAGCATCTGAGAGTAGTATAACGAATCCTGCTCAGGAGATCTGTATTTTTTTAAGGAGCCTACATGGAGCTGCTTGAAGCCGGGATAAGGAAAAGCGCCATAGCTGGTTCTAATAAGCCTGCAACTACCGGCAGGAATGGTCTCATGGAGGGGTTTTGGGGAAGGGTTTCAAAAATCACAGAAATCGTTTTGGAGGAAGCTGGTAATGAAATGTTCAACTTCGTAGCTCCGCGTACGAGAACGTCTTTAAAAGTGTTGATGTCGTCCATTGGCCAGACATTTTGCAGAGGAGAGTCAGTCAAAGTGGATGAAAACCTACTGGTGTCCAACGACGTTGTTGAGTAACATGAACATGTCCTGGATCTTCATCTGGAACTGGATGGGTAGCTGTGTTTGCGCCTGACGAGTGCCTTGAAGAAGAGTGTCTACAATGGTGATGTCTTGATGTCACCCTTGATCGTGATCTGTGACGAGATCTAGACCTTGGTTGAGGAGTCTGAGATTTTCGTGGTGGCACTGGTGCCATTACTGCGGAAGGAGCTTCCCAAGGTTCCTTAGTCTGAGGAAGAGGCAGAGGTGAAGGACACAGAGTAGGTGCTGAAGGAGCTGGTGGTAGCCTGAATCAAATGTTGATGGTAACCTCGCTCTCTCATTTTTCTAACACATTCGTCGGACTCTGTATGTCTCGTCATCAAATAGCTTCGAGATATCGAGTGCTTCATATGCCTCAACGGCATGGAATCCCTTCTATTTCTTGACATCAAACGTCACCTTGCTTTCATGTCAACCCAGCTCTCGACGGCGAGCTTGTTACCACTGTACCTCGCCTCGATGTCACAGTCCTCAACATGGAACAGGAACGTTAACATTTTTCGGGACTTCTCCTCTTTTTAGATCTCTCTCTCATGGAGTCCTCAGTCGGTGGTGGTAGAGCCCTGGTAGAGGACAGACCCTCTCCCTAGCTCATGTGATATCTCCTCCTCAGATAGCGCTTGCTGCGGTCTTCCTCATTCTTGCATCCCATTAATGTGAATGTTCTCCCTGTGCTTCAGGGTACTCCTGACAAAAGTTTTGCAGTGTTGGCATTTGACAGGAATGTGACTTTCCGGAAGGCAGAGTATATACAGATCATGAGGATCTGATTTTGCCTTCTTTTTGCCACAGTCAGGACAGCTAATAAGCAGAGATGACATTTTATTTGCCTGAAGCATACATTATTTTCAGGAAATGCCAGGGAAATACTCTAGGTATCAAAAAATGTTGAGTAAAGCAGTTGTCAAATAATTTGATGAAGAGTTTTGGCAAAAAACAATTGCCAAAAAAGCCGAGCTCAGTGCTCCAAGATCCTGTCACCAGGAGCCAGAAATGAGGTAACTGCCACCCGCACTGCATGATGGGATACTGAAGGGCTGTGAGCCCTTGAAGATGCAGCGTCAGTTTTCACCTACACAGAACAGCAGCCTATATATCTACATTGCCCTAGTCCTTTTCCCTCAAATTATGTGCTAGTCTTGGCATTCCTAAAGTAAGGCAAACGTCTACACTTAAGAAGATATATTTTAAAGAGGAGCTTCGGAACCCCGCCTGAGGGCAGGACTATTCAGTGCTTATGATTATCAATGGAGATCCACTGAGAAAGTCAAATATGTAAACATTTTGAACTAGATGAGAGCAAAAAGTAAAAAGTATGTTAGTACATACAGGGAGAAAGTCAAGCGCAGGAGCAATCCAGCTAGTCACAGTGAGACAATGTCATGAATAAACGCTTGACCAGGATTTTGCTTTAGTATAAACATACATGCTGTACACAGGATTTGTCTTGGTATCCAAAAATGACCACCAAACAGCACACTATCATGAAATATAATCTAGCTGAAAGACTGGAACCAATCTACTTAACTTATTGATTAAGAAGCACAAGTTACTTGCCTTTGGTAATTCTTTATCTGGCAGAGACACTATCTATCCACAGACTCCTTACCTTTTTTGAGAAGTCCTCTTGTGCGTCGGTAGGTGGCGTCATTCGTCTCTGCATGGAGTCGGCGGTATCATCCACGCCGGAAGTAACATGAGTGATTCCTATATAAGCGACACCCCAGCATGCTGACCGCAGTTGGTGACTATTTTTTTGTGCCACAAGCACAGAGCCATACTGGAGGTGGTAAAACCAGTTTGCCAAAATGAGGTTCTGAAGGATCTCATGGAAGTGAAATGTACAGTTTACAGAACAGGGAGGATGGGAGAGCCAGTAAGGAATCTGCAGCTAGATAGTTTATCTACCAGATAAGGCATTCCAGAAGGTAAGTAAATTGTTCATCAGCTAGAGACTTCTAGGTACAGATTTCTTACCTGAGAATAGATACAAAAGTCATCTCTCCCCGGAGGTACATCTGCAAATCTGTTAAATCAAAAGTCCTGGAGAACCGAACGGGTGAAATGTCCACCACAAAGAAGCTGACAGATGTCCAGGACTGGGACTCCTCGAACTAGCGCAGTGGTCCCAGCTTTGGCTCTGGTGGCGTGAGCCCACAATCCCTCAGGGAGTTGCTTCTTGGTCACAGTGTAGCAAGGATTTTATAAAGAGGACAATCCACCTAGAGATGGTTCTGTTATGTACTGTCGTTCCTTTCTTGGCACCCACAAAAAGAGTTGATCATCCACCCGGAATTCTCTGGTATGATCAATGTAGAACGATAAAGCTCTTTTCGGATCCAGATATTGCAGTCTCTCCTCTTTCTTGGTAGGACAACGTGAAAGCGAAGTAAGTAAGCAAAGTGATGTTTTGTGTGCAAGCTCTGAGGTGGTTGTTTCTTGGCCAATGAGTAGCAGGCCATTTTGCAGAGCACAATCCATTGGAGTTGTTGCAGTTCTGCACAGCCTTCTCTTTCTTGGCCTGATATACCCGTCGAAAAGTTGGTCATCTAACCCTGAAGTCTTTTTTGCAGTCAAAGCAGCATGCGAACGATCTTTGTGGGTCCAGAACATGGAGTCTCTCCTCTTCCTTAGAAGGATGAGGCGGGGCAAAAAAAGTAGGTAGGGTGATGGTCTGGCCTACATAAAAAGGAGTGACTACCTTTGGAAAGAAGGAGGCATGTATTTGGAGAGAATGTTTGCCAGGGTAGAAAGTATTGTACGGAGGAATCACTGACAGTGCCTGCAACTTGCTGACCCTCTTGGCTGATTTAATGGGCAGTAGAAAAATGGTCTTGCTGGTCAATACCCGAAGAAGGCCGCCGTGCAAAAGCTCAAAAGGCCAGCATATTGGGAAAGTGAGGACCAAGCTCAAATCCCACTGGGGCATGATGAATGGCCTGGGAGGAAACACATGTTGCAAATGTTTGAGAAATCTCATCACAACAGGTGACTTACATAAGGAAGGTTGGTCAGGCAACCGCAAAACTGCAGAGATGGCTGAAAGGTAGCCCTTAACTGTGCCCAGAGCAGATGCCTGCTGTGCCAAAGAAAGGATAAATAGTATGACTTGAGAAAGAGGAGCAGAGAGGGGATCAATGGTTCTGGAATAACCTCGCAGACTTCGACAGGAAGGTTGTAAGCTGTCAGCTGTCACCGCTCAATCTCCATGCATGAAGGCGGAGGGTTGCAGGTTCGGGTGTAGGATCCGCCTCTGTTTCTTTGACAGAAGATGCTCCCAATGAGGCAGCTTGACTGGAGGACTGAGCTCATGCTCAACCGCTCGTGATACTAGAGTTTCCTCCGTGCCCAATCTGGAGCCAAGAGAATAACTTGGGCCCAGTCGATTCTGCTCTTCTTGAGAACTCTGGGTAGGAGTGGTATTAGTGGAAAGGCGTACAGGAGGCCAGAGCTGCACGCGAGAAAAAAAGTATCCCAGAGCGAGCTACTGACATTGTGCGTACTCTATGGTGGTGAACAGATCTAACCAAGGCTCTCCCCCACTCTTGAAAGAGACCTTTCACCACCTCTGAATGGCGATCCATTCGTGATCTGCTAGGAGTTGATGGCTGTGTACGTTAACCCTGGCATTCAGAGAGTCTGCCAAGTGTTTAACCACTAGGGAAATGCCCTGGTGTTCCAGCCATGTCCAGAGATGCAGAGCCTACTGACAAAAGGTCCATGACCCCACCCTGCCCTGCTTGCTGCAGTACCACATTGCGGTGGTGTTTACCGTGAACACCTGCACTAGCTTTTCCCTGATGGAGGGTAGAAAGACCTTCAATGCCAAACGAATGGCCCAAGGCTCCAACACATTTATGAGAATTCGGGACACCACCGGAGACCAGATTTCACTGATCGCTACTTCCCTCAGGTGGTTGCCCCAATCCAAGATTGACGCATCTGTCACTACAGTTAGTTCCGCTTGGAGAAGGGAGTGGGTTCTGGCACTGACCCAATTGAGATTAGTCAGCCACCACTGCAAATCTTATGCAGTTCGCTCCGAAATTTGAACCCTGTCGGAGAGATAGCCCTGATGCTGCACCCACTGGAACTTCAAATCCCACTGCAGAGCCCACAGATGGGCATGCTGCACTAGCAGAATGCAGGAGGCTATGAGGCCCACAGAGTCTGTCTCACTGAAACCCAGGAAGGAGGCCAAAACACAGGTATCATAGTTTGAATATACTGGACTCGTCGTTTAGGAGGATAAGCTCGAAAATGCACTGTGTCCAGAATAGCTCTGATGAAAGGAGCATATGAGAGGGAGTCAGGTGTGACTTCAGCACATTGATAGTGAACCAAAGTGAGTGGAAGAGGTTCACTATAGTCTGGAGGTAGGAGACGACTGCCTGGGACGAGCCTGTTTCATCAGCCAATCATCGAGGTTGGGGAAGATTAGAACCCCAGACTTCAGCAGGCATGTGGCAACCACTGCCATCACGTTGGTGGACATCCAAGGTGCGCTGATGAGGCTGAACAAGAGCATGGTGGATTGAAAGTTCTCCTGGCTCACAGTGATCCTTAGGTTACGTCTGTGGGTGGGCAGGACAGTAATGTAAAAATATGTGTCCTGCAAGTCCACCACCACCATCCAGACTCCCGGACCCAGGGCATATAGAACTTGAGCGAATGTGAGCATTTTTAATTTCTCCAGTTTGAGGAAGAGATTGAGAAGGGTCAGGTTGAGTATAGGACAAAGGGATCCGTCCTTCTTGGACACCAGAAAGTTGTGGGAATAGCAACCACAACCTACTTCTGATGCCGGCACCCTCTCTATATCTCCCTTGGCTAAGAGCTGAAACTTTCTGGTAGAGTAAGAAAATACGGTTGTAAGTGGGTAGCATGGGTATTCACAAAGGGGATGAAGTAGCCCCATTTAAGGTTTTCTAGTATCCAATGGTCTGAAGTTATTGATCTCCAGTGCAGCAGGTGATGGTGTATCCTACCCCCCACTGGATGCCCCTGATGGCAGTAGAGCAAACTGATAAAAGGGGCTTGGAGGCTGCAGCAGCCAGGGGAGTGGTGGAATGGCGTGACCTTTGGCCTCCTGTCCCATGTGGTCTGTGGGAACCGTACCCTTGGTCATGAAAAGGCATGAAAGCCTGCTGCCCGTGGTAGCTGGGATGGTATTGATGCTGTTGAAAACCCCTTCTGTGGGCAAGGAAGGCAGTGGGTGATGAGGGGCGATAGAGAGACCCACGCACCTGGCTGCAGCCCTGGAGTCCAAGCTCTAGCACTGAGCTGCCTTCTCTCCGAAGAGATGGAAGCCATCAAAGGGTATGTTAATAAGCGATGCTTGGACACTCCCAGAAAAATCAGTAGTCCTCAGCCAGGTGTGGCACTGAAGAAGTCGCTCTGCCCAGAAAATCAGTCATGTCCAGACCTTAACGAACTGCAAACTTTGCTGCATCCCTACCGTCGGTAATAGCTTGACAAAGTATGGCTCGGGCCTCTTCGGAGGACATTGGCGGAACGTGCGTAACCAAGTCCCAGATTGTGTGGGAGTAACGGCCCAAGAGGCATGCAGTGTTCAATGACTGCAGTGCAAGGCTAGCAGAAAAGAACATTATTTTTCCAAAGGTATCCAACCGCTTGAATTCCCTATCTGATGGACTGGAAGGGAATGGAATAGGGTTGATTCTGGAAGTGGAGGCCTGGACCACCAAGCTCTCCAGAGTGGAGTGCTGAATGAGGAAACTTGAGTAGTTTGGAGTGGGGAGGTGAGCAATCGTCCTGTGCACTTGAGCACCTGTGCAGGGCGTGGACAAGGCCCTTAGGAGGATGTCAGTGAGATCTTCATTAAAGAGGAGCAAGGTTCAGAGGGGGCAGTATCTGGCTGAAGTACCTCAACCTCTCTCAAGACGTTAATCTTGACTGCCACAGAGGGAAACTGAAGATCCAAAACGTCTACTGCCCTACACACCACCATAACAGAAGAGGTCTCCTCCTCCGTAGCCACAGGAGAAGTGGAGAGCCGGGTAGTGTCACATGAGGTGTATAACACACTGGCATCTGCCAGATCCTCATACTAGGTGTCTTTGGTATCATCCAATGGGTGGCGATATTCATTAGGGAACCCTACCCCTCCCATTGACACCAGGCCTGTCAAAGACAAAAGGCCTGGCTTCGACCAGGAATGCATGGCTTTGGACGGTGAAGGGACCGGCATCATGCAAAGCTGGTCCTGCTCCGTGCCAGAGTCGAGGATGATGGGGAGTGCTTTGTCAATGGAGTCGGAACAGGAGCGGGCACCAGAGAAGTTCTCAGTTTCGCTGGCAGCATTGCTCCGGATCCAGCACCGGATCCAAACATCCAGACTAGCGTCAAGGGCGTACCCGCTGGTGGGAATCCAGTAGGGGTCCCTCCCCTCAGAGAATTCTCTAAGTTGTGCATGGGCTGCTGTGGAAAAATTGGAGAAGTACAGAGCCAACACTGGTTGGGGCTCTGCAGAGGCACAGGCATTCAGTGGAGACGCTCCCTCATCTTGTCCAAAGATTTGGTTGGACGCGGAAAAGTCTAAGACCTCTTCCACTTCCTAGATTTCTTCTTTGATGTGACTTACCTGACAAAGACTCCGACCAGGATGATGACTGCCAGGTGAGGCTCAGTGAGCAGTCTCAAGATCCTACATGCGTTGGGGATCTTGATTGCCGCTGAGCGCTCACTCAGCGCCTTCGAGTGCATGGTTCAGAACTCCTCGCAGACCTTCTAGTCAAGGTCTTTCTCAAGGCACTATAGACAGACCAAGTGAGGGTTTGTCACAGACATCTGCCTGTGACAGGCACCACATGGCTTGAAACCAGCTTGTTTCATGGAAACATCCTGTCACACCAGAAGTATTTCTAAAAAAAGTGGTAAAAAAAAGTTGAAAAAAAAGCCAGTCAAAAAGTGACTGAGGGGTATCTCTTCATAAATCTGCGCTATCTGGCAGGGAAAGGAAAGAACTAACACCAGAGAGCCGAGGTGGCATCTATATAGGTACATCACTTCCGGCATGGACAATGCAGAGATAAATGGCGCCACCTACCAGCACTTAAGAGTAATGCAAAAAACTTTCCAGAACCAGTCTGAGGCCTGGGGATAAGATCCAGTCTGACGCCTGGGGATAATTCTAAGGTAAGGAATCTGCGGCTAGAAGTTTATATCAGATAAGGTGTGACCGCCTTGAGTAAGGAGGAGGCACGAGGCCTCAGGACCGGCTTGTCTGGAAAAAAGGGGGGGTTGACGGAAAGCACCTGCAATTCACTAACCCTCCTGGCAGATGTTATGGCAGCAAGGAAGACAGTTTTGAAGGTAAGCAGTCTCAGAGGGCAGCTGTGTATGCGCTCAAAGGGTAAACACATTAAAAAAGTGAGAAATAAATTAAGATCCCATTGGGGCATTATGAAACGTGTAGAGGAAACGTGCTACAAACCTTTCAGGAAACAAGTCATAAAGGGTGACTTGAACAGGGAATGTTGATAGGGCAACCTTAAGAAAGCCCAGATTGTCGAAAGATAGGCTTTAACTGTTCCAAAGCAAGGCCTTGCCAAGCAAGAGATAAGGCAAACAAAAGGACTTCAGACAAGGGTGCAGCCAGAGTATCAATGGACTTAGCAGCATACCATGCGGCAAATTTGTCTCATCGGCAGGCAGTCATATACCGATTCCATTGAGGGATGCCTTGCTGCCAAAATGACAAAACATCCTTCTGAAGGGATATCAAAAACTCTCGAACTGTCGCAGCCTCATCTCCACACATGTAGATGAAGAGTGTGTAGGTTCAGGAGCAGGTACAGAACCCTGCCATATCACTGGGCAGCTTGATCGAAGGACAGATGCTAATGCTAAGCAGTTCAGGATACCAGATTCTCCATGCGCAATTTGGAGTCACCAAGATGACTTGGGTCTGGTTTTTCTGGTCTTCTTCAGAACTCTTGGCAGGAGTGGCATCGGCAGAAAGGCATACAGGAGACTTGAGCTCCACTTGAGATGAAATGTGTCTCTGAGCAAGAGCTGTCTTGGAAACTCCAGCCTGCAGAAGTACTGGTGTTGCACGTTCTTGGTAGTGGCAAATAGATCCATCCCAGGTTCTCCCCAACTTCTTTGCATCACCTCGAGATAGACACCACTTTTGATCTGTGAGGCATCGATGGTTGAGTTCATCTGCTCTGGTGTTCAGACCGTCAGGAATCACGTCTCTTTAGCGCCTGCCTGACTTTTGGACTACATGCCCCAGAATGCCTAGGAGGAAGAGGCAGAGCTATAGTCCGTATCAGGACGCGTCGCACACAGGCATGTGTGCGCAATTGATTGTATTGGGAGTTCGGCTCTCAGCTGAGAGCAGGAGCGTATGGAGGGATCTCCGTGTTCGGCGTGATTTTCCTTTTGTGTCACGCAGACACAAACTGTGTTGGTGCTCGGATGAGCACCTCATGTATCCCGCAGCAGGATAAGCGCTGCCTTTGGGCTTCTTCGGTGGCAGTACTGTACAGGCGGAAATCGTCTTCCTCGCCGGAGGAATCTTCGATGAGGTACAGAGAAACCGGTGTTCATTTCCTCCGTTCAGGGCATTATCCGGGGAGCGGCCAGGAGCCCGCCTCCATCGTTTAGAACAGTTACACTCCGAGGTAGGAGTAACATTTCTTTTGCTGTTGTTGTTTTCTTTGCCTGGATTGTTGGTGATTCAGAGCGGCTTCAAAGAGAAGCAATGACAGTGTCTTAAAGGGCCGGATGCAACAGCCGAGGCATTATTGGATGGCTGTGAGACCCTTTTTAGACCGAGACTTTGTTTTGGGGTTTCAAAACCTTTCTCCCAGACCCCTCTTATATATTTTCGATAGCAAGACTTTATTGGTATGTACAGGGGCGGTAAAGAGGAATGAATGTTTTGGTTTTGTGGTGGTGGTGTTAGGATGTGATAACCTGTTGTTTTGTGATTCACTACTATAGATCCACGCTTGATGATTCGTTTGGTTCCTGAAGCAAGGAACTGTTGTGTTGTCGTCTGTGTGGATAAGGTAGTTAAGGAACTAGTGAGACCTATTGAGAGTAGTATTGCTTGTATCTGTATTTACTTATTGTTCTTTTCTTTGTTATTCTAGGTTCTTTTCCTTGCTGTCCCCATCCTACCCTTCCCTCGTTCGATCGCCCTAATACTCCGTACATTTATATGGGAGTTTGGGGATGTCGAAAGGTGGACCCTTTATTGCATCATCTGGACCCTGTGGAGTTGGCGATCCTGAAACAGAGAGCCTGTCAGATGTTGAACCAGCAGGAAAATGTCCTGACATTCCAGCCATGTCCAGAGACGCAGGGCTTCCTGACACAGGGTCAACAACTTCTCCCCGCCCTGCTTGTTGCAATATTACATGGTGGTGGTATTGTCTGTGAACACCTGAACCAGCCTTCCCTTGATGGAAGGAAGAAAGGCTGTCAATGACAGGCGATTTGCTCTCAGTTCCAACAGGTTTATGTGGAGGGAAGATTCCACCCAAGACCAGAGTCTTCTGATCGCTACCTCTGCAGATGGCCACCCCAACCCAAAAGAGACGTATCCGTTATCACTGAGCGTGCTGAGTCAGGAAGGGTCTGCTGCTGACCAAATCGTGGTTTGTCTGCCAGTGCTGCAGATTTTTTGCAGTTCCCTCAATATCGGACCAGGTTGGAGAGATTCCCCTGATGCTGTGCCCACTAGGACTTCAGATCCCACAGTAGAGCCCACACATGCCATTGGGCATGTTTTACCAGCAGGATGCACGTGGTCATGAGACCCAGCAGCCTTAGAGTCGGTCTAACCGAAATCCAGGATAGATGCTGAAACATCAGAACCAAAGGCAGAATTTCCTGGACTCGACGTTCTGAAGGCCCGAAACTGAACTGTATCAAGAATAGTTCTGATGAAAAGGAACGTCTGAGAGTGAATCAGTTGTGACTTTGGCATGTTTTTATTGGGCCCCAGCAAATGCAGGAGTTCCACAGTAGTCTGGAGGTGGGAGACGACTGCTTGCGGCGAGACAGCCTTCAACAATGAGTCATCTGGATAGAGGAAGACTGGAACCCCTGACCTCCTCAGATGGGCTGCAACCACCATCATTTCCTTGGTGAACACCAGAGGGACTCTGGTAAGGCCAAAGGGGAGCACAGCAAACTGATAATGCTTGTAGTCCATCGTTAACCACAAGTAATGCCGAACGGGGATTTATCAGCAAGAATTCTGCAAGTCCAATGCTACCATCCAGTCTCAAGGGTCGAGACTGGATGGACAGAACATGAGCTAGAGTGTGCAATTTGAGTTTTTTCTTTTTCAGGAAGTAATTGAGAAGGCTTAGGTCTAGTATAGAGCGGAAGCCTCTGTCCTTTTGCAGCACCAGAAAGTAGCGGGAATAGCAACCATGACTTACTTCTGATGCCAGCACTCCTTCAATGGCTCCTTTGGCCACAAGAGCTAGCACTTCCTGTTGCAAGAGCAAAAGGCGGTCCTCCGTCAGCCAATTGGGAGACAGTGGCTCTAGGAAAGTGCCCGTTTTTAAAATAGGTACCCCCCACCTTTTGCCTGGTGTAATTTGGACTGAAAGTGTCCTGTATTCTTGCCAACCATGTCCCCGGCACCAGTGTTCTTTTCATAAACTGCACGATCGTTCCAGAACTGGCAAATTCTTTGGGATCTCTTGTGAGTCCCTAGTAAATGGTACCCTGGTACTAGGACCTAAAGAGGTTCCCCAAGGGCTGCAGCACAAATGGTGCCACCCTAAGGGGCCTCTCACCAAGCTCATGCAAACAGCCATTGCAGCCTGTGTGTCTTGGTGAAGAGAAAAGCAAATAGTCGATATGGCACACATCCCTGTGTGCCAGGCCTGTCAACACTACATGTGGTATAGGTAAGTCACCCTAAGGCAGAGTGCACTATAACCATGTGCGGGCATATGTGCAAAAGTGGATATATCTCGGTGATATCTAAGTTCATCCTTAGATGTTATCAGTGCACAGGGAAGCCATAAAGAGTACATGGGCTGGACACTCATCTTTATGAGTTCCCCAGCTAGATAATAGCTTGACTGAGCCCCAAGATGTTTGGTACCAAACACCTCATCTTAATAAACCCATGCTGATGCCAGTGCTGGATTTATTAATAAATATACACAGAGGGCACCTTAGAGGTACCCATAGAAAACGTACCAGCTACTAGTGTGATTACCACTGGTCTCGGTCAGCTTGCCACCACTATAGATGTTTCTAGCCTCCAGGGGTGAGAGCCTTAGAACTCAGAGGCCGATAACAAAGCATGCTGTGGGCTAAGGTGTTCAAACCTTGTCCAAGCAGGAACTGCTTTCCAGGGCGGGAAGCTCTATAGGCCATGCCGCATTTGAAATGCGATCCAGGCCTCTCCAGCTAGTTGAAGATGCAAAAACCCCTGTCCTGTCCCTACTTTTTGGTGGGAAGACAGGTGGGAACATTTGTTAGATTAGGAGGTGTGTCCACACCTGGCCAGCACCACGCCTAGATCCATCTTGTTTTGGAAAGAATTAGCCTATTAGGGTCAGGGTTATGCTCACTTCACAAGGGAGTGATCATATAGAGGGTGTAGTCACCCTAAAGGTAGGCAGCCCATTGGCTACTACCCGGTACTCCCCTTAACACCCCTAAATTGAGCATTTAGGTGGCAACCCTCAACTTCAGAATCGACGGACCTAAAGACGAAGAACACAAAGAAATTAGTGACTGCTGCAGAGTTTTGGTGCAAACCCCTGCCTGTCACTTTAAGACTCGACAAACGAGGTGAACTGTCCCGTCCTGCTCCTGTGTGCCGCCCAGCGGAATACTAGCCTTTGCAAACTGCCAATGAAACTCCCTTAGAGTAGAGGAGCTACTCCCCTGCAGACCGCAGGCACCGAAGCCGCAGAGTCCTGTCCACCGACTTGCAGCTCCCTGACCTGACTGGAGCAGTAAACGACAAGGAAGAGGTACTCTTGCTCTGGAAGGTCAGATTTGTCTCCCCACCATGTGTGGAGGTCCCAGGACAGACCAGAGCTAAGCAGTGCCAATCCCCAGGGTACCAGACGGCCTGCAACCAAGACCGACATCGAGGAGTCCAGTCGGGACTCCACCTTCACCAGATACCTGCAGCCGCCGTGGGACATCAAGACCCCTGAGACCCACTTTGGGAGTGGCCTAGCAGTCCTGAATTTACCCCTGCCAGCTTTGGGCCTCTGACCGCAGGGAGCACCTTTACACACTGGAGGCCAACCCACCTGCTCTACACCCAGCCCGCCCGGCCTCAGTAATGATGAACTGGCTGAGCTCCCTTGTCTCTAATGGCTTTGCGACCCTAGCCCCCGTTTGGGAGCTCTTGGACTTGCCCAAAAGTCCCCTTGTGCAGACTGTCTTTACAGGGCCACCCATCTCAGCTACAAACTCCACGCTTCCAGCAAAATTTGGGATGCACCCGATGAACTGTTAGTAGAACATTGGACCTTGGCTTCCTGCTACTCTAAACTCGGAAGGTGAACCCCTACAATTGTCTGTGCGCTTTACCTACCTTTTACTCCCATAGGATTGTATGACGCGTAATTGCACACAACTTTGTGCTATTAGCTTATCTTTGAAAATCTATAAGAATATAGTACTTACCTTTGAATGCAGTTCTTGGTTCGAAAAGATATATGAAAATAATTATTTTTCTAACTTGGCCTCAGATTTATTTTTTAGTGTGTGTCTCATTTATTGCCTCTGTGAGTACAACCAATGCTTAGCACTACCCTCTGATAAGCCTACTTGCTCGCCCACACTACCACAAAAGAGAGCATTAGTATTACCTACTTTAGCCTCTGTAAACCAATTGGGTACCCGTTGGACTCTCTACACAGTGTACTCGGTTTTAGTACACTATATAGAGAGCCAGCTTCCTACAGTGGCAAAGGAGGCAAGTATTTTGGAAGGGTAGACAGTAACACCACTGGGCAATCTGAAGCACCCATTTGTTCAATGTTATCTCCTGTCCTTGGGACAGGTGGTGATAAATCCTGTCACCAACCAGGTATACAGGATGGTGAGAGGGCATACTAAAGGGGCTTTGAGTTTCCGACTGCCAAGGCGAGGGAAGCGGATTGGGTAGACCTCACGATGGGTTCGGCGATGTCAATGGGCGTCTGCCGCACTGGAGATGATACCAATGGAACAGCCCCTGGAAGGGGATATGAAGTTCTGGTCAGAGGCGATCCGGATCCACGAATGGGTCCTGAGAGTCTGACTAGAGTTGAGGGTGCACCCGCTGGTGGAAACTGAGTTGGAGTCCCTTCTGAACCCATAGGACCTTAAGGCACTCCAAAGGGGTCCGACCACCCAAAAAGGAGGCTCATGGCCTCATAAAATTCTGTATGTTGGGTGGGGTTCGCACCGGGAAACTCAAGGAAACTCAGAGCAGACTCAGGGTCAGGGGTGTGCTCCACAGGAACAAACTGGCAGTGGGGTCTATACTTGTGGCATCCCTCCTGCACCTTGCCCGGTGAATGAGACTGGTGTGCAGAAGTCGAAGAACGCTTCAACTTCTTGGACTTCTTATGAGACATAGCTGAAGGACTCTGAAATTGAGACGATGACCGGCACTCTCAATTCTGAGATTGGTCCTGGAAACCTAGTGAGGTGCAGAGTCGCATAGTGAGTGGCCAGAAGCTTCAAGGCCAGCTAGCGGATGCCGTTTGGATTCATTGTCCTGCAGGCCTTGGAGTCGTGGTCCTGCTCCAGGCCACAGACACACCCAGTGGGGGTCTGTCACAGACATTTGCCTGTGACAAGCACCACAAGGCTTGAAACCCTTCTCCGAAAAAAGAGTGGAAAAAAGGAACACTGATCAATGAAATTTAACAATACGGTTGAAAAAGTCAGTGAAAAAGTGACTGAGAGGAGCACAATCCAGGTCCATCCAGGTGGTGCAGATAAGAAGGAACTGAGGTCAGAGTGCCGGGGTGGCACCTATACAGGCACCACGCACATCACTTCGGGTGGGGATGACCCCACACAGAGCCAAACGATGCCACATACCGGTGTGGAAAGGGACTGCTCAAATATTTCTAGATCCACTCTGATGCCTGGTGAATAATCTAAGGTAAGGAATCTGCGTCTATATCGGATAAGATTGTTCTCATCTACTGTATCTCTGATTATGCATCAAAAAGCAGCCTTAGGCAGACCTGGCTAAGTGTTGACAAGAAGTAACTATCTAGACTCTTAAGAGCATCCTGTAGATCAGACATTCATAGGGACGCCATATTCGAGTTTCAATCTCACCCACCAGGGTCACAAACCTATTTCTGAAGATTATCTTATTTCAATGTTCTCTGACATCCCCAATTCTAAATAAAGTGAGCCAAAGTGGTGGCCAGATGTTGGCAGTTATACATATTCATTGTTGTTCATCATGAAGCATACATACTGCAAACACCATTTACTATGACAGCCTTGGAGTTTATTTCCTTTTGCCATAGGTTAGTATAGTGTTCTATCACTTCCAGTGTGGTCTTTCACACAATCTGTGAGGGTTACTCCTGAATGCTGCAAAATCTCTTGCATGGATGCCCATCTTTACAAGGTTTCTTCTTAGAGTTGTAGGACATCTTTCACATTCATAGCTGATAATAATTTCTGATCCCTCAAAAGAAGCTTAACGCCACTCTTAGCAGGACTTTGATAGTACCCAAAAGGACCAACTGGTCTAAATCCTGTTTCATTAAGCACCTGATATTGCCCCATCACCAATATATTAATGCAGCAGAATACATTGAGTTAATTTATTTATAAGGCAGTGCCTTTGCTCACAGCTTTAGAAGAATGATGTAACCACAAAACAGGTTAAAGATTCAAACACAATTAATGACCCAATGCATAACTAAGAATCATGGAATGAAGAACAAGTTACTTACCTTCGGTAACACCTTATCTTGTAGAGACTCTACCTAGCTGAAGATTCCTTATCTTAGAATTATTACCAGGTGTCAGACTGGATCCGGCCATTTTTCGTAAGCAGTACCCCTGCACACCAGTAGATGACGCTGTCCGCAGCGGAAAATTACGTTCACGATGCCTATATAGGCGCCACCAGAGCGCACTAACGTCAGTTACTTTTCATGACTTTCCATGACCTCTGGTGTAGAAAGCTAGGGGCTTGAAGAACAAGTTACCTTCGGTAATGCATTATATCTGGTAGAGACTCTATTTAGCTGCAGATTCCTTATTTTTGAATTTCCCAGGTGTCACGCTGGATCCGGAACCTATTTGCTGAGCAATACCCCTTGAGCGTGCCGTCGGGTGGCTACATTCGGCTCTGTCTGATGTTGTCGGCGTGGGTAGTGCCAGTTATGACGTCGCAGTACCTATATAGGCTCCACCGAGGTGCGCGGACATCAGACATTTTTGTTTTTGCCAGAAGCATAGAGCCACGAAGTCACTGATGTAATCGCGTGCAAAACGAGGGCCCTGAAAGAGGGAGTAACCCTAGCCTTACAATATTAGTCTGCAAAGCGGGGAGGCATGGGTGGGACTGTAAGGAATCTGCAGCTAGATAGAGTCTCTACCAAATGCGTTACCGAGGGTAAGTAGCTTGTTCATCTGATAGAGACTTCTAGTTGCAGATTCCTTGCCTTTGAATTAGATACGCAAGCCATACTATCCCGGCGGTGGGCTGCGGACCAATACCATAGACTAGAAAGTCCTGCAGGACCGAGCAGGCAAAATGCCCGTCTCTGCGGACCTGACAGTCCAGGCAGTGGTGTTTTGCAAACGTGAGCAAAGATGCCGACGACTAGGACACCCCGAACCAAGGCCCTAGTTGCAGCCTTTCTCCTGGTGGGATGGGCCCCTCAGGAGGCTTCGCTCCCACGTACCCCACGAAGAGTTGGTTGACCACCCGGAACTCTTTTGTGTGGTCAAGGTAGAACGAAAACACTCTTTTTGGGTTCATTCGGTGGCGACACTCCTCCTTTGAGGAATGCAGGGGAACCAAAAAGGTGGACAACATGATGGATTGACCCAGCTGGAATGGGATCACGACCTTTGGAGAAAAGGAAGCCCGGGTGTGAAGCACCAATTTGTCAGGAAAATACATTAGATAGGGAGGCGAGCAAGATAACGCTTGCAACTCACAGATGTAATCGTCAAGAAGACTGTTTTGATTGTCAACAGCCAGAGGGGACAGTTATGTAAAAGCTCGAAGGGAACACACATTAAGTAGGTGTGGACCAAATTAAGGTCCCACTGTGGCATAACAAAGGGCATGGGTGGAAACAAGTGAGCCAGCCCTTTTATAAATCTATGTAAAATAGGACACTTAAAGAGACAAGGCTGGTCTGCCAGACGCAAAAAAGCAGACAGAGCGGAAAGGTAACCCTTGAGAGTTCCCAAGGCAGAGCCCTGCTGTGCAAGGGTCAGAATGAATAGAAAAACAGTGGAAAGAGAAGTAGAAAGAGGGTCAATAGATGTTTATGTACAGTGTAATACAAATTTCTGCCAATGGCAGGCATATACCCTCTCAGTGGAGGTATGCCTGGCCACCAAAATAACGTTTCAAACGTCGGGAGGAAGGTAAAAAGCTATCAACTGCCGACACTCAATCTCCAAGCATGGAGGCGCAGAGTTGACAGGTTCAGGTTGAGGACCCTCCACTGCTGCTGGGACAGAAGATCCTCCCAAAGTGGCAGCCTGATTAGAGGATCAATGCTTATTTTCAGAAGCTCTAGATACTAGACTCTCCTCACCCAGTCCGAAGCCACAAGAATGACTTGGGCCTGGTCGCTCCTGATCTTCTTCAGAACCCTGGCAGGAGTGGTATGGGTGGAAAGGCATACAGCAGGCCGGAGCTCCACTTGTGATGAAAGGCGGTGCCGAGCGATGGCCGCATTGGAAACTCCAGCACACAGTATTGCTGACACTGGGCGTTCTCTTCGGAGGCGAACAAATCTAACCTAGCTATTCCCACTGATGAAAGAGACCTTTCGCTACCTCCGACTGGGGACGCAATTCGTGATCCGCTAGGCATCGCCTGCTGAGTTTGTCCACCCTGGCATTCAGGGAACCTGCTAAGTGTTGACCCACCCAGGTTATGCCCTGCTGTTCCAGCCATGTCCAGAGACGCAAGGCTTCTTGACAAATGGTCCTCGACCCCGCCCTGCTTGTTGCAGTACCACATGGCGGTGGTGTTGCCCATGAACACCTGCACAAGCTTCCCCTTGACAGAGGGAAGAAATGCTTTCAATGCCAATCAAATCGCTCGGAGCTCCAACAGATTTGTGTGGAGCCTCGACTCCGACCGAGACCAGTGTCCCCTGATCCCCCCACCCCAGAACTGGCACACTGTCACGATGTCACGACTCTGGTTGGGGATGGGAGAGGGGTCTGCTGTTGACCAAATCGCGGTTCATCAACCATCACTGCAGATCTCTCGCAGTTCCTTCGAGATCTGGACCATGTTGTTGAGATTTCCTCGATGCCCAATGGAACTTCAGGTCCCACTGCAGAGCCCGCATACACCACTTGGCATGCTTTACAAACAGAATATAGGAGGTCAAGAGGCCCAACAGCCTCAGAGCCAGTCTCACCAAAATCCAGAATAGAGGCTGAAACATCAGAATCATAATCTGAATATTCTGGACTCGCTGCCTGAGAGGATTGGCTCGTAACTGCACTGTGTCCAAGCCACCTCTGATGAAAGGGAGCGTCTGAGAAGGAGTCAAGTGTGACTTTGGCACCTTTATAGAGAACCCCAGCGAATGCAGGAGGTCCGCCATAGTCTGAAGGTGGGAGATGACAGCCTGGGGCGAGGACGCCTTCAACAGCCA
This sequence comes from Triturus cristatus, assembly GCF_964204655.1. Taxonomy (NCBI): domain Eukaryota; kingdom Metazoa; phylum Chordata; class Amphibia; order Caudata; family Salamandridae; genus Triturus; species Triturus cristatus. The sequence goes on along the minus strand of NC_140592.1, from coordinate 460,156,772 downwards.
GTCATCGAAGTAGGGAGGACCGACACCCCTAACCTAGCAGATGAGCTGCAACTACCACGATCCCCTTGGTGAACACTTGAGCGGCATGGGTAAGACCAAAGGGGAGCACGTAAACTGAAAGTGCTCATGGCCTATCTTGAATCGCGGGTAACGCCTGTGGCCCGGCAGAATGGGGATGGAAAAATACGCATCCTGCTGTTCCAACGCTACCATCCAGTCTTCTAGGTCTAGGACAGACAATACCAGAGCTAGGGTGAGAATTTTTAATTTCTTCTTTTTGAAGAAGAGATTGATGGTCCGAAGATGTAAAATGGTTCGCAACCCTTTGTTCTTTATCATAATCAGAAAGTAGCAGGAATAACAACCACTGCCTACTTCTGAAACCAGGACCCTTTCTATAGCTCTCTTGGCCAAGAGAGCTGTAACTTCCTCCTGGAGCAATTTCAGATGATCCTCTGTCACCCGTTCCTGATTTGGAAGAACAGGAGGAGCAAAAGAAAGTAAAGGCAGAGAATAGCCCTTCTGAATGATCTGCAAGACCCACTTGTCCGATGTTATGGATCTCCAGCAGGGTAGATGATGATGGATTCTCCCGCGAACTGGAGTAGTGTCATCTTGCAGATTCAGACTAGGAGTGCTTAGAGGCTGTGGCTGCCGGGGGCAGGGTGGCCAACGACTTCTGACCTCCATTCCTGGGTTGCAATGTACAGCGTCCACGTCCCTGCATGGTTTGGGATGTCTGCATAGGACGGTGGCTGGGATAAAGCTGAAGAGGCAGGAAACACCTTCCTTTGCTACAATGGGGGCAAGAGGTAGACTGGCCACGAGTCCTTGAACCTGACCAGGGCAGTATCTGCCTTTTCCCCAAAAAGATGGGTTCCATCAAACGACATGTTCATCAGATTGGCCCAGTCAGCACCCGAGAAGCCAGTTGTCCTAAGCCTGGCGAGGTGCCTTAAGGCCACTGTCGTTGAAATCGACCTGCCAAGTGAATCTGTCATATCTAGGCCACACCTTTTGAGGCATCTGTCCCGTCCCTGACGCCTAGGAGAGGACATCCCGGGCCTCCTCTGGGACCTGTGGCAGCACTTGCGGAACCGTCTTCCAAAGGAAGTAGAAGAAACGGCCCAATAAGCATGCGGTATTCACAGACCGCAATGCCAGGTTGGAGGAAGAAAACAACTTCTTTCCAAATAAATCCAACCTCTTGGATTCCCTATCCGGAGGTGCGGAAGGGAACACGCCCTAGGAAGTAGAGGCCTGCACCACCAAACTTTCAGGGGTGGGCTGTTGGCTGAGGAACTTTGGGTCACCCAGTGCTGGGCGATGGCAGTGTGCAAACGTCCTATTGACAGGAGCCACTGTGCTAGGCTTGGACCACGTGCCTAGAAGGACGCCAGTAAGTGCTTCAGTAAAGGGCAAAAGGGGTTTAGAAAAGGAGGCCCCAGGTTGAAGCACTTCAGTCAGTAGTTTAGTCCTGACCTGCACAGAGGGCAGTTCTAGTCCTAGGACCTCTGCTGCCCTTCTTTACCACCATGGCAAAAACCAAAGGAAATGAGGGACGGAGTGTTGAACATTGCAAGCACTCACCCCCAGTCAACTGATCTGGGTTTAATCCATCACTGTTCTTTAGCCCACTCTGCCACCCCAGTTCAGACATGGCCATATGCAAATCCGTCTGACCCTGGGCCTCATGGGAACAGTCCAGCCCGAACTGCCAAGCCATGTCTTCCCTGGACCGGAAACAAGCTTCCTAGGACCGGTTTCTGGCATTTCAGCCGTCTTCAGCCAGGCTTGCTTGAATCCAGTGGCAAAGTGAGCAAGGGACTCACGTCTGAGCATACCCTGCCAACTTATGGTGAACAAAGCAAAAACCAAAGGAAATGATGGACGGAGTGTTGAACATTGCAAGCACTCACCCCCAGTCAACTGATCTGGGTTTAATCCATCACCGTTCTTTAGCCCACTCTGCCACCCCAGTTCAGACATGGCCATATGCAAATCAGTCTGACCCTGTGCCTCATGGGAACAGTCCAGCCCGAACTGCCAAGCCATGTCTTCCCTGGACCGGAAACAAGCTTCCTAGGACCGGTTTCTGGCATTTCAGCGGTCTTCAGCCAGGCTTGCTTGAATCCAGTGGCAAAGTGAGCAAGGGACTCACGTCTGAGCATACCCTGCCAACTTATGGCGAACAAAGCAAAAACCAAAGGAAATGATGGACGGAGTGTTGAACATTGCAAGCACTCACCCCCAGTCAGCTGATCTGGGTTTAATCCATCACCGTTCTTTAGCCCACTCTGCCACCCCAGTTCAGACATGGCCATATGCAAATCAGTCTGACCCTGTGCCTCATGAGAACAGTCCAGCCCGAACTGCCAAGCCATGTCTTCCCTGGACCGGAAACAAGCTTCCTAGGACCGGTTTCTGGCATTTCAGCCGTCTTCAGCCAGGCTTGCTTGAATCCAGTGGCAAAGTGAGCAAGGGACTCACGTCTGAGCATACCCTGCCAACTTATGGCGAACAAAGCAAAAACCAAAGGAAATGATGGACAGAGTGTTGAACATTGCAAGCACTCACCCCCACTCAACTGATCTGGGTTTAATCCATCACCGTTCTTTAGCCCACTCTGCCACCCCAGTTCAGACATGGCCATATGCAAATCAGTCTGACCCTGTGCCTCATGGGAACAGTCCATCCCGAACTGCCAAGCTGTGTCTGGGTGTGAGTGTGTGATTGGTTCTGATGCTCCGTCCATCACCACCCCCTTTTGTACCGCTTCTTTACCACCATGGCAAAGGATGCACCCTCCTCCGTAGCCAATGTTGCCGGAGAGAGCATGCCAGTATCTGGAGAAGTGTCCAGTCCACTGGCTTCTGCAAGTGCTCCATACTTGTCCAAATGCTCCGCAGATTCATCCTTCTGTTCCAGAAGGTCCAAACATCCCTCCCATTCCTCTCCTGTGCCAAGCACATCCTCAAAGTGCTCAGGTGACAACATATAACCCCTGGGTTCAATCGGCGCCAGAATCAGCATCTAATGACATTCTGACTCCGTGTCGTCTGGATTTAGGATGGGGCTGGTGCCGCCGGTGGGCACCAGCGGCACCGACTTCGAAGGAGGTTGCGTTAGCACGACCGGCGTCGGCATGGATTCAGGATCGGATCCAAGAAGCTCAACTGGCACCTTGGCCGGAGCCGACAGCGTCAAACCTAAGGGCTTCCAGCACGGTCGGCCCGCTCAAATACACGGCGCATGGCCTAGTAAAATTCTTTTATTTGAGCGGGGGTCACTCTGGCTCCCGGAAAGGGGGAGAGGCGCGAAGTTGACCCTGGCTCCGGCTCCGCAGATCCGTGCCTAGAGCGTTGGTGCTCCTTACCTCTCTTGTTGACGGACGACCACTGATGTGAAGATGAAGTCCAAGCTTCTTCTTCATGTGCCTTTTCCCCGAGTGTCCCGAAGACCTCGAGTGGGATGAGGAGGACTTTGGGCTCTGGAAGCGGTCATGCGACCTCCTCTTCTTCGATCGGGACCGAGATCTCCGCGGAGCCTCGATGGATGGTTTCAACTGTACGGCCGCAAAGAGCTTCATCGCTCACTCCTACAAGGCCATTGGAGCCATGGACCGACAGTCAAAGCACAACTTTGAATCGTGGTTGCGATCAAGACGCCAGAAACAGACAAGGTGAGGGTCAGTAACCGACATCATGAGGTGGCAGGTACCGCATGGCTTGAAACCTGTGTTCCTCGAAGACTTCCCTCGCACACAAAGTTGGAAAGAATTCCGAATTCGACAAGAAGTAGAGAAAAAACCTGTCAAAAAGCAACAGAGGAATAGTTCTTCCCGGATCAGCGTGCAACAGGTGCGGAAAGAAAAGAACTGATGTTCGCACGACTGGGTGGCATCTATATAAGTACAGTGACATCATAACCAACTCCACCAACATTAAGCAGAGTCGAATGAAGCCTCACAACAGCGCACGCAAGGGGTATTGCTCAGCAAAAAGTTTCCGGATCCAGCCTGACATCTGGGAAATGCAAAGGTAAGGGATCTGCAGCTAGAAGTCTCTATCAGATAGGGGAAAGCCCTATCCCTGGAAATACGTTTGCAGAGTGGAGAGGATCGGTGGGTCAGTAAGGAATCTGCAGCTAGATAGAGTCTCTATCAGATAAGGCGTTACCAAAGGTAAGTAACTTGTTCATCTCAAAGAGACTTATAGCCTCAGATTCCTTACCTTTACAATAGATATCCAAGCAATACCTCCCCCGAGTTGGGTCTGCAGACCAATTTCACATGATGAAGTCCTGCAGGACTGAACGGGCAAAGTGCCCATCCCTACGGACCTGACCGTCTAGACAGTAGTGTTTGGCAAATGTGTGCAGGGGTTGCTGCTTGGCAGATGTCCAGGACAGGAACTCAGCGAGCTAACGCAGTGGTTGCAGCTTTAGCTTTGGTGGAATGAGCACACAAACCCTCAGGGGGTTGCTTCTTACGCAATGTGTAGCAGATTTTGACGAAGAGTACAATCCATCACGAGATGGTCCTCTCCTGCAACGCCTGTCCTTTCTTCACTCTGACATACCCCACAAAGAGTTGGTCTTCCACCTGGAACTCTTTAGTGCGGTCAAGGTAGAACAGCAGTGCTCTTTTTGGATTCAGACGGTGAAGTGCTCCTTTATCTTGGAGGGATGAGGCGGAGCATTAAAAGTAGACAGAATGATGGTATGGCCTAAGTGAAATGGAGTGACCACTTTCGGAAGAAAGGAAGCTCTTGCTTGATGACAAGGCCTGAAGCACTCTGACCCCCCCATGGAAATGTTATTGCCAAGAGAAATGCTGTCTTGATGGTAAGGAGCCGGAGTTGACAATTGTGCAGAGGCTCAAAGGGAGTGCACATAAGGAACATGAGAATGAGATTGCGGACCCACTAGGGCATAATGAAAGGAGTGGGAGGAAACATATAAAACCTATGTACAGTAGGATATTGGAAAAGGGAAGGTTGGTCAAGCAACCAAAGAAAAGCAGAGATTGTAGAAAGATATCCCTTCACAGTGCCCAGAGCAGAGCCCTACTGGGCAAGGGAAAAAACGAACATGAAAACCTGAGAAAGGGGTGCAGAAAGGGGATCAATATTTCTGTTTGTACACTATGCAACACATTTTGCCCATCAGCAGGTGTAAACAGTCTTGGTAGAGGGACGCCTGGCTGCCAAGATAACATTATAGACTTCGGGCGAAGGGTTGAAAGCTGTCACCTGGCTCTGCTCAGTCTCCACACAAGAAGGCGGAGTGCTGACAGGTTTCGGCGGAGAACCCTGCCCTGCTGCTGCAACAGAAGGTCCTCCCGAAATGGCAGCCTGATCGGAGGACCGATGGCCATGCTCAACAGCTTGGGACACCAAATCTGGAGCCACAAGGATCCCTTGGGCCCGGTCGTTCTTGATCTTCTCGTGAACTCGGGGCAGGAGTGGTATGGGTGGAAAAGTGTACAGGAGGCCTGAGCTCCAATCGAGACCAAAAACATCTCTGAGCAAGAGCCGCCTTGGAAACTCCAGCAAGTAGAACTGTTAACATCACATGTTCTTGACGGTGGCAAACAGTTCTAACCAGGGCTAAAACTGACCTTGCAACGCCTCTGGATGGATACACCATTCATGATCCACTAGGCATCTTCAACTGGGTTCACCCCTCTGGCGATCAGAGAACCTACCAAAATATTGAACGTTCAGAGATACGCCCTGCTGTTCCAGCCATGTTTAGTGACACAGGGCCTCTAGGCAAAGAGTCCACAACCCCACACAACCCTGCTTGTTGCAATACCAGATGGAGGTGGTGTTGTCTGTGAAAACTTGCACTAGTTTTCCCTGGATAGAGGGCAGAAAGGCTTTCAATGCCAATCAGATTGCTCTGAGATCAAACAGATTGAAGTGCAGTCCAGATTCCACCGGAGACCACAGTCCTCTGATCTTTGCTTCTCCCAGGTGGTGCCCCATCCCAGGAGTGAGGTATCTGCTGCTACTGTCAGATCTGGTTGGGGAAGGGAGACAGGTCTGCCTCTTACCTAATTGTCGTTCGCAGCCACCACTGCAGCACCCTCTGCAGTCCCCGCCGAGATCTGGACCGTATCATAGAGATTGCCCTGATGCTGCGCCCACTGGAACTTCATGTTCACTGTAGAGCCCGCATATGCCAACGGACAGGTGTCACAAGCTGGATGCAAGAGGCCAAGAGGCCCAGAAGCCTCAGAGTCAGTCTCCCCAAAGTCAAGGATAGAGGCTTAAACATCAGTATCATAGCCTGAATATCCTGGACTCGCTGTTCGGGAGGATCGTCCCGAAACTGCAACGTGTCCAGAACAGCTCCGATGAAGGGGAGTGCCTGAGAGGGAGTCCGGTGTGACCTTGGCATGTTGATAGTGAACCCCAGCGAATGCAGGAGGTCTGCTGAAATCTGGAGGTGGGAGACGACAGCATGGGAGAAGGCCGCCTTCAACAGTCAGTCGTTAAGATAGGGGAAGACTGGTACCCCTGAACTCCGCAGATGAGCTGCAACCACCACCATCACCTTGATGAACACCCTAATGGCACTAGTGAGACCGAAAGAGAGCACAGCTAACTGAAAATACATGCAGTGCTCCGTGAACCACAGATTACGCCTGTGGACAGGCAGGATGGGAACGAGCCCTCCAAGCTCGACCCCAACATCCAGTCTCCAGGGTCCAGGGCAGACAGGACCTGGGCAAGAGGGCACATCTTGAATTTCTCCTTGAGGAAGAAATTGAGAGAGCGCAGGGCAAGGATTGGAGGAAGTCCTCAGTCCCTCTTGGGCACCAGAAAGTAGCGGGAACAGCAACTATGACCTACTTCTGGCATCAGCACTCTTTCTATGGCTCCTTTGGCCAAAAGAGACGTTACTTCCTGGCGGAGAAGGGATAGGTGGTCTTCGGCCAGACTGTTGTAAGTAGGTGGCACGGAGGGAGAGATAGTCTTGAAGGGCAGGGAGTAGCCTCTCCTGACAATCTGCAAAATCCAGCTATCTGATGTTATGGCCTGTCAGCGTGGCATGTGATTGCGAATCTTGCCACTCAGTGGGAGCCCATGATGGTAAATGGGTAGACTAGGATGGTTTGTAGGCTGAGACTGCTTGGGGGTTGGTAGACTGACCTGACTGCTGGCCTCCCGACCCACAATGCTGGATGGAACTGGGTCCCCAGCCACAGCAATGCAGAGGCTGGAAAGCGTGCACGCCATGGTGGCTGGGCGGGTAAAGACACAGTTGTACGTCCCTTCCGTGGCCACAAAAAAAGCGAAAGGCAGAGTGAGGGTGATGAGGGGCTATAAAGAGCCCAAGGACCTGGCCATATCACTGCTGTCATTAAAGTGCTCCAGCACCAAATTTGCCTTGTCTTCAAAGAGACAGAGGCTATCAAAGGGCATGTCCATGAGAGAGAACTGGCCATCCCCAGAAAAGCTAGTCTTTCTTAACCAGGCGTGGCATAGCAGGACCACTGCAGATGAAACTGCTCCGGCTAGTGAGTTGGTGGTGTCTAGTCCACAGTGGATGGTCAATTAATCTACATCCTTCCCACTGGCAACAGGCTGGATGAGCACAGCCCGAGCCTCCTCCAGGACTGTTGGCAGGACCTGTGCAACTTTATTCCACAGGGTGTGGGAATAGCGGCCCAAAAGGCACACTTTTTTCACAGTCCACAGTGCGCCAAGATTTACATTGGACGTTAAAGCTTGGAACACCAAGCTCTCCGGGGTAGGGTGTTAAGTGAGGAGATTTGGGTCCCCTGGCGCAGGCCGGTGGAAGCGGGCAATCATCCTGTTCACAGAAGCACCTGTGTTGGGCTTGGACCAAGCCCCAAGCCAACCGTCACTAAGTTCTATCAGTACCCTAACATAGGTCCAGGGAACATCGTACACTTTCCCTGCATTATTTCCCGTTATTTCATATGAACGAGCCTTATAAGGACATAACTCCAAATAAGGACAGAATGCCTTATATGGACATCACACCTTGTACGGGCTGCAGCCTTTTATGGACTAAACCTTTCACCTAGTTCCATGCAGGGTGGGTTCTTCCCAATCGATATTGCTAAGACGTCATACTTAGCGCACATGAATAATTGATGAGTACACTCTCCAGGAGGTACACTTCACCTCTCCCATCGACGCACAAGGTTTAATCCCCAACGTCAACCTCATACTGAACAATGGGTAACACACGTACATAGACTGTATAAATACGGCACCTCTTGCTATCAGAAAGCAGGAGGGAACCGAGGCTTCGAGGCTGACACACTGACCAGAGACGCTGCAGCTCCGGCTCACCATCGCTTCAGCTGACAGTGGTCTGACGATCCCTTACGGGGTGTCGAATTCAAGTCCAGGACGAAGTCCCACACTCTCACTATTCAGGTATGGGGTTCCAACTAAAGCCTAGTGGGATTCTTGGCTCTTAGGCTTAGGTTCTATAGCACCTATTTACATGCTTGGTACACTTAGGTACATCTAGTCAGGCATCTTAGGAGTACGCACTTTATTTTATAAATGCATTTCCTATTCCTGTATATGTTCATGACTAATTGAAAAATGGTAGAACAATACAATTTCTTTTTATTCACTGTACTGCTGGTTTTGTATCTCTGCTACTGTGTTACAATCGTAACAGCACACTTATTTTACATGAGAAGAGCAACGGTACAATAAATTCTTATTGAAAAAAAACTCGACGGTTTCTTCTCTGCATCTCTCTGAGAACAAAACAAGCATGCACGAGTGACTGGATGAAAAGTAGTATATTGTTTCCACGAGTCTGAGGTTATTGTGTTCTGAGGTTGCCAAAAACTAATCTCTCTGATAGCAGGAGAGTCTAGTGGCACTGTGAGCTAGCTAATGCAAACCATAGGCTAACATATGCGGCGGGGTTTATGGAGTCAGTGTGCCACCAGACCTACAGTACATGTTATCCGTAAACAGCGTAGATCCTGCATGACAGGGTACTATTAGGACTACACTACAGCCTCACTGAATGGGAGAAGCAGTTCTGATGGGGAGACCCCTGGCTTTAGCACTTTCATCAAGGCATTAATCTTGACTGCCATCCAGGGCAAGCTAAGGCCCAGGACCTCAGCTGCTCTCCGTACCACCATTACGAAGGAAGCTCCATCCTCCATTGCCACGGTAGGAAGAGAAAGCATGCCAGTATCTGGAGAAGTAGCCAGTCCACTGGCTACACACAGATCCTCACATCAGTCAATTTGTTCTTCATAAGGCTGGTATCCCTCAGGGTCCAGCGACCCCTCCAATTGCTTCCTGAGTCCTAGCCCATAAGAATAGGGCTCAGGCTCCAGCCTGGAAGGAATGGCTCCAGTCGGCGTCGGAGGAAGACCCTCTGGCTCCATGTCGGAGTCGGTAATAAAGATGTAAATGCGTCAACAGGAGCAAGGTCAGGGAAGGTGGCACAACCAGCACCAATCCGGATCTATCCGTCAATCTTTGGGGCTGACTGGTGCTGGAGCCACCAGTCTGGCTCTAGTAGGGTCCCTTCCCAAACCAACGGGGCCTGAAGTTGCAATTTTGTATTATATTTACACAAGCATAAATGATAACACATGAATAACATGGAATTTACATCTTCATCTAGTAATACACAACAGCAGCAGAGTCCCAGGAGGAATCAAATCTCCCTTACAGAGCTAATAGAATTAAAGGCGCTAACAGACCACATGGAACTAATAGAGCTGATAGTGTAGAAAATGACTCAGAATTCTTCTAAATCATTCCTTGAGTCAAATCTTGATTATGCTGAAGAGCCTCCTCAGGGTCAACATTTAAATCCTCTGGGATTAAAGTCTCTTCAAGTATCTTAATTCTAGCTGCTTTGATGCATGCATTTGCGATACAGTATGCTAACAACTTGCTTGCTGTATGTTTTTCATGGCCAAGACGAATTACTCTCAAAGCAGAAGTTGTTGGGATGTCTTAAAACTAGTATGGCCTGTCTCCATTGTACACTGATGTATCTGGGTGAAATAGCTTCCGCTTCAAGGAATCTTGTGCATGCACGCAAAACTATATCAGCAGGACACCTGATATTTCTTTCATCTGCACCAGGCTCATATTGGGAGATTTATCCACAATCAGATATCACTATTGCAATAATGGATCTGCCTTTTTCATTTTAACTTTACATATAAATCCAGTGGCTATTTTAAGATTCATGAAAGATGATCTATTATCAAGGAATAATAACATGGCAGTTTTTCTTAGAAAAAGGTATGCCATATGTCATCTAAAGGAGACTGTGGCACGTGTGATTTATTAATTTATTAATGGACCTCCTTCTGCCACCATATACAGTTCTATAAGAAAGGATCTAACTAAATTACACATTTTTCTCATATGCCATATCGCTAGCACACACAAGCAACGTCATGAACCTTGAGATATATGAGGAAAATTGCTCAATTGTAGTCTGTATTAATTACCACAAGGTGAAGCAGGGATAAAGATCTAAGGTAATCAAGACCAGAGAGAATAATGGATTTTCAGGGAGATTTTTAAAAAACAAGAAAGCAAATACTGTTGACTATTGCAATAATGGCTTTATTTATTTAATCTTGCCTTTACATATGAATCCAGTGGCTATTTTAAGATACATTAAAGATGATTTATTACTATGGAGCAATAACATGGCAGTTTTTCCTATAAGAAAATATATGCAACATGTCATCTAAAGGAAACTCTGGAAAATCTGATTTATTCATTTATTACTGGACCTCCTACCTCCCAAATATGCAGTTTAATAAGAAAGGGTCTGAATAAATTGCACATTTTCTTATATTTATCATTTCTAACAGACACAAGGAACCTTATGAATGTTTAGCCATATAAACTATATTTTATTTTGTATTAATTACCGCCATGTAAAGCAGGGACAAAGATCTAAGATGATCATGACCGGAGGAAAAGTTTGGATTTCCAGGGAGATTTATTTTTTACAAACCAGAAAACTAATACTATTGATTACCTTTATAACATATTCGCTATGCACACTATTTACTGTACTACTATTACTATCAGCACATTTATTCCTTAGAAGCCTGGATTTATAGGGTAAGGTTCAGACAGCACAGACATCTTTGGTCACTTAATTTTTATGAGTTCTTACAAGAGACAAACAAGAATTTGTAATGCAATAGGTCTTGCATTAGTAAGTGTTTAAGTGTTGCTATTAATAATGCAACACCAATAGCTCAAACATTTAGTAATGCGAGACCTCTTGTATTGCAAATGTTTGTTTCTCCTCGCAGTTTTATACAGCGCACACTCGACCCGAAGGTATCAGAGCACTACGGAACTGGCCGGCAGTAAACGGCAGCCACCAGTTAAACTCAAAGAATTGTAAACCAACCCTCTTTTTAAAAACGTTTAAGTAAAACCCCAAAAACGGAGGAAGGAAGCAGGGAGCTGCAGACGAAAGGGTGGGGGAGTGAAAACTTGGGGAGAGAGGAGCTATGGAAAGTGGGCACAGGAGTAACAGAGAAGGACATTTTAATAAAATAAAAAGAAGTTGAGTTTGGAAAAGCAGTTGCCAGATGACCTGACTCGGATATGAAAATGGGCGCCATGGTGAAAGAAAGCATGGCGCCCCTCTACATAAATGGTATGCATGTGGCAGCCCGTCAAGTGGGCATAAAAGCGGGTGCCGTGCTAAATATAAAGTGTGGTGCCCAAAAACATATCAATTATGCGCGTGGTTAAAAAAAAAGGGCAGCGCCAGAACACATACCAGTTATGCGCGTGGCGGCAGGTAAAGCGGCAGCCGTTGTGGAAAAATAAATAGCACAAGGAACACTTATGAAATTAAGTAAACAAGTAGTCCCAAAATAACTCATAATACTTACGAGTGTAAGGAAACTGTAGTCTACTAGTGTTCCTTGCCTAAAACTGGAAGTGATATATCGGTTCGCTAACCAATTAGTAACCAGGAAATAAAAGCGCGGCAGGAGTGAACCAATTGCAAGCAGCAGGTGGGATTACACTCCGTAGAGTAATTGCAGCAAGGTTTGCACACAGCGCATGCTCGCTGATGCTCGATCTAAAAACACCTAGACCAGCATGCACAAAAGTAAGAAAAGAAAACTATGTTTTAGTTCATCATGGTTCATGCCAATAATGTTTTTTTATTGCCCATCGATTTTACATATAGTGGTAAAAGCCTTCATTTTACCCTGCTCTAATCCGAACAGATGTTGTCAGTTGTTATGATCCACAAGCTCTGCACACAACATAGTACATTAGCTCCCTTTGATTTCCACCACTCGCAATACGAAGGAACATGAGAGACCTTGCCCGGATTATCCCACAGAACTCAAAATTATGGAGAAGAGAATAAATATCATAAACAAGGTTGGAAATGGCAAGTAAGGAAAGATTAAGGGAAAGAGAATGAAAGTGAGTGAGGGGCTGAGAGTCAAAGCGCGCATGATGATAGAAGAGCTGTGGGACACTGGGGAGACATGAAACTCTACAAACTGTCCTCCTTTGTAAAGCCTACTGGATCTGAGCTATCCACAAACTCAGTGGTTGTCTTAGTTGGACAATGTTATTTATACCCACTGAATGGTAGATTTAGAGTATCAGGTGCCAAAACCCATTGTTTTGTCTCCTTACTCCTCTGAATCAGCACAATTATAGAAACTCCTCACCATAAGTATCTAGTGCAGGACCATCCATAATAGTCACCTTATACAGTAGGCATCAAGACACTCTAAAGGTCTCTTTTTGTATTAAGCCGAGAAAATCAAGACTATCACATGTATTACAGAAGACACATTTTGGTATGGGAATGCTCCCTACATACAGATGTGTTGCCATGACCACAGTGCTCAACTGAGTACGCATCTGAAATCATGACTTGTATTTTGGACCTCATGTCATGTTAATCTAGGCCCATGCACAGAGGCATAGGGCTGTCCCTGATTATAAAAGATTCTGGGCTTGTCATATGACCGAGAGGAGAGCATTAAGCAAGCCTTCATAGTGGAGCTGAGGACTACTATCACTGGATACAGCAAATAAAGCAGTGGTGACAGCATATCGTGTTTGTGGTACTGACAGTTACCAGACCTTTCTTTCTGTGTTCTGAGAGTGTGACCTACAGGACCCTCTTGTGCATAGTTCTGCTGTTACGTGAATGCCCCAAACCTTGCGCTGACCTCCTACATGTAAATCAAGTGCATGTATGTGTGTAGTGTGTGTGTAGGACTTGTGTGTGTTTGTCTGAGAACTGAAGCCAGTGGGATCCGTTGTGGATGCTTCTTGTTTGGTATGGCACCAGATAGAGAATGAGGAAAAGGAGGACAGGTTGCCCAGACAGTGGAGTGTTTTTCCTTATTCCGGTAGATATATATTGTAAGATACAGTGGTCCTTACCAAGGAAACATGAAGTCATAAACACAGGACTACAATAAGAGCGGTGTAGGTATGTATTCAAATGGAGAGAATTGTATTTATTTAAACATCCAATAAATAGAGAGCACATAATATAATGCAACGGGCAAAAGTAGCAATTGTCTATGTTTTATAAAACCTGTAGTTCAAAGTTCAATAGTACCTACTAACTGGGCATAAAGGGTGTAACCACTGGATAGGTGAGCTATATTTCTTATCTCTGGCAGGCTGGTGGCTGCTGACTTGAACAATCCCTTGCTTTTAGAAAATCTGTCATTCAAAGTGCATATGATGGTGGAATCATCATTAATATTAGTATAAGCAGGATGATTCTGTTTGAAAGAAAGAGCACTCTGCAACAATCTAATGTGCCAAGCGCCTGTTAAAGATGTCACTCCTGGTAACTTGTCAGAGAAGCCACATAACAAACTGGCCAACTGTAATGTCTGCTTGGAACAGATCAAGAAAGATGAACTTCTTGTGTAACAGAGCAATGTCGTCCTTTCTGTCATGACGGACCAAAGTAGTACACTGTTGGCAGGGTCCCTGTATTTCTTTAATATGAGCACAACACAAAAGGAGAAGTAATATGCATGCATGCTTGTACGCCAGGTATTTTTCAGTAGCACAGAGGGTGCTTTTGTTCTGAGAAACGCTGGGAATTGGCAGTTTCACAAAGAAGAATTATCTTAAATGGTTGCTGAAAATAGAATATGCTGCTATGTAATTTCCAGTTGCAGGCTGAGGTTCAAGATCTTTTCCTCTTTTTCTCAACTGCCTACAAAATGAGGGGGGTGGGCAGGTATTTTATGCCTGCACATGAAACAACTTCGCAACCAGAAGTTGGGTTCACACGACACGACCCACAATTTACTTACCTTTGGTAATGCATTATCTGGTAGAGACAGGATCTAGCTGCAGATTCCTTACTTTAGAATCCTCCCAAGGCACGAGACTGGATCTGGAAATGTTTACCACAGCACGTGCGCGCGTCAGAAGAAAGCGCTGCGCACCTCCATGACTATTTCACAAGCTCAAACTTGGAGCCACATATAGAAACTGTCTATTGAAACAGTGTGCTAATAAGATAGACACCTTTGTGTAAAAAAGAATCACTGAATAATAATTCAGTATGTGGGTTTCCTAACCAACACATTGAGAAGACAGAGGACTCAGTCTCAATAAAACACTGAATTCTTAGTTCAGTTTGTGAATTCGTATAACTAAATTAGAGAACTAAGAGAACTTTGTTCGCAGAGCGGGAGGAAGGGAGGGGAGTAAAGAATCTGCAGCTAGATCCTGTCTCTACCTGATAATGCGTTACCATAGGTAAGTAACTTGATCATCTGATTGAGACATCTAGCTGCACATTACTATCAAATAATATCAAAGAATACCATCAACCGAGGAGGGACTGCGAACTGAGACCACTAAAAGCATATAATTAGAACAAAATTGAAAGGGACCACAATATGAACGGTCATAAATTCTTAGATAGCATGGAAGGAACGTTGTAGGACAATTTGATGAATAACTTTATGATATAAGATATTACTGCTCATATCCAGACTCAAACAGAGTGTTCAATACTTGTGAAACACAGAACAGCAGGTGATGCCACAGAGGAAAACCTCTGTGCCATATAGAGATCTAATCAAGCCAGATCCGCATCGTAACAGCAAGAGGTCATCACCTGTGGGAAAGGATAACGAAAGCTCTATGTAAAAGAGTGAAAGATAACATACAGAAAATGTGTATTCAAAAAGCGGACATTCTCCACAAGGTAACTTGATGCTGAATAACAGATGTTTAATGTTACCCGACAATGGTATTCATGTATTGACCTCAGAATGAAGAAAGGTTGAGTCGCAAAAATAGGAACCAGTGACCAAAAACTAAAACACTGGTCCCTATAGTGGACTCATAGTCCAGCAAGCCACCAGACCAGACAACAGCAACCAGTGGCAAAGAAACATTAATATCCTTCGAGAGATAATACAAAGACAGGTAGAAATCTCCAAGAGATACACTCACATAGGAGTAAAATAAATACCCGCGAGACGAGAGAAAAAAATAACGGGCAGAAATAAAGTAAAGCTGAAAATCAGTCAGACATGCTGACATAATAGTATGGAAACCATAGTGGCTATCATACCATGTGGGTAAACAACAGCCATCCGAAAAGTCAGCGAAGCATCTGCAAGCAATAGCGTAGAAAGTTGAATAAAATATAAGTATGAAAAAGAAACCCTGAAGCTTAGCAAAACCAAAGGTGAGTATTTGATCTTTCATTATGAAAGAGAGACCCATCTACAGATTATTATTATTTTTTTTATTTTTTATTAGGGTTTTGCATTACAATATTCCATGTGAGACATCAGATATTTTGCAGTTTAACAATCTTTTGTGCAAATTTTGAGCATCAGCACTGTTTACAAATGGCAGTTTCATTTATTTTCTAGTCCTCAAAATACATTAACATATCATAGTCCATAGATCTACTACTGATTTGCCCCACTGTAATGTATCCTGCTGTGTCTGGACCATTGTTTCACATGGTAGCGAGGGTCGGTATATCATCCCCTCCACTATCTGTGTATGCCTTCCCCTTTAGTGTGTCTGAACATCTATTCCGTATGGTTAAGTCGGCATCAGAACTGCCGATGGGGACTTAACTGTGAACCGTGGGAAGAAAGACCGGGGGGGGGGGGGGGGGGGGGGGGGGGTGGTGTGGTCGCACAAGGTTGGCAAGGATGATCAGTTGTGACTAGTGATGAGTTGACTGGCTATAGGTCCGACGTGTGCGTCATGGGGTCGTCGAGCGGGAAATAAGAGGTCGTGGGGGTGGGCAATTGTCCCAGGGGCATTGTCCATCTAATCTATTAGACCCTCTTGCCTGTATATTATTCCGCTATTGTTAGGATCTGTGTTGCGGGAGATAGAGAGGGGGTGTTGAGCGGGGACTGTGTTGCTTCAGGTGTTTCCCCTGCTGTCGTCTCCTGTTTAAAGTGAATTAATAACTGCGCCCATTCCATAGACACTGGATGTTTACGTGTACCCTTTACTTCTTCCTCTCTCAGGGTCTCTTCCTCCGCTGCCCCCCATTTGTTCATTGCCCCCACCCAAGCTGCCTCCGGAGGCCCAGTAGGGGCTCTCCAATGCATGGCTATATTCCTCTTTGCCACGAGGATGGCTAATGATGCGAATCTCCATTGTAATTTTGCAGACTTCTTTTTCCGGAAGACCCCCAGAGCGCATGCTTCCCATGTGGAGATGTTCGGGAGATTGACCGTTGTTCGAAGTGCATGATGTACTTTGTCCCAGTATGGTTGTATGGAGGGACAATCCCAGAACATGTGCTTAAAGTTCGCTTCTGGTGTTTGGCAACGGGGGCATGTGAATCGTGTATCAGGGTAGAATCGGTGTAGTTTATCCGGCGTGAGATACGCGCAGTGTAGGACATTAAACTGTATGTTTTTGAATCGCGCATTTCTAGAAACCTTTATCCACTCTTTATCGTGGAATGCCCGACCCACGTCGTCCTCCCACGTCTGTCGCAGTCCATCAAGGGAGATGTTAGTCAGTTCCCGGATCGCTTTGTAATGCCAAGTGGTTAAGTGCCTACCCGCTCCCATTCGCAGTATTGTGTGTAGCACTGGATGTGTTGGGGGCTCCCCATCCCGAAGGTCCCAGTATTGGCGACCACTGTCTAAGAGTTGTCTGTGCATTAGAAACTGTCCTTGTGGGAGGTCATACCACTCGACCATCTGGGCATATGGCTTCAGTTGCCCCTCATGAAACAGAGCCTCCACCTCTGTTACATCGTGATCGGTCCATACCCGAAGGGTTCCCGCGGTGTAGTATTCACTCCTCCGGGGGAATCCCACCAGGGGAAGTAATGGAGAGTACAATGGTCGTCCCTTCGACATACGGTGCACTCGCATCATACACGTGCGGGTTATAGAAACCTGTAGCGGGTGAGTGCGCGCCGGTTTGGTGCCCGGCATTAACAGTCTTCTGATAGCGGGGAGGGGTAAACTCTTGTCCTCGGTTATTGTTTCTCCCACGTGCCTTTCTGCTGTCCAGTGAGAAAGCCATTGGAGCTCCGCCGCAAGGAAATATGATTCGAAGGATGGAGCTCCCAGGCCTCCGCAAGTCGTGGGCAGGTACAACGTGCGCAGTGCTATTCTATGATGACCGTCTCCCCAAATCAGAGCTGTAAGTCGCGTGTCTAGTTCCCGAAAGAAGGATCGCGGTAGGACTACCGGGAGATTCGTGAAGTGACAGAGCATTCTAGGAACCATAATCATTTTTGACATGGCTACACGCCCGATGGGTGCCAGAGATAATGTCTTCCAGAAACCCACCGACGTTCGTAAACCCGCCAGCGCTTTGCAATGGTTACCCTCATAGAGATCCCCGGGGGGAATGGTAAAGCCGCACTCCCAGATATCTGGGGGCCGTTGCATTCCACGCTAGTGTCTGGGTGCCCACCGTGACCTCCAGAGGTGCTAGATGGGGGCTGAGTGGAAAAACCGTCGATTTTTCCCAATTGACTCTAAGTCCCGAAGTCTCTATGAACTCCTGTAACGCTGTCCGTATTGGAGTGAGAACGTCCGTAACGTCCCGAACATAAATCAGAAGATCATCTGCGTATAGTGATATGCTGTGTGATGTATCTGCTATTGGGATTCCCCACGTCTCCCCCTCCCGTCGCAATCTTATGGCCAAAGGTTTCACCGCCAGAGCGAAGAGGAGAGGGGAAAGGGGGCACCCTTGCCTGGTCCCTCCCGCTATCGGGAATGGGGCTGAAATAAGTTTGCCGATTCGTACCCTAGAAGTGAGGTCTCTGTAGAGGAGCTGAGAATATGCCATAAGTGTGGGGCCGACATTTATTTTCCGGAGGACTGCGAACATATAGGGCCACATTAAGGTATCGAACGCTTTCTCTAGATCCAAGATCAGGCATGCTGCTCGTGGGAATCGGTCTTTTGCTCTGTCTTGAATATGAAAGAGCCTACCCAAGTTATGTCAGGTATTACGTCGTGGAACAAAGCCACATTGGTCAGGGTGCACTAAAGCCGGAAGGATTTGACTGTAGCGATTGGCCAATAGCTTCCCTACAATTTTGCAGTCCGCGTTTAAGAGCGTTATCGGTCTGTAGGAAGCTGGGAGTGTGGGGTCACTGTGCGGCTTCGGGAATGTCACCAGGATCGATGCACGAAGCGATTCCGGGAGCGCTCCTCTGGTTAATGCATCCTCGTACATAGATGCCAACCGAGGCGCCACCTGGGCCACGAACGTGCTATAATACTCGAGTGGAAAGCCGTCCATTCCTGGCGCCGTCTTTCGCGCTAACGACCTGATTGCATGTGTTACGCCTGTGGGTGTGATCTTCCCTTCTAATTCCTTCCTGTCTGTGGGGGAGATTTTGGGTATGGGCGATGGGCCCAGAAACTGGGCCAACTCTTGCGGCGTCTCCGTCCTTGGAGCTCGGTATATTTCAGCGTAGTAGTCATGAAATATGTGTAATATGTCAATTTGGGAGTATTTGGGCTGCCCATCTTTGTCTATGAGTTCTGTGATGGGGTGTGTCGTTGTGTCCTGTTTGGCTAACCAGGCCAATAGTGACCCCGTTCTATTACCCTCCCGGTGTGCTTTGGCTGCATAAGCGCGAAAGTTGTATTGCGCAGCTCTCACATCGTTTCTGCGTGAGAGGTTTTAGCTGCTGACAGTTGTGCTAGTGTGGCTTTCCGTTGGTCTATGTTTTTTTACAGTTCCGCCAATTTAGTGTCTGCATTTTGTAAGGCGCTTTCCAGTACTCTCCTCACCCCCACCACCTGTTGGATGCAGTGTCCCCTGGCGCTGACTTTAAATGCGTACCATTCTATTGATCTGGAGGATGCCGTGCCAGCGTTCTGCAGAAAGTGTTCCTGAATGTATTCCCCATGGATTTGGCGGAACGCCTGGTCGGTGAGGCATTCTTGGGGTAGCTTCCACGTTGGGACTGGGGGATGGGGCGGTCGCCATCCAAGGATTACTGTGTGCGCGTCGTGATCCGACACTATCCTGCCCAAGTAGTCCGCGTGCTGCACTTTGGGTAGGAG
This sequence comes from Triturus cristatus, assembly GCF_964204655.1. Classification (NCBI taxonomy): domain Eukaryota; kingdom Metazoa; phylum Chordata; class Amphibia; order Caudata; family Salamandridae; genus Triturus; species Triturus cristatus. Next base: position 460,137,205 of record NC_140592.1, on the reverse strand, counting down.
TACCATGGAGCACAGAAACTTGTCGAGCCTGACTCTCAAATTGTGAGGGATGGAGTGAAAGAAGTAGAGTTTGGCGGTTGTGTTCCGAGCCCTCCAGGCGTCCATCAACGCCCTTCGATCCGCCCATATCCGGAAGCGCTCAGTTTGTTTATATGCAGGTGAGTGTAACGGTGGGGGATGCGATCTGTCTAGGTGCATATCTAGTGTGCAATTGTAGTCTCCCCCTAGGAGCCATGGGATTGACGTGTGGAGGGCCAATACGCCCGTGAGTCTATCCCAGTATTGCTCTTGTTCTACACTGGGGGCGTATATACTCCCTATGAGTAGCGGTTGACCCTCTAACAGCCCTGTCATTAGCGCATATCACCCATCCTTATCTATTAATCATGTTTGCTCTTTGAATGGCACCCCTGGTCTTATCCATATAAGTGCACCTCTGGCAAATGCTGAATACGTCGTGGCGCAGATAATGCCCCGCCATTTTTTGCGCAGACGGTCTACCTTCTTCTCTGTCAGGTGTGTCTCTTGCAGGTGGGCTACTTAGGCCTGCTGTCTCTTAATGTATGCATAGATAGAGTACCGCTTTGAGGAAATATGGATTTTGTGATCAGTTATGTCCCCTATCATAGACCCCAACGGCTCCATGTGCATGCTATAAGTACATGTATGTTCCCTCCTGCTCCAGTTTTGAAGACGCAAATATATGTGCGTCCACCGTCAACATGTCCTCTTTCAGATCCACCATGAATGAGTCAGATATTCCTTTCCTAAGTATGAAAGGCCACCGACTTTATGTGGTTCACGTTCCACATTTTACAGATTCAGGCGAGTAGGCCCGAATTCTGTCATCAAGCCTTTTCCTGCCTTCTGCCTCTGAAGGCTCCAGTCTGAGCCTGCATCTGTGACCATGAACTTTGTCCTACTCCCTGCGCGGCTAACGGTGCCTGATCCAGCCCGTCGCCTGCCAAAAACTGTATTTCACCTTCAAGATTATCTCCTCCGCTCCTCATCCGATGCATTCCTGTCTAGTAGTTAGGTAAACATTCTTCCAGCTACCGTGCAAAGGCCCAGGCCTCGCTGCCCTCATGCAAGTAATTCATAGACCCGTTACCATGGAATATTCCTACCCCCTCGCATCTAGTGTAGACACTTAGACGCTTGTACACGCACTAACAGTTAGTATAGAATAAGATTCTATCCTAAGAGACCTCTCTTTTTGGATAACACAGTTCTTTAAACATAGGATATTAGATATGATTTGGGATTAGGTTGACATAACCCCAGACTTCTGTCTCCACATATAGAGCTAAATGTCAAGTCCCCTTCACCCTCTAGTTGCACGTCAATCACACGTCATGCGGCTGCGCGCGCATCTCTGCCAAATATTTCTGCTGACATTGCAGGATTCTCTTATGGATCCACCTACTTGTGACATCATGTATAATGACGTTTTCTAGTTACGCCTATTCTAGTTACGCATGCATATTTTATTTTGTCTTATCAGTTGTTACGCCTACTGCATCTGTTTCACTGTAATGCCTTTTCTATAAAAATGATTACTTGTCAATAATGTATTGCCCCTTCCTTCCTGAACTTTCGTGGTGATGGAATAGAATGCCTACAATTCGAATTGTATTCCTTTGTATAGGAATAAAGCCTTTTTAAAACCTCTAATACCACGGATTCTGCCTCTCATTTTACTGAGTTGTTCTTAATAGACTTTACCGCATAAAAAATAGTACCGGTAACGAAATATTTACCACAGCTTGCAGGCTGTGTGCATCCCCCTCACATTCAGTGTGAGAAATGTTATGTCTGTATTAGGGATTTTGCATGGCATGTAGTGTGAAGTTGAATCGGTGTTTTGTGGTAAATAAAATATCACGCTGTCATAATTTTTCATATTATCAATAAGATCATGCATAAAGCAAGAGGCTGAGTCTGTGGTATCAGATTCATAAAGGGATTTATTCCAATAACTCGAGTCAAAGGGAGAATATCTCCATCACCAAAAAGGATCTGGACGGGGCTGAAAAGTATTCTCAATGTGTCTCAATAACTTCAGTGTCTGTTGTGACTGCATACGCGGCCACTAAATCTCCTGTACTTGCTCTCATGCATGATCCGTCTACATACAACGTCAGGTCTGGATCTAACATTGGAACGTCTGTCAAGTCATGTCTAGGTTTCGTCTTTATTTCAATGATTTCAACACAATCATGAGCTAGTGGGTCTGTTCCAATTACAGGTAATAGTGTAGCAGGATTCAATGTATTACACCGTCGGATCTCTATGTGTGGTTGAAACAATGTCAGTTCATAACCGGTAAGTCTTGCTATGGTCAAGTGTTGTGTTTGTGTTCGGTTCACAAGAACCTCTACTGCATGTGGTACTTGTACTGTCAATGGGTGTCCTAATACTATGGCATCGCTTTGTCTGATTGCTAAAGCTGTCGCTGCCACTGATTTCAGGCATGCAGGCAAAGCCTGAGCTACGGGATCTAATGTACTGGAAAAATAAGCACATGGCTTGCGTGATCCTGCTTGATCCTGAGTGAGTACTGACAAGGCAGTACCTTCGCGTTCTGTAACAAAGAGTGTAAAATGTTTGTTATAACATGGTGTTGCTAAAACAGGTGCTTGACATAAAGCTTTCTTTAGGCTTTCAAAAGCTTGTGTATGTTCCTGAGTCCAAGGGAGAACAGTCGATGTGGCTGCCTCCTGTGTGGTTAACTGAATGAGTGGTTTTGCTAGAAATGCGTACTGAGGGATCCACTGCCTACAATATGAAGTGAGGCCTATGAAAGCCCGCACCTCCTTTTGTGTCTGGGGTATTGACATGTTAGCAATTAACTGGATGCGATCTGGTGTAAGCTGCCTTCCCTCCTTGGACAGCGAGTGACCAAGATAAATAACTCGCTGAACACAGAATTGCAGCTTAGAAGGGGACACCTTGTGCCCCTTGTCGGCTAGGAAATGTAAAACTGTCAGAGAAGCTTTTTCACATTCTGGCTCGCTTCTCGCGGTGATCAGCAGATCATCGACATATTGAAGCAGTGCAGTATTGACTGGCATGTGGATACTGTCAAGTTCTCGTTTCAATGCTTGGCTGTAGATGCTGGGGCTTTCTGTGAATCCTTGGGGAGCGCGTGAGAATTTAAAACTGCGCCCATTTAAACTGAATCCGAACAAGTATTGGCTTTCCGGATCTATTGGGACGCTGAAAAAGGCATTCTTGAGATCAATTACAGTAAAGAATGTTGCTTCGGAATCAATTGCTGTCAACAATGATGATATATCAGGGACCACAGGGAATTGTGGTACAATACACTTGTTTAGTTCACGCAAATCAATAACCAATCGGTACACTGGTGGGGCAGTAGGATCAGTTCGTTTAAGAATCGGAATTATCGGTGAATTACATACATTGGAGTCTGTTTCTACAACTACTCCCTGGGCAATTAGCTCATCAATGATTTTCAGCAAAGCCACTACAGCATCATGCGGTAACTTGTATTGTCGCATTCGTGGTAGTACCACTCCTGCTTTCAATGTAACTCGATAGGGTGTAATGTTCATGCAGCCAACATCCGTAGGGCCTTGTGCCCATAGATGTACTGGTAAAGTCTGTAGTCGGGGATCCATGTCTCTAGACACATAGTGACCTTTAAAATCACGCAAAAACAACCTTACTCCTTCCGGAGAACAACATATTATGGCTCCTAGTGCTTTCAGAGTTTTAATTCCTAACAGATTTTCTGGGCATGATTTAGTAAGCAATAAATCTGTAGTTCGTGTCAAAGGTCCTATCGTAAGTGGTAGAGGCTGTGATACTTCATTAACAATAGGTTTTCCTGAAAAACCAAGGGAAACATTTTGAGAGCCTGAGAGGGGTGCCCCTGGAACTTCACTACGTTTTATGGTTGTTCGACTTGCCCCTGTATCGAGTAAGAATTTTCTATCTTGACCTAATAATTCACTATGTACATAAGGTCCTTCTTGATCTACCGGAATCTCGATAAGCGGTAAGTCAACTTCCCTCTCTAGGCTGGTTCATGCGTAACGCTGATACTCAGGGTATTCATACTGTGCAGTCTGATACATTTGTCGTGTTGTGGTTTGTGTGGCAGTAGCAGGCAACGGTGGTGCAGCTGGCACAAACTGTATGGGTTGCTGTGAGGCTGGCATAGACTGTTGCTGAACTGGCATGGACTGTCCATGCTGCATAGCTCCTTGTTCATTCTGATCTTGTCTAACTAATCGTGGTCTCTCTTTTGCAATACCTGTAGCTATATTTCGTTTCAGGACTTGACAATCATGTACATAATGGCCTAGTTGTTTACAGTAATTGCAGGTTCCTTTTACAGGAACTGCAGAATCACCAGAATGTGTCACACCCTTTTTGTGACCATCTGCTGGTACTGTCTGAGAAACTAGCATTTTCATTTTTGTATCCTTCATGCGTCTATGCTCGTGTTCTTGTTCATCCCTAATTCTATTGTGATGATACTGTAACATTTGTAGCATTTGCGACGGAGTGTTACTTTGCCAGGTACTCTCGAATTTCAATATTCTATTCTTCACTGGGGGCAATGCATTTTCCACTAATTTTGTCACAAATAGATGTGGATATGAGTCACTACTTGCTTTTATACCACTATTTATACCAAAACATTTTTCAAATCGAGCATAATAATCGCTTGTGTCTTCATCTTGCTTTTGTTTACAGGCTGTGATTGCACCCCAATCTTCCTTTTTTGTAGTTAATAAACGTGGCAGTACCTGTACTAGTAAACCTGGTAATAGTTTAACTTTATCCCCGAGCCCTGAACCTGCAGTTCGGCTCCTTTCTTCCTCTGCTAATGCTGTCCAGTCTATCTTTTGGTCTCCCACTTCCCACTCTTTTTCTTTCAGTTTTTCATAAATGCCAGCAGGCAAAAGCACCTTTAATATCGTCATAATATCAGGAAAGGTGTACTCTCCCATCAGTAACATGTCTTTAATTTCTCGGTGGAAACCCGCTGGGTCTTTGTCATGACTAGGTACTACTTTCTTCATTTCTAATAATTCCATTTTTGATATGGGTGTGTAAACAAATACACGGTGAAACTCATTGTCTTCGCCTTTTATTGGGTGCACTTCCCGTAAAGGATTTTGTCTATCCATGTAGTACGGTGCTCTTTCTCTGGGGGGCAAGGAGAGAGAATCTGGATTTACAAAAAGGACGTACTGCTTACGTGACACTAATATCTCTTTAATTAGCTTGTTACTAGAACCTCTCCATCTGTACGTAAGTAGTTCCGTTAATATATCAGGTAAAGGACCAGGGTCAGTATGTTGGCTCTTATATAATATGAGGAGTTGCTGAATCATATAGATTCCAGCTAAACGTTGTTCATCTGTACTGAGGTTGAGAAACGTGTGTGCTACGGTCTCATCACCGTATTTTTCAGGACTAACAATCCAGTGAACGGCTGATCTGGCTAATTCTTGCTCATCTATGGAATCGAGGAGGTGATAACCCCTTCGTTCTCGTAGTATTTTATCTGCGGCTTGAAACAAATGTTCAGGAGACTTCAGATTCATTACAGGCGTCGGATACGTTCTGCTATTATTTGGACATACAGAGTGTATTGGATCAGAAAAACATCTAGTATTTTCACAAGATCTTCCTCTGCCTACATAGGCTATGGTCTCTGACTGTCTTGCAGAGTTCCCTGATTCGGACACTTCATCTTGCTCAAACTCGTCTGTTCCCAATCTTTCTTCATGAATACGCTCTATTTCTTTACGGATTTTTCGGCACATGGCTATTATACAATTTTGCTTATCGTGTCTCCCTTCTGATATATTCTGACTCCATCTTGTAAGAATAAGCATTGCATTCGGGTCTACCCCCGGACGATCTTGATTTCTGATTACACAGTTTATGAGGAAACGTAACAGTTCCCCCTGTATCTCTACTTTCTGGAATTCCATAGCTCTGTTAATACATCCTGGATCTCGTCCTGTTTGAACAAAATGATATATGTTATCTAGATGCGTAGTCATCCCTGGTAACCTTGCTAAATACTCTGCGGCTCGTCTGATACGTAATGATGCCAGGACCATTTCGTCCTCTTTACCGACCACGGGGTCATATCTACAATTTACAAGGAGTTCCTTAAGCGTACGTTCATTTACGAATTTTGGTGTACGTGAATGTGTTGACTCTTGAAAGACAAGTTTATTTATTCTAGGTGGTGTAAAAGTACTGCTAGCACCTCCCGTGGCCCCATCTGGGGCGTCGGGTGTGAAAGGGTTCGTCGAACGTGACACAGCAACTATGGGTGTTGATACCTCTGTAGAGTCGACTGCGGAGACAGATGCGGAAACAGATGTGCTTGCCGACGCTTGTGTCGGAACTTGCTGTTGCACGGGGACAGATACCTGATCCTGACGTTGAACCCCTCTGCCAGATGGTCTATGTGGTGCGGCGTTAGCATACTCGGGAGCTGTGTCATCTAGATATGAGGAAAGAAAAACATCTTCTGCGGTTCTGGGAAGCCCCTTTGGATGTGCCTTAATTGGAAATAACGGGGGTGGCAAGTCTTTTGGTATCTCTGGAGCAGCCTTAGGTAATCCTTCGGCTAGTAGGGGATACATACCATTCATAAGAGCATTTCTTTGTCTATTTACTTGTTCTGATCTCACTCGGATACCTTCCTCAATTAATAGATTTTCTTGAACTTTATTTGAACTTTCTTTACTCCTCTCTTCTTGTCTACGTGCTTTTTCTGTTCGTCTATGAGATTCTTTACGCCATAACTCAACAGCGTCTTTCTGTGACTGTCTGACCCTTCTTTTCCATAACTCTTCCTCCACTTTCATGATGCACTCTGCATCCCAGGTTCCCGCTATGGGCCACCTTTGACTTTCCGGTAATCCTTTGGTATAATCTACCCATAGATCAAGAAACAATATGGCATCTAAGCCATGTTTATGGTACATAAAATGCCCTGGGGTGTCCCTAGGAGGAATAGGAACTGCTTCTTCAAGCACCCCTTTTCTGGTAGTAATCTGTCTTAACTTCGAGAAGAGCGGCATATTGACAACTGATCTGATACTTACTCTTGAATTTTCTTAATACGAAAAACACCATAAATGAACAGTGAACAATGAACAGTCATTCATACCACAATATGCAAGACATTTCTGAATACTTTAAACATTAAACATTAAACATTATAACAATGATCGACAATGATGACAGTCTGCCTAACTAATCACCACGCTGAATTCTTGACAATAACTGAATACTTCGGAATACTTGATATACTGCTAAACAGTACATATACACTGCTAAACAGTGCAGACCGGATTTGTGTACCCAAATCCGTCTTGACCGGCACAACCTATGTGCGCGTCAACACGCCTCCCCGGCGATGGTACTCACCGAGTAGCTCCTTGAAACGGAAGGCCTCAGAGAATGGACAGGACTCGATAACTGCGGACATCGGACCCTCTGGACGTCGGGATTTCGGAAAACCTGGTGGGCCTCTGTATACCTCGGATCTTGCTCTCTCAGCTAGGCTCTGGTCGGGATACTTCGCACTTCTCACCGCCTCGTCTGGGTTGATCGCAGCCTCAGTCGCCCCCGCTTGACCGGAGGGAGCTTACAGGAAATCCTGCTGGTACGCGTTTATGGTCCGTCCAGCTGTGGCAGGAGACCGGGCCTGCAACGCACCGCCGGCGCGTGAGATGAGAAAGTGTCCCTGTTCGGGCGCCATTATGTGGTAAATAAAATACCGGACTGAATTTCATACGGAATCTTAAAATAAAGTAAATAGCTCAAAATAACAAGAGGCAGAATCCGTGGTATAAGAGGTTTTCTAAATGGGCTTTATTCCATTCAAAATGGCCGACTCGAGTCGCGGCCTTCAGGTTCCGTCACCACGAGGGTTCAGGAAGTGAAGTACAATAATTTATTAACAGACATGTATTTTTATAATAAGTACATTACAATGAAACGAATGTAGAAGGCGTAACATTTGATAAGAAAAGTGACAAAACAGTGACATAATCGAAACTAGGCGTAATAAGGAATAAAAGAAACATGATTGGTTAGAATTATCAGACATAGGTGGATCTATAAGATAATACTTGGCATAGATGCGCGCGCAGCAGTATGACGTGTAATTGACGTGCAACTAGGGGGTGAAGGGGACTTGACATTTAGCTCTACATGTGGAGACGAGAAGTCTGGGGGTCAAGTCAACCTAATCCCAAATCATATCTAACATCCTATGTTTAAAGAACTATGTTATCCACAAGGAAGAGACTCTCGGACAGAATCTATTCTATACTGACTGTGTACGTGTACAAGCGTCTAAGTGTCTATATGAGATGCGAGGGATAGAAAACTTTCCATGGCAACAGGGCTATGAATCACTTGCAGGAGGACGGAAAGGCTGAGTCCTTTGCTTGTGAGCTAAAGGAAATGTTTACCTAAATCACTGGACAGGAATGCATCGGCTAAAGAGCAAAATAGATAATTCGAAGGTGAAATACAACTTCTTGGCAGACAGGCGAAAACTGGCCGAGGCAGGCACCGTTAGCTGCACAGGGAGTAGGACAAAGTTCATGGATACAGATGCGAGCTCAAGCTGAAGCTGTCAGAGACAGAGAGCAGGGAAAGGCTTGAGGACAGAATCGGGCCTACTTGCCTGAACTGTAAAAATGAAGTAACTTAGCCATATAAAGTCGGTGGCCTTTCATACTTAGGAATCGAATATCCAACCCTGTGATGGCGGATCTGACAGAGAACATGTCGACGGTAGACACACATATGTTTGCGTCTTAGAAACTGGAACTGGAGGGAACATACATGTACTTGTAACATGCATATAGAACCGTTGGGGTCCAAGATAGGGGACATAACTGATCAGGAAAATCCACATTTCCACAGTTTCTCGATGTATATCGTCCCCTTAACCTGTCGAACCCACCCATCACCCGCCATTTACAATTAATCTGCACTGTCCGTTTCCGTCTCCTCGCCCACTTGAGGATACCTGGGGGATAAGAGAGAAGGGGGGGGGGGTGGGGTAAACTGAAACACTGGGGAACATTCCCAACTCAGGGGACCTATCGCTCAGGACGATACGTCCAAACTGGTTGTCATATGTAGACTTTAGTTCGTTGCTGTGGGGTGGTGGCTTTGTTTCTCCCTGGTCTCCGTCGTTGCGGCTGCCCGTCTAAAAATAACACCAGGGAGGTGCCCGCTAGCACCACTTCTGCTCTTAGTCATCTGTTTCTGGCTGGAATATCGTTCACTGTTACAATTGTTGTAGCACGCCTGGACGATCCTGACATCGTGCCGCCGGGATTGGATGTCGCTCTGTCTGCGTATACTCCGGTTTGAGGCCGTGTCGCCCTTCTCGCGTGTCTCAGATGACCGTTGTTCCATTATATCAGTGTGTCAGCCGTTTGAGGGGTTACTATTGGAGGCGTCACCGAGCCCTCCCGAGACATGGGTTTATCACTGCCTTCGTCTTCCGAGCTGAACAAGTGTGGGCCTCTCTCTATGTCCAACCCCCTCTCCGCGGGGCTCAGTGTAGCCGCTGCTTGTAGTGCTTTCCTGCGTTCTGTTATAATTTGTGCGAGGTCTGGGGAGCTGGTAATGGCTGAGCTGGGCTGCACGCTGAGTTGTGGGAGGGTGACCCTTCGGAAACGCCGTCCCGAGCGTCCGGGCGGTCGAACTCCTTGTTTGCCAGTGTCGTTCATAGGGTGCTGTATGTGTTGCTCCACCCAGGTTTCGCATCCCTTGGGTCCGTGAAAAAGTGAGTTGTGTCATTGTGGATAATTTTGAGTTTGGCAGGGAAGAGGAGAGCTTATTGTATGATTTTTTGACGCAGGGTGCGCTTAACTGCGAGGAAGGTGGCTCTTTGCTGTTGGACAGCTCCTGAGTAGTCTGGGAACAGCATGACCTGTTTGTCTTCTACTTGTAGTCGTCCATGTTGCCTGGCTGCATGGAGGATGGTGTCCCTGTCCTGAACATGTAGGAGCTTCAAGAGGACTGGTCGAGGAGGTAGGCCCGGTTTTGGTCTGCGTGCTGGGACCCTGTGCGCCCTCTCTATAGAGAAGTAGGGGGTTAAATATTTTGCGGGCGTGAATGTTGTGATCCATGAGGTGCTGTATTTGATCGGGTCCATCCCTTCTGCCCCTTCCGGAAAATTCATAATTCGGATTTGCTCCTTCTGGAGCGTCCCTCCAAATCGTCCATCTTGTTTTCCAATGCCTTTATCCGTGATTGCAGATCTTTTATAGCATTGTGTTGTTGCTGCACCTGCGGTTCCATTGATTGGATAGTTTGTTCACTCTGAGTGACTTTATCTGCCAATTTCCTATGGTTGTCATGGAAAATATTGAGGTCTGTGTCCAGTTCGCCGAATTTGTTTTCCATCGTTACTCTTGAGTGTTCATTGGCTGCAAGGACCTGGTCTAGTTTCCTGGACATGGAGTCTTCATCGGAGGGCTCCTCTCTTGACCGGGTCACAACGGGTGCCGAGGGAGTCGCTCTCTGCTGTTCTGGGGCATGCGGCGTCCCCACTGCGCGCTGACGGCCCATGGCAGGGGGAGGGGGTTCTTTTCTCCTCTTGCAGCGGTCAGCGCCCGGTGTCACTCAATTCCGATCCCAGATCTATGGACAGCTGCTGGGCGAATGCGTCCAACCGGAGGCTTCTGACTCTCTCTGGGCTGTTACGGCCTCTCCTCGCCTTTCCCAGGGGTCCTTCGAATAATTCTGTCCCGCTATGCGTTCGACTCACAGCTCGCCTGTCTCTTTGGTGCCGTCCACTGCAGGCCTCCACGATGCCTCTCGTGACCTGAGTGCGGGGAGAGCAGTCAGTGGTCTCCCGGTGAGCTGCCCCTGCGCTAAGACTTGACGTCCATGTCTGGGAAGCGATCTGTGGCTCCGTCAAGGCCACAGCAATTCAATTGAGGCTCAGTCCTTCTTATATGTCCAGCCTGCGCCAAATCGGACCTGTGGCGGTGGGGTGCTTCGCCTGCGGACGTGCCACCAGGCAGCGGGCGTGCAGATGGTGGGTCGTTCTCGATCATGCTGTTGGTTAGTCAGATGATTACATGTCCCAGACCGCACCGTCATACAGTAAGGGCCATCGGGGTGGGGGGGCTGTTATGTTGTCACTTTGGCCCCCAAGATCGGGGCGCAAAGGTTGTCAGCGTGTGTCTCGTTCTCTCTTCCTACCCCCCATGCACCTCAAGCCCCAATGCTGAGCGGGGGGAAATGGTTGCCACGTCCCAGACCCCAGCCACCATGCGCCGCATGTAGCTAGAGGGCGTCCCCGACTCCCCTGAATTCCGCTGTGCGGTCTTCACGGTGTGTGGTCTACACTGTCCGGGTTTTGAGTATGACTTCTCCGGCTCAATGGATGCTTGGGCAGGGGGGTGGCTGCGGCTCTCCCACTCAAACCGCCACCCCCTTCACTGCGAGTCGCAAGGAGAATAGAGCACAGGGTCGCACTCTTCCTCCACGTTAGGCCTCGGGGCTGCAGGGCCAGTGGTATGGGACAGACGTGAAGTACCAGCGCTAGGGGCAATCTGCCTCCTCAGGGTCTGCCTATTGATTTCTGCGTTCTCACCCGCACTGTTCACCGACAATGGCGCTTCCGCCGCCCAGTCCAGCTATGTTCTCAGCAGGGAACAGGTGCTCGTCTCGCACCCCAGACACTCGTGCTCGGCCACAGCAGGGCCGTCCTCTCGCCTGTGATATGATGCATTCAGGCGGACTTCAGGAAGTTCAGGGGCTCCGATTACGGGCCCAGGCCCGCCCGGTCTGGGGTTGACGCGGCTGCAGCACCAGTCCGGTGGCTCGCGGGTCGTCCCTCCTCCCGCTCGGATACCGCTCGGGAAAGGTGGAGCCCAGAAGGGTCATCCTGCGCCGACACGCCAAAATGTCGCGGTCCGTGCACCACAGCACGCAGCCCACGGGGAGGCTCCTCAGCCTTCCGGTGCATGGGGATGCCCACTACCTCGGGGTCAGTCGGGGGCTGCCTCGTCCTCACCTGGTGCCCCCGGTCCCTGTTTTGCCATCTTCGCCATCTGATAGTGCAGCTCCTGCACTAGGATGTTGGCGTTTACTCCGTTCCTCCGAGGATCGCACCGTTATGCAGCGAGTTTACCATTTTGTCCAGCGGCCTCAGGGAATCCCCGACAGGTACCCCAGCAACGCCGGCACAGCCCGCACCGGGGATCTGAGTTCACCGGGGCCGTCTATGCATCATCCAGACCAGGTACTGCCTGTTACGTGGTCTACAGGTGCACGGGGCAGATATTAGTGGCGATTGCACGGGCCAACGGTCGGAGCATCAGGGAGAAGAGTCCGCCATCTTGGCTGGCTTGGCTATGCCCCCTCACCCATCTACAGATGATCTCGAAAAACTCCCATACTGGAATAGGAACATTTAAAGGATTCCATAATAAAAGTATCTGACCGATCTATGAAATAAACATAAATATGTCATCTAGTGACCACACTTAAAGTTTGAACCTAACAACAAACAACCAGAGTTAGTCAAATAAAAAAAAGAATTGCCCCCTAAAAGAGCAACAATTCAGTAAGGAAAGAATAAAAGCCATCGATAAAAAATAGAAGCTATGAGATAAACGCCTAGTCCCCTCATGACCAGGTTTATTAATACCTTCAGAAAGAAGAAAAGGTACATCAGTAGGGGGGAATGAATGTCTAGTAATAAAGCAAAACGTAAGAAAAATCCCCAAAAAGTCAAGAATATGAAGTACACTTTATAATAAAACTGAAGTATCTACAGAGAGACAACGTCTCCCTAGAGACCAATAATAGCATGACAGAATCTCAAGAAAAGTTAATCATGTCCAAGGAACATGTACAGACCAACCATGCCTACGGGAAGGGGTAGAATGGCCAATCAAATAGCAATGTCTATGCGACAGACGTAAAGAGCAAACAGAAAGTGTGTAAAGTTCACAAGATGATAATCCTGTGGCCAACAAAGATGATATGAATGGAAATATACTAAGACTTCCATGGAGGTGCACTTCTCAAAGGTATCTAAGAAGGGATAACAAAGTTCACAAATGTTTGACAACATATGTCAGAGAATAAGCCAACATAGGGTGCGGAACTCTCCACCCACAAGCAAGGGTTTAATAGCGCACAAGCTGAGCATCCCAACCCAGCATATATATATTGAAAGACTTTTGTAATATATTTAGAAATGCATACAAAAGATACTCCACATACATTATGGAATGTACCATGAAGGTATTAACTCTTGAGCTCTTCTGCAAAATGCAAGAACTGTATTTCAGGTGTCAATGAAAATCCAAACATAAATAAACAGCTGGAACACTGTCAGTGACAGAGCTGAAGGGGGAAAGTCACGACTTCAGTGCCAAGCAGTAAATATTAATAAAGAAAATCACATATAATTAAATATACTGAAAAGAATGAAAATAAGTTACTTACCTGTAACTACTGTTATCAAGTATTGGTATCTTTCATAGATTCACATGCTTGAATCATTCCCCATCGTCAAAGTGGGAGTCCCACGGTACTATAGGAAAGCAGTATCTAATAGTATAATAGGTTATAATGGCAATGCAAAGACACTTTAATAGCCTATCTATGTCCTTTTAAAAAAGGCCCAAACTTAAACTATAACCAATCAGGTGACAGCACCCTCTTAGAATACTCCCAACAGAGGCTGAATCCCTCAGATTTTTTTTTAGCACAAGTGGGAATAAATAATCCCAAGCTGTAAGGGGAACCTCTTAGGGGAGGAGGGTGGGCCGAATGTGAATCTATGAAAGATACCAATACTGGATAACTGTAATTACAGGTAAGTAACTTATTTTCTTATCCAGTATTGGATCTTTCATAGATTCACATGCTTGAATCAGAATAGCAAGCAGTATTGTATGTAACTTATGTACCTTAGAGGATGGTGGGAAAATTAATATACCATTGCAGTAGGTGAAATTGAGTTAAAAGATACTTAAATATGTATATAACTGTACATAAATGTGTGTGTGTGTGTGTGTGTGTGTATATATATATATAAATATTTATAGAGAGAGACAGAGAGAAAGAAAACAGTAGATATAGAAATTGTAAGCGGCGATAAGAAAACAAGTTACTTACCTGTAACTTTAGTTCTCCAGTATTGGAAGCTTTCATAGATTCACATGCCTGAATCATTCCCCGTCGTCGAGATGGGAGTCCGCGGTATATAAAAAAGCAATGCATAGATAAGTACAAAACAGAAAAAGAGGCCTAGGCCCATTTCCATTTTGCAACCCATAGCTCTCGTTATGTAAAAGAGACCAAAGTTTTCTCTGAACCAATCAGAACCTCTCACCCACTAGAACACTCCTGAGAGAACCTTTTGCCCCTCAGATTTTCGAGCACTTGTGCCTTAGATAACTTTTATGCCAAAAATCCAAAGGTGAGCCTCTCAGGGGAGGAGGGTGGGTCACATGTGAATCTATGAAAGCTTCCAATACTGGAGAACTAAAGTTACAGGTAAGTAACTTCTTTTCTTACTCCTGTATTGGAGCTTTCATAGATTCACATGCCTGAATCAGAATAGCGAGCAGTGAAACATAGCACATTTTATAGCGCATAAGACCTGACCCCCAGGGATCATATATATACTGAAAAACTGCACATTATATACATATATACTGAATCTTTCAAAATTGCAGATATCACAAAAAATAACAATAAAATGTGCATATGTAACAAATAAAGGAAGGAGGGATGCAAAAGAGGCTCACCGTCACTGGAAAAGGTTTCTCAGTACTGTTTGTCCCACTGCAACATCCTTCTCAGCGGCCGCATCCAGGCAGTAATGTCTGGTGAAGGTGTGCGTACTCTTCCAGGTAGTCGCCCTGCAGATATCTTGGATAGATACTCCAGCAAACAAAGCAGTGGAGGTGGACACTGCTCTCGTAGAATGAGCATGAACTTGAGCATTCGACGGCTTCCCAGCCGCCTGATGACAATATTGTATTGCACTGGAAATCCATCGGGCAATTCCCCTTTTGGATAAGGGAAAACCCTTCCTGGGTGCACTAAAAGGTACAAAAAGTTGTGAAGACTTGCAGAAAGGTCTTGTTTTTTACAAATAGAATTTGAGACAGCGCTGGATATCTAGTGAGTGGAGAGCTTTTTCCGTCGCCGATGCCGGTTAAGGAAAAAATCTCTTCAGAATTAGCGGCTCATTCAAATGAAAGTCTGTTGGCACTTTTGGTATGAATTTCGGATTAGTTCTGAGTATAATCGCGTCCTCCTTAAACTGCAAGAAATGTTCCTGTATAGTGAGAGCCTGTATCTCCCCAACCCTCCTGGCCGAAGTGAGCGCTATGAGAATAGCTACTTTCCACAATAGGAATTTTAGATCCGCCCTGTGAATGGGTTTGAAGGGCTGCTTCATTAATTGAGATAGTACAATGTTCAACTGCCAGAGAGGTGGTGGAGGTTTTATCGGAGGAAAAGTTCGAAATAACCCCTTCATGAATTGTTTGATGATTCTTTTGGACCACAACGATGGTCCTAAGGAAGTTCTTCTGTACCATGATATAGCGGCTAGATGTACTTTAATAGAAGCATGGGCTAAACCAGATTTTGCCAAGAGCAGAATATATGGGATAATTTCATGAGCTGCCATCCTCAAAGGATGAATCTTAAACTCCTGGCACCATAAACAGAACCTCTTCCATTTCATCCTATATGCTCTGTTTGTACTCTCTCCTTTGATAATATCACTCTGCATTCCGATGAAATATGTAATTGTTGAAATTCGCAGTGTTCAGGAGCCGGGACGCTAAGCATAGTGATTTCGGATCTGGATGAAGTACTTGTCCCTGGGACATCGTCAAGAGCGAAGGTATCGCTTGAAGGAGAATCGGGTGAACCTTCAACAGTAGAAGAAGCTCCGTAAACAAGTGTTGTCTGGGCCACCATGGGGCTATCAGGATCATTTTGCACGGCTCCTTCTTGATCTTTGTAAGAATGCATGGCAGGAGGGGAATCGGAGGAAAGGCGTATGCAAAGACGCCTGACCATGCCATCAAAAACGCATTCCCCCAAGATCCCCGTTGATGAAGCCAGCTTGCAAAGAACCGGCATTTTTTGTTCTGAGCTGTCGCGAAGAGGTCCACTGTCGGTTCTCCCCATCTTAGGAAGATGTTTTCTAGGATATCCTGGTTGATCTCCCACTCGCGGCAGGTTGATTTGAGCCTGCTCAGAGTGTCCGCTTTGATATTCTTATGCCTGGAAGATGTTCCGCTTTTAGGGATATTCCATTTTGAACAGCCCATACCCATATTTTTTGGGCTTCCTGAGACAAGGAGAGTGATCTTGTACCTCCCTGTTTGTTGAGATAATGCATCGCTGTTGTGTTGTCTGTCCTGATTAGTACAGCAGATCCTTGTATTCTCGGCAGCAAAGCCAGCAATGCTAATCCCACTGCTCTGAGTTCTAGTAAATTAATGTGAAGTTGCTGTTCCTGTAGCTTCCAACGACCACTGACCTGGAGGTCTTGAAGAAAGGATCCCTAGCCTTCCAGGGATGCATCGGTGGTAATCACCAGCGGAGCTGGCTCAGTAAGGAAGGAAAGACCCACTGAAATATTCAATTTTTGGGTCCACCTCGCTACTGCTTGAACCATGGCCGGTGTGATCTTCACAATGTCGTCGAAGGATCTCTCTGCTTTTTCAATCGGCAGAAAGGAACGAGGGGGATGCAAGAGGACATCATTCCTAGTAGTGACTTGTAACGGGGTACTGAAAAACACTTTCTTTTTGCAAACGCCTGGGAAAGAGAGTTTAGCCTCAGTTGTCTCTCCATTGAGGGAAACGCCTTGTTTACTGTGGTGTCCAGAATCGCCCCCAAGAATGTGATGTTCCTTGCAGGATGAAGGGATGACTTCTCCGTATTTAGAGTCAGACCCAGCTCGGCAAACAATTCCAAGCATGCCGCTGTCGACGACTGAGCCGATGTTCGTGAAGGCGCTTTGACTAACCATTCGTCCAGGTAGGGAAACACCTGGTGTCTTTGTTTCCTCAGGAAAGCAGCCACTGGAGCCAGACGTTTTGTAAAAATTATTGGGGCTGATTTGAGGCCGAAAGGCAGTACCTTGAACTGGTAATGGTCTCCGGCTACCGCAAACCGAAGATACTGCCTGTGGGAAGGATGAATGGGGATGTGGGAATATGCATCCTGCAGGTCTAAGGTGGTCAAATGATCCCCTGGGTTTAAGAGTAACAGAATGTCTTGGAGGGAAACCATCTGGAAAAATTGCTTCTTGAGATAAGTATTTAGAGATCTCAGGTCCAGAATAGGACACCATTGAAGAATATTCTTTCGGGCTAAGAAAAAACGGGAATAAAATTCCCTTCTTCTGTGGGAGATCAGCACCGGTTCTATTGCTCCCTTTCAGATGTAGATGCTTGACCTCTTGACATGTTGGAGGAGTACAAGAGGGGATTTGAAGGAACTCTAGAGTATGTCCGAATTGTATTATATTGAGGACCCATCGGTCCGTAGTTATTTTCTGCCAATGATGAAGATGATACGAAATTCATCCAGCCAGGGGAACTTGTGGAGGGAGTGGGATATATGTAGCCGGATCCTGAAGGTTGTCATTGTCTTCTGGAGTTGTCCTTTCCTTGACGACCTCCTCTTCCTCTAGGGGCAGATCTTGTATAGCCCCCTGCCTGTCGTTGACCGTACTGTTGACGGTATGGCTGAGAAGATATCGAGTAAGAGGGGTATCTGATATTCTCCTCTATACGATGTTTGGCCTCTACCCCTAGCCCCTCGAAAGGGCACCTTCCAGTACTGCAGTGTTCCTAGGGCCTCTGCGGTATCTGTATCCTTCTTGATACTTTGTAGTGCATCATCCACATGTTTCCCAAACAAGGCTTCCCCATCGAAGAGAAGATCCAAGATCTTATTTTGGACCTCCGGTCTGAAAGCTGTTGCCCTCAGCCATCCTTGACGGCGTATCACCACTGCCCCTCCAAGCGATCTGAATGACTTCAGCCAACGCCCTTTCTCCCTCCTGAAGGATCTTTTTGACCTCTTGTCTACTGTCCTCAGGAATCAGGTCTATGTAAGGTGTCAGGTCACACCACATTTGCCTATCGTACCTGCCCAGAATGGCAAAAACATTTGCGGCTTTAACTAGAAGAGCGGACATGGAAGAAAACCTTTTTTCCTGCATTATCCAAGCGCCTACCCTCTCTGTCAGGAGGCGTTGTAATAGGAGCTGATGGATTTTTTGATTTCTGTTGAGCCGCCTGGGATATAACAGAGTCCTGTTTGGGATGGCCCACTAAACAAGCTGGAGCGTCCAAAGGAGATTTATATTTCTTCTCCAGTCTGGCGAGTACCGGTGTGACTGTCGCTGGTGTCTGCATGACCTTCAGGCCTTCTTCCCAAACATGGCTAACGATCGGAATAGCACAAACTGATTTCCGGTATGGCTCCTTGAAATCATACAAGAAACACTCCGTCTGGGTAGTTGACATCGGAAGTTCAAACTTCTTCGCAGCTCTTTCCATTAAATTATGGAACCCGCCGATGTCCTCCGGCAGAGAATCAATAGGCACTGGAGAGGGAGAAGAAGGCGATGGAATAAGGTAATCATCCCATTCCTTGTTAGGGTCCGTTATCTCTCCGTCCTCTTGGTCATCATCCGTGGTGACTGGATCCTGTTGAGGTATTGGCTGTGGTGATCTAGGCAAGGGCTCTGGCAGTAACTCCCGGCTTCTAACTGGAGTAGCAGGAATGGAGTGTGGGCGCGAAGCAGCTAACGGCACCTCTTCAGAGGCCAGAGTTGGTGGAAACCTCTTTCTATAGTCCGCCAGCATAAACTGCAGATCCATCATTAAGGAAAACGGCATGACAACCATTTCCTCCTGGTAGCCCTGGCGAACATTTTGTTGGGGAGGATATTGATACTCTCCGTACTCCTCCTCAAAGTCCTCCTCCTGGCACTTTACGTGCAATTCTGAGGGGCTACTCGCGTAGCCAAAGGGGCCTTCATCCTCCTCCTCCTCTGAATCCTGCTCTTCTAGCAGGTGTGATGGCACAAGAGGTGTAATCTTGCTTGGTGAGGTGATTTCTGGCGTAATCCTCCTCTTCCTGGCAACCTCCAGCTTTTCATGTCTTTTTTCCCTCGTTGACGAGATCGCCGACGACACCATTGTCGTCGATGCAGCCGTCAACACCAACCTCAATGCCTTATCCGTCGTCGATGATGTAGTTACTGTCGTCGTTGTTGCAGTTGACGATCCCATCGTCGTCAACGATCCAGTCGTCGAAGCTGTCATCGTCGTTGATAAAGTCGTCGTCGACGCCGTCGTTGATGCTATCGACGTCTAAACCGTCGTCGACGGTGACGCCGTCGACAGAGAGCCAACTGTCACAGGCAGTGAAGGCTTCTTCGGTATTACCTTTACCTCAATCTTCGTCGTGGACGACAAAGATTTCTTCGTTGACGATCCCGTCGACGATACAGTTTTTAATGATTTTACCTCAGGAGGCATTGAGGAAGGCTTCCTGAAGGATTGCTTGACTTGAAGGGGTGATTGTGACGGCTCAGAACTCGTCTTTTTTGTAGGTTTTTCCCCCGAACCATGCCCCTTACTCTTCTTTTCTTTAGCTTGAGGAGATTTTGAGGGACTGCGCCCAGAAGACCCTTGAGTGTTCTTTTTGAGGGCCTTCTCAGGATGTTCCTCTGAGAAATGAGCATGAGGAGATTTCTTTCTCTTTTGAGATCTCCTAGATGAAAAAGAGGATGCCTCATCACTATCACCGGACATAATCTCCTTTCTGGCCTTTAGCTTTTGAAGCCATATCAAAAGGCGCCCTTCACGATCCCTCAGGGTTTTACTTGAAAAGATACGAAATACCTTACAGTCTTTAGTTTGATGGTCCGGATAAAGACAGTAAATACAATCAGCATGAGGCTCATCAGTGTAGATCCTCTTCTTGGAACAAGTGCCACAGGCTCTAAATAAACACTTTTTCTCCTTTCCAGACATTCTCAGAAGAATGGACTAGTAGGCAACAATAAAGATTATAAAATCAGATGAAATCCACAGAACAAAGTTCCAAATCTGAAGTAGAAAGAGAAGATTTTGAGCAGAGATCAAAGGAGACTCCCTAGCACAACGTGCGGTAGAAAATCTGAGGGGCAAAAGGTTCTCTCAGGAGTGTTCTAGAGGGTGAGCAGTTTCTGATTGGTTCAGAGAAAACTTTGGTCTCTTTTACATAATGAGAGTTATGGGTTGCAAAATGGAAATGGGCCTAGGCCTCTTTTTCTGTTTTGTACTCATCTAAGCATTGCTTTTCTACATACCAGGGACTCCCATCTCGACGACGGGGAATGATTCAGGCATGTGAATCTATGAAAGCTCCAATACCGGAGTAACTGTTATTTTTATAACAAAGAAAACATTAGTAGAAAACAGGGGTTATAATTATAAATATACATATTTATTAAAGCCAGGTGCGTATATAATATTATACAGCTATGATTGTATAAATACTTTAAGCACGATGGAAGTAGTATGCTCTATACAATAATATCATATAAATCTGAAAATAAACTACAAGTAACGTTGTTCCTAAATACCTCAGGAATAGAGGCTCACCTTATAGGAAAAGATGTCTTAACCCAACTGTCTTATAGCTGTATTACTGCAGTGAGATTATTCCAATCCATAGGATTGTGAAAACAAACCTGTAAGGATCCCACCCCGTAGTAGTGAGGAAGATCCTTTCCAAAGAACTATCTGCAAATAATGTTAGCACAAATATATCTTTCCCCTGTATACTGTGGTATAGCCTCTTAACCCCTTCGCTGCTGCGGACATTCCATTGCAGCGCTGGGGGGGGCAGGGGGGCAGCGCGGCGGGCCTGTGCTCATGACGGAGCCGCTCCGTCATGAGCCACAGTTGAGCTGTGCTCATGACGGAACGGTTCCGTCATGACTCCGCCCATTTGCGTTGTCGCCCCGCACAGGCGGGGAAACAGCGCCGCGCAGGCGGAGCGGCCGCCGACAGGATTGTCATGACGGAACCGTTCCGTCATGAGCACACGGCAACCGTGGCTCATGACGGAACGGTTCCGTCATGAGCAGGGAAGGGGTTAATGTTAGACGCCTACTGCGTTGGAGTGGTGAAATTGAATACCTGCAGAAAACTTTTAGCAATGGTTGCGCATGTTACCGAAATATATCCTTAGGATATCAGTAGGTGACCTGTGTGCCATATTTGCATATTTCGAGATAAACAGAAGTATGTGAGTGAGGAAGAGGACATTGTTTGATATCTAGGGTATGAGGCAAAATTTTAGCTGATGATGTAGGAATTGTAAAAGAAATATGCAATATGATAGATTATCCAGATACAATTATTATGGAACCTTGGAAATAAGTTAAAATTTGCTCCCAGAAACATGCAATACTCAGAAAAGTGTAACAAAACGGTTGCACTGTGAGAGTCTGTATTTTGTGGCTGTGCTAGCTGAAGCGAAGATCCATAGAAAAATTAGCTTTACTCAAGAGATGTGGGAACGGTCACAAAATTCTAGCGGGGGCGCTAGGTAATTTATTTGCGGAACAGAGAGAGAAAGAGAGAGACATGAATAGCTGTCTCTATAAATTGTTATGAGGTGAACGTTAGCAGACCAATGCACTGATACCGAGATAGTGAGGGCAGGAAGATAAAACAGAGTCCACTGTGGTGATGCTTGCAATGGGTGTAGGGTTACATCGTTGATGCTATAAAAAACTGGTTCCATTTAAATTGGACGCTTTCTTGCTAATTC
This sequence comes from Triturus cristatus, assembly GCF_964204655.1. Classification (NCBI taxonomy): domain Eukaryota; kingdom Metazoa; phylum Chordata; class Amphibia; order Caudata; family Salamandridae; genus Triturus; species Triturus cristatus. Next base: position 460,115,323 of record NC_140592.1, on the reverse strand, counting down.
CATTCTTTCCTTGTATAGGCTATATGTGCAGTCCCAAAGAATGTGCACGATCCTGGAATGGTAGACTTCAGAAAACTATATGGTAAAGTGTAGAGATGGAGATTGGTCCAGGACTAAGACTTGGCATTGGTCTATGGTCAATAGGATCGGCATGGCCGGGATATGCCTTTCACTGTGAGAACAGGAGTAGATATGAAAGCTTGTGCTGTTGGACACCTCCTCAGTGGTTCGCGCCCCGCTGGAGAATCCATTATAGCGCACATAAGGTAAGTCAAGACAAGATTCAAGTCCCAGTGAGGCATTATGAAAAGAGATGGAGGAAAGAGATGAATTATGCCTTTAAAGAACCGACTTACAATAGGGTACTTGAATAAATAGGGCTGATCTGGTAGCCAAAGTAAAGAGGAAATGGCTGCCAGGTAGCCCTTTAGAGTGCCCAGAGCAGAGCCCTGCAGTGCAAAAGAAAGAAGGAACAAAAGAACCTCAGAAAGAGGGGGAGAAAGGGAATCCGCAGCGTTTGCTCAGCACCATGCCACAAACTTACTCCATCGACAGGCTTATACCATCTTAGTGGAGGGACACCTCACTGCCAAGATGACATTACAGACTTCAGGAGGAAGGTCAAAAGCTGTCAACTGTCGCCGCTCAATCTCCACGGAAGAAGGTGGAGGCTGGACAGGCATGGATGGAGGACCATCCCCTGCTGCTGCAACAGAAATTCCTCCCAAAGGGGCAGTCTGATCGAAAGATCGATGGCCATGCTCAGGAGCTTGGGATACCAGACTCTTCATGCCCAGTCCAGTGCTACAAGAATGACTTGGGCCCAGTCGTGTTTGATCTTTTTCAGCACTTGGGGAAGAAGTGGTACAGGCGGAAAAGTGTGCATGAGGCTGCAGCTCCACTCGCAACAAAAAGCATTGCAGAGCGAGTGCCTCCTTGGAAACTCCAACGCGCAGAACTGCTGACATTGCACGTTCTTTTCGGTGGCAAACAGATCTAACCAAGGCTCTCCCTATTGCTGAAAGAGACTTTGCACCATCTCTGAGTGAAGACGCCGTTCGTGATCCACCAGCCACCAGCGGCTGAGTTCGTCCGCCCTGGCATTCAGAGAACCTGCCAGGTGTTGAACCACTAGGGTAATGCCCTGATGTTCTAGCCATGTCCAAAAGCAAAGAGCCTCTTGACAAAGGGTCCACAACACCACCTTGCCTTGTTTGTTGCAGCACCACATGGCGGTGGTGTTATCCGTTAACACCTGCACTGCCTTCCCCTTGAGGGACAGAAGGAATGCCTTCAGTGCCAAGTGAATCGCCCAGAGCTCCAACATGTTGATATAGAGACCAGACTCCGCAGGAGACCAGACTCTTCTGATCCCCGCCTCTCCTAGGTGGCCGCCCCATCCCAGAAGGGCGACCCTTGAGGTCTGGTTGGGGAAGGGAGTGAGATCTGCCTCTGACCCAATCCTGGTCCGTTAACCACTGTTGCAGTTGTTGCACAGTCCCCTCCGAGACCTGAACGTAGCCAGAAATATTCCCCTGATGCCGCGCCCACTGGAACTTCAGGTCCCACTGCAAAGCCCGCAGATGCCATCTGCATTATCCACCACCAGGATGCTGGAGACCATTAGGCCCAGCAGCCTCAGGGTAATTATCACCAAAATCCGGGATAGAGGCTGAAACATCGGAATCATAGCCTGAACATCCCGTACTCGCTTCTCAGGAAGATAGGCCCTAAACTGCACTGTGTCCAGAACGGCTCCGATGAAAGGGAGCAACTGAGAGGAAGTCAGGTGTGACTTCAGCACGTTATGTGGTAGCTCCACGACCGGTCTCGAGACGTTCCCCTCGAGCGAGACTGGGACGATGTGGAGCCGACTGCCAGGTCTCCAAAACCTTTCGGGACCGCTCCCACAAAGACTTCGGGATTCATAGCCCGACAGTCGGAGAAAGACTTCGAGTAGTGGCCGCGCACCAGGCACCAGAGACACATGGAGTGCGGATCAGTCACGGACATCAGTTTGTGACAGGAGTCACAAGACTTGAATCTAGTCCGACGATGGGACATCCCTTGTGCACCAGGAGTTGGAGACTTGAGAAAAAGACGTCAAAAAGTTGAAAAAAGGTTTAGTCAAAAAATGACTAAGGGACACGCTCTCTCCGGATATGCACTAGGCTCGCGCGGAAAAAGAAAGAACTGACGTCAGCGCGTAGGGACGGCATCTAAGTAGGCACCGCAATGTCATCCCGGTGACCACGACGCCGACGACAGATGTGGAATCGACCAACGCCCCCTACTGGCGTGCAGGGGTATTGCTGATGAAAAATTCTCCAGATCCAGTCAGACGCCTCTGGATGATTCTAATGTAAGGAATCTATAACTAATAGTCTCTTTCAGATGTCACTGGTGTTGATGGTACTGTGGCGTCTGTACCTGAGGTATGAGCGTCAATGGCACCGTCAAACTCCTCGATGGCGAGCATCACGGTGCCAATAATCTCGACGTTGATCAGTGTTCTCAGTAGAGGCAAGAGTGTCTGGAATGGTGGTGACTATGTTTTCTTCACCTCTTCTCTTTATATCTCCCTCTGTGGGAGTGAGTCTTTTTCATGAGAGGGAGCCTTTTGAGAAGAGTGAGCTCCCACTGTGTTCTCTTTTTTTTTTAATTCTTCCTCTCTTCCACCGCTCTGAGATCTTTCAGTTTACCTCTTAGCCTCACGCCCTCCCTAACCATGAGAACCCATTTTAAAAACAATTCAGAAAACTCGCAGTCTCTAATTGAATGCTATTCCCTCTTAGAATAATGCTGGTAAAGCTGTGCTGTCTCTATACCGGAGGAAGTGCCCCCAGACTGTTTATCAATGATGTGTCTAAAATTTGGCATATACATAAATGATGTGTTCCAGGGTACCCTCACATAGGCAGGAATATTTTACATTTATGACTATCAGTGAGGATCCTACAATGCAGAACCCTCACATTCTCAGAAGAGATGTCACCACTGCCATCACACTGGTGAAGTCTTGGGGTATCGATATTATCAACAGGACCTTAGTCAAGGACAACATCTCTAGCTTTTCCTTGTAAATGAAAAGGTTCAAGATCGGAAAAAAACTGTGCTCTTGTTGGGGAGCAAGAAGTGCTGAAAGTAGTACCCTGCCTAATATCCTACTCTGGGACCAACTCAGCCACTTCTTTCTGCAGGAGGGATGACACATCCTGTTCCGGGATTCAAAGATGGTTTTCAGACTGAAGGACTGTAGGGGGCGGATCTGGGAAAGAGCCTGCTGGAAGGATAGTCACCTCTGGAGAAGCTGGTCCTGAGGAACAATAAATTTCCATCTCAGGTGTGTCTCCAAACCATTTACGCTCTGTAAGGCAGAATAGTCTACTGTGTCTCCGCAGATGGTGAAAGTAAGATGTCTACCTCACTGCTGTCATCCTGAGATGTAAGGTAGCATTCTGGCTGTTAGATATGGTTTGCGTTGGTGACAAAAATGCTGTCCTTAGTTTGCCAATATCTGTGGCAAGATGCTATGTCTGGTTGAGTCCCCATGTTCCCACCATCCACAGTGTTGTTGTCAATTATGTAATTTCAGATGTTACAGTCATCGAACAAGTCATGAGTCATGTAATTTGAGAGGTAATTAGCAGTGCACCGCGAGGGAACGAGTTATACTTACTTTAGGGCTCAAGTTACAGTTACTTATGTTGCTATAACTGGTGAATTTCCTTAGCTAAAAACTGTCTGGCAAATGCATCAAGCAAAAACATCCTCGCAAAAATTGCGATTTGGGAAAATAGACCGGTAGCGCTCGCAAAATAGCACTTTCCAATGCCTCAATAAAAATACCAAAAATGCACAAAAAAAAAACGCTAAATAATATCCCGCAAATTTTGCGAGAACCGAATTAGCAATTTTTCTGGAAAATCACTATTTTGCAAGTGCAGAATAAGGGGAATCAAAATCAGGTGGTAAAGTTAAAAAAAAACAAATTGCACAGGTGCCAGTAATCAGAAACCCTTTAAAAATGACTCAGGAGACCCCAGGAGCCTTCCACAATGGCAGCCCTCTACGTGCTGGCGAGGAGGATGAGGATCAATGCAGCAGCTCAGCGCAGGAGGAGGATACAGGAGAGGATTTTCCGAGTGCGCATCACATTGCTGGGCCAGACAGAGGATGAGATCTACTATTAGTACAGGCTCAATCGTGCAATGATCATGCAACTAATTGCTGAACTGGAACCTCTATTGCAGCACCAGACAGGTAGGACACATGCAATCCCCGCACATGTCCAGGTGCTATGTTGCCTGCACCTACTGGCGTCGGGCAGTTTCCAGGGGGTAGTAGCCATAGCCGGAAGGGTTTCACAAAGCTCACTTTCATGCTTCTTCAAGAACTTCCTTGACGCCATGATGACAAGGATACACACACACATATCACATTCCCCACAACCCCACAGGAGTTGAATCAGACAAAACAAGAGTTCTACCAGGAGGCCCAATTCCCTCATGTCATCGGATACATAGACTGTACGCATGTCTCCATCTGTCCCCCAGCAGCCAACGAATACATCTTCTGGAACAGGAAGTCTTACCACTCCATTAATGTGCAAGTTGTGTGCAATGCTATGCATATTATAACGGACATCGTAGCACAATTTCCAGGAAGCACACATGACTTCTTTATATTCAGGCACAGTGGCATCCACAGGCGTCTGCTCAGGGGTGAATTTGGCGACGGTCATCTACACGGTACACACATATACCTATTTGCTACATCAATCACCAAAATGTAAGTGCATAACTGTGGCTAACCCTTTGCATTCCACCCTGTAGGTGACAGCGCATATGCCGTGCAGGAGTACATCCTGACACCGTACCTCAACCCAGCAACACCACAGGAGCAGAGGTACAATGCGGCAAACATAAGCACACGGAATGTGATAGAACGCACCTTCGGGATCCTGAAAAGTCGTTTTCGCATTCTTCACAAGACTGGTGGAGCACTTCAGTACAGCCCGGAGACCTGCTGCAGGATCGTGGCTGCATGTGCCATGTTGCACAACATTGCCACCAGAAGAGGCATACACTTCGAGATGTTCGACTGTGAGTCAGATTGGGACGACCAACCACCCGCTCAACACTGACAGGCGCATGGGGCTAACTCAGCAGAAGGACGGAGGAGACGTGCACACATCACCCAACATTACTTCTGATGCAGGTAATAATGAACCTTAACAACTAAAGGGTGAACGTAAATGTTTTATTTACATGAGCCCATGTGAAGTGAAATCTTGAATAGTGCAAATTGTGAGAGTGATTGAATTGAGGCATAAAGTCAACAGAAAATAGTTAAAAGCACTGTATGTCAATCACCACGACGTAAAGGACCATGGTTACACCACCAGGGCCCAGAAATGAGGATATGCATGGCTAGCGCCTCCTGCCATGTACACCCAGCCTCCTCTTGCGTGCCTCTGCAGCATTAACAGGATGTGTGTGTGTGGATGTGGTGCTGCGCGAACTGCGCCTCCTGGTAGGGGTCACTGGCACCGACATGCTACTGAGGCTCGATGCCTCATCACTCCCCTCCTCCCCTTCCAAGTTGATGGCACTCACTGTCCCGGACTGTAAGTGTTTCACCGCTGTGGTCACCTGTCCCAAGGCCCTTGCAACATCCCCACAGAAATGACCGAGGCCAACTTGCATAGCAACTGAACGCCGTGCAAATAGCGCTGTGGTGTTGCACAGCTTGTTGATGGCCCTTGTATTTGCTGCAGTGCGGATCAGGCTCTGGCGATGCCTTCTCTGCTTCGTGGCCTGTACTGCAAGCACCGCCCGTGTGAGCTCCTGTAGGCTTACGTTAGTTTGGCGATTGCCCTCTGCGACCACTGTTGATAGGTCACGCATACTGTCCGCCATTGTGGCTTAAGTTCTTAGCCAGCTTGGAGATCTGTACAGTGATTGTGCCCATATGTCTCCCCTGCAGGCGCTGCATGCGTCACATCTGTGACTCTACGCCACCATAGACATTTGTCGCATGCTCAGGATGTGCTGCAATACGTGCCCTGGACCTGCGTCGTTGCCCTGGTTGGACATGTGCTGGTGCTGGAGTTGGTGCGGCAAACACATGGCTGGATGGAAACTGTTGTAGGTGCTGGAGTCAGTCCGGCCTCCATTGGCAGCAGTTATGGGACTACAACTCCCATGATGGGAAACGTGGCCTGGAGTTTGATCTGCATACTGTGTTTGCCTGGGGGGATGTCCCTGGATATATATTACGCAAGGGAGTAACGCTTGCATGCATCTTACCTTGTGATGTACTTGCTACCCCGGATGTGTCCAGATGTGTGACTCCCACCACCGCCTCTGGCTGGATTGTCGCCTCGACAAGGTCCTCAAGGGCTGTGTTTGTGGGTGCAGTTGATGGTCCTCATCCTGTGGCACCTGCTTCCCTAAGCCTTACGGCAATGCACTCCTTGGCACGGATCCTGAGGTCATACCACCTCTTCTTCAAATCATCAATGCTGCGGTGTGTGACTCCCACAGCATTGACTTTAGCCTTGATGTGCAGCCAAATTTTCCTTTTTTCTGCCTCAGGAACCTTCAGGGACAATTTCCCAAACAACTTATCGTGGCTCCTGCTGACCTCCTCAATTAAGTATTCCAACTCCCTCTCTGAGAACTTCATTTTCCTCTTCCTGGGAGTGGCACTCTCCCCTGAAGCATTTTTCTCCATCCTGGGTGTGATTTGGTGGCTGGATACAGAGATGTCAGTGATTCTGCTCAGCCTCAGTTCTCTGCCTCCTCCTCTGAGCTCCTCAGGGCACTGAATGAAGCATGGACTGTGTTACTTCCTGGTTCTGATGTCATCAGCCTGCTTCCTATACGACCCGCTTTCCGCGAATTTCGCTAATAGCGATATCGCAATTAGAGAGATCGCTAATAGCGAGTTCGCTGTTTGAGTTTTTCAGAGTTTGCGAGTCGCGTTTGCGGACTCGCTGTGGATTTCGCGATTTTTAGCGTATCACTATTTGTGCGCGTGTGATTTCATGCATCCGAAATAGCGATTTATTAATTGCGATTCCTTATTTTTCGCAATTAAGGAATCACTATTTCTACTTTTGATGCATGTGCCCATGTATGTTTTAACTGATATTCTCACCTAACTATAACATCACTTTAACCTGTTTTAGTGATTTTCTAAGTTTTTTTAATAAAAAGTAAGAGTATTATTACCATACCTAACTGTAATGTTACTTTAACCTTTGTCCTTTTCAGTGAATTTCTAGTTTTTTAATGTAATGTAATATTGTATTACCATAGGTAACAGTGACCTCACCCGCAGGGAGTCAACACCACGTCACCCAAGGACGCCAAGTTCCTGTGTCCAACCCCTTGCAGGCAGCCAACCCCCACGCTATGCAGGGGCTTTAGCCATGTGCACTGCAGGGTTGGGGCACAGGCCAGGCCTTGCGCCCTACCCCCACAGGTGACCAACCCCCCGCTGCACACTAGTCTTATGCAACGGGGTTGGGCACACAGCCTGGCATCCAATCTCCCTTGGGCACGCATGGCTGAATATAAGTGGTGTCATTTTACGTACGGCAGCACTACTGACTTTGTCAAAGGCTCAAAACATCAAATTATAAAAATATGGACTATTGGCTTTATGAAGGTGTCAGGATAGCAACACATATAAAGCGTATATAAACATAAAAAAAGCACAAGCAACGTATTTATCAAAAAATGACCCATAGTTATAATGAAATGTATATTTCATTAATTCACACAGCTCAATGTTTAATAAGTGATAGTCATAAAAAAATTAATAAAGCTTCATTAATAAAAATCAACACATCTTTGAGTCTTTTTTTTACATTATTCTACAGCTACACAGTGGAGCCATTGAACTGGCCTCAAAGGGTCTCTGCGATCCAGCTGAAGAGCACAGAGCTCAAGTCAGAAGTCTTAAAAAACATGGTAAGCTCACCTGGGGTTTTGGATTTCATGACACAGGAGACTTACTTTTTGTATGTTACTGGAGGATTGCTGCCCTTCTTGTATCCCAATACCCCCTCAACATATAAAAAAAATGTTTTGTGCTGCTCATGCCTGTTTTAGGGGAACCATCAGCAAGAAAGTATTTATTTTAAAAAAGCCCTATGGCACTATGGGGCGCTCTTTGCCGAAGCAGTGAATGTTAATTTGTAAGAAAGTGGGTTTCTGTTGCAGTAACCCCCCCCCCCCCCTTTTTTGCCTGAAAGCTGATGCACTTTTTCTTGTTGTGCCCTGGGCTCCTGCCAATCAGGTGCCCAGGTGCATTCCTGGGCACTGTAAGTACAGTGCTGCCATTTAAGAGTACATGGTGCTGAGAGCTCGTCAAACACGAACTCCACAGCACCATAATGGCAACACTGAAAACTGAGACGTTTGGCATCAAACTTCTCAGCACATTAAAACCGCACTGTTGCCAGTGTGGGATTTAATGTACCAAGCACCCCAGAGGGCATCTTAGAGATGCCCCCTGAAACCTAGCCTACAATCCACGTCTGGTCTGGGACGCTGCCAAACAACAGACATGTTGCTGGACCCCTGGGTAGGAGAGCCCCTGCTCTCCTGGGCCTGCAACAATGCACATCCTGGGCGAAGTGCTTAAGCTCCTCCCCCAGGATGGGCAGGGGGAAGCTTCAAAGGCATGACGCCTCTGTGAGCTTCCCCAGGCCAATGGCAACCCCCACTCTGGCTGGAAGCCTGGCCAGAAACCCCATATAAGGACAGGGGATGTGCCAGCCTGCCAACCCCACCCTTCAGGTGGGGGAGGCGATGTGAAGCACATTTCCGGGCGCTCGCCATCTTGAAGATGGGAGGCCCTACCCAATCAGGACTAGGCTACTGCCCCCCTCCCACAGGAGAGAGGCAGAATAGGGGGTGTACCCACCCCAGGACAGGGACCCATTGGTCCCTGCCCTTTACCTACTTATAAAGCGCCTAAATCTAGTATTTATGGGGCACCCTGAACCTTCCTTCCCCAGATTCCAGATTCTGAAATACAGAGAAGAGCAAGCAAAAAGAAGACCTGCCCTGCAGCTGCTAAGAAGAGGAAGACACCACAGGGGAGAGCTTGCAGACCTTCGATGCACTGGTCGGGGACTTCGAGCTTCCCGGGGGGCAATTCCTACGGCACAGGCAGCTTCTCACGGACTGCCGCAGGCAGTGGAGGGGGATCGATACGGAGCCCCCCACGCACCCGGTCATCCATGCGATACTGCAGATGGGGTCAGGTCGCCATCTTGTCACTTGGATCTACAAAGCGGTAAGGACCCTGCGGAGTCCTACGTTAGCGACCCTTAGAGAACACTGGGAAGATGACTTCCAACGGCCTCTACATGACAGGGAGTGGACCAGGGCTCTGGAATACACAAAAAAAGTGTCCCGCAACTATCGGTTTAAGAACATACAGTTGCATATACTGCACAGGGCGTATCTAACCCCCGAAAAGTTGCAGAAATATTTCCCTGATGGTGTGTTTGGTTGCCCTAGATGCCCGGAGCCTGCTGCCTCGTTTAAGCACATGTTTTGGGATTGTCCGATGCTCTACAGTTACTGACGCACAATTCACACTGCCCTCAAAACGGTTACAGGGTTCCAGGATCTGGACACATGGGAGGCGTGTGCGCTGGGTATTCATGGGCGACATAAACCTCAGAAAGTGGAGAGGAGGTTTGCTTTCCTGGTGTTGCTCCTCGCCAAACGATGCATTGCTATGCATTGGAAGACGCCGGGGGGGCCCCCTCTAGCGGCATGGGTGGGAGCAGTCAAGAAGTGGGGCAAGGCAGAGGAAACCACACTCATAACGGAGGAGGCCCGGGGATGCGCAAACACCCGATCTCCATGCCCTGGGCCATGTTAATGCACGCTTTCGCGCAGGACACAGCGGCTGTGGCGAGTTCAAGACTGATTGACCCCCCGGGGGCGCCCGCAACTCCGGAGCCCACCCTGGGAAATGCGCAGGCAGTCCAAGCACCCGGTGCCTCGCAGAGGCAGACACCACAGGTCCCACTGCCAGATTCCTCATAGGCTATGATCGATGCTCCCACCCCCCCTGCCCCCTCCCCTCCTCCGCGTCCGCGACCACCCCGACCTTCTCCCACACGATGGTCCAGCTCTCGAGCGCATAGATACAAGTATTCCTGATAGGCGACATAGTGCACCCCCATTCCCTAGTTCTCTGCCCCCAGTTAGTTCATGGTTATTCAATGGCTGCACTCCTATAGCCTCTGCGACACCCCTCACAGGGGTTCAATCACATTGCACGGCACCCCTGCGGCGAGGCGATCACTGCGCGCTCCAGTAGGGCATACCCAGAGGCTGGTCCCGGACACACACCTGCAGCCCCACTCAGGGTAGAGGCGAACGGCCTGAGGGCCCACGAGACTGCGAGACCGAAAGGGCTGTGACTGGGCGCTCTTGATATGTAAGTCTCTGTGATAATGGCGATACCGCCTGTGCCTGCGTGTATTATTGTTTATAAATGCCAATAAAAATGTTTTACAAAAAAAAAGAAGAGGAAGACACCAACTGCTTTGGCCCAAGCCCTACCGGCCTGTCGACCCTCGAACCTGCTCCTGCTACAACCCGGCACCTCTTGTGGCCAGCAACCTCACAAACCCCAGAGGACCTGGCTACCTTTTGGCTCTAAGCACCTGGGACCCCCATGAGTAGAGGCTCTACACAAAATCTTCTTCTAATCCCTGGCATCAGCCCGGAACCGCAAACCCTTCACACTCTGCACCCACCAAGCCTGGCCTGTGCCGGAGTGAACAAAGACCACGAGGACGAACCCACGGGGACTGTGACCCCGAGTCCGGCACCCAAGGAATTCCCTCGACGCTCCTGACGACGACTGCAGCCTCAGAACCAGGTGCCCCCCCAACCGTGATCAACAGAGGGTAAGATTTCCCGACACCAAAAGGCACCCCTGCACCCGGCGCCCTGCGGCCCCCTGTGCCCAACTCCGAGGTACCTACCTATCCTCCAACTACCCAACTTACCTCTCGAAGTGGTGGTGGCACCTGAAGAATCTTCGTCCCCGAGCTCGCAGTCTTTTTCTAAACCGGAGCTTTCCCATTGAAATCAATTGAACGCCCGAAGGCTCAAAAGCACCCTGCACCCAGCCGCCCGAGTGGCCCTGGCAGCGTAACCTCTACACCTATCTACTTTCCCATTTGCCCTGAGCAAGTGTTACAGGAGCCCAGCTCCCACAGCCGCGTGGCCTGCTAGTCAGCAGCCACCAACCAAGGCCCCCCTGCCTCCCATAGGATAACATTGGGCCTAACTCTCTCGCACCCGGCTGCCCCTGTGCCGCTGAGGGTGAAACAACTGTACCTACCTGACCCTGGAAGACCCCTGAGTCTATGCCCAGAATCTTAACTTTGCCAGTCAAGTACTTACCTTAAAGCCGATAACTCGATTTTCTCCATAGGGTAACATTGACTGGTTTTTCCTGAAATTTCTTCTAAGTGTGGACTTTTCAAAACTTAAAATATTCACCAAAAATCAGCCGAGTAACGAAAACGAAAATACTCACCTGCTATTAGGTGAGCTCCCAGTGCTGGATCTTGGTGCCCAGCACTGACCCTGAAAAATATTCACAACCATACTTACCAGTAACCCAATTTTCTTCCATAGGAAACCATTGACTGTTTTCTGTGAAATTTCTTCTAAGTGTCAATTTCTGCAAACTTTAAATATTCTTTAAAAATCGTATAAATTGTGAAAATGTAATTACTTACCTGGTTTGGATAAAGGTCCCAGTACTGAGTCTAGGCACCCAGTACTGGATTACAAAAGTAACGAGAACATACTATACCTGCAACATGAATTTTCTTCCATAGGGAATCATTGACTGTTTTCTATGAAATATTTTCTAAGTGTCAACTTTTAAAATAGCAAAATATTGTCTAAAAATCATAACAGTAACTAAGTCGACTTTTATCACTTGTTTCTAAGTACTGACCCAGGACTGAACCTAGGATCCAGTTCTGGAGTTCCAAAAGTAATCCTAAAGGTAATCTATTGCAAATAACTTGAAACTTCCATTGAACTCAATGCATTATTGTGTTTAAAATTGTGTTGCCTATTGCAACCACTTGTAACTTTCTACAAAAGCCAATTGCATATTGCAAAAGTATTTATACAAAGTATCTCATTCTGAGAAAGTATATTTTAATACCTATTGTTGGTTCTAAAATAAAACAAGCATATATTTTTATATATATAAACCATTGGCCTAGAGTTCAGTTATTGAGTGTGTGAGACCATTTGCTGACTGAGTGTGTGCAACAAATGCTTTACACTGTCCTCTGATGCTGCCTTACTGCTCGACCAAGCTACCACTTTAGAGAGTAAGGTTATATCTAACTTTAGCCTCTGCCAAACCTCTGGGGACTGTGGACTCTGTACACACTGTACCTATTTGGGAACAGTATATACAGAGCCACTTTCTCACATAATGCTCTGGCCGCTCTTATGTTATTTACTTTTTTCTTATTTTTCTTACATTTTTGGGGGTGTCTTGTGCCCTCCCGAGACACACACATCTTTAATTGTGATGAGGGCAGTGGGCGGAGACCCAGGGCCACTGCGACCCTAGCAGGCACCCATTGTAGGTGCCAGTGAAAGCTGGCATTTTTTTTAATTAAGTGGGTGTCTGGCTGTCCACCTGGGTCACCCACAGCACAACTTTTAGTTGGAGGCCACAGGTGGCGCTCCAAGGACCTGGGAGCCAGACATTTTTTTATTTTTAAGCGGGCGTCCTGTGCCCATTTAGGGTACCCATAATACAGGTTTTATTGAGAGCTGAAGGGAGAACCACAAGGACCCTGGGGCCCCTGTTGGTTCCCCGGCCAGCACCATACTGAGTGTTGGCCGGAGTCCTGCACCATTCTTTTGCCCCGCATTTCCTACTGTTCCCACCAGGAGGGAGCAAACTTCTGTTTCCTGCCGGGAAAGTGTGGGCAGGGTATGCACCTACTCTCTCAGGTAGTGTCCTGGGGGTGGACCACCCAGTACAGAGCAGAACACTGGGCCCCAGGGATAGGCTGTTCCCAGCTTGGAGAGAAGGGCTGCATGCCCCCTTCCCTACATTTGAAAATCGGCTGCCACGCCCCCGCCTCTTACAAAAAAAACGCAGCAGGGGAAGGGGTCGTTCGGAACTGAACAGTCTCAGGAAGGGGATTGGCACACTCCTGTCTCCTTATGATTTCATTTGGCCCTGGGGTATGGGGCCTCCGGAAATCTCCAGGAGGGGGTCTTCATGCCCCCTCTATAAAACTGTTTCTCTTCCCCCCGGCCCACTATATTTTAAAGCCCACACTTTGTTTTGCTGCATATTCATGGATCCATTGTAAATTTGCTGCAACATTTAAAAAAAACGTTTTACGCTAGGGTGGTACCAGGCCTATGGGGGTAGGATATCCCTAACCTACTCCCCCTTATAACTTTTTTTTTTAACCCTTTTTGCAGGACTCAAGACTGATTCCAGAGTCCTAAGATGGCTGCCGCCACATCGTTGTTGATGTGGTGGCAGCCAATCAGATCTCTTCTTGCGATCTGTCGGCTCCACAGAGTGAAATATACATTCATTTTATGAGCCTATTTATCTTACAAACTACTGAACCGATTTACACCAAATCAGAAAAAGCATGCTTTCTGGACCAAGATCTAGCTTTGGTGTAAATCCGTTAGTCATTTGGGCTGCAGCTGTGTCTGATCAGAAAAGTGGTCATAACAAAAGGTAGGTAGACTTTAATAGAAAAGTAGGATAGTGTCTTAACAGATTAGGTGTAGGAATAGTGAAATAGAACGGTAAATGGAACAAAAACAATAGAAAAAAATCAATAAGGCCTCAGCAACATAGGACGTTCAGTAATTAGAATGGTGCCCTGGTTGGCCATCATTTTGATTCTAAGATGTTTCAGGCAAGAGGTCTGATGCACCGTTCATATTTATGTTCCTGCATATAGAGGGCAATGCAACCTCACAGTGGTGGGAGCTCGGTGGCTTTAAAACTCCTCAGCCTACGCTGAGGGGGCTGGTCTGTTTCCAAGGCTACAGAAAGCCTAGGACAATATGGCACAGCAGTGTTTCTTAATGCCTAAACTACTCCACGTTGGAACTGCTTTAGAAAAGACAGTGTGGGTGCGCCAAAAATAGGATAGCGAGCGGAGCTACAAAAAAAGTAGTAAACATGTTCAGAGCTCATCTACCATCTGCAATGTTACTTTGGCCCTAATTACGAGATGCCCCGAGCGATTTCCCGGAAAATCAGCACATGCGCGACTCAGCTGCTCACTCTATGCTCAAGACTTCACCCAAAACAATCACCCCCATCTGCTCGACAACTGCACAAGATCACCAGTGACCGCGATGAAGCTCGACTGGCAGATCCGTAAGATTACTTTGTCTACTCTAGGTTCCAATGTAAGCCAAGAGAAGAACTGTTTTACAGAAGATACATTTTAAATAAGCTCTGTGCACACCCTCCAGGATATTGCAGTATAGAAAAGGACATTTTAAGGCATAATATGTGAAATTGTGCGGCACAATATTGCGCTTTTATCAGCATTGTACTACTTTATTTTTTAATTCACGTTCATTAGTTTAGCATACTTTTGTTTTTAATTTTAAGTTTAAAGTATGAGTCACATTTGTAGAATACATAACACGCTCCCCATCTATCTTTAGGCAGGCAGGAATTTGCGTTCCACTTATGTATATTTACGCACACACACACAAAAATATATATACTTACACATAAAGGTATATCTATCCCCTCAGCATCTTTTGCAATAAAGAACCATTTGCACCTTCACTTGCCAACTAGAGTTATTATGTATAACCTTGCCAACTAGCTTTATTATGTATAACCATGCATCTTGAACATGGTCATACACAATACAAACACTTTGCAATAGGTAGTCTGACACAATGAAAGCTCTTTGTAATCAGTCTGGACGGGTGAATTGTTCTTTGTAGCAAAGGATGCTGTGGGGATACTGAAAAGGGCAGTTGCCTAGCACCAGCCCTGATGTGGCAAACATACTGGACACAAAATATGGAGGGTATATGTATATATATATATCGCAAACAATTGATTCCCTTCACAGGGCGCAGCTCGACCAGTGCGAGTTAGCGATATGGAACCGAATCTCGCAGTTTAATTATCCAACAAGAAGGTTACTCGCACTCCAGGAAACATGGATTTCAGGCTGTCTTATTTCTTTTCTGCCCTCACCATAAGGAACGAATGCGTTTCGACCTCAGCGGTCTTGAGGTCGAAACGGGTTGGCTGCCTATGGTGATGGCAGAAAAGAAATAAAACAGCCTGAAATACACGTTTCCTGGAGTGCGAGTAACCTTCTTGTTGAAATATATATTAGACCCGGACGAAGGCCGATACGCGTAGGTCATTCTTTTTGTATCTGATGCATTCTGCACTTTGCTTTTACAACTAAAAGAAAGAAGAAAATAAAAATTAATTGAGCAAACTTCAAAGAACTGACCTGGATTTGCTTGTTGGCGTACTGCCTTTCTGTGACCCTCTGAAAATTGGTGGACACTCTTTGGGGGCTCTACACAGGAAAATCCTTTTATTTATATATATATATATATATATATATATATATATAGATAGATAGATAGATAGATAGATAGATAGATAGATAGATAGATAGATAGATAGATAGATAGATAGATAGATAGATAGATAGATAGATATATATATATATATATATATTATCTACCTGGCGGTCGCCAGTAGATAGTTATAGTTAGGACCTATTTTCCATAGGAAATCCGCAACATTCTATTCCCAATAAGTCTGGCGCCGGTTGGCGAATCTTCGCGAAATTTTCCAAACTTTTGGCCAGCTCCGCTCCGCTCCTACCCTGAAAGTTTCGTGGTGATTCATCAAGCGGGGGCCGAGAAAAAAGGGGGGTCCCAAAACGCGTTGTCCCCATGCAATTTCCCATAGGATCTGTTGTCGCAGCTACAGCCCGAACCGCTGAACGGAAAGACACCAAATTTGGCAAAGAGGTAGTCCTCAGTTCAGACTCGTGCCTTTTGCATAAATGATGTGAATCTGTTCAGTAGTTCCTGAGAAAATTAGAGTAAAAAAGTTAGTGATATCTATGGCCGGGGAGGATCCGCGGACCCTACCCGCACCGTAAGCGCACCCTCCCCGAACCGAGCGCGCACCCTCCCGATCGCACACTGAATGCTAATTGGCTGCCGAGTGTCTCTCTACATTCGAAACCAGGATCTGTTGGCGGCCATTTTCTGCCTCGGTAGAAGCGAGGCTGAAGAAGCAAGGGGAATAAGTATGTAAAACATATAAAGGGGGCAGAGTGCAAAAACTCTGACCCTCTAGAGGTGCTTAGGCGGTCCCAGAAGGACCCCCTGAGGCCCCCCTTTTTTTTTTAAATGGTGTAATACGCGCACGGTGCGCGCATCCTAAAGCGTTGGGTGCGTGGATTCTCACGCGTTGGGTGCGCGGATCCACGGCAATGTTTTTTTAAAAAAGACAAGAAATCATTGGTTGTATGATTACTTTCTACACTGAAAGGTAGGGTGTATATTTCTGTTTTTTAAAGATATGATTCTTATTGGTTAACAAAAATAGATTGTAAGGAACATTATATATGATAAGCTAATATGTTGAAAAGTCAAGCACACTTCCTCTCTTGTTTAGTAACATTGTGTGCTGAACTTGAGACCAGTGAGCTCAGTGCAGTGTTCCTTGACCTGTTTCTATGGTAACAGGCAGAAGGCAGATTGGGGGAAGGGTTGAAATGTATTTCAGTTGGAAAGGGATGAAATGTTTAACCAATAGAAATGTGTGTTTGCTTTTGAGTTTATGTGTGAAGGATTGTGATTTGATGTTTACATGTATATGTGTGGAAAATGAAAGGGAAACGTTTCCATTCTTTGTTTTTGCTGAGAGGTGCACAGTGCAGAGATTCTGTAAAAGAAAATATGGTGAGTGATTGAAATACTTCTTAATCTACAAAATAACTTGAAAGATGAGTTATTTAATTGTGAGGGGATGTATGTAGACTATTTTGATTTTAATCAGACTAATGTATTTCTCCTGCTAAAGTGTAGGGAGTACTTTTTTTCTCTACAATGTGTGTGCATGTAGAAACCATTCTGTGATATGCATTTGTGTTTTTCATGTGTTGGTAGACAGATAACTGTGCTATTTGTATATTTTGGTAGAGTTAGAAACCAGTCATTGTTTATGAATTTGTGAAATGAGTTATGTTATGTTTCTATACTAAAATGTAGTACTACTTCTAGATGAAGAAATGTGTTTTGGTATAGTGCAAGGGATAGTGTTGTTTGTCTAGAATCACACAGTGAGTTTGTGTGCATTTGGGAACCACTGTGAGAGAAGCATTTGGTAACATCGTGTATTTGCTGACAGATAACTGTTTTAAAACCTGTCATGTTGTGAAGTTTTAATAGCATTCGAAATCCAGTCTTTGCTTATGCGTTGATTAAATGAGTGACACTGATGTGCTGTACTTAAATATGTAGATTGTGTGCAGTACCATTAACTCTTCCAGACTAGTGAATGAGTTTTGGTAAACTCCTAGGATAGTATTGCTTGTCTAAAATCGCACTGTGAGTCTGTGTGCATTTGGGTAAGGATTGTGAGAGAAGCATTTGGTAACATCGTGTATTTGCTGACAGATAACTGTTTTAAAACCGGTCATGTTGTCAAGTTTTAGTAGCATTAGAAGCCAGTCTTTGCTTATGCTTTGATTAAATGAGTCAGGGTTTGACACAAAAGTGCAGTCCTGAAATATGAAGATTGTGTGCAGTTCCCTTACCACTTCCACAGTAGTGAATGATTTTTGGTAAACTCCTGGGTATAGTGGTTGTTGTCTAGAATCACACTGTGAGTGTGTGTGCATTTGGGAACCACTGAGAGAGAAGCATTTGGTAACATCGTGTATTTGCTGACAGATAACTAACTTAAAACCTCTCATGTTGTCAAGTTTTAGTAGCATTAGAAGCTAGTCTTTGCTTATGCGTTGATAAAATGAGTCAGGGTTTGACACTAAGGTGCAGTACCATGTACTATTCTGTTCACTGTGGCAGAACTGAAAATTTAAAAGTTTTACCTAAGCACTGTCCTAGAAGTAGTCTGATTATTTAGTCAGTTTCTAAGTACCAAATAGATTGCTTCAAATGTCTATGCAGTATGCATGTAGTGTTCTAACATACTATACACTTGTCTTTTACACCTTCAATTCCCTAGTCAGTATCCATACACTTCCAGGAAATATCCTGTCAGTCCTGTCACTTCCTTTGCAGTCCTCTAGAGACCCATTCAACAGCATGTACTAATCCATTCACTGTGCCAAAACCCAAACACTTATAAATTCACCAAGACACTCTCTTTCCAGTACTCTAATGATTCAGTCACTGCCTAAGTATTCATGCACTGATCCAGGTCTTAGCACATGGACTTCTTCAAACCCCTATCCACTATGCATGCAGTCCTCTTACCACCTACACACTTGTCTTTCACACCTTCAATTCCCCAGTCAGTATCTGTTCACTTCCAGCAAGCACCCTGTCACTGCCGTTGCACTCCTCTAGTGACCCATTCAGCATCATGTACTAATCCATTCACTGCGCCAAACCCTAATAAATTCATCCAGGCACTCTCTTTGCAGTATTCTAATCATTCAGTCAGTACCCAAGTAATCATCCAGTGACCCAGGCCTTGGTATATGGACTGCTTCAAACCCTTATCCACTATGCATGCAGTCCTCTAACCACCTACACAATTGTCTTTCACACCTTCAATTCCCTAGTCAGTATCCATACACTTCCAGGAAATACCCTGTCACTCCCATTGCAGTCCTCTAGTGACCCATTCAGCACCATGTACTAATCCATTCACTGTGCTAAAACCCAAACACTTATAAATTCACCAAGATACTATCTTTGCAGTACTCTAATCATTCAGTCAGTGCCTAAGTATTCATACACTAAGCCAGGCCTTAGCACATGGACTGCTTCAAACCCCTATGCACTATGCATGCAGTCTTCTAACCACCTAGACACTTGTCTTTCACACTTTCAATTTCCTAGTCAGTATCCATACAGTCCAGCACTTGTCACTGCCGTTGCACTCCTCTAGTGACCCATTCAGTACCAAGTACTAATCCATTCCCAGTGCGAAAAGCCTAGCACTTATAAATTCACCTAGGCACTCTCCTTGCTGTACTCTAATCATTCAGTCGGTACCCAAGTAGTCAAGCAGTGAGCCAGGCCTTAGCACATGGACTGTTTTAAATGCCTATGCAGTATGGATGCAGTCCTCTTAATCACCTACACAGTTGTGTTTCACACCTTCTATTCCCTAGTTAGTATTTATACTCTTCTAGCAAACACCCTGTCACTCACCCAGTGTGTCTCCTTATAGTACTGTAATCATTTAGTTAGTTAGCATGTAGTCTTTTAGTGAGGTAGGCTTTAGGGCATGAACTGCTTCAAAGTAGTGTGCACTATGCATGTAGTGTTTTAACGATCGTCACACTTGTGGTTCAGGGCTTTAGTTTCTTAGTCAGTTTTTATATAAAATGTGTTTGTACAGTAATGGAATAGTATAAATTTGAAAGTTATTAATATACATTTATTTGTGATTCTTTTTTACAGATGCAGAACAGGAGTGTTTCTCATCTGTTTGCACTCTTCTCGTGCAAGATTGTTTGGATAAAGGGTCCTTAGGTGTTTCATCATACTTGCTGTGCCGCACAAGTATTTTTTGTTAGGATCCCCTCGTAACAGAACTCTTTGGCAAATCTTGCGAGTGACGAAGGTGGCATTGTTTTTTTTTTGCCCATTGGGAAAGTAAAACATTTCCTCACCACTGAAGAAAAACGTTGTGGACCTGGTGCTTTCTGCAAAAAAATTTCCTCCGATTCGGTAAATATTTTAAAGCGGCAACATTTGCAGTTTTTGTAAGTTAAACTTACAAAATTTTGTTAGCTGTATGCATTTTATATATCTGTGATTTGTTTCTTGTGGTATTTTGTTGAGAATACCATGTTGTTGTTTTTTTAACAATCTTTCTGATTTTCCAGGTCCGTCGTCGACATCCATTGTCCCCACAGGAGTGGTCCGCCTTGTTGTTTTGTATTATTGTTGTTACATTTTGTTTGTTAGTTTATTGTTCATTTATATGTTAATAAAAAAATAAAGTTTGAAAATAGTTTATCGTTTATATATTTATTATTATAAAAAATAAAGTTTGAAAATAAAATTAATAACGTTTTTGGTTATTCTCTTAACTGCTGTGGGACTCTTTCTTGTTCTAATTACTGTTATTTGATGGAGTCCACCATGGTGTTAAATTTTGGGGCACTTATCGCTGGAATACTGGTGATATCTGCAGTTTGCACCAACATCTGAATAGTGTGTTAGATTTATCTCAACTTTACTTCCGTTAATGTGCTGATAATTAAATGGAGAGCAGCCGTTCCCGTGCAAAAAGACACGAGGTGCACCTTTCCGATTTATTCTAAATACTAAAATCCTGTATTGAATTGCACTGAGGAATTGGCTGCACTTACAGTGTACACACAAAATCTATTAAGAAATCTCATTGTATTTATATTGATTGGGAATAGTGCGTCAGGTGCTGGATCTTGACGAGATACACTGCTCAGTTCGTATATTGTTCTGCACAAGAAAAAAATCACATCACAACTTTCACACCAATTGCAATGCGAAACAAATTCCGGCGATAAGACACCTTAGCACCAGGGATTTTACACCTGCTTTCTGCTGGTGTTAAGCAGGACAACTACCTGCACCATGAAAGGGAACACAGCCAAGAGCCACACCAGAACACCCACAGGTGCCATAGAGTCAATGAGCATGATACAGGGATACCCATGAGGGCCAGAAGACTCATCTCAACAACTCCAGGACCGCCAATGCCCCTCAAACCCACATCTTAGTAAGTGTGTCCCTGTGGTCATTGTCTTAGCATGATAGGGACGAGCCCTGCAACATCACAGTGTGCTGTCACCTCAGCGTTGGCAGTGAGCCTGGATGTGTAGCTACGCATGCATCCTCCTGCATGCACAACTGGCGTGTGCTGGTCTGGGGTTCACAGGTCAGTGCAGGGGTGTGCCTATCCGGCAAGGGGAACGGGGTGTCTCAGACATATCCGTGTACAGGAAGTGCGGTAAGCGTGTCTCTGTGTTCTGGTGTGGCCTACTACAAGAGCCGCAGTAGTCGATGTTGTAAAGTGACATGCATCACCTTCAAACGGCACTGTGATGTTATAGTTGGAATGTAGCAGGACATGCGCAAATAGGCATTACAATGGTGTGCCGTACGAGTGCACGAGATACAACAGCGCACCGTACAAAAGTGTGGGGGCTCGTGGGAGGGAGGAGCAGCCGTTTGGCAACATAACACACAGTGAACTCGACCATGTGCCACATGCTGGGCATCTCATCCATGATGACCACGGTCGCAGACATCCCACAACACCAACGACTGGCCTTTGTACACATCTTGTATGAATGCAGCGTGGTTTTCACTTCTAAGCTCGTTCAGTGGTGTGATGTTGGCGGGTTGTGCGACTTGTGCTCCTTGTTGGTGTGTTTCATTTTGGCCATTGTTAGTCTATATGTGTGTTGTACTTAATTGTGCATGTGTGCCATTCTGCCCATCTCCCCCCCTCCCCCCACTCCCTGCTTCTTCCTCTTCCTAGTGCTATTGTGCCTATAACTTTGTTGCTGCACATATCAATACATGTAAACAATAAATTAGAATAGTTCCTTGATTCTTTTAGGTTTCAAAACTTCTCTATTGGTTTCTTTTTAATTTTCCATATGAACCGTTTTTTTACTATTCAACAACACATAAAAGTCAGAAGTGCAACGTATTCTATCAACACACTTTCTAGAAGATTCTACAACACATGCAGGTTAAAAGTTCATCAATTTTTTAAAACTTAACGATATTTTTTTGTAACATTTTCTTGAACATTTAACGACACGTGCAGGTTAAAAGTTGATGATTGTTTTAAGTCCGAATTGTGCCTTCCAAATGCAAGTAGCAGGTGTGTTTGAGCTGAGCAAATTTTATCCTATGATATGTACTCCACGTAGAAACTGCTTTTTCTTAACCAATCACAAAGATGCTTTTCCACAAAACTAATGTGCACCCTACTTTTAAAAAAGAATGCTTTTCATGACATCTTTACAGATAAGTTATAGATAGGAATTAGCATTTAAAAAACCTTTGAAATTCACTGAAAAAACCATAGGTTTCATGTACGTTATAGTTAGGAATTGGCATTTAAAAAACCTTTGAAATTCACTGAAAAAACCATAGGTTTCAGGCACGTTATAGTTAGGAATTAGCATTTAAAAAACCTTAGAAATTCACTGAAAAAAAAATAGGTTTCAGGGGCGTTATAGTTAGCTGGACATTTCCCTCGTACAAAACCCTAGAAATTCCCCTGTTATAGTTAGTTCAGCTAACTATAACTCGCGCCCTGCAAAGCACTGCTGATAACGTCACATATTACATCACTCATGAAATGGTCAGTGACATCCCTGGTGACATCACTGATGACATCTAAAATGACATCACTGATGACATCACTGATAACATCATCCATGTGATAAATTACTGCATCTTCTCACACCCTAATTTAACCGTTGATACACCGACACCAAATTTCAGATGCCCATTCTCAAAACCATAGATACTCCAATACCAATAACTACATACCCACGTATTAACGCTTAGGTCTACATATTCCTCCACTCATTCACCTGTACAGTCACTCATACTTACAGTCACTCCGTACAAGACTATCATATGCATTTATACACCTACATAGACACTCACACACCACCAATCATCCATAGAGGTACTCTCACACCTAGTCAGTCATGCAAATAATTAATTACACTCCCAGTTACTCACCTATGCAGTTGTAAACACTCCAGTTTACTTACTCATAAAAATAGTACCACATTCTTACGCTCTTTATACAATCATTGATACAAGCACACACTCATCCATACAGCCACTCTCACAATAACACTCTCACATATACCCGCTTATATACTCTTACACGCATATATACTGCCTTTCACATATGTAGTTAGTCACAAATGTACCACTGAGATATACATTCAATCCCTAACACACCCATACATACACTCACTCAACCATACAGTTAATCACAGATGCACTCTTAAAACCATGCACCCACAGAATCACCCACTCACACATCTATGCACAGAGTCACACACAGCCTACGCACACAAACACTCAGACACCCATACAGATACTCAGACAACCAATCAATAACCCATATAGACACTCATATAGCTATTCACAAAACCATGCAGCCACTTATAAACCAACACACAGACACATACAGACATTCATACAGTATAGTCACTAGTCTGTAGTAAGATACATTTAATGGCTCACTTATAGAGTCGGTTACACACCTACAAAATCATCCATTCACACACTTGTACACCCACTCATTCTTTAACAGGCCTTTCCCTATATATAGTAAACATATTAAAACTTTATAGAAACACATACTCACTGGATGACGTCATCAATGATGTCATTTGAGATGTCATCAGTGATGTCACTGACCATGTCATGAGTGATGTAATATGTGACGTCATCAGCAGTGCACTGCGGGGGCGCGAGTTATATTTAGTTGAACTAACTATAACAGGGGAATTTCTAGGGTTTTGTACGAGGGAAATGTCCAGCTAACTATAACGCCCCTGAAACCTATGGGTTTTTCAGTGAATATATATATATATATATATATATTTATTTATTACCTACTGGCAGTCGCCAGTAGGTAGTTATAGTTAGGACCTATTTTCCATAGGAAATCCGCAACATTCTATTTGGAATAACGTTGGCGCCGATTGACAAATCTTCGCGAAATTTTCGAAACTTTTGGCCAGCTCCGGTCCGCTCCTACCCTGAAAATTTCACGGTAATTCATTAAGTCGGAGCCAAGAAAAAAGGGGGGTCCCAAAACACGTTTTCCCCATGCATTTTCACATAGAACCTGTTGACGCAGCTACAGCCCGAACTGCTGAACGGAATTACACCACATTTGGCAAAGAGGTAGTCCTCAGTTCAGACTCGTGCCGTTTGCTTAAATGGTGTAAATCCGTTCAGTAGTTCCTGAGAAAATTAGAGTTAAAAAGATAGATATATCTGGGTGGAGCCTAACCACACATCTCATCGTGAGATCTGATTGGCTGTCAGTACTTCATTCAAGAAGTGTTGGCAGCCATCTTGGGACCAATACACATGATACCACCTCATTAAAAAGCATTGCAGTTAATAGAAGGTTTTAAGACTTTAGTTACATTATAAATCATTTGTTGATGGTACCATACTCATTTTAGGAATTGTGGTGTGTTCTAAGGTGATTTTACCATGTGAAAAAGCCTTCTGCTGTGATATCATGAATCATGTTTGAGAGAAAACTATTTTCTCATGCTTTTCCCACAGAGGTTTGGAAGGTGATCTATAAGCTAAACTGAGAGCATATTTTCTGTAAATTCACATTATTTTTCTCAGTCATGTGAGAATGAAGTCTGACATTCTCAGTAAAACATGTACATCCAACAAGGGCAGCGACTGTCAGTTGATTCCTTTGTGTTCTACTGCAGCTTCCCAGAGTGTTCCAAAGAACAACTAGAGCGCTAACAGTCCTACTTATGACAAACGTATGGCACACCTGAAGCCATCTTGATTGGAATAAAGTGGTAACTCTTAAAACATTTAATTTAAAAAGGAACAAAATGAGGGGGTTCATTTTGCCATAGAAAGTATGATTAGTGCTGCAGAAAGAAAAATTAGGGCACATTTTGAGTGACTTCTCAAATCCTCTTCTATTTCATTAAAAAATTCTGACATGCAGAATGAAACATGCACTTTCAATACCAGCAGCAGACTTCCCTGGTGAGCAGTAGCTTTACTACAGTGATCTAATAAGCAACTAGCGTGCTAACATTCTGAATGTATGGCAAATGTGTGACACATCTGAATACCTTTTTGAAGGAACCAAAGTAAAAAACTGAAAGTATTTCCTACTGAGGAGACTGTAGTAAATGAGGAAATTAGGAAACTTCATAACAAATAACTCTCCCAAAATGGCCACCAGAGACAAAAGAGCCCAAATGTAGCCCAAATATCACCCATATGTAGCCCAAGTATAGCCCAATGACAGAATGTCTCAGAGTATTCTAACGAACAACTAGAGCGCTAAAAGTCTTACTTATGACAAAAGTATGGCACACCTGAAGCCATCTTGATTGGAAAAAAGTGGTAACACTTAAAACATTTAATTTACAAAGGAATAAAAAGAGGGGGTTCATTTTGCCATAGAAATTATGATTAGTGCTGCAGAAAGAAAAATTAGGGCACATTTTGAGTAACTTCTCAAATCCTCTTGTATTTCATAAAAAAGTTCTGACATGCAGACTGAAACATGCACTTTGAATATCAGCAGCAGACTTCCCTGGTGAGCAGTAGCTTTACTACAGTGATCTAATGAGCAACTAGAGTGCTAACATTCAGAATTTATGGCAAATGTGTGACACATCTGAATGCCTTCTTGATGGAACCAAAGTAAAAAACTGAAAGTATTTCCTACTGAGGAGACTGCAGTAAATAAAGAAATTAGGCAACTTCATAACAAATAAATCTCCCAAGATGGCCACCAGAGACAAAAGAGCCCAAATGTAGCCCAAATATCACCCAGATGTAGCCCAAGTATAGCCCAATGACAGAATGTCCCAGAGTGTTCTAACGAACAACTAGAGCGCTAACAGTCTTACTTATGACGAAAGTATCGCACACCTGAAGCCATCTTGATTAGAATAAAGTGGTAACACTTAAAACATTTAATTTACAAAGGAACAAAATGAGGGGGTTCATTTTGCCGTAGAAATTATGATTAGTGCTGCAGAAAGAAAAATTAGGGCACATTTTGGCTTCTCAAATCCTCTTCTATTTCATAAAAATATTCTGACATGCAGACTGAAACATGCACTTTGAATACCAGCAGCAGACGTCCCTGGTGAGCAGTAGCTTTACTACAGCGATCTAATGAGCAACTAGAGTGCTAACATTCAGAATTTATGGCAAATGTGTGACACATCTGAATGCCTTCTTGATGGAACCAAAGTAAAAAACTGAAAGTATTTCCTACTGAGGAGACTGCAGTAAATGAAGAAATTAGGAAACTTCATAACAAATAAATCTCCCAAGATGGCCACCAGAGACAAAAGAGCCCAAATGTAGCCCAAATATCACCCAGATGTAGCCCGCATGTAGTCCAATGACAGAAGTGTGCAAAACACTTATTTTTTGTGTATTTGCAGTTTTATATAGTGCAGACTTGTCAGGTATTGGAGTGCTTTACATGAGCATTGGTTACATCAAATTCATTTTGGTTGTAGACATGGGGAGATCAAGTGATTTGACCAGAATCACAGAATGTTGAGCTGAAGTAGAAACTCCAACCTGGTTCCCCAGTTGCAAAGTCTGCAGCTCTGGAAGTAACACCACATCCTCTCCCCTAAGTTCAACATTCAATCAAGTGGTCAACTGGATAAAAAAACATAAAGATTACAAATAATTTAAAAGTTCTTTGTCGCTATTTGGAAACTCAGAAAATATGTCCTCATTTTAGTTTTTTAGAGCACTAAAGATAATTTTGATGCAAATAAGACCCTCTCATATATGTAATTTCTAAAGGAAATGCTCTAGGTATTACAGTTTTGATTACATCAAGATGACGTCAGGCGTTCCACACTTTTGTAATAAATATAGAATGTTAGGAATCTAGTTGTTCACTGGGATACTGTTGAGAGGCAGAGGCCAGGGGCACGGACTCTGAAAATGGAAGGCAGGTAGGAGAGTGCAGAGGCAACAATTTGACCACACTGGGCAGGCAGGAAGGGCAGTGGCAGCACAACAGACTATGGAGGGCAGTGGAAAGGGGGGCAGGGGCAACAAACCAACAATACAGGACTGGCAAGAGAGGCTGTGGCAATATAATAGACCATTGTGGGCAGAAGGAAGACTCAGTGGTAGTACAACCATACATGCCAACAGACCCGTTTCAGCCAGGAAACGTCCAATGTTTTTAAGCTCAAATGGGCTTTATTTGATCTGTCTCCTGTCTACAATCTCCTCTTTTTCAATGTAACTCAAAAGGGAAAATCAATACCCCAGTTTTTTTTCAAAATCTCCCTCTTACCAATTTCAAAATGTTCGCAAGTATGGTACATTGGATCATGGTAGGAAGGAGGAAATGGGGTAGGGACATGGACTCGGATAACAGAGGACAGGAGGGACATGGAGAGGTGCACCAAACTGACCCTACAGATAAGGCATCAGGGTTTGCAGCAGCACAATACACCACACAGGGCATGCGGGATGGGAGTGCAGCACAACAATCCATAAAAAGCATTAGGGAGGGGACAGGACCATGCACATGGACAACAGAGAACAGAGGGGAAAGAGGCAATGGTAGCTAGCTGACCATAATGGACAGACAGGAGAGAAAGCTGCAGCATAACAGATCATAAAGGGCAGGAGGGACGGACCAGGGGCATTACAATGGAACAGACAAGCCAGGAGGGAGGGAAAAGGGGTCTGCACATGGAAACTGAGGGCTGGGGGCAAGGCAAGAGCAGCAAGATGACCATGGAAATCAGGCAGGATGGCCACTAGAAACAAGACACACCATGGAGAGCAACAGTGAGACTATGATGGCATACACACAGACCGTGGGGGGAAGGTGGGAGGGGGTCATGGGCAGCTAGCTGACCACACAGGGAAGGTGGGAGGGGCCATGGCAGGACAGAAGACCATGCGTGGCAAGCGGGAGGGTTAGTGGCAGCACAATGGCTATGATGGGCAAGAAGGAGGGTGCAGGGGCATGCACAAAGGACCATGGAGGATAGAAGGGAGGGTCAGGACCTGGGCACAGACAAGACAGTTCAGGGGAAGGGGCCTCACAACAGACCACGTGGGGCAGGCAGGAGGAGCAGTTGCAGCACAACAGACCAGGGAGGGCAGAAGGGTGTGGCAGTAAAATGGACCATGTAGGACAGGAGGAAGGGGATAGGGGCATGGCATGTGGACAGGCAGGGTGGAGGTGACAGGGGCAGGTTACAGTCATCTGACAATGCTAGGCAGGTGGGAGGGGAATGGCAGCTCAACAGAACACTCAGAATAGATAGGAGTGGCAGGTCCATGAAACATGGTGGGCAAAAAGGATGGGCAGGGGCATGCACAAAGACATCGGAGGGCAGGGGGAAGGAGAATAGGGGCAGCAAGCTAAGCACAGAGGCTAAGCAGGAGGTCAATGATGGGCCATAGAATTGGGCAATGGAGGGCAGGAGGAGTGGACTGGTACATCATGCTAAATGGAGGGCAGTGGCAGCACATCAGACCATGCATGGCAGGAGGGAGGAGGCTAGTCCATGGATTCAGACAACAGAGGATACGGAGGAGGTGATGGGGCAGCAAGCTAACTGTTCAGAGAAGGTGGGTATTAGGAACCTTATTGTTTCTAAAATGTGTGCCTGTGCGAACTACTTAAAATATGAACAAGTATGCAGCATAATCTCACTTTTATTCAGGAAGAAGAGGACGTTTGTGACTGTGACTTCGGGCTCACTTGGCAGAAACACCCCCTGACCCTCCACCTCCCATCGCAAAATGTATTGCCCGTGAAAAGGGTAGGTGGACGCAGTGTTATATAGAACATAGTCCTGAGAGCACGATTGAAAATGAAAACTAGATATAGTATATGGTATAAACTATGCACCAAAAAGTGTGATGTAAGATGCTTGAAATATAATATGCAATACATTGTGCGCAATGACAGATTCATTGGAGAGCGCGAGATAGCACAGGCACTAGCGCATGCTATGTGATATGCGCCTTGGAGTGTAATATGCACAGGGCAGTGTTGTGTAACCTAACTAGTCTCTAAAGTTGTAATATAAAATATATGCTGGGGAGTGTAACGTTGCATATGCACTGTGACAAAGATATGGATCCCAGATTGTAATATGTATGGCATAGCGCTGTGCGTTATAACATAGGCATCGAGGAAGGCAGGTTAGATGGGGCAATATAACCCGTGCAAAGGCAAGTGTGGCATGACATATTCACGGGGTGGTGTTACAGTGCACATGGGCTAGAGAGTGTCATAGCATACGCACTAGCTGGTGAAATACAACACAGAGGTGTGTGGCACTCGGCGGGCACTGGTCGGTGTAACACAGCATTGGGCTCAGCCAGGAGCACGCTGTGACTCTCAAGTGAGGTTTGTCTCCTTTCGAGAGAGTAAAATAAAAAGTATTACACATCCGGCGGTGGATGTGTGTTTTCTTAACCGTGAGGAGGGGGTTTCTTGCATAGTTTGGTCGAATTTTCGTCGAATCCCCTTTGAATGGCTTGGTGTGCGTGTGTATTAAATGTGCCCGTCAATAGCTACCCATGTTTGTATAAATAAACGACAAGGGTGTCTACTTGGAGAGTACCCACCGGCGGGGGCGCCGGGATTAGGCACGGTAGGGCGTCAGACACGTCAGAGCTTCACTAGCGGTGTAAATACATTCCACGTGGATTCATTAATATGCATAGTCGCCTTTTAATGAATATCACGCAAATCGTCATGGTGATAGGTACATATGGTTTGTCCAGCATATCCTAGGTGTTTCTATAAATATATATTTATTTTAAATAATAAAAAACAACGGCCGGCCCCTGGGGATGGGGTCCCCGGGGCCATAAGTGGCCTGAAGAGGGGGGCAACGCAGCCCCCCTCCTAAAGACTATAAATAAAAAAAGGCCATGACCCGGGGGTTGGGGTGCCCAGGCCGATTAAGGCCTGGGAGGGGGGCCACGCAGCCCCCTTCCAAATTTATTTTTTTCAACAAAAAAAAATACGGTGCAGGCCCAGGGGGATGGGGTCCCAAGGGCCAATAAATTAGAAAAAGAAGGGGGGCCACACAGCCCTCCTTCTTCATAAAATAAATAAAAGGCAGGCATCGTGCTGGAGGCCACGCCCCCTCCTTGCAGCACTCTGCAAACGCACCCCCTGGCCGGTTGTAAGTTGGGGAATTAATTTCCCTTTAATACTGAGGGTCCCTGAGAGCCAACTAGCCCAACAGGTATCTCCAGTATGCGCCAGGGAGCTGCGTTGCAGACAGGTGTTCTGAGGCCACGCTCCTTTTTCACCTCTATGCAACGCAGCTCTGTGGCGCTTACTGGAGGTACCTAGTGGTCTAGTTTGACCCTAGGGACCCTTAGGATTCAAGGGGACTTTATCTCTCAACTAAGAACGGCCACAGGGTGCGTTTACACAGTGGTGAAGGGAGGGGACGGGACCTGAGGTGACGTGTGCAAACACGCCCTATGGCGCGTTTTAAGTTGGGAAAATAATTCCCTTTCAATCCTGAGGGACCCTGGGGGGCAACTAGCCCACCGGGTGCTTCCAGTAAGCGCCACTGCTCTGTGTTGCAGAGAGGTGGTGCAGGCCGTGCCTCTTTTTACAACTCTCTGCAATGGCGCTTATTGGACGTACCTAGTGGGCTATTTTGCCCCTAGGGACCCTCAGGATTCAAGGGGACTTAATCTCCCAACTTAAAACGGCCACAGGGCGTGTTTACACAGTGGGGAAGGGAGGGGACGGGGCCTGAGGGGACGTGTGCAAACACGCCCTATGGCGCATTTTAAGTTGGGGAAATAATTCCCTTTCAATCCTGAGGGCCCCTGGGGGCTAACTAGCACATCAGGTGCTTCCAGTAAGCGCCACTGAGCTGCGTTGCAGAGAGGTGGTCCAGGTCGTGCCACTTTTTACACCTCTCTGCAATGCAGCTCTGTGGCGCTTACTGGAGGTACCTAGTGGGCTAGTTGGACCCTAGGGACCCTCAGGATTCAAATGAACTTAATCTCCCAACTAAAAACGGCCACAGGGCGTGCTTACACAGTGGTGAAGGGAGGGGACGGGGCCTGAGTTAACGTGTGCAAACACGCCCTGTGGCGCGTTTTAAGTTGGGGAAATAATTCCCCTTCAATCCTGAGGAACCCTGGGGGCCAACTAGCCCACCAGGTGCTTCCAGTAAGCGCCACTGCGCTGCGTTGCAGAGAGGTGGTCTAGGCTGTGCCCCTTTTTACATCTCTCTGCAACGCAGCTCTGTGGCGCTTACTGGAGGTACCTAGTGATCTAGTTGGACCCTCAGGATTCAAGGGGACTTAATTTCCCAATTTAAAATGGCCACAGGGCGTGTTTACACAGTGGGGAAGGGAGGGGACGGGGCCTGAGGTGACTTGTGCAAACACGCCCTGTGGCGCGTTTTAAGAGGTAGTTTTAATCCCCTGCCCTATTATATACTAGGGGCTTACAGTGGAGGTCATGCTAATCACAGGGGGACCCCAACGCATAGTGTTCCCTAGTGTATGTAGGTGTTTTCACTGTTTCTGAGTGTCTTTTAACATAGCACTGGCTCTAGGACTGGTTAGTCAGACTCAGTTACCACCAGTATCAGTCTGAAAAAGTTGAGGGTACAGGATGATTTTGCAACAAGGCTTCTTTCTGCTCTTCTGTTTGTTCTTTCTGCAAGTTATCCTTCTTCCTGCACTTTTCTTTGTCTTTGAGGACTTCTGTTGCTTCGTTCTGCATTTCTTTTTTTTCTTTCTGTGCGTTTTTTCTTCTTTCTTCACATGTCCTATCTCTGTACGCATAGTTAGAAATTAGCAGTTAAAAAACCTTTGAAATTCACTGAAAAAATCATAGGTTTCAGGCACGTTATAGTTAGGAATTAGCATTCAAAAAACCTTAGAAATTCACTGAAAAAACCATAGGTTTCAGGGGCGTTGTAGTTAGCTGGACTTTTCACTCGTACAAAACCATTGAAATTCCCCCGTTATAGTTAGTTCAGCTAACTATAACTCGCGCGCCCGCAATGCACTGCTGATGACGTCACATATTACATCACTCATGACATGGTCAGTGACATCACTCAAAACATCACTGATGACATCTCAAATTACATCACTGATGACATCATCCTTGTAATAGAGTGGCAGACCTCCTCTCCCCCTAATATAACCTTTGATACACACATTCAAAAATAGAAACTAAAATTTTCAAAACAATGGACATACCAATACCAGTTACAACAACCTATTCAGTAATTCTAAGATCCACATACACATACACTCATTCACCAACAGTCCTATACAGTCACTCATACGTGTACTCACTCATCATATGTACTCATACACCTATACATCCTGTTACACAGCGCCACTCATCCATAGAGTTACTCACACACATAGTCACTCATGCTAATAAAGAATCAAACATCCATTTACTTGCATATACAGTTATACACACACCACCACACTTACTTCTACAGAAACTTACACATACTTAGTCTTTTAAACAATCACTTATAGAAACACATACTTATTCATACAGGAACTCTTCCAATCTCTCACTCTCTCATATACTCACTTATATACACCAATAGTCACATATGCTAGGTTAAAACATATGTAGTTACTCATAAAGACACTATTGAGACAGTCATTCACTCACTAACACACCCATGCACACACTCATCCACCCATACAGTCCTGCACACATGCTGTCTTCAACACATACTAACAGTGAGTCACTCATTCATGCACCTATGCACTACGTAATACCCCCCACCGAACCACACAGACACTCAGACTGATACTCAAAAAAACAACTAATAACGTATATAGACACTCATGTAGCTACTCACCAACCCATGCAGCCACTTCTACACAAAGTGAGAGACTGATACAGATATTTACATATTTAAACTAAGCCATGTATTCACTAAGATAAATTAATCAGTCAGTTATACAATCAATTCTTCAAAAACAAATCATCCATTTAGACACTTATATACCCATTTATTCTTCCATCGACCTTGAAATATACCTATATAAAACATATGTAATTTTCAGAAAAACACACATTCACTGGATGATGTCATCAGTGATGTCATCTGAGATGTCATCAGTGATGTCATGAGTGATGTCACTGACAATGTCATGAGTAATATGTGACATCATCAGCAGTGCATTGCGGGTGCACGAGTTATAGTTATCTGAACTAACTATAACGGGGGAATTTCAATGGTTTTGTACGAGTGAAAAGTCCAGCTAACTATAACGCCCCTGAAACCTATGTTTTTTTCAGTGAATATATATATATATATATATATATAAATTCACTGAAAAAACCATAGGTTTCAGGGGTGTTATAGTTAGCTGGACTTTTCACTTGTACAAAACCATTGAAATTCCCACGTTATAGTTAGTTCAGCTAACTATAACTCGCGCGCCCGCAATGCACTGCTGATGACGTCACGTATTACATCACTCATGACATGGTCAGTGACATCACTCATGACATCACTGATGACATCTAAAATGACATCACTGATGACATCATCCAGTGAATGTGTGTTTTTCTGAAAATTAAATATGTTTTATATATTTATATCTCAAGGTCAATGGAAGAATAAATGGGTATATAAGTGTCTAAATCGATGATTTGTTTTTGAAAAATTGATTGTGTAACTGACTGATTAAGTGTATCATAGTGAATACATGGCTTAGTGAGTAATGTTTAAATATGTAAATATCTGTATCAGTCTCTCACTTTGTGTATAAGTGGCTGCATGGGTTAGTGAGTAGCTACATGGGTGTCTATATAGGTTATTAGTTGGTTTTTTGAGTATCAGTCTGAGTGTCTACATGGTTCGGTGGGGGGTATTACGTAGTGCATAGGTGCATGAATGAGTGACTCACTCTTTGTATGTGTTGAAGACAGCATGTGTGCAGGACTGTATGGGTGGATGAGTGTGTGCATGGGTGTGTTAGTGAGTGAATGACTGTCTCAATAGTGTCTTTATGAGTAACTACATATGTTTTAAACTAGTATATGTGACTATTGGTGTATATAAGTGAGTATATGTGAGAGTGAGAGATTGAAAGAGTTCCTGTATGAATAAGTATGTGTTTCTATAAGTGATTGTTTAAAAGACTAAGTATGTGTAAGTTTCCGTAGAAGTAAGTGTGGTGGTGTGTGTATAACTGTATATGCAAATAAATGTATGTTTGATTCTTTATTAGCATGAGTGACTATGTGTGTGAGTAACTCTATGGATGAGTGGCATTGTGTAACAGGATGTATAGGTGTATGAGTACATATGATGAGTGAATACATGTATGAGTGACTGTATAGGACTGTTGGTGAATGAGTGGATGTGGATGTGGATCTTAGAATTGCTGAAGAGGTTGTTGTAACTGGTATTGGTATGTCCATTGTTTTGAAAAGTTTAGTCTCTATTTTTGAATGTGTGTATCAAAGGTTATATTAGGGTGAGAGGAGGTCTGCCACTCTATCACAAGGATGATGTCATCAGTGATGTCATCAGTGATGTCATTTGAGATGTCATCAGTGATGTCATGAGTGATGTCACTGACTATGTCATGAGTGATGTAATATGTGACGTCATCAGCAGTGCATTGCGGGCGCGCGAGTTATAGTTAGCTGAACTAACTATAATGGGAGAATTTCAATGGTTTTGTGCAAGTGAAAAGACCAGCTAACTATAACACCCCTGAAACCTATGGTTTTTTCAGTGAATTTCTGAGGTTTTTTAAATGCTAATTCCTAAATATAACGTGCCTGAAACCTACGGTTTTTTCTGTGAATTTCAAAGGTTTTTTAAATGCTAATTTCTAACTATGCCTACAGAGATAGGACATGTGGAGAAAGAAGAAAAAATGCACAGAAAGAAAAAAAAGAAGTGCAGAAAGAAGCAACAGAAGTCCTCAAAGACGAAGAAAAGTGCAGGAAGAAGGATAACGTGCAGAAAGAACAAAAAGAAGAGCAGAAAGAAGCCTTGTTGCAAAATCATCCTGTACCCTCAACTTTTTCAGACGGATACTGGTGGTAACTGAGTCTGACTAACCAGTCCTAGAGCCAGTGCTATGTTAAAAGACACTTAGAATACAGTGAAAACACCTACATACACTAGGGAACATTATGCGTTGGGGTCCCCCTGTGATTAGCATGACCTCCTCTGTAAGCCCCTAGTATATAATAGGGCAGGGGGATTAAAACTACCTCTTAAAACAGGCCACAGGGCGTTTTCGCACACGTTAACTCAGGCCCCGTCCCCTCCCTTCACCACTGTGTAAACACGCCCTGTGTCCGTTTTTAGTTGGGAG
Organism: Triturus cristatus; assembly: GCF_964204655.1. Classification (NCBI taxonomy): domain Eukaryota; kingdom Metazoa; phylum Chordata; class Amphibia; order Caudata; family Salamandridae; genus Triturus; species Triturus cristatus. The sequence goes on along the minus strand of NC_140592.1, from coordinate 460,079,912 downwards.
ATTAAGTTCATTTGAATCCTGAGGGTCCTAGGGTCCAACTAGCCCACTAGGTACCTCCAGTAAGTGCCACAGAGCTGCGTTGCAGAGAGGTGTAAAAAGTAGCACGGCCTGGACCACCTCTCTGCAATGCAGCTCAGTGGCGCATACTGGAAGCACTTGGTGGGCTTGTTAGCCCCCAGGGGCCCTCAGTATTGAAGGAAAATTATATCCCCAATTTAAAACGTGCCATAGTGCGTGTTTGCACACGTCACCTCAGGCCCCGTCCCCTCCCTTCACCACTGTGTAAACGCGCCCTGTGGCTGTTCTAAGTTGAGAGATTAAGTCCCCTTGAATCCTAAGGGTCCCTAGGGTCAAACTAGACCACTAAGTACCTCCAGTAAGCGCCACAGAGCTGCGTTGCAGAGAGGTGTAAAAAGGGGCTTGGCCTCAGAACACCTGTCTGCAGCGCAGCTCCGTGGTGCATACTGGAGATGCCTGTTGGGCTAGTTGGCCCTCAGGGACCCTCAGTATTAAAGAGGAATTAATTCCCCAACTTAAAACTCGCCAGGGGGCGCGTTTGCAGAGTGCTGCAAGGAGGGGGCGTGGCCTCCGGCACGATGCCAGTCTTTTATTTATTTTAATTTTTTAAGAAGGGGGGCTGTGTGGTTCCCCTTCTTATTCTAATTTATTGGCCCTGATGACCCCATCCCCAGGGCCTGTCTCCTAATTATATTTTTTTGACCCCAATGCCCAGGGCCGGCTACTGTTCTTATTATTTTTAAAAAATATATATTTATAGACACACCTAGGACATGCTGGACAAACCGTACGCACCTATCACCATGACGATTTGCGTGATATTCATTAAAAGGCGACTATGCATACAATGAATCCACGTGGAATGTATTTACACCACTAGTGAAGCTCTGACATGTCTGATGCCCTCTCGTGCCTTGTCGTTTATTTATACAAACATGGGTAGCTATTGACGGGCACATTTAATACACATGCACACCAAGCCATTCAAAGGGGATTCGACAAAAATTCGACCAAAACTATGCAAGAAACCCCCCTCACGGTTAATAAAACACACATCCACTGCCGGATGTGTAATACTTTTTATTTTACTCTATGGAAAGAGGACGAACATCACTTGAGAGTCACAGCGCGCTCCTGGCAGAGCCCAATGCTGTGTTACACCCACCATTGCCTGCTGAGTGCCACACACCTCTGTGTTGTATTCCACTAGCTAGTGCATATGCTATGACACTCTCTAGCCCATGTGCACTGTAACACCACCCCCTGAAAATGTCATGCCACACTTGTCTTTGCACGGGTTATATTGCCCCATCTAACGTGCCTCCCTCGATGCTTATGTTATAACGCACAGTGCTATGCCATACATATTACAATCTGGGATCCATATCTTTGTCACAGTGCATATGCAACGTTACACTCCCCAGCACATATTTTATATTACAACTTTAGAGACTAGTTAGGTTACACAACACTGCCCTGTGCATATTACACTCCAAGGCGCATATCGCATAGCACGCGCTAGTGCCTGTGCTATCTCGCGCTCTCCAATGAATCTGTCATTGCGCACAATGTATTGCATATTATATTTCACGCCCGGTTCATCTTATATCACACTTTTTGGTGCATAGTTTATACCATACACTATATCTAGTTTTCATTTTCAATCGTAATCTCAGGACTATGTTCTATATAACACTGTGTTCACCTACCCTTTTCACGGGCATTACATTTTGCGATAGGGGGTGGAGGGTCAGGGGGTGTTTCTGCCAAGTGAGCCCGGAGTCACAGTCACAAACGTCCTCTTCTTCCTGAATAAAAGTGAGATTATGCTGCATACTTGTTCATATTTTAAGTAGTTCGCACAGACACACGTTTTAAAAACAATAAAGTTCCTAATACCCGCCTTCTCTGAACAGTTAGCTTGCTGCCCCATCCCCTCCTCCCTATCCTGTGTTGTGTGAATCCATGGACTAGCCTCCTCCCTCCTGCCATGCATGGTCTGATGTGCTGCCACTGCCCTCAATTTAGTATGATGTACCAGTCCACTCCTCCTGCCCTCCATTGCCCAATTCTATGCCCCATCATTGACCTCCTGCTTAAACTCTGTGCTTAGCTTGCTGCCCCTATTCTCCTTCCCCCTGCCCTCCGATGTCTTTGTGTATGCCCCTGCTCCATCCTTTTTGACCACCATGTTCCATGGACCTGCCACTCCTATCTACTCTGAGTGTTCAGTTGAGCTGCCACTCCCCTCCCACCTGCCTAGCATTGTCAGATGACTGTAACCTGTCCCTGCCACCTCCACCCTGCCTGTCCACATGCCATGCCCCTATCCTCTTCCTCCTGTCCTACATGGTCCATTGTACTGCCACACCCTTCTGCCCTCCCTGGTCTGTTGTGCTGCAACTGCTCCTCCTGCCTGCCCCGTGCGGTCTGTTGTGAGGCCCCTTCCCCTGAACTTTCTTGTCTGTGCACAGGTCCTGACCCTCCCTTCTATCCTCCATCGTCCTTTGTGCATGCCCCTGCACCCTCCTTCTTGCCCATCATAGCCATTGTGCTACCACTAACCCTCCCACTTGCCATGCATGGTCTTCTGTGCTGCCATGGCCCCTCCCACCTTCCCTGTGTGGTCAGTTAGCTGCCTCTGAACCCCTCCCACCTTCCCTCCATGGTCTGTGTGTATGCCATCACAGTCTCACTGTTGCTCTTCATGGTGTGTCTTGCTTCTAGTGCCCATCCTGCCTGACCTCCATGGCTATCTTGCTGCTCCTGCCCTGCCCCCTTGCTCCCGGCCCTCTGTTTACATGTGCAGACCCCTACTCCCTCCCTCCTGGCTTGTCTGTTCCATTGTAATGCCCCTGATCCATCCCTCCTGCCCTTTATGGTCTGTTATGCTGCAGCTTTCTCTCCTGTATGTCCATTATGGTCCTGCCTCTTGCCCCTCTGTTCTCTGTAGTCCATGTGCATGGTCCTGTCCCCTCCCTCTTGCTTTCTATGGATTGTTGTGCTGCACTCCCGTCCCGCATGCCCTGTGTGGTGTATTGTGCTGCTGCAAACCCTGAAGCCTGCCCTGCAGGGTCAGTTTGGTGCACCTGTCCATGTCCCTCCTGTCCAAGTCAATGTCCCTACCCCATTTCCTTCCATGATCCAATGTACCATACTTGCGAACATTTTGAACTTGGTAAGAGGGAGATTTTGAAAAAAAACTGGGGTATTGATTTTCCCCTTTGAGTTACATTGAAAAAGAGGAGATTGTAGACAGGAGACAGATAAAATAAAGCCCATTTGAGCTTAAAAACATTGGACGTTTCCTGGCTGAATCGGGTCTGTTGGCATGTATGGTTGTACTACCATTGCCTCTTCCTTCTGCCCACAATGGTCTATTACATTGCCACAGCCTCTCTTGCAAGTCCTGTATTGTTGGTTTGTTGCCCCTGCCCCCCTTTCCACTGCCCTCCATAGTCTGTTGTGCTGCCACGGCCCTTCCTGCCTGCTCAGTGTGGTTAAATTGTTGCCTTTGCACCCTCCTACCTGCCTTCAATTTTCAGAGTCCGTGCCCCTGGCCTCTGCCTCTCAACAGTATCCTAATGAACAACTAGATTGCTAACATTCTATATTTATTACAAAAGTGTGGAACGTCTGACGTCATCTTGATGTAATCAAAACTGTAATACCTAGAGCATTTCCTTTGGAAATTACATATATGAGAGGGTCTTATTGGCATCAAAATTATGGTTAGTGCTCTAAAAGACTAAAATAAGGACATATTTTCTGAGTTTTCAAATAGCGAGAAAGCACTTTTAAATTATTTGTTACCTTTTTGTTTTTTTATCCAGTTGACTACTTGATTAAATGTTGCACTTAGGGGAGAGGATGTGGTGTTACTTCCAGAACTGCAGACTTTGCAACTGGGGAACCAGGTTGGAGTTTCTGCTTCAGCTCGACATTCTGTGATTCTGGTCAAATCACTTAGTCTCCCCATGTCTACAACCAAAATGAATTTGTTCTTGTGTGAAGTAACCAATGCTCATGTAAAGCACTTCAATACCTGACAAGTCTGCACTATATAACACTGCAAAAACACAAAATAATAAGTGTTTTGCACACTTCTGTCATTGGGCTATATTTGGGCTACATCTGGGTGATTTTGGGCTACATTTGGGCTCTTTTGTCTCCGGTGGGCATCTTGGGAGATTTATTTGTTATGAAGTTTCCTAATTTCCTCATGTACTGCAGTCTCCTCAGTAGGAAATGCTTTCAGTTTTTTACTTTGATTCCATCATGAAGGTATTCAGATATGTCACACATTTGCTATAAATTCTGAATGTTAGCACTCTTTTTGCTCATTAGATCACTGTAGTAAAGCTACTGCTCACCAGGGAAAACTGCTGCTGGTATTGAAAGTGCATGTTTCAGTCTGCATGTCAGAATTTTTTAATGAAATAGAAGAGGATTTGAGAAGTCACTCAAAATTTGCCCTCATTTTTCTTTCTGCAGCACTAATCATACTTTTTATGGAAAAATGAACCCCCTCATTTTGTTCCTTTTTAAATTAAATGTTTTAAGAGTTACCACTTTAATCCAAGCAAGATGGCTTCAGGTGTGCCATACGTTTATCATAAGTAGGACTGTTAGCGCTCTAGTTGTTCTTTGGAACACTCTGGGAAGCTGCAGTAGAACACAAAGGAATCAACTGACAGTCTCTGCCCTTGTTGGATGTACATGTTTTACTGAGAATGTCAGACTTCATTCTCACATGACTGATAAAGATAATGTGAATTTACAGAAAATAAGCTCTCAGTTTAGCTTATAGATCACCTTCCAAACCTCTGTGGGAAAAGCATGAGAAAATATTTTTCTCTCAATCATGATATCCCAGCAGAAGGCTTTTTCACATGGTGAAATCACCTTAGAACATACCACAATTCCTAAAATGAGTATGGTACCATCAACAAATGATTTATAATGTAACTAAAGTCTTAAAACCTTCTATTAACTGCAATGCTTTTTAATGAGGTGCTATCATGTATATTGGTCCCAAGATGGCTGCCAACACTTCTTGGATGAAGTGCTGACAGCCAATCAGATCTCACGATGAGATGTGTGGTTAGGCTCCGCCCAGATATATCTATGATTTTACTTTTGATTTTCTCAGGAACTACTGAACAGATTGACACCAGACCTGCAAAAGGCACATCCCTGACCTGAGGACTACCTCTCTGCCAAATTTCAAGTAATTCTGTTCAGCCGTTCGGGCTGTACCTTGGACTAAAGGTCCCTATGGAAAATTGTATGGGGAAAACGCGTTTTGGGACCCCCCTTTTTTCTCAGCCCCCGCTTGACGAATCCCCCCGAGACTTTCAGGGTAGGAGCGGAGCGGAGCGCCCCACCTATTTTGAAAATTTCGCGAGGATTCGTCAACCGGCGCCAAAGTTATTCCAAATAGAATGTTGCGGATTTCCTATGGAAACACGGTCCTAACTATAACTATCTACTGGCGACCGCCAGTAGATAATATATATATTACCTACTGGCAGTCGCCAGTAGGTAGTTAGAGTTAGGACCTATTTTCCATAGGAAATCCGCAACATTCTATTTGGAATAACGTTGGCGCCGATTGACAAATCTTCGCGAAATTTTCGAAACTTTTGGCCAGCTCCGGTCTGCTCCTACCCTGAAAATTTCACAGTAATTCATTAAGTCGGAGCCAAGAAAAAAGGGGGGTCCCAAAACACGTTTTCCCCATGCATTTTCACATAGAACCTGTTGACGCAGCTACAGCCCGAACTGCTGAACGGAATTACACCACATTTGGCAAAGAGGTAGTCCTCAGCTCAGACTCGTGCCGTTTGCTTAAATGGTGTAAATCCGTTCAGTAGTTCCTGAGAAAATTAGAGTTAAAAAGATAGATATATCTGGGTGGAGCCTAACCACACATCTCATCGTGAGATCTGATTGGCTGTCAGTACTTCATTCAAGAAGTGTTGGCAGCCATCTTGGGACCAATACACATGATACCACCTCATTAAAAAGCATTGCAGTTAATAGAAGGTTTTAAGACTTTAGTTACATTATAGATCATTTGTTGATGGGACCATACTCATTTTAGGAATTGTGGTGTGTTCTAAGGTGATTTTACCCTGTGAAAAAGCCTTCTGCTGTGGTATCATGAATCATGTTTGAGAGAAAACTATTTTCTCATGCTTTTCCCACAGAGGTTTGGAAGGTGATCTATAAGCTAAACTGGGAGCATATTTTTTGTAAAATCAAATTATCTTTCTCAGTCATGTGAGAATGAAGTCTGACATTCTCAGTAAAACATGTACATCCAACAAGGGTAGAGACTGTCAGTTGATTCCTTTGTGTTCTACTGCAGCTTCCCAGGTTGTTCTAAAGAACAACTAGAGCGCTAACAGTCCTACTTATGACAAACGTATTGCACACCTGAAGCCATCTTGATTGGAATAAAGTGGTAACTCTTAAAACATTTAATTTAAAAAGGAACAACATGAGGGGGTTCATTTTGCCATTGAAAGTATGATTAGTGCTGCAGAAAGAAAAATAGGGCACATTTTGAGTGACTTCTCAAATCCTCTTCTATTTCATAAAAAAATTCTGACATGCAGACTGAAACATGCACTTTCAATACCAGCAGCAGACTTCCCTGGTGAGCAGTAGCTTTACTACAGTGATCTAATAAGCAACTAGAGTGCTAACATTCTGAATTTATGGCAAATGTGTGACACATCTGAATGCCTTCTTGATGGAATCACAGTAAAAAACGGAAAGTATTTCCTACTGAGGATACTGTAGTAAATGAGGAAATTAGGAAACTTCATAACAAATAAATCTCCCAAGATGGCCACCAGAGACAAAATAGCCCAAATATCACCCAGATGTAGCCCAAGTATAGCCCAATGACAGACTGTCCCAGAGTGTTGTTAAGAACAACTAGAGCGCTAAAAGTCCTACGTATGACAAACGTATTGCACACCTGAAGCCATCTTGATTGGAATAAACTGGTAACACTTAAAACATTTAATTTTAAAAAGGAACAAAATGAGGGGGTTCGTTTTGCCATAGAAATTATGATTAGTGCTGAAGAAAGAAAAATTAGGGAACATTTTGAATGACTTCTCAAATCCTCTTCTATTTCATTAAAATTCTGATATGCAGATTGAAACATGCACTTTTAATACCAGCAGCAGACTTCCGTGGTGAGCAGTAGCTTTACTACAGTGATCTAATGAGCAACTAGAGTGCTAACATTCAGAATATATGGCAAATGTGTGACATATCTGAATACCTTCTTGATGGAATCAAAGTAAAAAACTGAAAGCATTTCCTACTGAGGAGACCGCAGTAAATGAGGAAATTAGGAAACTTCATAACAAATAAATCTCCCAAGATGGCCACCAGAGAGAAAAGAGCCCAAATGCAGCGCAAACATCACCCAGATGTAGCCCACATGTAGCCCAATGACAGTAGTGTGCAAAACACTTATTTTTTGTGTATTTGCAGTTTTATATAGTGCAGACTTATCAGGTATTGGAGTGCTTTATATGAGCATTGGTTACATCACATAAGATCAAATTCATTTTGGTTGTAGACATGGGGAGATGAAGTGATTTGACCAGAATCACAGAAGGTTGAGCTGAAGCAGAAACTCCAACCTGGTTCCCCAGTTGCAAAGTCTGCAGCTCTGGAAGTAACACTACATCCTCTCCCCTAGGTGCAACATTTAATCAAGTGGTCAACTGGATAAAAAAACATAAAGATTACAAATAATTTAAAAGTTCTTTGTCGCTATTTGAAAACTCAGAAAATATGTCCTCATTTTAGTTTTTTAGAGCACTAAACATAATTTTGATGCAAATAAGACCCTCTCATATATGTAATTTCTAAAGGAAATGCTCTAGGTATTACAGTTTTGATTACATCAACATGACGTCAGGCGTTCCACACTTTTGTAATAAATATAGAATGTTAGCAATCTAGTTGTTCATTGGGATACTGTTGAGAGGCAGAGGCCAATGGTTTTGTACGAGTGAAGAGTCCAGCTAACTATAACGCCCCTGAAACCTATCTTTTTTTCAGTGAATATACATATACACATACAAAAAGTTCCAAAAAGCTGCTATTGTTTCAAAGGGGGATCTCAAAAAGAAAATCTCCATGCATTTTCCATAGACTTCATTATGAAGGGTTACAGCAAAAAGTGCTGAACACAATTACACAAAATTTGGCAGGAAACTAGATCTTGGTACGCAGATTGTGCTTTTTGTGATTGATTTGGTGTAAATCAGTTTAGTAGTTTTGGAGATATTAAGGTAAAACAATATAGATATCTAGACAGTTGGGTTAGAAGGACAACCCGTGGTGTTGCCTTTGAGGGGATGGGCACAGGGCCTGGCCACAGGCCAACCCCTGGCGTGGGTTTGGCTGCACGTGGATGGCTTACCACAGAACAGGCCTAGTAGCCAACCCTCTGCGGTGCATGGCCGGAGGCGTGGGCTTGGCTGCAGGCCCTACAGCCAACAATCTGCAGTACACGGTTAAAGGTCATGCACAACATAGGTTGGCTGCATGCTGGGGGTTGGCCGCAGGTGAGGCCCTGCAGGCAACCCCCGCCGCATATGGTTGAAGGCCATGTGTGGAATGGGGTTGGTTGCATGTGGGCATGCAGGGGTTGGCAGCAGCCAGGCCCTGAGCCCAGCCCACTGACAGTGGGGTTGGACGCACATTGGATTAACGTGCGGTACTTAAATATTACTTTATGTTACAAAAAATCATAGAAATTCACTGAAAAAACAGAAGGTTACAAGGACGTTATAGTTAGGAATTAGAATTTTTAAAAACTTAGAAATTCACTGAAAAAAACAAAGGTTACAGGGATATTATAGTTAGGTTCACATTTTACACAGACAAAACCATATCAATTCAGTAGTTATAGTTAGAGTTATCTGAATAAACTATAACTCGTGCCCTAAGGTAACTATAACTTGCGCCCTTGCCATGCACTGCTTATTACCCCACATATTACATCACTCATGACATCTTCTATAACATCATTGATAATATCACTGCACAATTTGCAATACAATTACTGATGAGAAAACTGTGCATGGCTGGGGCATGAGTTATAGTTACCTAAAGGCAAGAGATATACTTTCTTCAGATAACTAACTATTACTGCTGAATTTCTATGTCTATGTGGTTTGTGTGTGTAAAATGTGAAAATAACTATAACATCCCTGTAACCTTTAGTTTTTCCAGTAAAAAAAAAAAAATATATATATATATATATATATATATATATATCTTTTTTTTATTATAAAGTATGCTTTGCTTTATCTGAGCTGCTTATCTCAGTCATCCCAAATAATTACTGTTGCAGAGAGGAGGAGATGTGGGAAAGCTACCCCTATTCGACAGTCATCCAGACTCTGAGACAGTGATTTATCCTGTCCTCAGGCATGAGGGCTGATATACTGATAACACAAACATTTCTCTACTTATCACAGAAGATAAGTTAAATATAGCAGTGATAGCGTGCCTCATGAAATTTCATGAGAAAATCGTGATTTGAGAAATGGTTCGAATGGAGGCAGCATGAGCTGGTCAAGACAGTATGAAGTTCCCAGGCTACTGGTGGATGCCATACAGGAGGAAATGCTTTGAAAGCCTTTTCATATACTACTTTATGATCCTCTGTGAGAATAAAGTAGTCAAACTGTCTTTCGCACTTCAAAACCATGAAATTGCTGCGAGGAGGATTCGTACTGACAAGAATTTTCTACCATTATTAGCTAGCCTCAGCAAATATGAAGGAAATTGGGGGGGGGGGGGGGGAGGGGGGTTATGGTCACAAGATGGAATCTATTGATTTTATACCAGACACAGAAATGTGTCTATTTAGAATCATACGTTTTTATGGTAGCTGCCACCCTGGCACGTGCCAGGATGTTTCTGTGTTCAGGTATGACATTTAAATGACCAAACTCTAGGGTTGCCAGGTATCATGCTGTCAGGCTCAATGACCGGAGCTCGTGGTTTAGTATTCCTCCATTGTTCCGGTTGAGTAGCTTGGGGTGCACCTTCAATGGAATTGATGGATGCACAGATAAGTTCAGGAGCTCGGTGAACCAGTATTGGCGTGGCCATGCCGGGGCAATAAGAGTCAGCGTACAATGTCTTGCCATTGATGTTCTTATGACTCCCAACCCCAGGTTACCTTAATTTCCTTACCTAGGGATTTTTGCGGAAGATGTAATCCATTTAGTTTAGGTGAAGCTCTTGGTGGGGTTCACACTAAATCAGTCAATGTTCGACTGAGTTTGTCTGCCTGATCATTTTGCCATCCAGGGAGATCCTCCATGGCAATGTCCAGTCAATGGAAAATGCATCAGTCACCCAGGAGGTTGGGAACTTGTTTCTCCCTGCTTGATGATGTAAAACACTGATGTAGTGTTGCGACTTCTGATGAGGACTATGTGACCTCCAAGACTTGAAAGGAACCGAGTCTAGGGGCAAGGAGCTCCAGGACATTGAAAATTAGGTTTCTTTCTGCGTCTAACCATGGACCATTTGGTCGACAGCTCCTGCATGTAAGCCCCCCAACCCTCTATGGAGGCTTTAGTCATGAGCACTAGTCTGTCGGAGGAAGGGTGGAAAGGAAGCCCTGTGTTGAGACTTGTCAAGAACCACCACCATATGAGAGCCTGCTTGAAACGTCTTGTGACTCAGACAGTGTTGTTCTGCATTCAATGAACTTGGACTTTCGAGACTATCTCTACTGCTCTTTTGAGAAGGCGAATTTCCTCATGCAACTCCAACAAAAGAAGATGATGTTCTTGTACGGGTGGGTAGATTGGTAGTTTCTGTAGAAACTCCTAGGTGTTACCTCAGTGTATATTCTGCCTGACACATTTGTCCGATGTTATGGACTTCTATGTTAATGCATAAAGGAAAATTCTTACCCCTATCCTTTGAGGTGGGGATGTTAAGACTAGCAGCTGTGAGAAGTCAAGTTCATTTTTGAATGTCCTGAGACCGCATATGCGAGCCTATAATTTTTAGACCAGAAGATCTGCCATAGCCTTATCTGTGATTTCGACTGGGTGTATAATCTTGGTCATATTCCAATTGTCTTGGGGAGGTAACATGGGCGGCCTTGATCCCCATATTGCTTGAACCACTCTTTATAGGTCTGGGATCTTCGTGAGTTATGAAAAGTTGTGAAACCAGGACGATGATACTGGAGAGCTCCCAGCAATTTTGTTGTAGCCGTTTCTGTTTTACCATTCTGCTAAGCATCATCAACATATTTTCCAAATAGGATGACCCCATCAAACGGCATGCTCAGAATTTTTTTCTGATTTTGTGATGGAAAGTTGGAGATCACAGTCATCCCTGCCTTCTTAATGAAGCCACTTCTGTCAGCTGTTGAAAGCTTGCATTTGAAACGCCCAATGCTGCATCAATTATGGTTCCTAAAGTTGTAGCACCCTCTTTGATGATAGCTTTAGCCAAGCCCCTCATATCCTCCAGTATGAGGTTAATTAGTAGGGAGATGTTGTGCTACATCTGACAATCATAACGCCTTAAAATTGCTGGGGCATTTCAGCCCTGATTGATGTAGTCACTATGGAACCAAATCCACAGCCTACAGTATCTATTCATTTTCTGTTGCTCTCGAGGGTACAGAGGAAGGCATCACCTAGTTCTTTGAACTGCGCTGAGCTGCAGAAATGATGACAAAGTCTACTTTGAGAAGGTCATTAAGGCAGGCTATAACTGTGTCCAGAGCCTTGTATTCCTTCTAGAAGAATCACCGCTGAACGCTGATACTATGGCTGGCATTTTCATAACTTTTAGGCTTTCAGACAAGACAAAACCCAATACAGGTATGAACCTAATGGCTTTATGAAGCTGCTCTTTGAAGGAAGTCATGTAGGAAGCATTGTTCCTCAAATAGGTCATCAGAAGATTGAATGTTTTAGCTGTTCTCTACATCAGTACATGGAAAAGGGCTATGTAGTATAGAGGGGAATCCTGTTAGACAAGCAACTAATCCCCTTCCTCATTATTCATGCATTAGGTGGTTTGCCCTCTTTCTCCACATCAGAATACACTGGATCAGAAGAGTCCTTGTCTCCTATATGTTTAGGAGGTGGCAAGATCAGTATTGGCATCCTTGGATGCAGGTCCAACGGAAAGAAAGGGTGTAATGGTTAGCGTAGGAGGTGCATCTTGTGGAGGTGGTAGTGGAGTCGGGACAGGCATAGGCTGTCTGGTCAGGTGCTGAGACAGCAGTATTTGAAAGATGTCCATCATTTGTTGTAAGGTTGCAAAAACGGCGACAGGCATCGGCAAAATGTCTGAGTCTGCACATCCATGATGAGGTGTATAGAGCTGGTGTGGATGATCAGCTATAAACGTCTGTGGCTGGTAGTCATACTCATCATGAGTATCCTGATCATCCAAGGCATCTCCCTCAAGCTCTGCGACATAACAGACATCCAATTGCGTAGGGCTATAAGTAGTCTAAGAAATGTCCTGGTCCCTGAGGGCTTGAGCTCATTTGTATAGGTAAAAGAGTGACAGGTGAGAGAAAAGCTGTCATGTACGATCAGTGTCGGCCGCCACAAACATAGGGTGGTGGGCCGGGTGGAGGGAACGTGGGGTTAGTAATAAGGAGGGAACGTGGGGTTAGTAATAATATATTTAAAAAAACAAGAACTTACCTGAAGCTGCCGGCCATCTTCCGCATCTCGTCTTCTTGGTCCTAGCAGCCCCTGGGAGAGACTCCCATCAATCCCCGCAGGGATTGGCCTGAGTGCGCTGGAAAGACGCTCTGCTCAGACCAGGGGGTCTGTGGGTTTTCTTCAGCCCGGCTGTTCAATGCAGACGGGCAGGAGAAACCTAAGTGTGCATGTGTGTTTTGGTCGGCATGAGACGGCCAACCAAACACATATGCGCACTTAGGGAGTGCACATAGCACTCCTCCAAACCCCTCCCATGTCTCGGCCCCACCCCTCCCTACAGCGTTAGCTCAGAGCCGGCAAATGAAAAATAAAACGATGCCAGAACATCGTTTTATTTTTCATTTTCTGGGTCTGAGCCAAGCAGTGAGGGGACGCTCCTAAACATTGCGGAGGAGCCGCCGCTGTATACAATGTCGTCATGAAGGTTGGCATCAAAGTGGTTGTCATCGGGAGCAGGGACAGCCTCTGTGTCAACTTGGACGGTGTCATAGTCAACGATTATCTCTACATGGAAGGCAATGTCGTCATTTATGGTGGTTTTGAAGTTGAAGGTATTGCCAATGTCACTGACAGGGATCTGATCAACAATGAAGAGTGATGAGCCCTATCGCATAGGTGACAAGGGGAGCTTCATTCACATAATTGACGGTGGCCTTTTATTCATCATAAAGGCGGGTGAGATGGAAATCACGGGTGGAGACTGGAGTTTAGTTAGTGCAGATTTTTGTGCTGATTTTTTAGCATTCTGGTGTTCACCCTGTCTGGACCGCTTTTCTGAAGAAGCTCTTGTCTTTTTGTGAGGAGGTGGCTGCAGGCACTTTAGGATACATGTCTATCTCTTGGAAATCCATAGGTTTCTGCTTCTGCACTGCCTTCTTGAAAGTGCTGATGGAGAACGTTTTACTGAATCATCCAGAGATGAGGGGGGCATCCTCCTTAGAAGGATACAGATGGGCAACCCCCTCTCTATCCTTTAGAAGCTTTGAAGAAAAGGTTCTTCAAATGTCAAAACGCAAAGCCTTGTGTGCTTGATAAAGACCATAACTAATTTGCTCATATAGGTCATCAGAGTAGATTTCCTTTTGACCACATGTAGAGCAGGATTTGACGCCTAAGTTCCAGAGCAGACAAAACAAATTCTGGATATGGTCAGTGAAATGTTAGAACAACGAAATGCCAATACTGATAATTTCTTCAATTTTGTTTTTAAAGTGTCACATTGAATCAAACAAAATGACCACTAGACCGTTTTCTTCACAGTTTAAGAATCTATCAAAATTTATTGAACCACAAAATCATTTTGATCAATTATTCAAAATCATTACAATAATTAAACATATCAAATCAATTCAATCCCGCACATTCCTATTACACACGTTTCTCATATCAGCAGTCATGCTATGGACACATTGTCGAAGTTTAAATCACTCACGACATTCCAACAATCTCTCATTCACTCCAGCAGCCTCACAACCATTCTACCTTTCACACCCCCACACTATATAAAAGCTGCACTTTATTAACCATAAAAATATTTTTAGAACACAACAAGACCTAAGGTGTATACATTTCACAATGACTACCAGAATCAAAACATTTTGACATATATAAACACTCAGTAGGTCACAAAAGATAGGTCGACGCGTTTCGAACACCCCAATCCAATTATTGGTGTTCTCATCAGGACCAATAAGCTTGATTTTATGAAAAATAGATCAGCCAATCTATTTGTCTGCTGGAAGTAAGACTCGTCATTGATAACAACACGAGGCGTGGTTTGTTTCTTGGAAAAACAGTTGACACTGTATTAGGGCGACTATGCCCGAAGTGAAGCTTCCCAAGGCGTGTACTTGTCAAGGGCTTCCACGTGAATAATCTAAGCACGCTTCCCTTCGTAGTAGATTATTCCTTTGCATTAAATCGACTCTTATTTCTCGAAGGCGTGGGTTCACCCCTATTCTGCACGTATAGAAACCGGCAAAAACTTTGTGGACCACTGTTTCCCTCATACATTACGTGAAGTGGAAATCTGAGAAATGGTGCCCTCTAGTAGGAGTAAAAGAGCTGGCACTGCCACCTTTTTGGTTGACACTCAATGAAGGTGGATATGCTACTAAAACAAACAATGTTGTTGAGGCCTAAGGCCACTTAAATACTGTTTACTGCTATTTAATATTGCCAATGATTCACAGCCTGATGGGGAATGATTCAAGCATGAGAATATATGAAAGATCCAATGCTGGAGAAAATACTATTTCTTCGCCATGTGATTTAAGTCAGGAATGGTGGCTAAATGGACAAATATATGCCATTCGTGGTCTGCTTGACCACAAATTTTTGTTTTTGGTCATAGGTTTTAATTCCAGTAGATCCACTCAGTCTTTCGTTGTTCTGAGGACGATAAAATGATTACTACTAAACAGCTGTTATTCAACACTAAGATACCCCAAAGGGTGACTGTGCGCTTACTAATGCTCATGTTGGCGGATCTGTCTCTCACATGCACTGCTTGCTGGCCACTGGCCTTGTGGCAGATAAAAATCTTGATAATATTAGATAATTATTTTTAAGGTTTCAATTTGGGTATGAAAAGGTACAGGAATGTATATCTGTGAAAAATTTTTTTATTCATAACACTCCAATGCATAAATTATTGATGCTTTGACATGAATAAAGAGAACCATATGTTAAATTACATTCCAGGAAAAGTTCAGTGTAATTTTCCACCAAGCCATGCCCAGGATGTGTCATTTCTGTGCTAATTAGAAAAATGGGGACCCTCTTGTTTTCAAATGGATCAGCAAAGACACAAGGGTAAAAACGCAGCAAATAGTACCCTTCCATCTGTTCAACAAAACCCTCCCCTTTGAGAAAGGGGGTCAAGAAAAGATGTGCCAATTAACTTAGACTCTATATGCCTCAGACCCCCATTAGGAGCAGATGCTCTCTTGAATCCAATCAGTTCAAGTGATCTGGGCTGGTGGGTTGGAAGGCACTGTTGCCCTCCAACTGTCAACTGAAGCTCCTGCTGAAATTGCTACAACAACAACAGAACAGACTGGTTATCACCTTTTCAGATGTGTGTGTGTATGTGCAGATGCAGAGAGCAGCCAAGCCAACAGCTTAATACAAGATTTACTTGGCTGCAGACAGTTTCCTGCAATTGAGACCCGCCCATTAATGTGAAGAGGAGAGGTTTGCCAATGACAGCTCTATTATGGTAAATACAAAAGAAGCAGCCTTCTCAGGACAGTCAAGAAGACCTCTCAAACCCTCACAGTGATTCTGCTTCTGCCAAGTTTTTCAGAGTCAGCTGAAAAAGAGACAGACGGAAGGAGGGAGAGAGAAGGTCTGAGAAAGAAAGAGAGAAAAAAGGCCCCAGATTGCCTAATTCCTCCTTCGCACTCTGCAAATGTTTCAAGGTTGGCAGGTCCAGACATACAGAAGGAGAGAAAATACTCACTCTGCTGTAGCCACTCCCAATGCTTGTCCCACTTCTCTATCATCTCTTTCTTCTTTGCCATCAATTTTTCAAGGTTCTCCTTAATCTGAAATGCAAATGCAACAGGCATGATACAGCAGTCTCATCTGTTGAATAAAACAAACTTGAGAGGACTCGCGTATGGGACCTTCATTATATCAGACATAATCATGTATGGTACTAGAGATGGGCCTCACCTTGCATTGAAGAAAATTGTACATTACAGCACCCAAGAGAGCATATACTGCATGGAGCCATAGTGAGCTTCTTGTAATTAAACCTGATGGAAACTGTAATGTATGACACCTGCTCGCACTTGCACATCATGAAATGTATTAGCGTGAACTATTATTAGTATTATTATTATTATTAGTGAACTATTATTAGTGTTCACAGCTTAAAGTGCTCCGTATGAAATAGCATTCCCGGTGTCTCAGATTACCTCTTCAGTCGCTGGGCTTTTGTTCAGCACTAAGGTCTTCCCCATATCCACACAAGAAACAATATTTTTATTTCGGGACTCTATTTCGTTCTTCAATCCTTGGTGATAACTCATCGACACTTCAACAGAAGATACATCCCTAAAGAGAAGAGATTATTAAGTCACCACTTTGGGAAGATAGTCATTTTATGTGGTAGATCTGAAAAAGTAGTCCACCTCTGTCTAGTGACAAACCTGTCAACTGAACATTATACGGTAGGCAAGATATTGCAATCTAGTTTTGAAACTTATGTTCTAGTATTTGTTATGCCACTGGAGTTTGGGAAAGCACAATTGACACTGAGTGACCTTTTGGTAATGTTTAGTCTGTGTAAAAAGCACAAAAATGTTACAGAAAAGTTTCAATGTTGAACAACCACATTTTCAAATGTTTCCAAATCTGCTTTAGAGATTGGACTTCCCTAAAGAAAACAAGTTACTTACCTGTAACTTTAGTTCTCCAGTATTGGAAACTTTCATAGATTCCCATGCTTGAATCATTCCCCGTCGTCGAGATGGGAGTCCACGGTATATATAAAAATAGTAGTACAAATCACTACAAATAAGAAACTAGGCCTAGGCCCATTCTAGTTTTGTAACATATCAACCTCTTTTTGTAAAAAGAGACCAAAGAAAATCAAAAACCAAATAGATTAGCCTCACCCTGTAGAACCTTCCTGAGAGAACCTCAGACCCTCAGATTTACGCAGCCGTAGTGCCACTGTATAACCACAAAATGCAGAAGGTCGAGCTTTCCCAGGGGAGGAGAGCGGGACGCATGTGAATCTATGAAAGTTTCCAATACTGGAGAACTAAAGTTACAGGTAAGTAACTTGTTTTCTAACTCCAGTATTGGAACTTTCATAGATTCCCATGCTTGAATCAGAGTAGCTAGCAGTCATGAGCACATTTCTTTGCGTGTATCAAATTCATCTGATATCAACAATGTAACAATAAGATTAAGGTATACAATAAATATCAAGCATTTATCAGTTTAGACTTTCCCCAATTATCCTTTAAAGCAGAGAAAGAAGCTAATTTAAAAATTAAAATGTAAATAACATATACCTGCATGCATTCAGAAATAAGCACCCATATCAAAATGTATCAAAGAATGTGCGAAGAAAGTATAAAGGAAAAGGAGAGGGAAAGCTCACTGCTTATTGAAAGAGGTTCCTCAGGACTGCTTGACCCACTGCAGTGTCGCTGCGCATAGAATTCAAGCAGTAATGCCTTGTGAAGCTATGAGTGCTCTTCCAGGTTGCTGCCCTGCAGATGTCCCAGATAGGTACTCCAGCAAAGAGGGCCGTGGAAGATGAGATCGCCCTCGTGGAGTGAGCACGGACCTTCTCCTCAAGGGGCTTCCCCGCTGCTTGATGACAATATTTAATAGCGCTTGAAATCCAACGTGCAATCCCCTGCTTCGAAATGGGAAATCCTTTACGAGGAGCGCTGTACGCCACAAAGAGATGAGGTGACTTTCTAAAAACCTTAGTTCTCTGAAGATAGAACTTCGGGCAACGTTGAATAACCAATGAGTGAAGAGACCTTTCAGCCGGAGTCGTAGGCTGAGGGAAAAAGGACTTAAGTATCACTGGTTCATTCAAATGAAAGTCCAAAGGTACTTTAGGGATGAACTTGGGGTTGGTACGGAGTAGAACTGTTTCATTCTTTAATTAAAGGGTTCCTGAATGGTAAGTGCCTGTAACTCACTGACCCTCCTAGCTGAAGTCAAGCCTAGAAGAAGAGCCACCTTCCAAGAGAGAAATTTCAAGTCTGTTTTATGTATTGGTTCGAATGGATGCTTCATGAGCCTGGACAAGACCAGATTAAGGTGCCACAGTGGTGGAGGAGGTTTCACTGGAGGGAAGCTCGAAAAAGGCCTTTCATAAACTGCTTAACAATCCTTGCCGACCAGAGCGAAGGGCCTGAGGATGTTCTCCTGAAGCGAGAAATGGCTGCGTGATGAACTTTAATAGATGAATGAGCCAGACCTGCTTTCGCCAAGGAAAGAATGTAAGGAAGGATTTCATGAGCCGAGGAAGAGAAAGGATGAACCCCCGAGTCATGGCACCAGTGGCAAAACCTCTTCCACTTCAGCCTGTAAGTTTTGTTTGTAGTTTGAGCACGAGCTTGAGAGAGTCTTACATCGAGAAATTCTCTGTGCTCAGGAGCCACGATGATAATTGCGGGATCGGGGATCCGGAAGCAACACTTGACCCCAGGACATTGTCAACAGAGATGGGATTGGTTCCCAAGGCACCGGATGCTCCAGGGATAGAAGAAGGAGCTCCGTGAACCAGTACTGGCGAGGCCAAGATGGCGCTATTAGAATCATCTTGCATGGCTCCGTCTTCAATTTCCTGAGATGCCTTGGGATCAGCGGGATGGGTGAAAAGTGTAAACAAAGGCACCTGACCATGCCATTGAAAACACATTCCCCAAGGATCCTCGATGGTGATGCCAGCTTGCGTAGAACTGGCATTTCTTGTTCGCTGGAGTAGCAAAGAGATCTATGGCTGGTCTGCCTCCATAGACGAAACATTTCCTCTAGAGTCTGCTGATCCAACTCCAATTCGTGGCTGACCTATTTCAGTCTGCTTAGTAAGTCTGCTGTCTCGTTTAGCGTCCCTGGGAGATGCTCCGTCTTTAGTGAGACTCCATGCAAGATCGCCCATTCCCAGTCGGCCTGAGTTTCCGCTGATAGCAGACGAGATCTTGTGTCGCCCTGCTTGTTGGTATAATGCATGGCCGTAGTATTGTCTGTCCTTATTAAAACCGATGAATTTCTTATCCTGGGGCGGAAAGCCTGCAAGGCCAGGCGAATCACCCTGAGTTCCAGCAGATTGATGTGTAAAAGACGCTGGTGGTTCAGCCACCCACCACTTATCTGGTGGTCCTGCAGGACCGCTCCCCAGCCCTCCAGCAATGCGTCTGTTGTGATAATTTGAGGAGCTGGGGTGACCATGAAGGAGAGACCTTGGGAAATGTTCTCCTCGAGAGTCCACCATGAGGCGACTTCCCTCATTTGCGCCGTCACTGCGATCACATCTTCGAAAGATCCCTCCACCTGGCGCCACTGCAAGTTCAGCTGTTCTTGAAGAGGGCGCATTCGTAACCTGCAGTGAGGAGTCAGAGGAATGCAGGATGAAATGGATCCCAGAAGGGACTTGTAGAGGCGAACTGAAAATGACCTTCTTTTTCAAAGCAGGGGGGGCATTGACCTTAGCTTTGCTTGCCTTTCCACTGTAGGATAAGCCTTGTTCTGAGATGTGTCTAATATGGCTCCCAGGAATTTGGCGCTCCTTGAAGGGCACAAATTTGAATTTTCTGCACTGAAGTACAGACCTAGACTCCTGAACAGCTTCGTACAAGCTGTTACCAACCTCTTGGCTGCCGCTTTGGTAAGAGCCTTTAGCAACCAGTCGTCCAGGTAAGGGAAAACCTGGTGTTGTTGTTTCCTTAGAAAAGCTGCCAATGGAGCTAGTATCTTTGTAAAGACTCTTGGTGCCGATCTGAGGCTGAAGGGGAGGACCTTGAATTAAAAAAAGGGCTCTTGGCTACTGTGAAGCGAAGGAACTTCCTGTGGGATGGATGAATGAGAACATGAAACTATGGCCATAAAATCTCCAGAATTTAAAAGACGAAGAATGTCCTGTAAGGAGACCATTTGAAACGACTGTTTGATGAGATAGGTGTTGAGCTCCCTTAGATCTAGAATAGGGCGCCACTTTTCCACAGTCTTGTGAACCAGAAAGAACCGCGAGTAGAACCCCTTTCCCCTCTGCGAGATGGGGACCGGTTCTATCGCCTCTTTCTGCAGCATCTGTTGGACCTGTAAATGCAGGAGACGAAGATGTTTTGTTGCTGTGGTTGGAGGAGGATGGACAAGCTCCAATGTGTGGCCGAATTGGATGATAGGGAAAACCCAACGATCCGATGTTATTCGTTGCCATTCTTGGAAGCATTGCGATATCCTGCCCCCACAGGTGTTACATGAGGGGAAGGAACAGTAGACAGAGCCAGGCAGCCGCTATTGACGCCTAGAGGACTCCTTTCCCTGGCGTCCTGCTCTTCCTCGGTTCGTGGATCTTGAATAAGATGAGGACTGACCCTGCCGCTGGTTATACTGCGGACGGTAGGACTGCAAGGCAGGCGTATATGAGGAGTACCGGTATTGCTGGTATCCTCCTCTGTAAGAGGGAAGACCTCTAACTCTTGCACCCCGAAAGGGGACCTTGCGGTATTGTAGCGTCCCTAATGAACGTGCAGTGTCCGTGTCTTTTTTAATGTCCTGGAGCGCATCATCTATATGTTTACCGAAGAGCGCTTCACCATCAAAGGGAAGATCTAAAATCTTGTTTTGAACCTCTGGTCTGAACAAGGTAGCACGGAGCCATCCTTGGCATCGTAGGACTGCCGCTCCAGCCAGGGAACGGAACGCAGTTGTTGCAATAACCATTGCGCAGTCGATTACCTCCAATGTGGCCCTCTCTCCTTCCTGGAGAATCTTTTGAGCTTCGGCCATGCTGTCCTCAGGCAGTTGGTCTAAATAGGGGGAGAGGTCACACCACATCTGGCGGTCGTAGCGCCCTAAGATGGCTAAAGCATTAGCTGCTTTGACTAGCAGGCTCGACATTGATGAGATCCTCTTGCCAGCATTGTCCAAGCGTCTGCCTTCTTTATCTGGAGGCGTTGTTAAGGGTGCCGCTGGATTTCTAGATTTCCTCTGTGCTGCTCGGGAAATAACCGAGTCCGGCTTTGGTTGGCTCACCAGCCAAGCCGGGCTGTCCTCCGGGGCCTTGTATTTCTTTTCTAAACGAGGAAGTACCGGGACCACCGTAGCTGGGGTCTTCATAACCTTGAGCCCCTCTTCCCAAACGTGACCAACAATAGGGATTGTCCTCACCGATCTTTTAAAAGGCTCTTTAAAGTCGTACAAGAAACATTCCAACTGCACCGATGGCATAGGCAGATCGAACCTTTTAGCTGCCCTCTTTAACAAATTATGGAAACCACCAATGTCCCCAGGCGGAGAATCCACTGGCACCGGAGATGGGGAAGCAGGAGTAGGGATAATGTAATCATCCCATTCCCTATCCGGAGCCGGGAGATCCGTCTGACCCTGGTCCTCATCCGAGGTATCATCCTGGACTGAAGGAATTGTAGGTGGTGGATCCACTATCAATTGCAGCGGAGGTGGCAGCAGCTGAGGCGTGGAAGGCCCCGCTGGCAGAAGAGCGGGAACTGAAACAAGCTCCTGTAACGGAGATGGCGTTGGAAACCTCTTTTTATAGTCAGAAAGCATGAACTGTAAGTCTGAAATCAAGGAGGATGGCATACAGACCATTTCCTCCTGAAAACCTCCATGATAGTCTTGAGGAGGATCATACTCCTGTTCGTCATCATACCTATCCTCAGAATCCAAGTCCTGGCACTTACCGTGCAGTTCATAAGGGCTATGTGCATAGCCATACGGACCTTCTTCTTTCGAATCCTCCTCCTTCAGGAGGTGAGTAGGCAGCAGAGGAGTCACTTTGCTTGGGGAAGTGATCTCAGGAGTAATGTGCTGTTTTCTGATGGTTACAGCAGAAATTGTATCTGTCGTCGTCGAGGTCGTCGAAGGTGTTGTCGACGATGTAGATGTTGTCATTGTCTGCCCCGTCGACGATACTATCGTCATTACTGTCGACGTCAAGGCCGTCGTCATCGTCATAACTGCGGGCGTCGTCATCCTCGTCGACGACACAGTCGACAACGTCTTCACCATGACTGATGACGCAGCATCAGACTTCACCACCGTCGACGATGAAGACTGCACCGTTGGTGAAGGTTAAGGAGACTCTTGCCGACGATCCCGTCGTCGGAGTCATAGAAGAGTGAGGAGATTTGACCTTTTTGCTGAGTGTGGACGAAGACGATGACAGTTTCTTCGTCGATGCTGTCGTCGACGGCGGAATTTTCTTAACATGTTTTTCCTCAGAGGGAACAGAAGAGGGCTCTTTGAAGTCCTTTTTTCTGTGAGGAGGAGAAGATAGAGGAACAGAGCTCAACTTCCTCACTGCAGTCTCTCCAGTAGAAAGTCCTTCCCTCTCCTTTACACCTCGGTGAGGAGATTTGTTTGGACTTGCCCTGTCAGACCCATGAGAGGTCATTTTAGAGGCTTTCCCAGGACGGTCTTCAGAAGAAGAAGGGTCAGATCCCTCCCTTTTTAGAGATCTTCTAGAAGACGCAGCTGATGAGGCCTCATCACTGTCGTCACTGGAGATAGGCTCCCTCCTGGATTTTAACTTCTGGAGCCAGGTCAGGAGACGACCCTCACGGTCCCTCAAGGTTTTGGTTGAAAAAGTAGGGCGTACCTTGCAATCCTTGGCCTTATGATCTGGATACAGGCAATAGATGCAGTCCTTGTGAGGGTCATCCACATAAAGCCCCTTTTTAGAGCAGGTGGCACAAGCTCTAAAAAGGCCTTTTTTCTCCTTCTCTGACATGTTGAATAAAGGTGAAGAACAAAGTTGAAGAAAGTCTCTTGAAAAACTCTAGGAATAGATGTAACAAGGAAAAAACTGAGAACAGCTCAGTGGAGACTCCCTAGCACAACGTGGGGTAGAAAAGCTGAGGGTCTGAGGTTCTCTCAGGAAGGTTCTACAGGGTGAGGCTAATCTGATTCGTGATGATTTTATTTGGTCTCTTTTACAAAAAGAGGTGGATATGTTACAAAACGAGAATGGGCCTAGGCCTAGTTTCTGATTTGTAGTGATTTGTTCTACTATTTTTATATATACCGGGGACTCCTATTTCGACGACGGTGATGGACTCGATTATAAGAGACTTGTTTGAATTCAATTCACTCGTATTAACTTATTAACATGAAATACTAATTGTGTCTTGTGACTAATCAATCACGCATTTCACAAACATAAAAGTTAAAGAAGCTTGCATATGTGTTTACTAACCATTAATACGGATAGCGGACTAAACGCAGCTGTAACAGGGAAAAACTTTACTGCGCATGCGGCAATTGCATCTATGCAATGTGACGTCTAACGGCTTGGAGGGAATTTCCTGAGCAGGAGCAGAACGCATTAACATGGCATCTTTAAGACCCACATGCACGGCATCTGCTTTGCTGTTTAGAAATTGCTTTATTTACTAAAAGCTAATACGGGGAAAGTACAAATAATTTAAGGGAAATAGAGTAGAGGTGGGTGGTATAAAGTGAAAGCATTTATTTTTTAATTAATATTTTCTCTCTTTGACCTTTTCATTAGTTCATATTTGGGCCTTCTTACCATGACATGAGTGATATGAATGAAAGTCGTCTGCGCATGTCCAACTGAGGTGCACCAGAACGGATGACACCATATTTGAATCGCTGCCAAGGCCACAGTCTGCTAAACCCAGGGAACTAGAAGTCGAGAGTTCAATCGTTTGTCATATGGACATTGTTGTCAATTTGTTGCAGATATGAATAAAATCCGAATGGGAAAGTTGAGCTTGAATAAAAATTAAGGGGATGGGTTTATAAACAAAGGACAATTTTATTAAAGTGCTATGCCATCATGGTGTGATGACCTAATGCCCCTTGCCTGTCCAATTAGAATTTGTATTTTTATGATATTGCAACTTTAGGGGGTGGTACATGAATCCCAAAAGGTATAATTGGGGTAGTTTAGTTAGTTAGAAGAGAGAAGCTAGTTTGAGAATGCGAGGATGCTTTGAGCCAGAGGTGCTGTTGGAGTGACGAGTGATGCTGATTAAGAACTGCACGCAGAATTCCTGCTTTAAGTGATTGATTAGAAAGAAGATGGCGGAAGAATCTCGAGGTGGAAGAGAGTGTCAGAGAGGGATGCGACGAGTTTGTCGGTTTTAGAGAGGTCCTCTATCCTGTCCTGAAGCCCTTGTCGCCTGTCGTGTCCCAGGGGACCCTTACCAGCTCTTTGGCCAGGGAGTTGGTCTTCACACCATCTTGGGTAATATCGAATTTCGTATATTTCTAATGTAATGCTCTCTCTATCCTCTCCTTTCTGAGCGAGAGTCATTGCATTGAATCTGACAGTGTATTTGATTAATTGAATCTTCCTTCCTTGATTGATGGTGTCTGTGGTGTGCATTTAAGATGGTTCACTCACATTTAAAATTAGATAAAGGTTTTTAAAACTTCCTGTGTCTGTGCTTATTTTTGAGTATAAAATCAAAGTGAAATTAAGGTTATGTGCATTTTCACCATCAACTAGTTCCAACTAATTTGGTCCATCGACCAAGTGGAAATAACTTATTGATCAGTGAAAGGTTAGTTAGGATGAACAACTAATCTTGAGAGATTAATCAACTCAAAACTTTTAGACTCCAGCGGTTTTACCAAGATATTGTGCGTGTATGGTTGATTGGACCCAGGTGAGTATATGGTACTGGAGTATCTGTTGTTGATGCGCCGCTGGATCAATGGGGAATCATTCAAGCATGGGAATCTATGAAAGTTCCAATACTGGAGTAATAATAGATTCCATAGTGCTGGCACTAAAATTGAAAAGCCTCCACCCACCATTTATACTCTGTGATAAGATGTGATGGGAGAATGGTATCCACGGATGCAGTGTCCACCACACTGAATAATGAAAACGTTATCGGCCTAAAAAGCAGGGAAAGCCATAGTATACAATGTGTTTGGGAATTAGGATGTCTCTAGAGTTGTTTAAATTAGGGTAAGTCTGCACTGCTTTATCTATGATTACTTGTTAAGCTTTTGTCATTGTTGTCCATCCTTTTTAACATGTACCTGGCTGTGCTGTGCGCTCTGGCTAATCACTTCACATGAACTCAGTGCCATTTTTATTCCAATAAGACCCACATCAGCAGCGGTGCTTAATTTGTAAAAGAGTAAGTGGCGGTGCCCAAAGTTTTGCTCCGAAGCCCTCAGATAACACTAGCCAATGTCACAGGTGTCCGAATATCAGGGCTGAGTAGTCTTGATTCTTCTCCAGCCTGTTTCATCCATTACCAGAAACTCCCTGTTTCATTATCTCACCATTCAGGTTCCTTTTAATCTTTGTTTACTCTTTGTCACCGTTTTTCTGGCTTTCTCTTCCCTCCTTTTTCCCTCTTTGGTGTTTTTCTCACTTTTGCTCTAAGTCAAAGTCTGTTAAGAAAAATATGCTGGCCCCCAAATATGAGTAACAGTGGGTACCACCTACAACCACTAGTTCAAATTAACAATGATCACCAGACAAATGAGAGGTTCAATACAAGACTGTAATGTCTGATTCAGACTGAGAAATGGATGAATGTCAACTGGCTTCAGGTTAATACCTTGAAAACTGAGCTGAAAATGTCCTTAGATAAAAAATGGACTTGCACACTCAGGACAAATATCCACGCTTCCACTCTTTTTAGAAAATCATTAAACTACACTATAGAGTTCTCTTTGAAACTAAAACTAGTGAATTTAGGGAAATCAGTATTATTCCACACTGCACAGACGTCAGTTGGGTCTGCCTATACAATGTAAAGAGCTCAAAATGACAAGGTAATGATGGTAGAGGCCCTAGTTAACCCCTTAACCGCCGTACTCTTTTGGTTAGGGTATATATAGTTTGTAGGTTATCCAAGAACCTAAGGTACCCTGAGTCAAAAACTGAGTTGCACAGTACAACGTTTTTTTATTGTGTACTATGTATAGACGAATTCATATGGTGAAAGATGCAGAGTGAAAGATAAGTATCAAGGTAACCTATGTATTTCTGAAATGGGCCCAATATATGGAGTTTAGGAGAAGTGGTTATTTGTACATCTCTGAATTTGTATGTGCCAAGGGAAACATATTTATTTTTCAAAATGTCTGTTGTACACACTGGCTAAAATTTGGAAGGTATAAGTGCAGAGAAAGAAAATTGATAATAACAAATATTCTACTATTTTATGCTCTCACGTCTTCTGATAAATATGGTACCTCACTTGGGTGGTTAGGCCTGGCACCAGCAAAAGGAAATGGCCTAAACCGCAGCATGGATACATTAAATTTTTCCTCTCAAAACTGGCCTGTTTTTGCAAAGTGGGTAGTTATTGATTTTGGGCACTAGCTCAGGGGGCAGCCAGGGAAACCTAGCAAACCTGCACTTTTTTTGAAACTAGAATCTGGGGGAATCCAGGGTGGGGTGACTTGTGTGCCTCTCATCAGGCTGTTTAACCCAGAATCCCTTGCAAACCTCAATCTTTGACTAAAAACAAATTTTCCTCACATTTCTGTGATAGAAAGTTCGAGAATTTGCAGACAGCCACAATCTTCCTTCCACTCAGCGTTCCCCCCAAGTCTTTCGATAAAAATGGTATGTCACTTGTGTGGGTACGTCTAGTGCCTGCGACACTGTAGACATCCCAAAACACAATATGGATACATCACAATTTTCCACTCAAAACTGACGTGTTGTTTGCAAAGTAGAGAGCTAAGGACGTTGGGGCACATGAATCAAGGTATGATTTTGCGAGTCCTTAATTGCGATTATTAAGAAATCGCAATTAAGGACTCACAAAAGCCTATGCATGTAGGAATCGCTATAAAAATAGCGATTCCTAAACATTCCGTAATTGTGAGTCGCAATTAAGGAATGGCTCCTAATTCATTACTATCGGCCCTGCAGGCCCATAGGAATGAATGGGAAATTGCATACGCAATTTGCGAGTA
This sequence comes from Triturus cristatus, assembly GCF_964204655.1. Taxonomy (NCBI): domain Eukaryota; kingdom Metazoa; phylum Chordata; class Amphibia; order Caudata; family Salamandridae; genus Triturus; species Triturus cristatus. Next base: position 460,052,487 of record NC_140592.1, on the reverse strand, counting down.
CCAATAGGTACTTGCAAATTGCGCATGCAATTTCAAGGGTGAAAGGGTGTCAAAAGGACACCCTGTTGTACCCCTAGAATTGTGATGTGCACCCATGTTGTGCACACACATGCCCCAAGGGCATGTGTGTGTGCAACATGAAACTTTGAAAAATGCACTTTAGTGCATTTTTCAAAGTTTTTGCAAACTACCGACCAGTTCAATTCCTCGGTAATTTGCGGCCCCAAATAGCGAAATCGCTATTTAAAAGTGGTTATTGCATTGCATTTAAGGAATCGCAAATTGCAATTCCTTAAATGCAATCACAATTTGAGAAATCGCAATAAATTGAGATTTTTTAAATTGTGAGTGCCTTACACTTTGATGCATCGCAAAAGCCCTTTTTGCGGGCACAAACGGTAAATTTTTGCGAATCGCACCGTTTGCACTAGCAAAAAAGGTTGATGCATGTGCCTGTTTGATCTATAACTCAGGCAGCACCTAGGGAAACCCAGCAAACCTGCACATTTTTAAAAACTGGACACCTCGCGGAATCCAGGGAGGGGTGACTTGTGTGGCTCTCCCTTGAAGTTTGAACTTTGACAAAAAAAAAACATATTTTCCTCACATTTCTGTGATGGAAAGTTTGGGAATCTGCGAACAGCCACAAACATCCTTTCATCCAGCATTCCCTTAAGTCTTCTGATAAACATGGTATCTCACTTGTGTGGGTAAGCCAAGTGTCCGTGACAAGAAACAGCTCAAAACGCAACATGGATACATCACATTTTTCCACTCAAAATGGCCCTGTTTCTGCAAAGTGCATAGCTGTGGATTTTGGGCCCTAACTCAGGCAGCACCTAGGGAAAACTAACAAACCTGCCAATTTTTTTAAATTAGTCAACTAGGGAAGACCAGGGTGGTGTGCCCTGCTTGGATCCCTGGAGGTTGTTTTACCCCCAATGCCATGTGAACCACACATTTTGCCCGAAATCACATATTTCCATACATATCTGTGATGGAATCCACAGGAATCCCAAAAATTCCTACTACCCACCATTGCACAAATTATACCGATAAAAATGCTGCACCACTTGTGTGGCTGGACCTAGTGCCTGCAAAAGGAACGGATCAATCCAAAGTCAATAGGAGTCATTCCGTGTGGTCTCGCATTGAGGCAGGCACTTGGCCCAACCACACAAGTGGCGCAACATTTTTATTGGCATAAGTGGGGAAATGCGGGGTGGTAGGGATTTGGAGGATTCCTCCGGATTCAAGAAGTTTCCATCACAGAAATGTACGGAAAATGCATGATTTCAGGCAAGGTTAGCGGTTTGCAGGGCATTATGGGTAAGAAAAGCTTGTGGGATTCACGTAAGGCACACCACCCTGGAAACCCCTGGTTGTCTACTTTAAAAAAATGTCTAGGTTATCATAGGTGGCGGCAGAGCATGTCCCCAAATCCTCTAGGTGCCTTTATTGCTGATCTCTCCAAGTAGCACATTAGGGCCTTTTGTGTCAAGGTCTCTTGGCCCACCCACACAAGTGAGGTACCATTTTTATCAGGAGATCTGAGGGAACGCTGTGTGGTAGGAAATATGTCACTCCCCGCAGATTTCAGAAGTTTTCCTCACAGAAATGTGAAGAAAATAGGAGTTGTTTTGGTAAAAGTGTGAGGAATTCAGGGCATTGTGGGTAAGAAAATGGTGTGGGAAGCATGTGAAGCACACCACATTAGAGTACACCGGATGTCTAGTTTTCTGAACTGTCTGGGTCTGCTAGGAGTTTTTAGGTGCCCAAGCTCTAAAAGTTTACCCATTCACCATTGCAAGTGGGACGACATTGGGAGTTAACCACACTCTCTTGGCTCATATGTAAAAACAGCACCCAAAAGAATCAACAGTCCTCTTGCTTGCCAATGGGACGGTGTGCTTTGGAGCAGAAAGACTGTTGAGGTTTAAGGGGTGAGGGTGGGGCCTGATGTTAGGATGGGAAAGACCCACCACATTATTTTATTAAAAATATATATTTCTGCCTTACAGTGGGCTTTCTGCACCCCAGGGGGCAGGTTTGGAGTAACTCATCTTGGTGAGAGACCTAGTTATAGTCACATGAGGCAGGTTGATCTGGCAGTTGAGTAGTGGGAGGAGAGGAATTCCTCCTTTCGGAACTAGTGCCCTCACACACCCAGCAAGCTAGGTGTCATGCTTCATCATATGAGCCTGCTCCTCGTCGGGTCGGCGCTGCAATACCTGACGAGCACCCATAAAGGGGCTCTTTATCGGAGATCTTTTGTTCCTTGCCATTTGGTGCCGTGGGTGTGAGGACCCTAATGTGTTTGGATGCAGTAGTGAATAGGATGATTAAAACAGGTCAGGGGTCCTATGAAACCAACTTTATTCTAGCAGGGTCCCTGCCTGATTAAAAAAGGGGGGGAGAGGCGACTATCTGACTATAATGGGTCACGATAAGGGCACTCTACTCCTGGTGGGTCAACATGTTTCTCGCCTATTTGTCTGGGGGATCAGTGGCGATTCTTCAGGACCTTAATGTGAAACTTATCTACACCCAGTGGTACGGTGAGATCCTACCTACCACTTAGTGGATCAGTAGGAAATGTGCCAGCGAGTTCAATGGGCAACCTGCAGGGGAGATACAAAATTTCAAAAACAAGATAGGTCTTAAATACAACTGTGAACATATACTAGTGTTCTGCTGTCATACTTAGGTGGAGGTCACTGCTCTGGTGAGCAGAAGTGCCTGTTTGATAATACACATTGTATGTGCATACCAAGTGGTGTAAATCATATCAATCAAGCTAAAAACGTGGCACAAGTTAAAATCATGGTGCTGGTTAAAAACGGTGAAGAATTGGCTGAGTGTGTGTCCTCAGTTGTAACAGTGAGTCTACAGTCATAGAACTCACCTAGTCGTTATTTAGTAAGTGCCTCATCAATTCCAGCGGGCTCTGGACACATTGGAGATATGTGTCTAGATAATGTAAAAAGGGGTAAGCATTTCAGTGAGGCTCGTCATAAAACCTTCCTTCAAAGGTCTCTAAAAAGCCCCGTTATACAGAGGCCAGACAGTGGTGTTGAGCAAGGAGGGTTGGTGCGTCCGGTAGAGCACCCGTCCTGCTTTTGTAGAGAAATGGTCCCTATCGCGGTTCCGGTTTCCAGAAAAAACAGCTACAACTCCCACAGGTCGTCAGGGGTCCCAAGCATGTATGGGTTGTCTCTCTGGAGCTATGGAGTTGTGGTCATAATTACGGCGCCATGGTTGGATATAAAGGTACCTTTTTCTCACTAGGTAGGTACAGAGTCACTCATTAGTAGACTCGAACAAACATAGCCCCCACCGCTTACCTCTGCTGTCGCTGATACTCGGAGGAGTCTTAGAGAGTGTTCCATTGACTCACCTGGTTCAAGTAGAAACCGAGTGGTAGACCTACCCCGCACTGCTGGACCCGGGATGGTAGTTAGCTCTGAGAACGGGTCCTTCTTATACCTGCCGGTGTTCCTGCAGGTGCGGGGCGTGGGGAGCCAAATGGTTTCAGCTGTGTACTGGGTGTGTCACATGACGTTCAAGGACCGCCGGGAGAGATGGGGTAAAGCGTCGGCCATCTTAGAGTGTTGCGCTATTGACCAAGAGAGATGTGTGGCGGTTAGTATTCAGTCCAGGCTAATTATTTTCAAGGATAGCCACTCGATACGCTTACTGCATACGTTTTTATTGTTCAGTGTGGATAGCAAGCTAGTCATATAGGATGCAGGTTCGACGTTTTCTGCGGCGTTATGAGAAGGCAGAGTGTAGTGGAGTTACACGTCGGCCATCTTGGAGTGGTGCGACTGCCTATTACCAAGTGGGTTATTTTTTTATTAAAGCGGAAATAGGTAGGTTTACACGTCGGCCATATTGGAGTGGTGCGACTGCCTATTACCAAGAGGGTTGTTTTATTATTAAAGAGGAAATAGATAGCAGAGTGTTAAGGGTTTGGGGTTATTTTGGGCATGTCATGAATTACCCATTTTAACAGGTGAGAGTGTTTTTAATTGAAAGGAGTCAGTGAGTTTATTATTACATACTCCATTAGGCATGTGGAACAGAGAAGAGTTACAGTATGGTAGTGTGGCATGGTTCTTGTGCAATACGTGAGAAAATGCTCCCTCGGTGTGACTCATATCACCACATAGTCCTAGGTGTTAGTCCCTGCCATTAGTTAGTCGTTGGCAAGGGAACCCCAAGGAATCTCATCATTCAGCCCCTGCTGATCAGTATTAAGTCGGTTCACCCATCTTTGTTCAATCCTAAAAAGGGGCCCCTGTGTTGTCTGGAGGTGGGTTTCTAAGACTATCCACCGTAGACTGTCAAGGGAGTGTTTGAGTTCTTTGCAATGAGTGTATAGTTTCGTGGTTGTACATTGGCATTGAATGTTACTCTTGTGTTCTGTGATTCGAGTTTTGAGCATCCTCATAGTCATGCCTATATACATCATATCACAGGGGCACATCATCAAGTTCACGCATTGAGTGGTATTACAGTTGGTATGTTTCATGATTTTCCATGTAAAGGAGTCCGAAAGGGTTATCTCTTTTGTGGGTTTGGTCTGGGGACATACCAGACAGGAGCCACAAGGGTAGTGGCCCTGGACTGGCGGAAGGTGCCAAAGTGATCTCTGTTTATTTGGTCTTATTGCTTTCGGTCTTGTATGTATTAGCATGTCTTTCAGGTTTTTTGTTCTTTTGAAGGCAAATCGGGGTGTGGGAATTTGTAGAGACCCTGTGTTCAGAATTCCCCAATGCTTGTTGATGCCACCCTTTATCCGGTTGGAATCCGGTGTATAGGAGGTGACGCAGGTCAGTATGTCAGTAGGCTCTTTAGGAGTGACTTCTAATAGGGCCTCTCGAGGATTGTTCCTGGCTCTTTTCATTGATTGTGCCAACTGTCTTTGTGGGTACTGTCTCCTTATTAAGTTCTTTGCTAAGGATTCGGCCTTCATCTTGTAGTCACTGGAAGAACTACAGTTTCGCCTAATGCGAAGAAATTTACCAAATGGTAAATTATCTTTCAGGGCTAGTGGATGGTGGATGTTGTATAAGAGCAAACTATTACGATCAGTTGGTTTCTTATATATGGTGGTGCTTAGCTGACCGTCAGTGAGTTTTATGTTCAGGTCCAAGAAAGGTATGCTGGTGGATGAAATAGTGTGGGTGAAATTCAGAAATTAATTCTGGGTATTTATCCACCATCAAAATTTATTGCACGTGGTCATGTCTCCTTTCCATAGAATGAGTATGTTGTCTATAAACCTCTTACACAGTCTCAAATTTTCTGCATAGGGATTACTAGGGTGTAAGATGACACTCTCTTCAAATGCGGCCATGTAAAGGCAGGCTACACTAGGAGCAAACGTACTCCCCATAGAAGTCCCCTGAGACTGGTGGAAGAGTTGGGTTTTGCACTCGAAAAAGTTTTCTGTTAATGCCAAAGTGGCGCATTTGTACCCTTCTTCCTTTTGACAGTCTAGGGCATGTACGCTGGACCTTACCAAAAGCCCATTGTCCCCTCTCTTTGGAATAATTGGAGTAACTATACCATCTGCCCCTCGTGGGGCAGACAGACTTTTGCCCCATTTACTTGGGGCAGGGGCATGGCCATGCCCATGCTGGGCAGCCTCCAGTCCAATATTTTTAACAAAAAACATTCACAGCGGGTCTAGTGGACGTTTTACCTATATTAAAAAATAATGATTCCCAGTCGTCTAGTGGGCTCCTGGAGGGTAATCAGTGGAAATTATCCCAATCTGCTGCCCAGGGAGGCAGAAACACTGTTGCCACATTTAATTGGGGTAGGGAAAGCCATGCCTATGGTGGACAGTCAATACCACTTTAATTGAAGAAAGAAAATAGAGCTTTCCCTGGTGTCTAGTGGGTTTTCTGCCCTCTCAGGGGGGCAGAAAGACCATTGCCCTGTTTAGTTAGGGGGGAGCATACCCATGCTGGGCAGCTCCCACCCCTGTATTTGTATTGAGAAAAATCCCTGGAGTCTAGTGGGCTTTCTGCTCCCCGGGAGAGCAGATGGGGGCAATTCCCCCATCTGCCCACCAGGGAGGTAGACTGTTGACCCACTTAGTTGGGATGGGGCATAGCCATGCCCATGGTAGGCAGCACCTACCCCTATAATTGTTTTTAGACTTTCCCTGGCATCTAGGTTGCTTCCTGCCCTTCCTGGGTGGCAGATTGGGGGTAATTAAATACCATCTGTCCCCCTGTAGGGCAAAAGGACTGTTGCTACATTTACTTGGTGCGGAGGCAAGGCCATACCCATGCTGGGCAGTTCCCAGCCCTATAATAAAAAAAACCCTGTCATCTAATGGGCTTTCTGGTTGGTGGTAATTACACCAATCTGACACCAGCGGGGGGGATGGGGGGGGGGGGTTAAACACTCTTGCCCCAACTAACTGGGGTGGGGAAAGCTATGCCCGTGGTCGGCTGCCAACAACCATATTTAAAAAAATAAAATCTTTCCCTGGCATCTAGTGGGCTTTCTGTCCTCCCTTGGGGGGGGAAGGGGGGCACAGTTGCCCCACTTGCCCCCCACAGGGGGATGAAAGACTATTATCCCATTTCCTTGGGGGCAGGGGGGACATGGCCATACCCATATGGGCAGCTCCCACCCCTATATTAAAAAGAAACCATACCTAGCATCTAGTGGACTTTCAGATTGGGACATTTACCCTCATCTGCCCCCCAGGAGGAGGGAAGGAAGACTGTTGCCTCATTTATTCAGGGTGAGGGCATAGCCATGTCCATGCTAGGCAGCCCCTACCCGTGTATTTGTATTAAAACAAATCCATGGTGTCTAGTGGACTTTCTGCCCCACCCCCCAGGAGAGCAGATTGGGGGCAATTACCCCCATCTGCCCCCCCCCCACCCAGGTGGGGTCAATAGACTGTTATCCCATTTAGTTGGGGTGGGGGCATAGCCATGCCCATGGTCTGCGACCCCACCCCTATTTTATTTTAATACTTTACCTGCCGTCTAGTGGCTGTCTGCCCTTCCCAGTTGAATGGGACAACAGTGTTTCTGCCCTTCATGGGGGAAGATCGGGGTAATTCCCAATACTGGAGAACTAAAGTTACAGGTAAGTAACTTGTTTTCTTACTCCAGTATTGGAAGTTTCATAGATTCCCATGCTTGAATCAGAGTAGCTAGCAGTCATGAACACCTCTTTGCCTGTATCACTTTCAACAGAGATCAATAATGCATCAATAAGATTAAAGATTTGAAAAAACATACTGCATATGAATCAAATTCCCATATATGCATACAGAAATAACAAGAAGCAATCAATTTCATCAAAGAATGTGCGAAGAAGGTATGAAGGAAGAGGAAGGAGGGATGAGAGGGAAAGCTCACCACTTTTGGAAAGAGGTTACTCAGGACTGCTTGGCCCACTGCAGTGTCGCTGCGCGACGAAGAATCCAAGCAGTAATGTCTTGTGACGGTATGGATACTCTTTCATGTCGCTGCTCTGCAGATGTCCCGGATTGGTACCCCAGCAAAGAGGGCCACAGAAGAAGAGATCGTCCTTGTAGAGTGAGCGCGGACTTTCCCTTCAAGGGGCTTATCAGCTGCTTGATGACAATATTGGATAGAGCTGGAAATCCACCGTGCAATACCGTGTTCGGAAAGGGGAAATCCTTTACGAGGTGCGCTGTAAGCCACAAAGAGCTGAGGTGACTTTTTAAAATCCTTAGTTCTCTGAAGATAGAACTTCAGGTAACGCTGAATGTCCAATGAGTGAAGTGACCTCTCAGCCGGAGTTGTAGGTTGAGGGATAAAAGTTTTAAGTATCACAGGTTCATTCAGATGAAAGTCCGAAGGTACCTTCGGCATCAACTTGGTACGGAGTACTACCGTTTTATTTTTACAATGGAGAAAGGGCTCCTGAATGGTGAGTGCCTGCAACTCGCTGCCCCTTCTAGCTGATGTCAAGGCTAAAAGAAGGGCCACCTTCCAAGAGAGAAATGTAAAGTTTGCCTTATGTATAGGCTCGAAGGGATGTTTCATGAGCAGGGTCAGGACCAGATTACGGTACCACAGTGGTGGAGGAGGCTTCACTGGAGGGAAGACTCAAAAAAGACCCTTCATAAATTGCATAATTATCCTTGCTGACCAGAGCGAAGGGCCTGAGGATGTCCTTCTGAAGCGAGAGATGGCCGCGAGATGAACTTTAATAGATGAATGCGCCAGGCCCGCCTTAGCCAAGGAGAGGATGTAAGGAGGATTTCATACGCCGAGGAAGAGAAAGGGTGAACTCCTGATTTCCAGCACCAGTGACAAAACCTCTTCCATTTCATCTAGTAGGTTTTGTTTGCACTTTGAGCACGAGCCTGAGACAGGATGTCTACATTCTGCAGAGAGCTTTAAGTGGAGAAACCTCTGTGCTCAGGAGCCATGCTATTAATTGCAGGGATCGGGGATCCGGATGCAAAACTTGGCCCTGCGATATCGTCAGCAGTGATGGAATCGGTTTCAAAGGAACCGGATGCTCCAAGGATAGGAGAATCTCAGTGAACCAGTACTGACGAGGCCAAGACGGTGCTATTAGGATCGTTTCGCAGGGTTCCGATTTGAGCTTTCTGAGCAGCCTCGGGATCAGGGGAATGGGGGAAAAAGCGTAAACAAAGGCTCCTGACAACGCAATCGAAAACACCTTCCCCGAGGATCCCGGATGGTGATGCCAGCTTGTGTAGAACCGGCATTTCTTGTTCTCCGGTGTAGCAAAGAGATCTATGGCCGGTCTGCCCCATAGTCGAAAAATCTCCTCCAGAGTTCTCTGGTCCAGTTCCCATTCATGGCTGACTGACTTTAGTCTGCTTAGTGTGTCCGCTGTTCGTTGAGATTACCTGGAAGATGCTCTGCCTTTAGTGAGATTCCGTGTAGGATCGCCCATTCCTATACAGCTTGAGCTTCCGCCGACAGCAGACGAGATCTTGTGCTGCCCTGCTTGTTGATATAATGCATGGCGGTAGTATTGTCTGTTCTTATTAGAACCAACAAATCCTTTATTCTCGGGAGGAAAGCCTGTAGAGCTAGGAGAATTGCTCTGAGTTCCATAAGATTGATGTGCAATAGACGATGGTGGTGTAGACATCGACCACTTACCTGGAGGTCTTGCAAGACCGCTCCCAGCCCTCCAGAGATGCATCTGTGGTAATAATCTGAGGAGCTGGGGTGACAATGAAGGAGAGACCTTGGGAAATGTTCTCCTTGCGAGTCCACCATGAAGCGGCTTCTCTCATTGGCACAGTGATCCTGATCATGTCCTTGAAAGACCCTTCTACTTGGCACCACTGTAAATCCAGTTGTTCCTGAAGAGGACGCATCCATAACCTGCAGTGAGGAATTAGAGGAATGAAGGATGAATGGATCCCAGAAGGGACTTGTAGAGGCAAACTGAAAGTGACCTTCTTTTTTGAAGTAGATGGGCCATCGACATCAGTTTGACTTGTCTTTCCACTGACGGAAAAGCCTTGTTGAGGGATGTGTCCAATATGGCTGCCAGGAATTTGGCGTTCTTGGAAGGGCACAAATTTGACTTTTCTCTGTTGAGGGTAAGACCCAGACTTTTTTTCTTTTTTTTTTTTAAACATATTTTATTGAAATTGTTCAGTACCAATCAGGCAGAAGCCCGGCATAATCAAATTGACCACAAAATAGCAAAGAAATAGTGACATTGGAAATAACAGTGGGTACTGGTCGTATACAAAACATACGAGAAAAACCTAAGAACTGTACGCAGACATCTCCACATCCCAAACTAAGGCAGGGAAATTTCAAGAGACACTTGTGACCAAGAACAGGAAACAATATATCGTACAGTAGGGCCCACAAATCACACATGGGACTGTTCCTATGGGGATTGCGAGGGAAGAGGAGGGAGATCAATGCCACGTTAAGTATCCCACCGGGACCATATCTTTCTATGCTTTAAGGGACAGCCCCTCGCCTGGAACACCGCCTCCTCCGCACCCATACAGTTATCCAGCTCTTTTCGCCACTTCCCTACTGTCGGTGGTGAGGTTCCCTTCCATAACTGGGCTATGTCCCTCTGGGCAATCGTAAGGGCTAGGAACAATGGATGTTGCTTGTAGCGATTCCCTCCGATGTCCTCCGTACTAAGAAGCAGGAACAATCGGGGGTCAAAGGGCAGGTCCCAGGACAGCACCTCTCTAAGGCACGATGACACCCCGCACCAAAATGGCTGCAATGCTGAGCAGCTCCACACCATGTGGAGGAATGTCCCCTCCTCCCTATCGCAACACAGGCACATGGGGGATAGTACAACCCCCATCTCCCACAGCCGGACACGGTTATAATACACGGGATGCACATATTTGAACTGGATAAGACGGTATCTGAAGGCAACCGCAGCTCCCGAAGGCAAGCCTCCGCCCAGTCATCATCCGTCAGATCAGGGATATTGTCTTGCCACACCTTCCTTGTTCTATGTAATGTAGTGGTGGAGTGCGTCGTCAGTGTCTGATATATTTGTCTTACTTTGTGTGCACCAAGATCGCCCATGAGAAGGCGGCCCTCAAGTGGATGAAATTCAGGGAGGTCTGCAAAATTTACGAGCGCGGGGGCCAGAGCATGATACAATTGAAGGTACCTGTGGAACTGGTTTTTGTGGAGATGGAATTCCTCCTGTAATTGTTGAAAGGATTTAAGGACAGTGTCACGCATAATGTCACCTAATGTAGATATACCAATCTGATCCCACTGGCGGAACCCCTTCAGCGCAGCCACCTGATGCAGATAATTGCCGTGCCACAGAGGTGTCACCTGCGTCAACCGCATGTTCCATCCCATACGTCAGACGGTTTATCGCCACAACCTAATCATTGTTTGACAGCTGTGCGGTAAGAAGTTGAGCTTCTGCGCACTATAAAGTAAGCGCAGAAGGGGAGTCTTCTCCAAGGCAACATGTTCCAATGCGAATGCCGGGTCCGTAGATGAGTTGTACCACCAGTTGTTTATTATTAGAAGTTGGGCTGCCACATAATAGGAGTAGACATCGGCGGCAGCAATGCCCCCGCAATAGGTGGATTGTGCACATGTCTGTAGTGCCACCCGGACCAACCCGCCCCCATAAAAACGTATTTTGTATAGCATTGACTTGGGCAAACCACGCCCTTGGAATGTGGTGTGGAAAATTCTGTAGGCGGTACAGCATCTTGGGGAGTGAGACCATTAAGACCCAGACTTTTGAACAACTTTGTACAAGCTGCCACTGACCGCTCAGTTGCAGTCTTGTTAGAAGCCTTTAGCAACCAGTCGTCCAGGTAAAACTTTGTACAAGATGCCACTGACCTCTCGGCTGCAGTCTTGGTAGGAGCCTTTAGCAACCAGTCGTCCAGGTAAAACTTTGTACAAGCTGCCACTGACCTCTCGGCTGCAGTCTTGGTAGGAGCCTTTAGCAACCAGTCGTCCAGGTAAGGGAAAACTTGGTGCTGTTGTTTCCTAAGAAACAGGAGCCAGTATCTTCGTAAAGATCCCTGGTGCCAAGGGACTGGACAGCACCAGGGCTGAGAAGCTCTTCCTCAACACTGCCCTGATGGTGGCCAAGCAGGACATAGCGGCTCAATGGCTGAATTCAGACCCACCTACGATGGCGCACTGGTGCAGGGGAGTGGACTGGTGCGCGGCACAGTAACGGCCCCTATACGCAGCCAGAGGGTTCCCGCAAAAGTTTCATTGAATGTGGGGCAAATGGGTGGGGGTGGTGGAGGACTAAAGAGAAGGGGTTTCTATCATGCGAATGTGGACTGGAGCTGGACCATCATTACCTTCTGTATGCTTGTCAGCTGTACATGCGGATGTGATGTGTTTTCGTCTATATTTCATCTTGCATATTGTGCCCTTGATTGGTGGTGTTATTTTTGCTGCGATTTCATAAAATCAATAAAATTGGTTATAAAAAAAAAAGACCTATGGTGCCAACTCGAGGCCGAAGGGGAGGACATGAATTGAAAGTGGCTCTTGGCTACAGTAAAGCGAAGAAACTTCCTGTGGGATGGATGTATGGGAACATGAAAATATGCGTCCTCTAGGGCCAAAGTGGCTATGAAATCTCCTGAATTTAAAAGTCGAAATATGTCCTGCAAGGAGACCATTCGAAACGACTGTTTGATGAGATAGGTGTTGAGCTCCCTCAGATCTAGAATAGGGCACCACTTTTCTACAGTCTTCCGAACTAGAAAGAACCGGGAGTAGAAACCCTCTCCTCTTCTTGAGACAGGGACCAGTTCTATCGCCCCTTTCTGCAGCATCTGTTGGACCTCTAAGCACAGGAGACAAAGATGTTTTGTTACATTGGCGCAAGGGGACTTGGTTGGAGGAGGATGAACGAACTCCGTGTGGCTGAATGGATTATATTGAGGACCCAACGATCCGATGTTATCCGTTGCCAATCTTGGAAGTAATGTGATATCCTGCCCCCACAGGTGTTAAATGAGGGGGAGGAACAATAGACAGAGCCAGCACACCACTATTGACGCCTAGAGGAGTCCTTCCCCTGGCGTCCTGCTCTTCCTCTGTTTGACGATCATGAATATGACGAGGACTGACCCTACCTCTGGTTATACTGCGGGAGGTAAGATTGTGAGGCAGGCGTATACGAGGAGTAATGATATTGCTGGTAACCTCCTCTGTATGAGGGGAAAACCTCTGCCTCTTGCACCACGAAAGGGGACCTTGCGGTATTGAAGTGTCCCTAATGATCTCGCTGTGTCCGTATCTTTTTTAATGTCCTGAAGCGCATCGTGTATGTGCTTACCAAAGAGCGCTTCTCCATCAAAAGGAAGATCCAAAATCCTGTTCTGAACCTCAGGTCTAAACGAGGTCCCTCAAAGCCATCCCTGGCGACAAAGGACTGCCGCTCAAGCCAGGGAACGTAACGCAGTTGTTGCAATGTCCATCACCTCCGAGGAGGCCCTCGCTCCTTCCTGGAGAATCTTTTTTGCTTCGGCCTTGCTGTCATCAGGCAGCTGGTCTGGTAGGGAGAGAGGTCACACCACATTAGGCGGTCGTAGTGCCCCAAGATGGCTAAAGCATTAGCCACTTTGACGAGTAGACTTGACATCGATAAAAACCTTTTGCCAGCATTGTCCAAGCGTCTGCCTTCCTTATCCGGAGGTGTTGTTAGAGGCGCCGCTGGATTTTTTGATTTCCTCTGTGCTGCCTCAGATATCACTGAGTCTGGTTACGGCTGACTCGCCAGGCAGGCAGGGCTATCCTCCGGGGCTTTATATTTTTTCTCTAAACGAGGAAGCACTGGGACCACTGTAGCTGGGGTCTTCATAGTTTTGAGCCCCTCTTCCCAAACATGACCAACGATAGGAATTGATCTCACAGGCTTTTTAAAGGGCTCTTTAAAATCGTACAAGAAGCACTCAGACTGTACCGATGGCATAGGTAGATGGAACCTTTTAGCTGCCGTTTCCAACAAGTTATGGAAGCCACCTATGTCCCCAGGTGGAGACTCTACTGGCACCGGTGAAGGTGAAGCAAGAGTAGGAATAATATATTCATCCCATTCCCTGTATGGATCCGGGAAAACTGCATTTTCCTGGTTGTCATCCGAGGTATCATCCGAATAAGTGGAGTCGTCGGTGGTGGATCCACAATCAATTGCAGTGGTGGTGGTGGCAGCCGAGGGGTGGAAGGCCGTGCAGGTGGAACAGCGGGAGCTGAAACCTGTTCTTGAGCCGGAGATGGAGTTGGAAATCTTTTTATAGTCTGAGAGCATGAGCTGTAAGTCCGAAATCAAGGAGGATGGCATACAAATCATCTCCTCCTGGTAACCTCCGTCATAGCGCTGGGGATGATCATATTCCTGCTCTTCCCCATAACCATCTTCCGAATCTAGGTTTTGGCACTTAACGTGCAGTTCAGAAGGGCTATGTGCTTACCCATATGGACCTTCATCCCCTGAATCCTCCTCTTCTAGGAGGTGAGTAGGCAGCAGAGGTGTCACTTTGCTGGAGGAAGTGAGCTCAGGAGTAATGCAACGTTTTCTGATGATTACTTCAGAAATTTGTCCAGTCGACGAGGTGGTCGACGGTGTAGCAGACGATGTCGTCATCGTCGGTACCGTCGCCGATACCATCGTCATCACTGTTGACGCCGTTGCCGTTGTCGCTGTAGTCGCAGTCGTCACCACGGCTGTCGTCATTCTCGTCGAAGTCATCAACGATATCGTCGATAACTTTGCCATCACTGTTGATCCCACATCCGTCATCACTGGCGTCGACGATGAATGCTGCATCGTGGATGGTGAAGGCAAGGAAACTCTCGTCGATGGTCCCGTCGCCAGAGTAAGAGAAGATTGGACCTTTTCGCTGCGCGTCGACGAAGATAGTTTATTTGCCGATAGTGTCGTTGACCGCGTCGTCGACGGTGGAATTTTCTTAGCATGTTTTCCCTCAGAAGGTACAGAGGAGGGCTTTTTAAAATCTTTTTTTCTGTCAGGAGGAGAAGATGGAGGAACAGAACTCGACTTCCTCACTGTAGAATCTCCTGTAGAAAGTCCTTCCCTCTCAATTACACCTCAGTGAGAGGGATTTGCTTGGACTTTGCCAGTCAGACCTATGAGAGGTCTTTTTAGAGGCTTTCCCAGGACGTTCTTCAGAAGAAGAGGGGTCAGATCTCAACCTTTTCAGAGATCTCCTGGAAGCCAAAGCTGATGAGGCCTCATCACTCTCGTCACTGGATATTGGATCCCTCCTGGACTTAAGCTTTTGGAGCCCGGTCAGGAGACGTCCATCACAGTCTCTCAAGGTTTTGGTGGAAACCGTATGGCAAACCTTGCAATCTTTAGCCTAGTGATCTGGATAGAGGCAATAGATGCAGTCCTTGTGAGGGTAATCCACGTAAAGCCTTTTTTAGAGCAGGTGTCACAAGCTCTTAAAAGGCCTTTTTTCTCTTTCTCAGTCATGTTGACACGAAGCTGAAGAAGCTGTTGAAGAAAGCAGTTGAAAAACCCTAGGAGTAAAGGTAACAAGGAAAAAACTGAGAAGAGCTCAGTGGAAACTGCCTAGCATAACGTGCGGTAGAAAATCTGATGGGCTGAGGTTCTCTCAGGAGGGTTCTAGAGGGAGAGGCTGATCTGGTTGGTTGTTGATTTTGTTTGGTCTCTTTTACAAAATGAGGTGGATATGTTACAAAACTAGAATGGGCCTAGGCGTCGTTTCCATTTGGAATGATTTGTATTACTGTTTTTTTTAATATATACCGGGGACTCCCATCTCGACGACAGGGATTGATTTAAGCATGGGAATCTATGAAAGTTCCAATACTGGAGTAATGTGTATTTCGTTTTTCACTATTGAAAGGCTGTATGTCCCATAGTCTTATCATTTGGGCTGGGCTATAACATTTTACATGTGTAGCTTTCCATAGGGACAAGACAGAACAAGCATTGGCATAGCCAATAGGTCTCGCCTTTGGGACCTTATAAGTGTTTACTTATCCAGCACAATATCCTTGGTGCAACAACATCAAGTGCAGCATGGCTAAACACTTATAAGGTCCCAAAGGCGAGACCTATTGGCTATGCCAATGCTTGTTGTATTCTTCATGGGGTAATAGGACACAGCTCGACCTAAATTTGTCTCCAATTAAAATAAATAAAACCTGCGTGCGATTAGACTGTGGGTCTACAGGAAAGGAACAAGCAGAGAACTGATTGTGTTTGGTTTGAACTAGATATAAAAATGTAGGGCATAGATTCAAAATGACAAGTCGTCAGCATCCAGTGATCAGTGGAATGGTCACTCGCTGTACGCATGTTCCTAGTGTGGCTGCTTTCGCATTTAGGGGAGAACAGGCTGTTTATTGTTCGAAAGTAGAAGCAGATTAATGTCTCCGAGTGCAGTTCCTCATATGGGCACATTTGGGTGTTAAACATCAGTGACACGAAGACTAAATTGCCAAGTAAGTTTAAAGACAGATTCGAGATAGGGGAGGAATTAAGTCGTCGGTGAATCTAATGTTTTTGCCAAACACTTTGGCCTCATCTTAGATTGCGCTGATGCACGAGGCGGCCATTAGATCTCCCGGACCCAGTACCAATCTT
Source organism: Triturus cristatus (assembly GCF_964204655.1). Classification (NCBI taxonomy): domain Eukaryota; kingdom Metazoa; phylum Chordata; class Amphibia; order Caudata; family Salamandridae; genus Triturus; species Triturus cristatus. The sequence goes on along the minus strand of NC_140592.1, from coordinate 460,036,365 downwards.
TTGTCACCTTTCTTGCCCCTTTATCAAGCCCTTCAGGAAACAAAACCTCTGAAAGCATTCAATCAATAAAAAGATCAGTCAATATTATCTGTGAAAGAAACGGAACTTGCAGGCTCTGTTTGGAGAAGACTGTTTCTCTAAATGCTGTAGCATGGGCATCTTATCAGTAAGTGAGTGCGGTGGCACGAGAGTGATTGAGCGAGTGTAGATAACGTCACAGTAATTCGGGGCCCTGCAGAGACACACGGACCCTGAAGGGCAGAAAGCAGCTCGGCAATGCGGGAAAGGAGGAGTGACGAGCATTCTGATACCAGGTCTGGAGTCTGCCTTCCCCTTTAAGTATTTTTGCCTGCACTCAGGGGAGGGGACAAAGTTACATTTAGTAACAGAAGACGACAGTTTGGACGGGATCGGTGGTAGCGAGGGGCCGAGAGATAATGGGGGTTGTTTGAAAGGACACAAAAGACCTGATACGTAGAAGGAGAGAGGGTCTGCAAAAAGAAACAGAAACCAGTAAAATAAACATATGGCTTGGAAGCGCCCCACTTGCGCAGTGGCATGTCTCGCTGTTACGTTTGGACGGGTTCGGTGGTAGCAAGGGGCCGAGAGATAATGGGGGTTGCTTGAAAGGACACAGAGACCTGATACGTAGAAGGAGAGAGGGTCTGCAAAAAGAAACAGAAACCAGTAAAATAAGCATATGGCTTGGAAGCACCCCGCTTGCGCAGTGGCATGTCTCGCTGTTGCAGTTTGATTAGCTAGTAATGGGGAGGAGCGGGTGAGAGAGGGGAGGAAAGCCTGCCAGCCGTGGCCGTGCACAACATCGCGAACGCAAGCTGGAGGCCTGAAAAAAGCCATTAGTTAGCACTTCCAAAACCCGCTTACTAAAACTCTTGCCAGAGCAGCGCTAAAGCACTGGCTCAGGCGAGACCTAAAAATGGCATTTAGGCTCTCTGAACTCAGAATATAATAACGCACGTTTTGGTAAAAGTGGTTTTTAAATTATGTGTTTGAAAATGCCACTTTTAGAAAGTGGGCATTTTCTTACTTTACCATTTGTGTGCCTCTGGCTGTTTGTGTATTCAGTGTCTGGTGTTTGAGTGACAGGAGCTGGGGTTGTGCATTCACTCTAGACAGTCACTAGGGGAGTTGAGGTGTGTCCTGCCTTGACTGGGTGACTCATCACCGGGCTGAAGAGGCCGGGTCTACATTTAGAGTGGAGAGAGGAGTTTTGCTTCAACCTGAACAGGCTGTGTCTCCTTTTTCACAATGCTGTCTCCACCCCCTGTGGTCATACTGCACCAAGGAGGACAGGACTGGTTTGGACTGGGTTCAGAGACCCTTACAGCAAAGAGAAAAACGACAAAATGGGGTAGAAGTATTGCACCTACAACCCCAGGACTTTAGAATACTTCAAGAAACAAGAGGACCCTGCTAAGAAGAAAAGCAGAAGGATTGTGTGAGGAGTGCTGCCTTTTCTGTTTGAGGGGTTGGTTAGCCTGCAGTTATTGCTTCTGTCTGGGGTGGAGGAACAGGACTGACTCTTTTTGCCCTGCTGTGGTATCCTGCTTGGGAAGGAAATCTCCAAGGGCTTGTGTGTGCTGGCCTCCTTGTGGAAGTCTCAGAGATACAAAAGACTTCAGGAAAGATCTTACACAGGCAAGTGCTATCTGCAAACTACTTTCTAACAATATCTACCACCTGAATTTTTCATGATGACAAGGCACTGATTTCACACAGAGATGGGTCAGAGACACAATTCAATGATCACACAGATGAGACACAAATACACAGATGGGACACATATACGCAGTGAGTCAGATGGGATACAAGCCCAATCATTTCTGTTGCAGCATGAGCCAAGGTGAAATCCATGCGTAGGTAAGAGGAATGAGATGGCTTTAGGATCCAACCAGCTAGTTAACCCTTAAGGGGATCAAAATGCTCACTCTCAGAAAATAATTTAAGAAGGAACAAACCAACCAATGTCAGCCATAGTCCTATGATTGTTTGTGAAATGCTGTCCCTACATTGACTATTGGTATGTGAGAAGTAATCTTCTGCTTCTCCCTTGTTTATGTTAATTCACTATACAAAGACATTCAAGGAGAAAGCTCTTGTGCTATTAAATCTCCACTTAAATACTTATCATACATTAGATTGTTCTCAACAAATGTAAAAAGAATTACCATTCAAATATCCCTGCGCATCAGCAGTTTTTTACATTTATTGTGATATCCGTGTTATACGTTTTTTTGTTATTATGCATCCTCTGACTCGTTGAAATGGAGGTAATGAGATGTTGCAAATTTGAAAAACATATAAAGGCAATCTGAGAAAGACAGAAAGTCTGACTCCACTACCCTCCAGAGCAACGGATTAATAGCCCTATAATTCCAGGGAAAGTAGCTATATGTACAGCATGCTTCTTGTCACTTCAATGCTGTAAAGGTAGAAACTAAGCTCAGCATATAGAACTTCAATATCATACATTTGTATCTCAAAATTCCGATCACTGAGTAAACTCTGGTTCACACATGGGCCACAATTTATCCCCTAGCCTGTAATTATGGCCTAAATATATTTCAGAGTGGTCAGGTCCCAGGACATTTGAAAAGCAACACTTAGAGTCAGACATGCACTCCTACAGGAATGTACAGCTACCATTAGTGGAGAGCACATTTATGAGGCTTTAGCACAAAGTTTAAAATATTGTTTGCATTACTATTTCACCAAAATCTCCAATATTTTTCTTTTACGTTGCTATGACATTCTGCAAGAAATTACAATGCTACAACCTCTGCAAAAAAATAAGATAAAACCAATACATTTCCTGCCGAAAATTAAGGAAGTGTTGTAATATTCTGCAATATCTGGCAGACAATTGCATTGATTCATAGAAAACAGATTCTGTTAAGCTTGTCAAGGCCTTCCACCGGGGAATTGAAACACCTTTCCACAGTGACACCAAGCTGAAGAATATACCTGGGTTTCTCTGCTGCTTCAATCTGACAGATGATGCTCTCCATCCATGAGATAAGGTCCCTCACCATACCCAGAAACCGGATTTTGTCTGTAGTGGTAGTGATCTGTAGTCTGCAGTCCTCACAGGAGCTTAACAGTTCCTTCCATGAACGCATCACTTCCTGTTCTTTGGAGGCAATAGCGTCCGCATTCTCTCCAGCATACACCGTACGCAGCTGGGCTGCATTCTCTTGCAGCTGTCGCACCTGTAAAACCCCACAGGCTGTCATCAAATTATAAGGTGATCATTGTGACAATCATAGCTCTGGAAATTTCACAAGATTCTCCAACATCTGAAGTACGGAAGAACCAAAGAAATGCTCCAAAATCCACAGCAACATAATTTAATAAAGGAGAAGTCATGTCAAACTGCAAAAGAGGTCACAGTTGGGAGTAGTGGGGAAACATATCATGGCATAGTAATGGATGTGGTCTTCAGGAGAGTACTAAGGTGAGAACAAGGTTCAGTTACTGGTTGAGCAAAAGGATGCAAGCAATGCTGGTAAATGGAGTCAATTCAAAGCAAAGGAGTGCAACAACGGGGTTTTCTCAGGTTTGTGTTTGATTTAGTGTAATTTTTTGCCTTCATAAGTGAAATGTCTGAGAACCTCATAGAAACTGGTACAAAAAGAACTTCAACAACACCTGGCAAGGAGATCCAAGCATGCTGTATGATGTAGAAAAGCTGAAAGAGTGACCTTGGAGAAGAAGGCTTGGGATCAAGCCTATCAAGTGCAAAGTCATGTAAACTGAGCACGGAAATTCTATGAAACAGTTATAGAATGTCAACAAACAGGATAAGGTCTTGAGCATTTTTATCTAATGTCTACCCAGTGCATTAATAATGAGACAGAGCAACCAGGAGAGGTAGATACCTGCTGAGGTGAGCAGGGAGTGTTACCGTATGGAGGTCACCTTTCTGAAGAGATGATTACAGATGAAGACAGACTGGAGATCAGTAACCAAAATGGGTTATGTATTAATTCATAAGTCCTTTCAGGAGCAAACTATTAATATGAACATAAACAAAGTGTTGGGAAGGAGACAGCTAGACATGTTTTTAGAAGACAGTAGTCCTAGAGCTCTCGGTGACAATATGAGACTGGAGTGTGAGTTGGTAAGGAACTCGCCAGTGTTTCTTGGTGAAAACTAGATCCATATTTTTTTCCCACTTGTTGCATGAAATAAACGTTTTACTGATATGGTTCAGTCGGAAACAGTAAATGAACTAAGGTTGCTACAGGATGGCAATAGTGCTGAAAAGGAAAATTTGAACCTGCAGATCACATTAGGTTGGTGTAATAAGTGGGAAAACCTCATCACTGGATCAATATTTATATACTGTGGGACACTTAGATGCTTTAAGAGCCCATCTAGTAATATTCTAATATGAAGGTTGTGCTTGCTTGTTTTGCTCTCAGAGAGATACAGAGAAGAAACAGTCAAGCGTTTTTACAATAAGAATTTATTGTACCATAGTTCTTCTCATGTAGAATAAGTTCGCTGTTACAACTGTAACACAGTAGCAGAGATATAGAACCAGCAGAACAGTGAATAAAAAGGAATAGTATATTGTTTCCACGAGTCTGAGGTTCTTGTGTTCTGAGGTTACCAAAAACGAATCTCTCTGATAGCAGGAGATTCTAGTGGCACTGTGAGCTAGCTAATGCAAACCATAGGCTAACATATGCGGCAGGGGTGCACGGAGTCAGTCTGCCACCAGAACCACCGTATATGTTATCCGTAAACAGCGTAGGTCCTGCATGACAGGGTACTATTAGGACTGCACTACATGGTGCGGGAGGGTCGCTGTCTGCGCCACAGCAGACAGCGACAGCCCCACCCTGCTCTCAATTTTACTGACTGGCAGAGTGATCATGGGTATGCAAATGCCATGGCACTAGTAATGAGGCAGAGCGGTTTGGTCATATGGACACTACTGAGCACAACCTTTAGTCGTGACCTTGTTGGTCCAGTGAGACTAAACTGCGCACATCCTAAGAGTTGCAGTGTGAAAATGCTTAGAAGGTGTAAATGCGTAGAAAAGTTGATTAAACTGTTTGGCAACAGGAACACGGAAAAGTATGTGGTTGCCTTGATTGGTTAATAATTCATGCCCAAGGTTACAATAAATTCTCAAGAAGGCTTCTGAGAAAACATTTTAAAATAGGTTTTAATTTTTGGGGAGAAAGTATAGCAAAACTGACTGATGCTTGCAGAGCCTCATTTATATCTGGCAAATCACTCCCCATATCTTTTAGTTCATGGCTCAGGAGGAATTCCAGGGGAATAAAAGATTAATCACTTGTAGAATACCTAGAAAGACTCATCAGTGTAAAGGGCCTTTTTCTAAACTGCTTAAAAAAGATTTGGAAATGTGTTTGTGGTGTACCGTATTAGTTCTTAATAACTCTGATGACTGTATCACAGAGATCAAAACTGGTGACATGCTCTTTAGCCAGGTTTGATTCCAAGTGATCACTGCTGAAATATGTGATCTCTTTAGAGAATTGTCCTTGTTCAGCATTTGTTGAAGGTGGCGGAAACTGACACGAGTACAATGTCAGCTCAGGAAGAGAACAAGACAGAACTACAGACAACTGCTTAATCTACAGAGCACAAGGTATAACTTGAGGTCAGAGGCATACAAAATCTCCCCTAGAACAAACAAAATTACTATAAAAAAATCAAGTTTTAATTTAGCTATGTGGAAGGCTGTGGGGGTGGGTCATTCCTTAACTTACAAAAGCTGATATCCAATCAAGTCAATTGTAGGCCTTAGAAGTATAACCAATACAAATGTTTTTCCCTTGGACTTATTGTTAAAATCCAAACTTTTGATATATGGATGCTTAGTTATCAACACAACAACAATAGATATAACTTTGATTTTAAAAAAATAACCAATTATGCTCCATTCACAATATTTATAATCTCATAAATATTGAATCAAATATACATAAAACGCTAATGACCTTTGTATATATAGTTTAACACCACTGGACCAGATACATCATCAAAACAAATTGGTCCAAAATTAACATAAAAAAGAACTGTATAAAATCAAAAACAACTGTATACAATCAAAATACCAAAAGAGTTACTGCGTCACCGCAGCATTTCGGTGGCTCCTTGACCTTTATTCCACCTTTTTCAGGGCCAGTAACAATTAAAACTAGGAGATAACATAAAACATATCTTTCCATAAAAACAGTTGTTAAACAGACTATATAAACACATATGGTTGGGCATACAATGTTCTTACTCAAATTCTTTTATATATACACCAAATATTAAAAGAAAAAGACATGATTATCATCATGGTGTATCTTTAGTCATGTTCTTGTGTTGATAATTAAGCATCCACACAGCGGAAGTTTGGATTTTAACAATGAGTCCGGGGGAAAAAACGTTTGGATTTGTTTGGCTGAACCCTATCTCCTTTGCCTTTATAAAAGGGGTTACTCACTAAAGTGTTGAGGCCTTGGAAGTATAGTCATACACTATGAAGTGGACTACAGCCCACATCTGCAGGTAGTAAGAAGGGTGCAGAAGAACTTAAGAGTGTGCAAGGACATACAGGAAGTGAAGAGAACATTCATGAAGTAGTGTGTGTTTCCTGCTGGGCACCATCTTAAGATCAACAGCTTCTAAAACATCTGTCCTGAGCTCTGCCATACATGACAGTTGAAGAAAGCAATGGGACCAATCCTAAAGAAATGCCGAAAACTACTCCTGAATGGTCTCTTTTAGTTATACTTTAAGCATTTTAACAACTCACAAAACTTTACCAGGTCACTCCTGTAAAGCTGCTTCAGTGGCAACTTCACGGTGCACATCTGGAAATGTTTAGTGTCTTTCTTTTTACTCCTTGAAGCACATATTTCAACAATGCACAATTATATGACCAACACAGTTGCTCACTGTGCAATGTCAGTAATCTGTCCTTCTACAAAGATAACAAGCATTGGCATAGCCAATAGGCCTCGCCTTTGGGACATTATGAGTGTTTAGCCATGCAACAGTTGATTTTGCACCAAGGATCTTGTGCTGCATAATTAAATACTTATAAGGTCCCAAAGGTGAGACCTATTGGCTATGCCAATGCTTGTTTCAAACTGTGGCCCGGTGAGAAATTTGGCTATTGGACAAAAACAAAACACACATCTGAAGATGCCCTGCAAACAACATATTAACCATCACATTTGATCCACGTTTCTTGCTGTATCAAGCACCTTTATTGTCATATCCGCAATAAAAGATGGTTCTATTATGTTATATTATCAACATGAAGCAATAGGCAATTACTATGCAATGCTTCACACAATATGTGGGAGTTTATTGTAGAGTGCATACCGTGTGCCTATGGGCACGCTCGGAAATGCACTCAATATGCAAATCATTAGAACGCCCCCCCCTTCTCGCCCTCACAAGCACCGCACTCAAAACACAAAGGACCATGGACATGGTATTTGGCTATGACTGCAAATTACTCCCTGCTTAACGTGTACTAAAAGGCGGGGTTTACCTAACTGCATGGGGGCACCGCTGTGGCAGACCCATGCCTAGAGAAAGGTGGGTTGTGCAATGGGGTTCCCGGACACCGATGCCTCTCTCGCATCGAAGGGCAGCCCAAGTCCCTATCAATGTTCACGCACAAACCTTCCTCGGGTAGGCGCCTAGACTCCAGATAGGCGCTGTAAAACTCCCCATCTAGCAGCCTCGTGACCTTACCATCAGGTCGAAACTCAAACTCAAGGAACTCGTGACCGAACTTTCCCTTATGGCCCACGTAATATCGCAGGTAGAAGTCGCTCCCCATAGCCACCACTCTCAGATTAGCAAGTGAAGCAGCCCCGCCAGCAGAGCACGCACAAGTAGCAAAGGGCGCAGTATACTGACGTCAGAGCGTCTATCATCAACACATAAAGAAGGCCAACAAGCCTTAGACAAGCATTGGGCACGAAAGTCATCGGGATCACTTTCGCTGTGAAAGCGAAAGTGATCGCGATGACGCAGAAAGGCGTTTCTGAGTGCTGCTGGCTGGCCTAGCGCATGGTGGCTGGGCGCGTGCACGCTCACGGGCATGCAAGCGCTAGGCCAGCCAGCAGCACTTAAAAAACTCACATACAAAATGTCTCTCCGAGCAGCGTATGCGGGCTGACTCAGCGAGACCTAAAAAAGAATATGCTACTTACCAGTATGCCTCTGTTCTTGGCATGTAGAGCTACAGATCTACACACTATGCATAGATCGCCATCTGGTGTTGGGCCCGGATGTTTGCACTTGTTTTTGTCCTGGAAAGTCTTTGGAAGTCACGAGATAGGTGACTCCTCCTTTGGATCATAGTGCGCATGGGCATCGGCTCCATCCTCAGATTGTTTTTCGCCAGCAGTGAAATGATGGAGCTTTGTAAGAAACAGGAAAGATGCCCATGTATGCTGTATCTAAATAAGATAATCCTTGAACAGATAAAGGTAGCCGGGGAGGCGGGTGGGCGTGTGTAGATCTGTAGCTCTACATGCCAAGAACAGATGCATACTGGTAAGTAGCATATTCCGTTCGAGGCATATGAGCTGCAGATTACACACTATGCATAGATTGTATAGCAGTACCCCCTCCTAGCGGCGACCACCAGTATCTGTTGCAGTAGTTTGAAATAGTGTTTTGAGTACATCCTGGCCCACACTAACTTGTTGTTTAGTTTGCACATCTACACAGTAGTGGTTCGTGAATGTGTGCGGTGTAGACCATGTAGCTGCTCTGCCGAAATCATCTAAGGGAATGTTCCCTAAAAATGCCATGGAAGCCCCTATCTTTCGTATAGAGTGGGCTTTAGGAGGAACAGATAATGTACGTTTTGCTTTGTGGTAGCAAATTTGTATGCATTTGACAATCCACCTAGCTATCCCATATTTTGATATGGGGTTGCCTTTGTGTGGCGGTGAGAAAGACACGAAAAGTTGTTTGGTCTTACGAAAGGGTTGTGTTCTCTCGATGTAGTAAAGCAATGCTCTTTTGACATCTAAGGTATAAAGAGCTCTTTCTGTGACTGTTTGTGGCTGCGAGAAGAATACGGGCAGCTCCACAGATTGATTGAGGTGGAAGGGAGAAATGACTTTAGGAAGGAATTTAGGATTAGTCTGGAGAACAACCTAATTATGATGCATCTGCAGAAAAGGTTCCTGAATGGTTAGAGCTTGTAGTTCGCTATCTCTTCGTAGAGAAGTGATGGCTACTAGGAAAGAAGCTTTCCACGTTAAGAATTATAGCTCACATTTATGTAGAGGTTCAAATGGAGGGCCCATTAGTGTTGTGGGAACGATGTTTACATTTCACACAGGTGAAGGTGGTACTCTGAGGGGAATTATTCTTTTGAGGCCTTCCATAAAGGCTTTTATGGCAGTTACTCTGAAAAGTGATAGATGTTGTCTATTTTGTAGATATGCTGCTATGGCAGCAAGATGCAGTCTAATAGACGTGAAGGCTAAATGGCATCTTTGGAGGTGTAGTAAGTAGCCTATGACCTCAGGAGCCAGATCGCAAGGTTGAGTTGAGCTGGGTCCGGATGTCTGATCTCTCCAGGGTTCTGGGTTAAGAGGCGTGGAGAGAGGTGTAACTTCTGGTGCGGAACTACGGAGAGTTCCAGCAATGTGGTGTACCACGGTTGTCTGGCCCGAGTTGGAGCAACTAAGATGAGAGTTAAAGAATGTTGCTGTAGTTTGCGCACCACTAGTGGAATGAGTGGGAGAGGCGGAAAAGCGTACGCTAATCTGCCTGACCAGTTCATCCATATTGCATTGCCTTTGGACAATGGGTGTGGATATCTGGCGGCGAAGCTTGGGCATTTGGCGTTTTCGTGGGTGGCGAAGAGGTCTATCTGCGGTTGCCCCCACATTTGAAAAAACGGTTAAAGAACTTTCGGATGAAGTTCCCACTCGTGGATCTGTTGTGTTTGACGGCTCAACAGATCAGCTATGGTGTTTTGGACTCCTGGGACATGTTGGGCTAGGAGAAAAATGTTCTGAGGTATAGCCCACCTCCATATGTTCTGTGCTAGCTGAGAGAGCTACAGAGAGTGTGTCCCGCCTTGTTTTTGTATGTAGTACATGGCTGTCATGTTGTTCGTGCGGACTAAGACAGCCTTGCCTGATATGTGTTTTTGAAATGCTTTTAAGGCTAGGAATATGGCTAGTAACTCCAGGTGGTTGATGTGGAGTAACTTTTGTTGAGGTGTCCACCTGCCCTGCATGGTGTGATGTAGTAGGTGAGCTCCCCAGCCGGAGAGCGATGCGTCCGCTGTCGCCATTATTAGAGGAACCGGCTCTAGGAACAGTCGCCCTTTGGAAAGGTTCTTGGTGTTCCACCACTGCAGACAGTCATTAGTACGACCGTCTACCAACACCAGATCTGTTAACTGACCTTGAGCCTGGTTCCATTGTCGTGCTAAGCACTCTTGGAGAGGACGCATCTGGAGTCTTGCATGAGGCACTATGAATATGCAGGAGGCCATCATCCCTATGAGTTGCATGAACACTCGATCTGGAAGAGAGTGTTGTGGTTGGAATTTGGTGAGAAGAGCCTGCATTCTTGCTATCCTGGCGGGACTGGGATAGGCTAGCGCCTTTGAGGTGTCTATTGTGGCACCGAGGTATTGTTGTGTGTGGGACGGTTGCAGATGGGACTTGGCGTGGTTTACTGTGAACCCCAGGTCGTGGAGTAGTTGGATAGTGGCGTGAGTGTGTTGTACACACTGGTTGTATGAGCTGGCTTTTATGAGCCAGTCGTCCAAATATGGGAAGACGTGGATGTGCTGTCTTCTTAGGTGTGCTGCCACTACCGCTAGGCACTTGGTAAACACTTGTGGTGCTGTTGTGACTCCGAATGGGAGTACTTTGAATTGATAGTGCTGCCCGTCCACTACAAATCTGAGATACTTCCTGTGAGCGTCGTGAATGGGAATGCGGAAATAGGCATCCTTGAGGTCTAGGGTAGCAAGGAAGTCGCCCTGTGAAAGCAGAGGAAGGACCTGCTGGAGTGTGGAAATGGTCTGAGTGTATGTATAGGTTTAGGGGTCTGAGGTCTAGAATAGGCCTTAGAGAGCCATCCTTTTTTGGTATGAGAAAATACAGGGAGTAAACTCCGTTGTATTGTTGGTGCAGGGGAACTGGTTCTATTGCACTTTTTTGTAGGAGGGAGATTACCTCCTGCTTTAGCAGTAACAAATGTTCTTGTGACATTGGACGCTCTTTGGGTGGTATGTTTGGGGGGGTAGATGTTAGTTTGAGACAGTAACCTGATTGAATTATTTGTTGCACCCACCCGTCTGAGGTGATGTTGGTCCAGACAGGAAGGAATTGTTGGAGTCTTCCCCCGACTAGAGTGGAATGGTCTGGGGGAAGAGGAGGGAAGTCATTGGGTGGGGGTGGAGGCAGAGCGGGAGTTGTTGGTTTTGCCTCTGCCTTTGTTGTTGTTCCCCCTATAACCACCTCTTTGGTAACCTCTAGTAAAGGTAGATTGGGTGGGAGACTTGTAAGAAGTGGAGGGGCTATCCGAGGAGTAGCCTCTGGGGGTGCTCCTGAAGGATGAGCGACGAAAGGAACGTCTGGGAGCTTGCGACTGCAAGGCTCCCATAGAATTAGCTGTGTCGGTATCCTTCTTCATTTTTGCAAGGGATACGTCAACATTAGGGTCAAATAGGTGTTACTCATCGAATGGTTGATTGAGAATGGAACTCTGGACTTCAGGTTTGCAACCTGAAATGCGTAGCCAGGCATACCTACGCAGAAGGACACTGGTGTTTATTGCCCTTGAGGCGGTATCTGCTACATCTAAGGCACAACGGATGGAGGTGTTAGTAATGGTTTTACCTTTTTGTAGGAGTTCATTGGCCCTATTTTTATACCTGTCTGGGAGGTGCTGCATTATGGACTCAAGCTCATCATAATGTGCCCTGTCATACCTAGCTAACAGCGCTTGAGTATTGGCAATGCGCCATACGTTTGCCGCCTGTGACGCCATTCGTTTGCCAGAGGCGTCCAGGAGTTTAGACTCCTTATCTGGTGGAGGTGCGCCACCTGATGATTGGGAATTGGCTCTTTTTCGCGCATTGGAGACTACAAGGAAGTCTAGTGATGCGGGGCCTTTAATGTAGGCTGGATCAGTAGGGGCGGCTTTATACTTTTTTCCGATCCTATGGTTGATGACTCGAGCCCTGACCGGGTCTTTAAAGACCTCTGGTGCATGCTTAACGACCCCCTTTAAGCATGGGTAAAATTGAGGTGGACTTTTGTGTGGTGTCAAAAGTGTCAATGAGAAAATCTTCCTTCAAGGGGTCTGTGTGTAGGTCAACCCTGTGGTACTGGGCAGCTCTGTGGAGGAGCTGGTTAAAGCCGATAGTGTCCTCTGCGGGGGAAGGCCTGGAGGAATAGATGTCCTCTTGTGGGATGTAAGGGACATCTGGGATGCAATAATCATCCCAGGGGTCTGGGGAGCCAGTATGACTAGGGTCTCCTAGTGGTTGATCGTCCGCACCTCCCCCTGCATCATCCAAGGTGTTATCATCATCGTCATTTGGTGGAGTAGGGGATGGTGTAGGAGAGTGATGTGGTGGAGGAGGAGGAGGAGGAGGAGGAAGAGAAGAAGGGATCCTTAATGGAGAGGTAGCAAAATCTCTCTTTTTAGGTGGTGGAGCCGGTGCAGGCGTATCTAGTGGTCGCTTCTTGAAGCTAAGCATCAAGTGACCAGTCTTAGGATCCTTTACAAGAGTTTTTTGGGTAGGATCTGGGTGGAACAGTTCTTCTGTGGGAGGCAGATCCTTCGGTGCCGATGGTGTTGGTTCCATAGGCTTTTTCGGCGCCAACTCGGTAGCAGTTCTGGGTTTGGAACCATGCGGATTTGCAGTGTCTTTGGCCGATGGAACCTGTTGTCTCCTCAGTTCCAAGGTTTTTTTTGGCTTCGAACCATGGGATTCGGGGCCCTTTGGTGGCAGTTTTTTGGTCGGTTCCAAGTGACTTGTCGGTGTCGAGGAGCCGGTGCCAGTCTTCGGCGCTGAGTGCTTGGATGTCATAGCAGCGGTCGGCGTGGATGAGAAAGAGGACTGCTTCTTTTTCAGTGCCTGTGGATGTTTTTCGGCACCGAGGGTAGGCTGACTCGAGCCAGAGTCACCTGAAGGCTTAGTAGGCTTCTTTACCAGGCCTGGAGGCGGGGCATGGGAAGCAGTCTCACGGTGTGCACCTGGGCCCGAAGGTGTAGGTGTGACCGAAGCCTTTTTAATGGTGTTGAGGGGGGTTGGGGTCGGGGTCGGGGTCGACGTCTGTACTCACAACCCTCTGTGCTGGAGTGATGTCCTCGACGTCGGAGCCATCGGCTTCGGAGGCGCTGACGAGGCCTTCTTTGACCCGCCCCTGCTCTGGCACATCGACGCCCTCTTGGAAGATGTCGTCGGAGATCGAAGACGACGAGCAAGCCATCGTTCTTCTAGCTCGTCGGTCCCGAATCGTCTTCTTGGAGCTGAAAGAGGCGCAAGCTGGACAGTCTCTGGCCTCGTACTCCGGTGAGAGGCAGAGGTTGCACACCTGATGCAGATCGGTGTGGGGAAACTTCGACCCACATCGAGGAAACTTTTTGAATGGCGTCCTTTCCATGAGCCAGATGATAAGGCCCAGGTAGGTCCGAAGGCCTTCGTCGACGACCGGTGTGAGAAGTTGGCCTGATGTATGAAGTCACTAGTTCTAGTGTACACCTTATATCAGTCCAAACAACCCTTATGGTGATTGGTTGTAAAGTCAACCTTATAGACCAGCTATCCTAGTGGTAGCATGGCATTGGAGACTACAAGGGAGTCTAGTGATGCGGGGCCTTTAATGTAGGCTGGATCAGTAGGGGCGGCTTTATACTTTGTTCCGATCCTATGGTTGATGACTCGAGCCCTGACCGGGTCTTTAAAGACCTCTTGTGCATGCTTAACGACCCCCTTTAAGCATGGGTAAAATTGAGGTGGACTTTTGTGTGGTGTCAAAAGTGTCAATGAGAAAATCTTCCTCCAAGGGTTCTGTGTGTAGGTCAACCCTGTGGTACTGGGCAGCTCTGTGGAGGAGCTGGTTAAAGCCGATAGTGTCCTCTGCGGGGGAAGGCCTGGAGGAATAGATGTCCTCTTGTGGGATGTAAGGGACGTCTGGGATGCAATAATCATCCCAGGGGTCTGGGGAGCCAGTATGACTAGGGTCTCCTAGTGGTTGATCGACCGCACCTCCCCCTGCATCATCTGAGGTGTTATCATCATCGTCATCTAGTGGAGTAGGGGATGGTGTAGGAGAGTGGTGTGGTGGGGGAGGAGGAGGAGGAGGAGGAGGAGGAAGAGAAGAAGGGATCCTTAATGGAGAGGTAGCAAAATCTCTCTTTTTAGGTGGTGGAGCCGGTGCAGGCGTATCTAGTGGTCGCTTCTTGAAGCTAAGCATCAAGTGACCAGTCTTAGGATCCTTTACAAGAGATTTTTGGGTAGGATCTGGGTGGAACAGTTCTTCTGTGGGAGGCAGATCCTTCGGTGCCGATGGTGTTGGTTCCGTAGGCTTTTTCGGTGCCAACTCAGTAGCAGTTCTGGGTTTGGAACCGTGCGGTTTTGCAGTGTCTTTGGCCGATGGAACCTGTTGTCTCCTCAGTTCCGAGGTCTTTTTTGGCTTCGAAGCATGGGATTCGGGGCCCTTTGGTGGCAGTTTTCTGGTCGGTTCCAAGTAACTTGTCGGTTTCGAGGAGCCGGTGCCAGTCTTCGATGCTGAGTGCTTGGATGTCATAGCAGCGGTCGGCGTGGATGAGAAAGAGGACTGCTTTTTTTTCAGTGCCTGTGGATGTTTTTCGGCACCGAGGGTAGGCTGACCCGAGCCTGAGTCACCTGAAGGCTTAGTAGGCTTCTTTACCGGGCCTGGAGGCGGGGCATGGGAAGCAGTCTTGCGGTGTGCACCTGGGCCCGAAGGTGTAGGTGTGACCAAAGCCTTTTTACTGGTGTTGAGGGGGGTTGGGGTCGGGGTCGACGTCTGTACTCACAACCCTCTGTGCTGGAGTGACGTCCTCGACGTCAGAGTCATCGGAGGCGCTGACGAGGCCTTCTTTGACCCGCCCCTGCTCTGGCACATCGACGCCCTCTTGGAAGATGTCGTCGGAGATCGAAGACGACGAGCAAGCCATGGTTCTTCTAGCTCGTCGGTCCCGAATCGTCTTCTTGGAGCAGAAAGAGGCGCAAGCTGGACAGTCTCTTGCCTCGTACTCCGGTGAGAGGCAGAGGTTGCACACCTCATGCAGATCGGTGTGGGGAAACTTCGACCCACATCGAGGACACTTTTTGAATGGCGTCCTTTCCATGAGCCAGATGATAAGGCCCAGGTAGGTCCGAAGGCCTTCGTCGACGACCGGAATCGAAGACTTCGAAGTTGTTGAGAGTCGCGTGGATTGGGAAAACGCGATCGAGACAATACCATCGAAAAGGGAAGGATTGCGCGTCGAAAGAAAAAAACGGTAACGGTTCCAAACTGGAGCGCGAGAAACACATCTGAGGATGAAGCCGATGCCCATGCGCACTATGATCCAAAGGAGGAGTCACCTATCTCGTGACTTCCAAAGACTTTCCACGACAAAAACAAGTGCAAACATCCGGGCCCAACACCAGATGGCGATCTATGCATAGTGTGTAATCTGCAGCTCATATGCCTCGAACATATTTTTATCTTTTTGACCGGAGGGAAATATTTTACATTATTTGGGAATGTTCCACTAGCCATGCTGGAGACTGATTTACTCCTACCCTCAACAGGAGTAAATCTCCAACCATTACCAGGGTGGGAAGATATCAGAGCGGAGTTTATGAAGATCTACAAATTCACAATTCTACGGGCATTCACAAACATTGAAGGCAAAACCACTCAAAACAAACACAAATGGCTGTGTGAATCAGGCTCCTTACCTTTAAGTAATCTCTTTTTATTTCTGTGATTTATATATAAACCTAATCCCCAAAATTTCACTTTTCTGCTAATTCACAAGTAAGTATATTTTAACTTGCGGGAATTTTAATCAGCTTGCACAGTGGTTGGAAATGTGGCTATTATGTTAGTATGGATTTTTGTATGAATGGAATGCACACTTACTACGTGCAATTTACTCCTGAGTAATGTTACACAGTCATGAAGTAATAGTAAGTCTCAGGAGAAGATTTTTGCACTATAAACTCCCTTTGTGAGGAACTCTTACATTTGGAATCCAAGGCATTTGCAAAGTCCCTCTTTCCACAGGCAAATGATTTCATGAATCTGGCCAACATCTTTACGACCCCTTTTTTCAAGCTAAATCTGTGACTGATATATAAAAATATGGCCTCAATATGGTACATTTCTAATAGTCCATTAGTCACTCTGTTTTGTCTTGTATGGATTTTAGGCAGATGTGGCAATCAGTGCACAGCTTAGGCAGGAAACAAGGTCAATCAATCAAATCAACTTTATTCGGCTTTTGTATTTAAAACCATAAAAGTCCAAAATACAATAAAATAAGAGCTCCCGTACAAGTTAATTCCTGATAAGATACAAACTCAAAAAGAGGCCCATATAACTAGGTTGACAAAAGACACACTATCTGGCAAACATTTCCCATGGAATATTATTCACAGCTGGATCGAAGCCTGATTGCGACCTTTAAAAAGCTGAGAATATGCCATAAAGTGGAACCCGGGAGCATAGCTAAAAAGATAAAAGCGGGACGCACTTGCGTAAAATTAGCTTGTTTTAAAACAAGTATAAAAATGTTCCTCTGCACCTCATAAAAGTTACAAAACATAAAAAAGTGGATCATGTCCTGTGGGGATTACCATCACAAGTACATGGCAACTTTGAATCACCTTTACTACAGAAGAAGATGAAAAGAGTCAAAACTAAGTCTGGTTAATAAAAATCGATTGTATGTGTTACGAAGCCCTATAAGATATGGTTCTGTTGTAAGTACAGTTTTAAAAATCACATATTTGCGAACACTGGCCTTCATTAGCTCGCACTCCTCTCTATTCACCAACCTCTGTCTGAAGAAGGTCTCCTTGGCCCAAGGGAGATCTTTTCTTACTATGGAGTCTGGATTAATGTAGAGGTCTAGTCTACCCAGGGTTCTGCATTCCTCCCGGATATATTTTAACCATGGGATATGAGGAGCGTGATCCAGAGCCATGCAATCCATAAGGATCTCTCTATTTAGGGTAGACGCCTTGTTCGTCCAGACCTTGAGCCAGTAAGAAAGGGGGCGGAACGCCAACATATTGGTCACATAAGGCATACCCAATTCCTCATGTACCATAAAAGAGGGGGTTCCCTGTGAAACAGATAGGAGGCGTCTCATAAACCCATTTTCTACTCTTTGCAGTTCCTCGTGCGAAGTGTAACCCCAGATTTCAATTCCATAAGCGAGCTGCGTAAGACATTTAGCCCTAAAAATCTCCAAGAGTACCCCCACAGGTTTACTGTCTAAACGTGATGCAAAGCTAAAAATTGCTGCGTTACTCCTTAAAAAATCTCCCCTTTTTAGGTCTCGCCTGACCCAGCGCATGCGCTGGTCTGGCGAGACGCTTTGTGAGGGCTTAAAAAAATGCTACCGTGGCCGGCCTAGAGCTACAGTGCATGTGCGCGGGCGGGCGCCGCGCTTGATCGCGATCACTTTCGCGGCCGCACGGCCGCTTTGATGTTCTCCGTGAGCTAATCCAAGGACAGTTCTTTCGCAACGCAGCTTTCGAATATACTTTCTAGAATCCAGCACTGCGTTACTTGCGATTGGTACTTTACACACCTCCTACTACAAGCAGAGTCTGGGGGCTTGTTCAAGCTTTTAAAATCTGTCAAGAATCCCAACTGCACAAATCTTTTTTTTGTCAATTTTTCCAAGGGTCACTGAAATCACAAACACCTTTGACTCAAAGATCTTGAAAGATGCATCTCAACTGATATTTACCAAGTATGTTTTTTGTTTTTTTTAATTGGCTTGCACAGATATGCTTCCCTCTCCTTTGTTCCGGGTTGCTCATCCACGTTTTACCTCACTTCTACTTCTTGCTTGCTCTGCCAGATAGTGGAGTGGGCATATGTTCTAACTGCGGGGCAGGGAAAGGGACCGTTGTTACCGTCCATGCTTCTTTAACAGGCTTCACCTATTCCTCTTTTTTCTCAGAGGAACTGCCCTAAACCAATACTCCAATACATCTTTTCCAGCACCCTATTGCTTGCCCGTATCTTCAAACTTCTTTATAAATGCTCCCTTCTTTCTACACCACCAATCATCCCTTCTTATGTTGCATTTCTCTTTTTTTTCTCCCTTCTTTTTGGGGTTAGGGAGGGGAGCATGAGTACAAACCCTCTTATTATCTTCATAATTCTTCACCCTTCTTTGCACATCCCTCCTTTTTTTCAACTCCCACTTCATAGCACCTACAGACTCTTTCCCATTCAGAACCTCCACGCTCTCCTCCATACCTTTTTCCACTGCCACCTACTTCTTGTTCTCTGTTGCATTTTTTCTGTTCAAGGATGCCGTACAAAAAAAAACCTACTGGAATCCTAGACACTGTTCAGTTTGCTTTTTTTCTTGCTCGTATCTTGCTTGTTAAACAGTTCTTTGCAAACTTTGCCATTCCTTTTGTTTAAGAATTGTAACATTTTGGTGCGTACTTTATTCCCTTTTTTTGCAAAGTTAAGAGCCGGGTTCCTATCCTATGATAATTCCCCTTCTTCATTTTTTGTACTACAGCCTTGTTAATTCGAATTATGAAAAATTATTCAACTATTTTATACTTTTGTTCATAACATCTTTGTCATTTCGATTTTACATAATGCTATTCCAGGCAGGGTATTCTCCTGGTTCTTTCCACCAACTTTGGCTCCTTGTTTTTAGGTCTCGCCTGACCCAGCGCATGCGCTGGTCTGCCGAGACTTTTTGTGAGGGCTTAAGAAAATGCTACCATGGCCGGCCTAGAGCTACAGTGCATGTGCGCGGGCGCGCGATCGCGATCACTTTCACTTTCGCTTTGATGTTCTCTGTGAGCCAATGCTTGTTTAAAATTCTCGCGTGCTTGCCTGCTTTTACTTTTGCCGTAGCGCGCGCGCACCACTCCCGTGCCTTTAAAAAAAAATTATTTTAGCGCACGCGTTGGAAGGCTAATTGAGTTGAAAGCATTGTGCTTAGTCAGGTAAACAATATCTGCCCAAAAAATATATACACCAGCTGGCAACTCGTGGTGTGCCTTCAGTTTCTCTATCTGGAACCTCATGTTCAATGGGGAAGGTAAATTGGCAATCCCAATAATGGAGTTCCACTTATCTGCTTTGAGCTAAAACAGACTGCAGATGAACCGCACAATTTCCCTTATAAGAGAAAATTAATTACATAAATGTTGTGGCTTGCTTTAAGGTGGCAACTACTAATCACCTTACAGAGAAATAATTCACTTTCGGCTACCTCTAAAACGCTGCCTACTGGGCTGCCGTTCATTTTAAGTAAACTCCTACATGTTCAGTATTCCTGGGCCGCCGTCACTTTCTGTACCATACGTAATTGATAAGTACTGGACGTTGTATGCTGCTCTGTGCTCTCATCATTCGTTCCTTATTGAGTCCATGCCATTAAACACGGGTGGCCATCTACTTCTGGAAACATTTTCAATCATTCGAGTACACTTCTGGTTATAGCATTCTCTTTCTTACTCTTAGCTTGCGTTCACTTACAAAAGTAACGGGTGAACATGCAAAAGAAGTAAGTTAAATTTGCAGGGTTTCAAATGTATGCTTTGTAAATTGAGTGCTGCAATTTTCAGTTACTGCATAATTCTCTAAGCTATTTCACCAGGGCTGGACCGTGACAAATGCATTAAATCAGCGAGCTCAGCTATCTTATACAGACCACAAACTGCGAAGACATGGCACTGCTCTGCAGCAGGTGAGTTAATAATCTAAGCTACTTTTTACGATGATTCAAAGCTGGTTGGAACTCACTCGAGTGCATTAATCGACTGATTTTTCTTACGGATTTTATAGTCATTACACATGCCTATCTTAAAACGCAGACTGGTGTTGTGACCAATAGACCTAGTGTTCCTTTAATAGCATTCTCTCATAAATGTGTTTGGGAACAGACTTTGTAAAACTAATCCATACAAACTGGTGATAGACCGTTTCACTCCATGTAGCCATAGGTGGACTGTCTGCGTTGTTCACTTTGCTCACAATGAAGCTCCTTAGTGACCTCCCTTCTAAGCTCCTCCAACTCCAGCTCCCAATTTGTAGGTCCCTGGAATAAAGATTTTCCATGTGCAACAATGGATCTCTCGGGCAAAGTCGGTTGCTAACTAAGTTGATCTGACAATGGACACCTGTGCAGTGCTAAACCTTTCTCTCGTTGAAGCCGCGGCAACACGCTCCAAATCACAACAGCCTAGCTCTTCAAAGAATTTAAGACTGATTGCATTCACGTTCCCTCCTCCACCCCCTCCCTTCTCCCACTCCCTCCTCGTCAGCTTCATTTTTCTTTCAGTGGCCAGCTTTCAGTGCTCTCTCAACGCTCCTCCGCCCCTCCTCTGCCGCGTCTGAGTTAATCTGAAACATATGTGCTTTTAGTTTCGCTGCGGCGGGCGCTCGTGCCCGCACCACTTTCAAAGCCGGGTTTGTTTACAAATTATCTCGATTCATTCACTTTAGTGTGGTTCATATGTGCTTTCACTTTTGCTGCGGCGGGTGCTCACACCCGCACCACTTTCAAAGTAGGGCCTTCTGGTATGTTTTATGTCGAGGGCTCCAGTTCTGTGGTCATGTGATGCGGCTGTCTGACCTCTTTGGTCATGCAACAACCTCAGTGTGACCCAATATGTTGTTTCGGAGGGGAGGCTGCCCCCAATGTTCAGAGGGCTCTAGCAGGGAAATGCCCTCGTGACACGTAGCGACCAGTGCATTCCTCTATTACTTGTTTAGTCTAGCTGCTTTTAAACAACACTTTTCCCCAGGTGATTCCTTGTTTATAGTGTATCAAACTAAATATGACCTTTAAACATAAAATAAATCTTATTTGGCTCCTAAGGCTTTCTCACACAGAATGAGCGTAAAAACGCTGCCTGACTGACATTTATAGACATTTAAAAGCATGTTCTTTCTCTTTATTTTGCATATCGCCGAGAACGAGAAAACTGCATAGGAAACTGTTTCACAGTGAAACATAACACATGCTTTCATGGAGTTGAATCTCGCATGAGGCATCAGATGTCTCAAATGACTGACTGCAGCTTAATCTGCGCTCCATCAGTGCCAAGACTCGCGCATAAATAGGGGCCCCCAGGGGAGGTGCTGCTCATCACTCCCGAAGCCGGCACAGCATCTTGTCCTCTTAAGAGCCCATCTGTGTCTGCCGGCAGCGAGGCCCCATGCACTCCGCCATGTTGAAGTTCTCCAGTCACTATTGAGTTAAGAGGTGCCTGTCTCTGGACGCTGCCATTGCTGGGGAGCAGAAGCTGCAGGACAACCAACCAATTAGTACGGGCCTAGGCTTTCCTTTTTAGCAGTGTCGAGCAGGCCTTGGGACGTTTGCTTGCACCCAGGGACATCTTAAGGATGTCGGGGGCCCTGGGCCACACGTATTTTGGGAGGCCCCGTTTGTAACAGTTTTGAACATTGGCATAGCCAATAGGTCTCGCTTTTGGGACCTTATAAGTATTTAGTTATGCAGCACAATATCCTTGGTGCAACAACATCAACTGTTGCATGGCTAAACACTTATAAGGTCCCAAAAGCGAGACCTTTTGGCTATGCCAATGCTTGTTTATTTCTCCAGGGGCCCTATTTATGTTTATCATCCATCATAACCCCCAGATACGAAAAAGCATTAGTCTTAGGGATAGGGATGCCCCCGACCTTAAATATAAAATCTTTTTTAGAGCTTGGCCCCATCTTCATCACAAACGACTTTGATTTGTTAACCAGCATATCCCGATCCTCCATAAACTCTACAAAGGAATTAAGCAAAGTTTGCAGCCCCCTCGCCATCCTGGCCATGTGGACCGCATCGTCTGCATATAATAATACAGGCAGACCCCTCCGTCCCACCTGGGGGAAGTCTGCTTGGGTGTCAACTAGCACTTTCTCCAAGCTGTTTATATATAAATTAAATAACAACGGGCCAAAATACATCCCTGACGGACCCCTCTATTAATGGGGAACCGACGGCTAACCTTGCCGTCTCTGGAGTACCGCATCTCTGCTCTGGTGTCCCTATGCAGCTCTCGCAAGAATAAAACGATATTATTATCTACACCCATAAGCAACAAGGTCTCCCATAACTTCTTTCTATCTACATGGTCAAAGGCGGATGATAAATCCATAAACGCCAAGTACATTCCTCCTGATCGAATATTTACTAACCATCATATATAGATTCAGACATTGATCTACTGTCGATCTCCCTGGGCGAAAACCGAATTGTATATCCGTCAAGATGTTGTTATCGTTTGCCCAGCTTGACAGCCTATCCAACAGGATGCCTCCCACCACCTTTACTGAAGAATCGAGCAGCGATATGGGCCTATAACAGATGGTACAGTCCCTATTTCCCTTTTTAAACATGGGGACTATGGTGGATAACGCCCATGTGCTAGGTGGAGCATCCCTGATTGCTGCATTTATGACAGTAGTAAGTATGGGTACCCATAATTGCGGATTAGATAAATAGAGGTCCAGATGGATTCCATTAGGGCCTGGGGCCTTGTACCTTGATAGGCCTAAGATACCTTTACTCACTTCCTCTGCTGTAATGACCATAGCTGACCTCTCTCCACCACTGGCACAGCTAGATTCTGAAGGGCTGCTAAACATTTCCTGAAAATGGGTCACCCATTTATCTTCCGTGATATGAGCATCAAGAACCTGTGCACGCTCACTTGTCAGGAGAGGGAAATTAGCTGTATTCCAAAACTGGGTACTGTTTTTCGTTGTACACGCCCCAATTAGCTTATTCCATGCCTCATCCTTAAACTCAGCCTTGCGCCGTGTAAGTTCCGCTTTATATAAGCCTCTACAAACTTTAACAAGGGCACGATCCCTTGGTCTGGACCCCAATGTCTCTCTCAAGTTCCTTGCCACACGGGAGCAGTTGTGGTCAAACCATCTTGTGTCGTGACGTGTCAAGTTTGCTATCGGTGTCTTCAACAAGTTTCCAATGACTAACGAGAGGGCTGAAAAGCTTCTATTACAGCCCCTGCCTCTTCCTGTCCCGAGGTACAGATGTTTTATTCCCTCTGACAGGCTTTCATAAGAGACTCATAGAAAAAATCCGGGGTTATATGATCCCACCTTAACCTTCTGCCTTGATCTACTGCCCTTATTGTCCCTCTGGAGGCTAAAGTATGCAGGCTAAAGTATGCGGTTTGCCAAGGCATGGCCATGCAGACAACATACATAGGGGATTCTGATCACTGAAGATACTGTCTTCAATGATAAAATCCAAACCAAAATGGTAGAAAGGGTTTGAGACAAAAATAAAGTCAATGAATGTTGCACCTCCCCTTCCTTTAAAGGTGGGGTTAAGAGAACTCCCACCTTTGGCTAACCTGCCCATGGTCAGGGTTCAGTTAATCTTGTCTACCAGGGAGTTAAGCAGATCTCCTTGAAGTGTATGTTCAACATGCATGTCCAGATAAAGTGGGCAACCTGTTTCAGTTATAATTCCTACTGATGGGTCCCGACACAAGTGAATGAATATTAAAATCCCCTGAGATCATTAAATAACCATTTGGGGAGGCCACAGCTGTCACTTCCTTAAGAAGGAACCTACTCTAGATATATTACTACCAACTAAATCAGAAGCCGGAGAGTTATAAAAGTTCAACAGCAACAATTTGACAGATCCCTGACAGAAAGATAAAGCCTGCAGGCATGGGTTATCAGTAACTACCCCAGTCAACCTGCAAGATATTGCCAGAGATACATAAATTACCAACCCTCCCTTCGATCTTCCCGAGTTGCATGAACAAAAAATGACTTAAAACCCATGTCTCTTGTAGGCAGATCACATGAAATCCTTTAATGTAGGTAATCCATCTAGGATCAGCAAACTTGCTCGCAAGTCTCGCTATGTTCCATGAAATGAATATACAATCCTCGCCTACCCCATGAGCTGTAGTTAAGGCGCCTGGCACTATACTAGGAGTTTGTACAGGCTCTGTGGCCTCCATAAGTTCAATGCCCGGAAGTCCATCACAAGAGTCCATTGATTCCAAAGGGGTAAAGGAATTATGAAGTGGTGAATCAAAACCAAAAGCTTGCTTCCATTGAGCCTGACTGGATCGACCGTGTTTGGCCAGGAACCTCCAGGGGCCTGCCCAGTTTATCCTTGGTGTTCTACTGGATGATCTGTCGAAATACCCCAACAGTAGAGCCACAATGGAAGAAACAACCCGTCTGGATTAAGCTGAGCAGCTGCGTGTAGAATTCTTTCCCCCAAGTGGGGTCTATTGAAGTTGATGATTACACAGTCTCCACTCATGGCTTTTGTAGACCTCCCCACGCAAGAAACTCTGCGCACCATAATAATAAAATTCTCCAACCTTAGGTCAGGAGATGAATTGTGGTTCAACCAGTGCAGGACCTTGTTCTTCAATTGCTCATGGTTTTCTACTACCCACTCCGAGAGCATAGGAACGTTATCAAGCACTATGACATACGGTGTAGAATCTGGGGGAGGTGTTTAGTGGGTAACTCTTGTCTCCGTCTCACTTCCATTTGGTCTACAGGATTAGCCTCTAACACAGATCTCCCGCTTCTCACTGGCCCCCCTTCTAATGGCTTAGCTGGGCCAACTATAGGGAGCTGGGATGGGCATGATGAATTTGAAGCAGCAGCGCTGCCTGTTGCCTCCACCTCCTGTGGGATTCCATCCACCACTAGCTGGGCCGGGGGCAGGGGGATGACGCTACTATGCGCAGAACTAGATGTTGGCTTATCCCCCTTATGCTCACAAATACCTGCCGACTTGCAGCAATATTTAGAGAATCAGCATGCCCTGCTGAAGTTAGATTACGAAGGCTCAACAGTTCCTGCTCCAGCGTTTCTAGATGCAACCTAATAGGATCTAATTTATGATCTATATTAGTCATTAGGGAGCCCATCCACCCTGCCATCATGGCCTCCATATCTTCTTTAGTCAGCGGTTGCGGTATACTAATACATTTACCTGGCCCCTCTGCCCTTGAGCGTTTTGGTTTAGCCCCTGTTGGTAAGCCTTTCCTCTTAGTTCCCAGCCCTGCCCTTGTCCTCACTCCCTCTGGCTGGCCTGCACACCCCAGAGCTTGATTTGAAACAGATGGAACAATGAGCTCTGGGCCGAGGGTACTTTCTACTCCTTCCACCGGGTTATGAACCACATCCAGCATCGCCGGCAATCCTGAGGCAGAAGAACAAGGCGAGTCAGGCTGGCTTTCAAGGCAAGACTGTGTGCGATTACCCCTAAGTGTGCGATGAAGGCTGGAAACAGGAAGGGATACAGGGGAACGGGAATGCCGGCAGGCTACCAACTCAATTTCCTTATCGATGATCCCTGCAGCCCTTCTTAGAAACACATCCATTGTTGTAAGTTTGGGACCAGCCGCAGCAGTAGGAGTCTTGCGGTTAACCATAGCTTACAGAATAAAACACTTCTAAATAATTCACAGATACTGATGCACCAGAGTCTCTCTATACAGCTGCGCGGTGACAGTCATTAATACACCAACTCTGAAGGCGAAATGAGGCAAAATGGACTTGCAAGTTAGACGAGCTTGCAGCAGCACTCAAGGTCTGTGTCCCTCACTGCCTCACTGACTCGCGGGCACAGGTGAGTCGCAGAACAGGAAAACCAAAGGGGGTGGCCCAGCCCTGCCTCCTCCTGTCGATGACGGGCGCAGGACGGACCCGCCCTTGGCCCGGGCTTGACCCGCGCGCGTCCTGCGGCGCTGGGCGTCTCCGGCGCTTTTAAGCGCATGGCGGCTCCTCCCTTATGCGAGTGGCTGGTGGGACTTGGAGTCCCTTCTCAGGCAAAACACTTCAAACACACAGCAAGGATTGTAGCAAGGTCAATAAGATTGATTTTACCAGTTGGTCTATTCACAGATCCATCCAACTCAAGAGATGCCAATTACTGATAGAAACTTCTTTGTGGTGTTTCTAAAATTCATCTAAAGCTGCTTTCATTTTGGTTTCTGCTTAGTTTTAAACAAATTCCCTGGTTTATTCTTACACAACAGTTGTTTGTGAATATGTAAGATTAGTTCACGCTAGCACTAAATAATTCCCTCTACATGAGGGGATCCCAGAGCATTTAAAATATATCTTCTTAAGTGTAGAGATTTGCCTTACTTCCAGGAGCTGTGTAATTTTTTCTTAGAAATATCCTTCACAAATCTTTTTGGAAGGAAATGTAAAGGAATAAACACTGCAATGTAAACATATAGCCAGCAGTACTTTAGATATGAAAATTGACACTGCACCTTTGAGGGCTCACAGCCCTCCAGTGGCCCATCATGCCCAGCACGTGCCAGTTACCTCAGTTGTTTTTACAGAGCAAAAGACAGGATAAATAATGAAACTAGATTATCTGTTAAGTATCTTTGTCTCCCACATATGGCAGGAGAGTGGGTTGCTTGTGGTTGTAATGCAGATTCCCCTGAGAGAGAACTAGGACAAGTAAGAAACCATTCCTTCTCTTTCTGGGTATCTCCATTGATTACCATAAGCACTGAATAGAGCAGCAAGCCCATCCCTAAAAAGGGCAGTAAAAGAGAAAAAGATGACACATAGAAGTAGCTAAGCAAAAAGATTCCTTAAGGAAGCTTGTCCTATTTGAGCATCTGGGTACAGGCAATAGTGCCTCGTAAAGGTGTGTGAACAGACTTCCATTTGACTGCTTTACAGATTTCTGCAATAGAATGTTCCTCATCAAAGCAACTGTAGCTGTTTTACCGCTGGTAGAATGAGATTTTGGTTTACCGGTCAGGATTTTGTTTGCTTTCTCATAGCACAACCTAATACAAGAAACTATCCACCTGGATACAGATTGTTTAGACATGGCAAAACCAGTACATAACGGGCTATAATACACGAAAAATTGTTTGGCCTTACGAATATTTTTGGTTTTGCCTAGATAAAATGATAATAGGCGAAGTCTGGGAA
Source organism: Triturus cristatus (assembly GCF_964204655.1). NCBI lineage: Eukaryota > Metazoa > Chordata > Amphibia > Caudata > Salamandridae > Triturus > Triturus cristatus. The sequence goes on along the minus strand of NC_140592.1, from coordinate 460,009,138 downwards.
TTTTTTGTTCTCTGCGGTTGTAAAGAGATCTATATAAGGGAAACCCAGGCACAGAAGACGTTGTGAACGGTGGAGTTGTTTTTGAGAGGAAAGGTGATCTTGTTTTCCCAACTGCCTGAGTATTGACTCTACTGGTCCACCAGTAGTGGTCTCATGTGGAAATGGGCATTTGACGTCAGAAATTGAATATGCTACTTACCAGTATGCATCTGTTCTTGGCATGTAGGGCTGCTGACATTCATATCTGTGCATAGATCGCCGCCTAGTGTTGGGTCCGGATGTTTGCACGTTGTTGTCCTGGAAGAGTCTTCGAAGTATCCTGGGATAGGTGACTCCTCCCCTGGACTACAGTGCGCATGGGCATCCTCTCCATCCTCAGATTGTTTTTCGCCATTGTGGCAGTGATGGAGTAGATACAGAAAGTGATGACCATGCTTACAGTAATTCTGAGAGCTGCAGCTGCTACAGGCGCCGGGGAGGAGGGAGGGCGATATGAATGTCAGCAGCCCTACATGCCAAGAACAGATGCATACTGGTAAGTAGCATATTCAGTTCGAGGCATGTGGGCTGCTGAATTCATATCTGTGCATAGAATACATAGCAGTACCTCCTATTAGCGGCGGCTACCAGTGCCAGCTGCAGCGGTCTGAAAAAAGAGTTTTGAGAACAGCCTGTCCTACAGCTGCCTGCTGTTTTGATTGCACATCTACACAATAGTGTTTGGTAAATGTGTGTGTAGTGGACCAGGTGGCTGCTCTACATATATCATGCAAAGGGATGTTTCCCAGGAAAGCCATGGAGGCCCCTAACTTACGTGTTGAGTGGGCTCGTGGGGGAATCGTTAATGTGCGTTTAGCCTTTTGATAGCAAATTTGAATACATTTAACGATCCATCTGGCTATACCTGCTTTGGAGATAGCGTTACCTTTGTGGTGTGGGGCAAAGGCAACGAAAAGTTGTTTAGTCTTCCTAAAGACCTTAGTCCTGTCGATATAGTACATGAGGGCTCTCTTCACATCTAGTGTATGGAGTGCTCTTTCTGCGACAGTTTGTGGGTTTTGAAAGAAAACAGGCAGTTCAATAGTTTGATTCATGTGGAACTGCGATATCACCTTGGGCATGAATTTGGGGTTGGTACGTAGTACGACCCTGTTGGCGTGAACCTGTATAAATGGCTCTTGAACGGTTAGTGCCTGGAGTTCACTAACTCTCTTCAAAGAATTGATCGCTACTAGGAAAGCTACTTTCCAGGTGAGGAATTGAATCTCCCATGAGTGTAGAGGTTCGAAGGGTGGACCCATCAGGCGTGTGAGGACCAAGTTGAGGTTCCACATTGGAGCTGGTGGGTGGCTTGGAGGAATTACTCGTTTGAGTCCTTCCAAGAATGCTTTGATGGCCGGCACTCTGAATAAAGAGAGGTGCCGCCTGTTCTGGAGATAGGCTGATATTGCGGTCAAATGGACACGTATTGAGGTGTATGCCAGATTGCATCGGTATAGGTGTAAGAGGTAACAAATTATGTTTTGGATGGATGCGTCTAGCGGGTAATTGTCATTGTTATTGCAATAAATGACGAACCTTTTCCATTTGGCTGCATAGCAAGCTCTGGTAGTGGGTCTTCTAGCTTCCTTAATGATGTCCATACAGTCAGGTGGCAGGTTTAGGTAGCCAAACTCTAGGACTTCAGGAGCCAGATTGCCAGGTTCAGCTGTTGCGGATCTGGGTGCTGAATCTCTCCATGGTTCTGCGTCAAATGCGCGGCTTTGATCCGCAGCTTTTGATGCGGCACCACGGAAAGTTCGAGAAAAGTGGTGTACCATGGCTGGCGTGCCCACGTTGGAGCAACCAGGACGAGTGTCAGTGAGTGTTGTCTGAGTTTGCGAGCCACCAGCGGTATCAACAGCGCTGGGGGAAAAGCGTACGCAAATCTGCCGGACCAGTTCGTCCATATCGCATTGCCCTGCGACTGCGGATGTGGGAACCTGGCGGCAAAGCTTTGGCATTTTGCGTTTTCGCTTGTGGCGAATAGGTCTATCTCTGAATGACCCCATTGCTGGAAGTACGGTTGGAGTACTGATGGGTGTAACTCCCACTCGTGCTTCTGGTGGCTGTGTCTGCTGAGCAGATCCGCCATCTGGTTGTCCTTGCCGGGGAGGTGTTCCGCCATGAGGATCATGTTCCTCTGAATGACCCACTTCCACATGCTCTGAGCCAGATGAGACAACTGTGGAGAGTGTGTTCCTCCCTGCTTCTGTATGTAGTACATGGCGGTCATGTTGTCCGTCCGGATCAACACGACTTTGTTGCACAAGTGTACTTTGAATGCTTTCATAGCCAGGAAGATTGCCATCAGTTCTAGAAGGTTGATGTGCATCTTCTTTTGTTGTGTTGTCCATAGTCCCTGCACTGTGTAATTGAGTACATGAGCTCCCCATCCCTGAAGAGACGCGTCCGCTGTCAGTATTATCTGTGGAACAGGCTCTTGGAACGGTTGTGGAACAGGCTCTTGGAACGGTCGGCCCTTGCAAAGGTTTTGTGGATTCCACCATTGCAGAGAGTTGTATGCCCGACCGCTCACCAACACTAGGTCTTTTAGTTGTCCTTGAGCCTCATTCCATTGACGTGCTAAGCACTCCTGAAGCGGGCGCATATGTAGTCTCGCGTGTGGGACTATGAAAATGCAGGAGGCCATCATGCCTATCAACTGCATGAACACTCGCGCGGGAAGGGAGTGTTGTAGTTTGAACTTGGAAATCAGCATTTGCATGCTGTTGATTCTCACTAAATTTGGCTGAGCTGTGGCCGCCAGAGTGTCTATGGTCGCACCTAGGTACTGTTGTACGTGTGCGGGTTGGAGATGTGATTTTGGGTAATTTAGTGAGAACCCCAGACTGTGAAGGAGGTGAATGGTGCGGGACATGTGGCTGGCACATTGCCGGGCTGACTTTGCTTGAACAAGCCAGTCATCCAGGTAAGGGTAGACGTGTATGTGTTGCCTCCATAGATGTGCAGCCACAGTAGCTAGGCACTTTGTGAAAACTCTGGGTGCTGTTGTCACGCCGAAGGGAAGGACTTTGAATTGGTAGTGCTGCCCCTGAACAGTGAACCTGAGGTATTTTCTGTGTGAGGAGTGAATGGGTATGTGGAAATACGCATCTTTGAGGTCCAGTGTGGCCAGGAAGTCTCCCTGTTTGAGCAGCGGGAGGACTTGTTGTAGGGTGAGCATGTGGAAATGCTCGGAGAGAATGTAGCGGTTGAGGGCTCTCAGGTCTAGTATAGGTCTGAGTGACCCGTCCTTTTTCGGTATTAAAAAGTACAGGGAGTACACCCCCGTACCTTGCTCGTGGACGGGTACGACCTCTATTGCGCCTTTTAGTAGCATACTTAGCACTTCCTGCTGTAAGAGCGTTAAGTGCTCTGAGGACATAGGACGGTGTTTTGGAGGTATGGTGGGTGGAGTTGAGGTTAATTCTAGGCAGTAACCGTGTTTGACAATATCTTTGACCCACCTGTCCGTGGTGATGGAGTTCCACGTGGACAGGAACCTTTGTAGCCTTCTCCCGACAGGTGTTATGTGGTCGGGAGGAAGGGAGAGGGCGTCACTGTTTGTTCTTGGGGGAGGACCTGGTGTTGCCGTATCCGCGTCCTCTGCCCTTTGTGCTTGAGCCACGATATCCACCCCGGGTGCTTTTATCGTAGGAACTTTGTGTGTTTCCGTTGTTGTAGGTTTGCTGTGACCCCTGTCCTCTACCTGCTCCTCTATTTCCGGGGCGACGAAAGGAGCCGCTCCGAAAGGACTGCGTTTGGAGAGCCCCCATGGACTTTGCAGTGTCTGTGTCCTTTTTTATTTTTTCTAGGGTGGTGTCAACCTCTGGCCCGAATAAGTAGTCGGGGTTGACAGGCTGGTTGAGGATGTTATTTTGTACCTCAGGTTTGAATCCGGAGATTCGTAACCAGGCGTGTCGTCGCAACATGACGCTAGTGTTTATGGCTCTGGCAGCTGTATCCGCGGCATCCAGTGCACACTTAATGGATGCGTTTGTGAGGAGTTGTCCCTCCCTGATGAGGATCTCTGCTCCCTCTTTGAATTGGTCAGGGAGATGTTGGAGTAATGTTTCTAATGTGTCGTAATGTGCGCGATCTTAGCGAGCTAGGAGCGCCTGAGTATTGGCAATACGCCATATGTTAGCTGCTTGGGCTGCAACCCGATTGCCGGAGGTCTCTAGCACCTTGGACTCTTTGTCCGGGGGAGGAGCATCCCCTGTCGTTTGCGAGTGTGTCCGTTTGCGAGCATTCGCGACTACTATGGAATCCAGAGGTAACTGGCCTCTAATGTAGGTAGGGTCCCCAGGCGCCGATCTGTATTTCTTGTCGATCCTGGGGTTTATTACTCTTGCCCTGGTGGGTTCTTTGAAAATGTCCTTTGCTGGTTTGAGGACACCTTTCAACATGGGTAGAGTTTTGATATTCCTTTCTGAGGATGCGAAAGTATCCATGAGAAAGTCGTCCTCGACGGTGTCAGAGTGGAGTTGCACACCATGATTGGCCGCAGCACGTTCAATGAGGGCGTTGAATGCGGCAGTGTCCTCTGTGGGAGACGTTTTTGCTCCATATAGCTGTGGGTCCTGTGTATCCATAGGTGCACCCGGGTCTACAGGATCATCCCAAGCTTGGTCAGGGTCCTGTTGGCCTTCAGGGTCCATCTCTCCGGGGTAGGGGACGTGGTCACTTATGTAGTCCTCCAAAACGTCTGTTTCGGAGTGTGTGGGAGAGAAGGACTGTGGATCTTGGTAAGAGGAATGGAGAGGTTCGTAAAGAACTGGTTCCGAAGCCACTGGCAGCTTTTTCTTTAGCGGGATCCGGTAGGAGTCCAAAGCTGGCTCGGAAGTTATTCTCCTCTTGTGGAGCATCATTCTGCCGGTGTCGGCATCGATGATGTGTGATGGTGACGTCTCTGCAGGAGAGCGTTCGGCAGGCGTGATCGTGGTGTGGGTGACACGTGTTCTGATTTGGAACAGTTTTGGGGCCGTGGATGGTGGCAGGCCAAAAGTGATGTTGGCCGGTGCCGGAGAAGCTGTTTGAGCTTTTTTCGGCTCGGAGCCTGACGTGTCCTGGAGGACTGCCTTGTCTTTGATGCGTTGCAGGGACGCTGCAACTTGCCGCACCTGGAGCGCCACCGGTTCTTTGGCGCCGACCGGTTCTGTAGAGGCGGGCGTGGACTTCTTCGGCGCAACTGGGTCATCGAGTCGATGAGAGGTAGTAGCCGTCGACGGCGTCGATGATTGTGCCTTTGGTGCTGCTTTCGAAGCGGTGTGAGACGCAGCAGCCAGTTTGACCTTTGTGGCCGGAGCCGATTGTTTCGGTGCCGGGAGCCGAGTAGGTTTGGCGGTACCGAAGGTCTTTTTCCGTGTGTCGGCGCCGACGTCGGCTGCTGCAAGCTCGGCACCGAAGTCTCGTTTGGTGCGGTCGGTGCCGACGGGTTTGGCTGGCGTCGAAGGTGTGGTGGGCTTCGATCCGACCAGCGTCACTTTCGGTTTCGGTTTCTGATGAACCAATACAGCTTTCGGTTTCGGTTTCGAAGAAGGGAAACCAGCCGTTTTGGGTAGTAATGGCTGCCGCTGAATGCCCGAGGCCGGGCCAGAGGGCGGGGCCGAAGAACTGCGGGATAGGTCTTGGGTAAGGCCCGAAGGCGATCCCTCGACCTGAGCCATAGACTGGTGCACTGGGATATCCTCAGTCTGTACGGGTAGGCCTTGCTCGTCACCGGAGCTACTCTCTTCGGCCCCTAAGGCCTCATCGTAGTCTCCTACCTCGGTGTCGGCTTCATCTCTGTGAAAGAGTCATTCTTCGATGTCTTCCGATCCGGAGTCGTGTTCGGAAGCGGGGCTGGAGGGTATGTTCTCCACGTCTTCGACATCTTCGTCCTCGGCGCTGAAGATGTTGGTCGGGGCCGGTGCCGCTTGCTGCGCTTCAAGTCTCGCTGCTCGTCGATTCCGGAGAGTCTTCTTGGATCGGAATCGGGCACAGGCCATACATGTGGACTCGTCGTGATCCGGTGAAAGGCATTTGTTGCACACCGGGTGGACGTCGACATGGGGATATTTCGCATTGCATACAGGACACCGCTTGAATGGTGTCCTCGATTCCATCGTCGATGTCGGGTCGATGGTCGGGTAAGATGCAAAAAAGTTGTTCTTGAAGTTAGTAAACTAACAAAGATACTATCGATACTGATCGGGAACAGTACCGACGCGAACTAAAGGCCTTTTGGCCTGGAAAAAGTTTTTCCTAACTTGAGTCAAGATAAGCACATCCGAACCCAATGGCGGAAAAAAACAATCTGAGGATGGAGAGGATGCCCATGCGCACTGTAGTCCAGGGGAGGAGTCACCTATCCCAGGATACTTCGAAGACTCTTCCAGGACAACAACGTGCAAACATCCGGACCCAACACTAGGCGGCGATCTATGCACAGATATGAATTCAGCAGCCCACATGCCTCGAACATGTAGGATGCCATTGAGCTCAGAAAAGATTACACTTGTCTCTCAGTTGGATAGAAAACTTTCATGAAAGATTGAGATTTCAAATGTATGGATAAAAGTCGCTCCTTTGAAGGATATACCTTTGCAGTTATAGTGTTGATAGTTGCTCCTGGGTAATGAAGAGACTGTACTGGTGATGAGGTTAATTTCTGGTGATTGATGTGTAGACCTAATCAACTGAGAATAGAAACAGTGACTTGCTAATGTTGTCGAGCTTGTTGGTGTGTTGACCCCTTTATAAGCCAGTTGTCTAGATATGGATAAACAAATTCTGAGTTTCCTGAGGTTTGCGGCAACCACTGAAATGCACTTTAAGAAAGTTTGAGGCCAAAAGAAAGTACATTGTACTGGTAATGGTTGTGTACTACTACATATCTTAGGAATGTGCGGTGTTTTCTGGCTATCAGGATATGAAAGCATGCATCTTGAAGATCTACGGAACAGAGTCAGTGCCCTTGATAGAGCCGTCGATAAATGTGATGTAATGCTAGCATTCAGAATAGTTTGTTTGTGACTTTCAGATTTAGTATGGGTCTGAATTTGTTTTTTGGACCTTTCTTTTTCACACAAAAAATAGCAGGAATAAATTCCTTTTCCTCTTTGGTTGAAGGGTACAGTCTCCACCGTATGCTTTTGCAGAAGAATGTTCACTTATGACTGCAGCATCCCTAGATGTTGACTGGACGATTTTGGTGGAATGTTTGGTGGTGGATTGGTAAATCCGAGTCAGTAACTGTTCTTTACGATATTCAGAACCCAAGCGTATTTTGTGATAGGATTCCACTCTTTTAGATATTTGGTAATACTTCCCCCTTCCGGAATGGGTAACAGAAGAAGGGGAAGCAGAGGATAATTATTTGGAACCCGCAGGAGGTTTACTTGTTTGAGCAGTTAGGTGACCACCTCTTTCTTTTGGTTAGCATTGTTAATGTTGCTGGAAAGGCCTTTGTTGCTGTTGGTGGTGTCCTTGAAGCCATCAAGGAGGCTGAACCCTCTGAGGATAATAATATTTCTTGTAAGCTCTGTAACAATATTTTATCTGTTTCTTAAGTTTTCCAGACAAACTGCTTTCAGGGTTTCCCTTGCGTTTTTTATATGAAGCATCTCGTCATCTGTATGGCTCCCAAATAACGGGGTACCAGAGAAAGGGAGGTTGATAATTCTCTGTTGAGATTCCTGCTTCAGAGCTGTTAAACAAAGTCAAGAATGTCTCCTGAGAGATAATCTGTGGCAATAATCATGAGCTGCTAGCAAGGAAGAATCAGCAGCAGAGCTGATTACCTGGCTACAGACCATCATGCCTTCATTCATAATCTCTATAAAGTTTTCTCTGCGGTCTCTTGGGAGATCACCCACAAATTGTTGTAGGGAGTCCCATAAAACTTGTCATATCTGCCTAAGACAGCAAATGCGCTCACAGACCTCATGTGTGAAGCTGCAGTCCAGAACATTTACGCCCCACCTCGTCAAGTTTTCAACTTTGTCTGGTGGACCATGGACGAAGGGTTGGTTAAGAGAATCTTCTCTGCAGGCAAAACTATCACTGAATCAGGAGAAGGATCTGAATGCAGAAATAATGGTCCTGCTCAGGAGGTTTTTATTTTTTCTGAAGTCTAGATAGAGTCGCATTGGCTGAAGCTGGTGTGAGGAAAAGCTCCATAGCTGGTTCTAATAAGCCTGGAAACAGAGGCAGAAGTGGTCTAGAGAGGGACATATGGTGAAGGATTTAAAAAATCTCAGACTTCGTTGCTGATGGGGAAGGCAATGGAATGTTCAATATGGTATCTGCTCGTATGAGTACTTCTTGAAAAGTACAGATGCCATCAATTGGTGAGACTCTTGCCTGAGGAGAGTCAGTCAAAGTTGGTGAACATCTTCTGGTGTCTGAAGATGTTGTTGAATAATATGAAAGCATTCTAGATCTTGACGGTATCTCGGTCAATATCTGTGTCTGCATTTAGGCAAGCGCCTCAACGAAGTGTGCATAGAACGGTAAAGGCAATGTCGTAAAAGTCACTATAGATCACTATCTGTGACGAGATCTAGATCTAAACTGAGGAGTCTTTGATATTTGTGGCCTCACTGGGGAAGGAACTCCCGAAAGTGAAAACATTTGAGGTAGATCATATCATATTCAAAAAAGATAGGTACGGAGGAATCAATATCTTATTTTTATTTTATCATAGGGAACAATCAATTACCCTATCTGTAGAACAAAATTCTATAAGAATACATTAAACAAGCAATTCAAAACACACATTGCCATGGAACCGATCTTTGAAAATGAATCATTATGAAATTCATAAACACAAAAACATACAAAAGTACATATATATAAACATAAACAATACAAACAATTATAAACTGAAATCTACGTTGCCAATACCCAAATTGTTTCTGATGATAAGTGTTCACGCACTTAATCTGGGCGATACACTTAGAGGTAATCTTCTCAGAAGATATATATGTACTTTTGTATGTATTTGTGTTTATGAATTTCATAATGATTCATTTTCAAAGATTGGTTCCATGGCAATGTGTGTTTTGAATTGATTTTTTTAATGTATTCTTATAGATTTTTGCACTACAGATAGGGTAATTGATTGTTCCCTATGGTCAAATAAAAATAGGATATTGATTCCTCCGTACCTATCTTTTTGTATATGATAGTGTTCTGTACCCAGGTGAGGGAGGGTAATTTGGGTCAACCCCTTGTGTTTTTTGCTATACATTTGAGGTAGAGGCAGAGTGAAGTACGCGGTCTAGTCACTGAAGTAGCTGGAAGCTGTGTTGGAAAAGGCTAAGGAGAGTCTGGATTAACTACTTTGGATGATGGAAAGTACGTCTTTGACTATTCTGAATCAGAAGTTGATGGCAACCTTCTTGCTCTAGCTTTTCTGATCCACTTAGCAGATCTGGTATGTCTCGACATTGAATGACTTATCAACGTCAAGTGTCTCCTATGTCTCGACGTCAAAGAATCCCTCGATGTTGACCTTGTTTCTCAATGTCAAATGTCGCCTCCTCTTTGACGTTGACCCCGCTCTCAACGGTGAGCATTTTGCCACTGTACCTTGTTTGGACATCGAAGTCCTCAAGGCTGAATGGGAACTATTTCGTTTTCATGGACTCCTCTTTTTGGATCTCCCTCTCATGGATTTGTTAGAGGTTGGAGGTAGGGTAAAACTATTGACAAATAATCCGAAGAAGATGTCTGTGAAGAAAAAGCAACAAAAAACAAGAGAGCTCAGTGCTCCAAGATCCTGTCACCAAGATCTGGAAAAAGAACTTAGCTAACTATCAAGGTGCAGTGTCAGTTTTCATGTCTACAATACTGCTGCGTATGTCTACAATGCCCTATTCCTTCTTCTCCATTTCCTTTAAAAAAAATTGTGAAGGATATTTATAAAAATAAAATTACACAGGTCCTGAAAATGTTTCCTAGTTTTTAACAATGTTTTGACCTTTTAAAAAAAATATAATTTAAATTATCTGGCCAATATAGCCCACTTTATAGGCTTCAAAAGGTTTTAACAAATTATGTGCCGGTATTGGCCTTTCTGAAGTAAGGCAAATGTTTACACTTAAGAAGGTACATTTTAAAGAAGTGCTTTCGGATTTCCGCACATGAGCGGCACTTTTCAGTACTTACGATTTTTAATGGAGATCCCCTGAGAGAGAGACGTTTACTTTCTGTAGACAGAATTTCTTTGGTGTTGAAAAGGGAAATTCCCTGCATCCTGCTACACATAGGCATGTAAGTGGAGCATGTGTACCGATGTATAACATAGACTTTACACCTACTGTTAATTACTATGGGTTTGAATTATATACTTTACTGAATCTCTCCTATTCTGTTCTTCCTTCACCTTACCTGGGTAACCAATACCTGAACATCATGCTCAAACGAATGTAACATTCTCTGCAGAGTGCCAGCAGATGTCTTTGACTCCCGAGAGGTCACCTCAGGAAGGCGCTGCTTTTTCTCCTCAATCTGCGACAGGACTTCCTTGCAGTCATTAAAGAACTTGTGCAGTTCGTGGGAAGCAGACAGCATCTGGGCCCTGGTCTCTATTAGTTCCAAAAGGTCTGCCCAGGCCTCGTTGAGGCCATCTTTCCATTCAGCGATTGTTGCTGCGTCAGCATGACCATAGTCAATAAGCTCATCCACCATGTGGTTCACAGCAGATATCCGCTCGTGTCCAAGACTCCCAGTTTCACTGGCAAACTCTGTGAACTTCTCCTGAAGTAACTACAAGGAAAATAATGGAAGAAGTCAGTGATTTGCTCAGGATAGTATAACTGGCCACAAACCAAGAGGGTTTTATTGGTGATAGAGGTACCATGCAAAATTATGTGGAATCATAAATCAAACTTATTGAAGGGTTCTTCAATGTTTTGTAATGCCTCATGTGAAAGAAGTTGACAGTATAAATCTACTACTTATTCACTACTTTTTACTCTGAGGAGAGACCTAAAGGTTACCTACCTTTTGACTGCTCACATAAGGTGAGCTGGTCTCTTAGCACTTTTAATTGGGGCAAAGCACTGAAATATTGGACTGAAGCAATGCCTCGATTTAACAGGTTAACACTTACTGAAGACAGCATGAGAACGTTTTTGATTTTTTAAGTACCTCAAGTTCAATTCAAATTTGCTATATATACACTGCAATTGTTTTTCTGCACACCCTTAAATATTTTATCAATCCCACTCCATGTTGTTACCATTTATAACCTCTGTATGTTCTTGTAAACTGTGCTTTTGTCATACTTTGTACCATAATAACAAATAATAATAATTCGTATTTGTAAAGTGCAAGCATATCACCCTCAAGGGTTTCAAGGCGCTGAGGGCCATTGGGGAGATTAAGTGAGCTATTGCCAAGGGTCATGTGATGCTGAACTGAGCTGCCGCTGGCAATCGAACTGCGGGCCACGCGCTCCATAGTCAGCCGCTCTTCCACTGCGCCACACCTTTCCCATCATACCATCATTTAAATTAAATGAGTTACTTACCTGTTACTACAGTTATCCAGTATTGGTATTTTTCATAGATTTACATGCTTGAATCATTTCCCGTCATCGAGATGGGAGTCCCCGGTACATTTATAAAGGTAATGTCACATTAGACATAGAAGGTAAAAGGCCTAAGGCCTCATATTTAGTAACATATCTAGGTCCTTGTTTTAAAAAAGAACAAACTTAAGAGAACAACCAATCAGCTGACACCACCCGCTGAACAAGCTACTTACCTTCGGTAACGCTTTTTCTGGTGTATACAGTATCTGCCTGTGGAGTCCTCACCTTGTGAATATTCCCTGTGCCAGCATTCCACAGAACTTTTTTCCCCAGCTCTCTAAGCCGACGTGGACCACGTCATAATGCATCGGCTCCGCTCGCGACTCCGTATGACATCTCCGGAGCCATAAGAGAGCCACGTCGGCGTGATGACGTCAGTTCCACCCATTTTTTCCGTGCCCCCAAGGCGCACAGGTGGACCAACGACAAATTCAAAGTATACAACATACAATCAAATATACATAGTACATAAACAAAAGGAAAGCTAAATAAAACAAGCATTTCCTACCAATGTACCAGAAAGCATAACAACATCTCAAACAAGACAACTTTTAAGGTATACAAAGGTGGACAACGGGGAGGAGGGCGGGCCAGTGAGGAATCCACAGGCAGATACTGTATCCACCAGAAAAAGCGTTACCGAATGTAAGTAACTTGTTCTTCTGATGGATACATCTGCCAGTGGATTCCTCACCTTGTGAATAGATTCCCACAGCAGTCCCCACTACCGGAGGAGGGTGTCCACCTTTCCTATACCAGAAAGTGTTGCAAGACAGAGCGCGCGAAGTGGCCACCCTCCTCATCTCGGAGTCCAAGCAATAATGCTTTGCAAAAGTATGGAGGGAGGCCCAAGTCGCGGCTTTACAAATATATGCCACAGGAAGACCCCTGGCCAAAGCAGATGTAGATGATTTAGCTCTAGTTGAAGGAGCCCTAATACCCTCAGGAGGAACCTTACCAGCCAGGGCATCGCAGATCTTGATGGCAAGGATGATCCATCTCGATAAAGTGCGCTTGTGCACCGCTCTTCCTTTAGAACAACCAACATAACCCACAAAGAGCTGATCGTCCAGACGAAAGTCCTTCGTTCTGTCCAAGTAAAAGCTCACAGCTCTCTTTGGGTCCAGGCGATGAAGTCTTTCCTCCTCTTTGGAGGGATGAGGAGGTGGATAAAAACAGGGAGAGTAATAGACTGCCCCAAATGAAACGGAGTAACTACTTTAGGTAGGAAAGCAGCCCTGGTCCTAAGTACCATCCTTTCAGCATGTAATGTTAGAAAAGGGGGTTTAGAACTAAGAGCTTGAAACTCACTCACCCTCCTTGCCGAGGTTATGGCTACAAGAAAGACCGTCTTAAAGGACAACAGCCTCAGAGGACAACTATGAAGAGGCTCAAACGGGGACCCCATCAGAAAAGTTAAGACAAGATAAAGGTCTCACTATGGCATTACAAAAGGAGCAGGAGGAAACTTGTTTGTAAGGCCCTTGATAAACCTTAGTACAATCGGAGATTTAAACAATGATGGGTGATCAGGAAGACATAGAAAAGCCGATAAGGCCGAAAGATAGCCCTTGACCGTGGCCACAGCACAGCCCTGCTGAGCCAAGGAAAGAGCAAACTGAAGCACATCAGAAAGATGGGCTTTTAAAGGGTCAATGGATCTCTCTCCACACCATTTAACAAACTTAGACCACCTATATGAGTAACCGGACTTGGTGGAGTGTCGCCTGGCCGATAAAATAACATCCACCACATCTGGCGGGAGAGAGAAGGAATTCAGGTTGCCCCGTTCGATCTCCAGGCATGAAGGTGTAAGTTCTGGAGGTGGGGGTGTAGAACCTGCCCCTCCGACTGTGAGAGGAGGTCTGCCCTCAGAGGGAGACGGAGCGGAGGGCACGAGGAGAGGTGGAGAAGATCTGTATACCACACCCTTCTTGGCCAATCCGGGGCGACCAAAATAACTTGGGCCCGGTCTTGGCGAATCTTCCTCAGAACCCGAGGAATCAAAGGTATGGGAGGAAACGCGTAAAGGAGTTGCGAGTCCCAACTCAACTGAAACGCGCCCCCAACGCCCCCTGCATCGGATACTGGAGACTGCAAAATGACGGGCAGTGCGCGTTCTCGCGGGCGGCGAACAGGTCCACCCGAGGGGTTCCCCACGTCCGAAAGACGTAACAAACCACCTCCAGATGGAGCCTCCACTCGTGGTCGGCGAAGAACTGCCGACTGAGACTGTCCGCACGTACGTTCAGCACACCGGCCAGATGATTTGCCATCAGACAAATCTGATTGATGGTCCTGAGCCCAGGACCAGAGACGCAGAGCCTCTCTGCTGAGACAATGCAACCCCACTCCTCCCTGCTTGTTGACATACCACATCGTGGTAGTGTTGTCCGTCAGGACTTGAACAGACTGACCGCAAAGGGAAGAGAAGGAAGGCCTTGAGCGCCAAACGAATCGCCCGCCATTCCAGAAGGTTGATGTGAAGCAACCTTTTCTCTGGAGACCAAAGTCCTTTGATCTCCAGATCCCCCAGATGCGCACCCCACCCTAAAGTGGATGCATCCGTTATCACTGTGGCCACCGATGGAAGTAGATGGAAGGGCTTTCCTTGGGACAGATTGCCCTCCACGCTCCACCAAGACAGATCCGCTGCAGCTTCTCCTGAGATCCTGATCGACTCCCTGAGATCTCCGTTGTGCTGATACCACTGCCTGCGGAGGCACCACTGGAGCGCCCTCATGTGCCAGCGTGCATGGTTGACCAACAGAATGCAGGAGGCAAACAGACCAAGCAGGCGAAGGACCTTCAGAACTGGAAAAACCGCTCCATTGTGGAATAAAGGGACCATCTCCTGAATGTCGAGAATTCTTTGAGGTGGAGGAAATGCTCGACACACAGTAGTGTCCAGTACTGCCCCTATGAACAGGTTGCGTTGAGAGGGCACCAGGTGAGATTTGGGCACATTGATCGAAAAACCCAAGTCGAATAACAGTCGAGATGTTACCTGCAGATGATGTTGCACCATCTCTGGGGACTCTGCCTTCAGAAGCCAGTCGTCCAGGTAGGGGAAAACCAGAATCCCCGACCTCCTGAGATGGGCTGCCGCCACTGCCATCACCTTCGTGAAGACTCGAGGTGCGGTAGTAAGACCAAACGGGAGGACCGCAAACTGGTAATGTTGCGACCCAACCGTAAAACGAAGATACTTCCTGTGCGACTTCAGGATTGGGACATTGAAGTACGCAAGTCGAGCGACACCATCCAGTCTCCTTGCTGCAACGCTTGAAGAACCTGCGCAAGGGTCAGCATCTTGAATTTCTCCTGTTTCAGGTAAAAGTTCAAGACTCTGAGGTCCAGTATCGGACGCAATCTGCCGTCCTTCTTGGGAATCAGGAAATACCGGGAGTAGCATCCCTGACCCCTTTCCTGCTCTGGAACCACCTCTATCGCATCCTTTTGAAGCAAAGCTAGCACCTCCTTCTGCAGAAGAAGTAGATGGTCCTCTGAGCAGTAACCCTGGCAAGAAGGGTAAGGGGAAGGAAACTCCCGAAAGGGAAGGGCGTACCCAGTCTCCACGAGGTTTAAAACCCAAAGGTCGGTTGTAATAGACCTCCAACCTCGCAGAAAGTGGGACACCCGACCCCCCACAGGTCTTACATGATCCAGGATGGGGGATCTAGGGTTGCTTACCTGAAGCTTCATTGGGAGCAGAGGAGGTAGAAGATGAAGAGGGGTTGCGGCCAGAACCTCTCCGACCTCTTTGTCTCCCTCTATAGGACCTATAGAGGGGATTCTGCTGCTGCTATTGCTGCTGCTGCTGAGGCTGCCGGAAGGAGCGAAATGAAGACCTCCCAAAACCTCTGAATTTCTTAAGCCCAAATCCTTTAGCAGGAGCCTGCAGACCTAAAGATTACGCCGTCACCCTGCTCTCTTTAAACCTCTGCAAGGCATTGAATCAGCCTTTTCACCAAAAAGTCTCTGTCCGTCAAAAGGGAAATCCACCATTGTGGCCTGAACGTCCGTAGAGAAGCCAGACGAACGAATTCACGCTTGCCTCCTAGTGGCTATAGATGACCCCATTATCCTTTCCACCGAATCAGCCGTATCAAGCCCCGACTGAATCACCTGCCTTGCAGCAGCCTGAGTGTCCGTGACCACTTCCATAAAGGACGCCTTATCACCTTCTGGCAACTTAGGGGCTAAACATTTAATTGAGTCCATAATAGCATGATCATAGCGCCCTAGCAAGCAGGTGGCATTAGTGGACTTAAGCGCCATGCTCCCAGAAGAAAAGGTCTTTTTAGCCGCCTGATCTGCCTTCTTAGACTCCCTATCCGCAGGAGTCTGAGAAAAAGCTCCTGAAGCATGCTTCGAGCATGACGCCTGTACCACCAGACTTTCTGGAGAAGGGTGTGAAAATAGAAAACCTGGATCCCCAGGTGCCACCCTATATCTTCTCGCCACCTGCCTGGAGACTGCCAGCGAAGAGAGTGGCTTACGCCAGACGTCCATAACTGGCTCCAAAATAGCCTCATTAAAAGGCAGCAAAGGCTCACTGGTCGAGGTGGGCGAATGTAACACCTCCGTCAGAAGGTTAGGTTTATACTCCGCAACTGCAAGTCCAGTAACTCCGCGGCCTTCTTTATTACAAGATGGTAAGGAGCCAGTTCCTGCGGTGGAGAGGACCTAGAGGAAGAATGCTCCCACTCCAGAGTCGTATCCAGGCCACTAGCCTCTTGAATCCCTTCAAATTCGTCGGAAGATGTATCCAACTCACCTTCTTCCACCTCCACTCTATAACGCTCCTCTTCCAAGACCCTCTGGGCCTCTCTCCTTGAACGGATCCGAGGAACCAGCGTCGGCGCCGTACGGGGAGTCGGTGGAACCGAACGTGGAGCGGGAGGTGTCGGGGTCGGCGGTGCCGGAGTCAGAGGCGCCGGATGCGGCGTCGAGGAAGGCTCCGAAGAAGGTCGATCCAATCGAAGCTGAGATGGATCCCCAGACGGCGCCGGAAACTGCCACGAAGCCGCCATCGGCAGAAAGGGCATAAACGGGGCCTGAGCATAATGCTGCGGCACTCCCAGAGTATATGCCATAGGACCCACGGGACCAGTAGGTGCGCCGGATGGGAAGGCAGCCCGTTGGAAAATCTCATACATCGCATTTAAAAAATAAGTCGAATCCGCACCCGGAGTCGGGAACTGTGGATAAGGGAATAATCCTGGATCTGGCTGAGGAGTACCTGGTACCGGAGCCGCAGTGTCCTCAACAGGCGCCACAGGATCATCCGGCTCTGGAGAAGGCGCTTTTTCCTGCTCTTGCTCGGCCTCCGAAGCCAAAGACTCCACTGGAACCGGAGACTGCGCCGGGGACCGCACCGGAGTCCGCTTCGGCGAAGGAGATCCCTCTGGAGACTTAGATGGAGAAGGAGACACATCCTTACTTCGACGTCGAGGCGAAGTCGATCTCGACGCCTTGCTCTTCGAAGAATCGGCGCCGAGAGGAATGCTTCCTCTTCTTATGATGTTTCTTCGACTTCGAAGAATGCAAAGTAGACGACTCCGGTCTCGATCTCTCCTTCTTCCTACCTCTCTTCTCCTTCTTAGCTTTGGCCATGAAGAACTTCGCCTCCCTTTCTTTCAAGGCCTTGGGATTCATACTTCTGCAGCTGCAACAATCTTCCACGTCGTGGTCAGATGAAAGGCACCACAAGCAATCTTCATGGGGGTCTGTCATTGACATGTGGCCCCCACATTCCCTACAGGGTTTAAAACCCGACTTCCTAGTCGAAGACATGACAATTTTCTCCAACAGTAACACACTACACGACTACAAAGTAGCAGGAGAGTGCTGGAAAAACGTTGTGCGTCGACGGCGCGGAAAAAAGGGAACTGACGTCATCACGCCGACGTGGCTCTCTTATGGCTCCGGTGATGTCATACGGAGTCGCGAGCGGAGCCGATGCATTATGACGTCGTCCACGTCGGCGTAGAGAGCTGGGGAAAAAAGTTCTGTGGAATGCTGGCGCAGGGGATATTCACAAGGTGAGGAATCCACTGGCAGATGTAGCCATCAGAAAGAACCTTACTGGAAGGAGCTCCAGCCCCTCAGACTTTCATAAGCACCATGCATATCCAGAGATACAACTGAGAGTATTAAGTGAACCCTTCCAAGGGAGGCGGGCGGGTCGTATGTGAATCTATGAAAGATACCAATACTGAATAACTACAGGGGAGTCAAGGGAGACAGAAAAGATGTAATTTTCTTTGTTGTCGCCACCCCATCCCAGACAGACATGCCTGATTTGGTGATTGGAGACCCCATCAGACTGCATGGGCGTTGGGCCTTCTTCAAGAAAGGAACCTTCCAGAGAGGAATTCCTGCTAGGGCTTGGTCTTGAAAAAGCCATTGTTTTTCGGATTCTGTCCTAGACCATTCCACTAAATACTGCAACTGGGCCGTTTTGTAATAACTCAGGAGAGCAGGTATCCCCAATCCCCCATGCCCGGGCCGCATATATCCTAAAACTTTGTTCATCCATGGCCGTGCCCCCACCCAAACAAATTGGTTATTGTCCTGCTGTAGTGAGGCGATCACTCCAGGAGGAGGCAATGCCGGTAAGGTTTGAAACAGAAGGGACATTTTGACCGCCACTATTCTTCCTAGCAGTGAAAGATGATGTGTACTCCAGGCGCCCAAGTCTTTCTTAGCCTGTCGTACTAACTTGGTGTAGTTCAGCTGAGTTGTTTGGCTCACTGTTGCCACTTATTCCAATCCCAGGTAGGGAATAGAGTCCACTATGTGGATTCCGGACAGCCATTCTTCCCTAGGGTTAAGTGTAGAAGACAATGAATTTAAATGTAAGATGAGCGATTTACCCACATTGACTCGAAAGTCTGATACTCGGCCGAAGATATCCAATTCCGCTAAAAAGGCAGGAAGTGAGCCCCTCGGCTCCGTCAGCGCCACTATCATCGGATGTGTTTCTCCCCCAAATGGAATCCCACGAATGTTACGATGATCTCTGACCCTGTGCGCCAAAGGCTCAATTTATAGGGCAAACAGCAAGGGAGACAAAGGGCATCCCTGCCGGGTTCCCCTCTGAATGGCAAATGGTCGTGAGGAAATGCCATTCACTCTAATAGATGCTGTAGGTCTGTTATAGCAGCAGCCCACCCACTCCCTGAATTTCTCCCCTATTCCGAATGTGGGCATTGTATGACCGAGGAAGCGCCAATCTACACGGTCAAAGGCTTTTTTGGTGTCAACCGTCAGCAAAAGCGCATCCATTTTGTGTTTGGTGGGCCTTGTCAATGAGGTGGAGTATCCTCTTAGTATTGTTCCCACACTGGTGAGATTGAATAAACCCTGCCTGGTCTGGCTATATCAAATTTAGCATGTAGGGGCCTAATCGTGTAGCGAGAATTCCCGTAAATATTATAAAATCTACGTTAAGTAGAGAAATTGGGCGGTATGAGCTACATTGCTGCCTATCTTTACCCGGCTTAGGCAGGACCACTATTGCTGCCCCTAGCATCGGCTCTGGGATCAGATTCACACTCCAGAAGGAGTTGAACAGCCTCTGCAAAATCGGGGTTAAGATGTGGCAAATGTTTTATAAAAGAGAGCAGGGAACCCGTCTGGACTGGGAGACTTGAGCACCCTGAGACGCGAGATCGCTGTGACAACTTCCTCGACCCAGATGGGAGCATCCAACGCTGCTGCCTGGTCTGGGGGTGAGTGTGGACATAGTGATGGATTGGAGGTAGGATAAGGTGTCATGTTCCGATGTAGCGTCTGCTGCGTATACGTTTTCATAGAACTCCTGGAAAGTGTGGGATATGTCTTGATCCTCGATTATCTCCCCCCGTCCGCCTCCCCGTAACGAGGACACCTGTGTCCGTTGTCTTTGGGCCCTGAGCCTATTAGCCAAGAGGCGGCCCGTACAGTCACCCCCGACGTAATAAGAGTGTTTCAGTCTGGCCGCTGCATACTCCGCCCTCTCCAGGTCTATCCCAGCTAACTGTGCCCTGGCTGCTTTCAGTTGCCTCCATCTTTTCCATTTTAAAGAACACGTTTTACTGTTACTGTTGGCTCTAGCACGAGACAGAATCTCCCTGCACTCTTGAGGACTGTTTAAGTTTCAAAATTCCTGGAACTCAGGAGCCAAGCCTATAATCTCAGACAGCCTGGATCCGGGTGCTGAACTTGTCCTTGGTTCATCGTGAGAAGAGAGGGAAACAGCTTTAGAGGAATCGGCGGCTGTAAGGACAGGAGATGGAGTTCCGTGAACCAATGTTGGCGAGGCCACGCTGGAGCTATTTGAATTAGTTTGCAAGGTGCTGCTTTTATTTTTTTTAGAACCCTGGAAAGGAGGGGAATTGGCGGAAAAGCGTAGGCAAATACGCCGGACCATGATATTGAAAAAGCATTCCCCAGAGATCCCTGTTGGGGATGTCAGCTTGTGAAGCGTTGGCATTTGGCGTTGCCGTTTGTATCAACCAGGTCTATAGTTGGTTCACCCCACTGGAAGAAGATTCTATTGAAAGTATCTTGGTTCAACTCCCACTCGTGGCAGGTTGTTTGTAATCTGCTCAGTAAATCCGCTAATGTATTTTCCTTCCCTGGAACATACTCCACTTGCAACAAAATTCCGTGCTGAATTGCCCAGTTCCAAATTCTTTGAGATTCTTGTGGGAGAGAGATAGATCAAGTTCTTCCTTGTTTGTTTAGATAGTGCATTGTCGTAGTATTGTCTGTTCTGACAAGCACTAGAGAATTTTGTATCCTGGGCAGGAAAGCCTGAAGAGCTAGAAAGACTGCTCTTAGTTCCAAGAGATTTATGTGCAGATTCCGCTGAGAAGGTGGCCACTTGCCACTGATCTGAAGTTCCTGAAGGAAGGCCTCCCAACCTGTTATCACCAGAGGAGAGGCTTGTGGAAGGAAAGGTAACCCCTGAGACAGATGTTGAGGACGAGTCCACCAAGATAGCGAGGTGACCATTTGTGGGGTCACTTGAATTATGTTGTCAAAAGTTCCGTTTATCTGAACCCATTGAGTGTTTAAAGCTTCCTGAAGAGGACGCATGTGTAGACAGCAGTGGGATATTAGAAGAATACAAGAGGACATCATGCCGAGCAGAGATTTGTATAGGCGCACCGAAAGAGACTTTCTTCTTTGTATGCAGCCTGCCTACATCAGAGGTTTTGGTGTCTTTCCGCTGTTGGCTAGGCTCTTTTCAGAACCGTATCTAGGGTAGCTCCCAGGACTGTAAGTCGTCAAGAAGGCTGTAGGTCTGATTTCTCTGGGTTTAGTGTGAGACCCAATTTGATGAAAAGCCACAGACATGCTTTGGAAGACTTCCTCGCGGCGTTGAAGGAAGGAGCTTTGACGAGCCAGTCATCGAGATACGGGAAAACCTGGTGATGATGTTGTCTGAGATATGCCGCTACTGGTGTTAGGCACTTTGTAAAAATGCAAGGGGCCGACTTGAGACTGAAGGGTAACACTAGGAATTGATAATTCCTTCCGGCTACAGCAAACCGGAGAAATATTTTGTGTTTCTTGTGTATGGATATAAGGAAATAGGCGTCTTGAAGGTCCAGAGATACCATGTAATCATTCCCATTGAGAAGCTGCAAGACCTCCTGAATGGTATCCATGCAGAATGATTGTTTCTTGAGGAATTTGTTAGGATTTCACAAATCTAAAATTGGCTTCCATTTGTTTTTCTTTTTGTGCACTA
Source organism: Triturus cristatus (assembly GCF_964204655.1). Classification (NCBI taxonomy): domain Eukaryota; kingdom Metazoa; phylum Chordata; class Amphibia; order Caudata; family Salamandridae; genus Triturus; species Triturus cristatus. Next base: position 459,987,764 of record NC_140592.1, on the reverse strand, counting down.
AAAAGAAACGGGAATAGAATCCTTTTCCCCTTTGATGAAAAGGAACATATGAACAAAAGTTACTTACCTGTAAACTGTGGTTCTCCAGTATTGGTGTCTTTCATAGATTCACATGCTTGAATATTCCCCGTCGTCGAAGTGGGAGTCCCACGGTACATAACAAAGCAATGTAGTAATAACCCAAGCCCATTAGGCATAAAAGAAAGAAAAAACATAGAGTTTTCATAGATAGACAACTTGTCACTTCTATAACATATCACTGTCGTTATGTTCTAGGCCAAATCCAGCCAATCAGGCGTCCGCACCCTCTAGAACCCTCTCCCCAGAGACTCAGGCTCTCAGATTTTCGTAGCACAAGAGTGACATAAAGTCAAATACACAATAGAGCCTCTGAGGGGAGGTGGTTGGGTCGCATGTGAATCTATGAAAGACACCAATACTGGAGAACCACAGTTTACAGGTAAGTAACTTTTGTTCTTCTCCAGTATTGGGGTGTCTTTCATAGATTCACATGCTTGAATAAGAGTAGTGAGCAGCGATAGCAGAATAATACAAGGTACATAAGAATCAAAACAATAGCATATACAGTGCAGAAGACTATATGCATATAAAAGCCACACACACACACACACACACACATATATATATATATATATATATATATATATATATATATATATATATATATATATATATAAATACATAATAAATAAAAGTACCTTGTATGCAGGAGGAGGGAAGCATCAGAGGCTCACCTTATTTAAAAAGATTACGAAGGACTGCTTGTCCCACGGCTGTGTCCGTGTTGTCTGCAGCATCCAGACAGTAGTGTCTCGTAAAGGTGTGTCTGCTGGACCAAGTCGCCGCTCTACAGATAGATTGAAGAGGGGCTCCAGCAAAAAGCGCAGTAGAAGAAGAAACCTTCCTTGTGGAGTGCGCTTTCACGGCGGCAGCGAGAGGTTTTCCTGCTTGTTGATGGCAAAAGGTAATAGCAGAGGATATCCAACATGCTATAGATTGTTTGGTGACAGGATGACCTTGTCGCATGCGTCCGTAGGCGACAAAGAGTTGGTCATTTTTACGAATGGCAGCAGTTCTTTGAAGATAAAATTTGAGACATCTCTTGACATCCAAAGAATGAAGTGACTTTTCTGCAAAAGTTTGAGGATTAGGAATAAATGTTTTTAAAACAACCGGCTGATTGAGGTGGAAATCAGATGGCACTTTAGGGATATAGGCCGGATTGGTGCGAAGCAGGACAGAGTCATTAGTAAATTGAAGAAAAGGTGGGTTAATGGTAAATGCTTGCAAGTCACTGAGACGGCGTGAGGATGTAAGAGCTAGGAGAAGAGAAGTCTTCCACGTGACATGTTTGAGGCTGACCTTATGGATTGGCTCGAATGGCGATTTCATGAGCTGCGCCAATACAATGTGTAAATGCCAAGGAGGAGGAGGCCGAGGTTTCGGAGGAAACATCCGAAAAAGTCCTTTGAAGAATTGTTGCATTACTCTTGACAAGTAAACGGAGTTAGAGCCATCTTGGCGGAATCGTGAGATTGCCGCTAAAAAGACTTTAAGGGTAGCATATGAAAGGCCTGATTTTGATAGGTGCAAAAAGAAAGGTAAAAGTTGCTCTGGCTTGGAATGTATAGGATGAATTTTGGCATCACTGCACCATGAACAAAATCGTTTCCATTTGAGTTTATACGTTTTTACAGTAGAAGGAGCTCTAGCCTTTGCTAAGACTTCGCTGCACTCCAAAGGGATGTCCAAATTCACAAATTCAAAGTACTCAGGTTCCAAGCCGCTAAGTGTAGAGACGCAGGATCGGGATGACAAATTTGACCGTGTTCCATGGTCAAAAGATTCGGAAGAGGACGAAGCATGATTGGTTCGCACTGAGACAGTAGCAGCAGCTCCGTGAACCATATTTGTCGAGGCCATCGGGGGGCTATTAGGATGAGCCGACAGGGTTCTTTCCTCATTTTCCGTAGAACCTTGGGGACTAGAGGAATTGGTGGAAAGGCGTAAGCATAAATTGTGGACCAGTTCATCAAAAAGGCATTCCCGCATGACTTTGGTTGGGGAAGCCAACTTGCGTGGAACTGGCATTTCCGGTTCAGATAGGTTGCAAAAAGATCCAGATTTGGGGACCCCATAGCTGGAATATGTGATCCAGAATGGGTTGGTGCAATTCCCATTCGTGATTGGTCGTGGAGGATCTGCTTAGGGAATCCGCCAGAATGTTGGACGCTCCCGGAACATGTACTGCTGTGAGGGCAATGTGATGTTGAATCGCCCAATCCCAAACCTTTTGAGCCTGAAGGGACAACAGAACGGACCTCGTGCCTCCTTGCTTGTTGATATAGCGCATGCACGTTGTGTTGTCCGTCTGGATCAACACCGTGCTTCCGTGAATGATGGTTCTGAAAGCTTTTAAAGCCAGAAAGGTGGCCAGTAATTCTAACAGGTTGATGTGTCTCGTCTTTTGATGAACAGACCACTTGCCCTTCACAGTTAGGCCCTGCAAGTGGGCGCCCCAACCCTCGAGAGATGCGTCGGTGGTGAGGGTAAATTGTGGAGTGTCCACTAGAAAAGGACGCCCCGCGGAGATATGATCTTCGTGAGTCCACCACAAAAGAGCTCTTTTTAAGCGATGGGTGACTCTGACCAAGTTGTTGAAAATACCCGAGACCTGAGCCCATTGCCTGTCCAGTTCTTCTTGGACAGGTCTCATCTTCAGGCGGCAGAGAGGGACTAGAGGAATGCAGGACGACAACATCCCTAGGAAAGATTTCAACTGTCGGACAAAAACAAACTCTTTTAGATGGATAGAGGCCGCTAGATCGCGAAGACGTTGTCGTCGTTCGTGCGACACAAAAGCTTTTCCTAGAGTGGTATCCAGAATGGCTCCCAAGAACAATCTGTTTTGAGCTGGTTGCAACTGATATTTTTCTAAGTTTAGTGTGAGGCCCAGAGACTGGAAAAGGGATCTGCAAAACAGAGTTTGTTTGGACGCTAGTTCGAAAGACTTTGCCTTTAGAAGGCAGTCGTCTAAGTAGGGAAAGATTTGAACTCCCTGAAGGCGAAGGTAAGCTGCCACCGGTGCAAGGACTTTTGTGAACACTCGGGGAGCAGAACGATGGCCGAATGGCAGGACCTTGAATTGAAAATCTCGTCCAGCCACTCTGAATCTGAGGAATTTTCTGTGTCGTGGTAATATGGGAAGATGAAAATAAGCGTCTTGTAGATCTAGTGTTGTCATGAATTCTCCTTGAGAGAGAAAAGGAAGGACTTCTTGTAGGGACAACATACGGAAAGTTTGTGTCTTTATGTATTTGTTCAGGGCTCGCAAATCCAAAATGGGACGCCATTCTCCCGATTTCTTCTGTACAAGGAAGAACCTTGAGTAGAACCCCCTGCTCTTCTGTAGTTTTGATACCACTTCGATCGCGCCCTTTCTTAATAAAATGTTTAGCTGCTTCAGTAGCTCTTTCAAATGTGCAGGAGGAGGACCTCTTGGTGGAGTATTTGGAGGAATTCCAAAGCGTGTCCCCTGCGTACAATATCGAGAACCCATTGATCTGTGGTTATTTGCGACCATTTGGAGAAGAAGCGGGAGATTCGACCTCCAAGTTTTGGAGGAGTCCGTGACTGAGGGTAGTGAGAGTCATTGTTTCTTTGAGGAATCCTTTCCTCTGTAGGAAGATTTGCCTCTGTATTGTCTGTAGTTGGAAGAATTTTGCTGCCGATAAGATTGCTGATTTTGTGAGGAATAGCGGTTTTGTCCTTGCCTGTATTGGTTGGAATTACCACGAAAGGAAGAAGAGGAACCACGACCTCTTGCGCCTCGAAAAGGCTGTTTTTTGAACTGTAAAGATCCTAGAGCACGAGCTGTGTCAGTGTCCTTCTTGATGGCTTGAAGGGCATCATCTATATGCTGGCCAAAAAGTGACTCGCTGTCGTAAGGCATGTCCAGGATCTTTGTTTGCACTTCGTGACGAAAAGACGTGGCCCGTAACCAGCCCTGACGCCTGAGGACTGCAGCACCAGCCAAAAGACGGAAGCCAGAAGAGGAGACATCAATGGCGCAGTCTATGATTTCCGAAGAAATTCTTTCTCCTTCTTGGAGAATCTTCAAAGCCTCTGGCCTGGATGATTCAGGAATGAGATTAATCAGAGATGAAATGTCCGACCACATCTGGCGATCGTAGCGGCCCAAGATCGCCAAAGAATTGGCCGCTCGAACCGTAGCTGCCGCCATAGTGGAAAATGTTTTCCCTATACCATCCAGCCGTCGACCTTCGCGATCTGGAGGTGCCGACAAAGGAGATGAAGGGTTCCTAGATCGGCGTTGGGCTGCCTGAGTAATAATAGAATCAGGCTTTGTTTGTGAAGTCAAACAGGCTGGAGAATTTGGAGGAGCCTTGTATCTTTTGTCTATCTTAGGAAGGATGGCTGGAATCGAATTAGGAGTCTGCATCAATTTAAGGCCCTCTTGCCATATAAAATCAATGATCGGAATGCAGCGGACCTGCTTTTGAGGTTGGTCCTTAAAGTCATATAAGAAACAAACCTCCTCTCTGGTTGTCATAGGAGGTGAAATCTTTTCGCTGCTCTTTCCATGAGCAAATGAAAACCACCAATGTCAACTGGGGGAGAATCCAAAGGGGCTGGATCAGCGGGAGAAGGCGTTTGAATCTGATAGTTGTCCCAGTCAGAAAGGAGGGAAGCATTATCCAGCTCACCTTCCTCCTTGTCAGCGTCATCATCTTGTTCCTCGACAATATCTTCCAGTTGGATTGGAGGAACCCCAAGACATTGCTCTCTGGGAACTGATGTAGGTGTGACTACTGTTTCCCTAGGAAAAACAGGTTGTTGAGGTGTCTGCGGCGCTGGAGTGGTATGGCCAGACCGCGGAAAACGGCGATTATAATCATCCAGCATGTACTGTAAATTGGAAATCAGACTTAAAGGCAATTGTGCCATATGAGGTTCCTGAACTGGACGTGTGTCATAAGATGAGAAATCATCTTGTGGCAAGTCTTCGTCATCATCATCCGAGTCCTGACATTTAATTAGAAGTTCTGAAGGACTGCGAGCAGCCCAAAATCTATCATCCTCGTAGTCTTCATTGTCAGATGAAAACAGCACTTCAGGAGGCTGTACAGGTGTTTTAGTTGGCATCAGGGTATCCAGAGACGAATGCCGTCGTTGAAGCAGAGAGTTTGAAGTCTCTAATGGTAGCAAATCCAGAGTTCGAGTCGTCGCCGTTGTTGCTGGCGGTGAAATTCGACGTTGAACAGCCGTCGACGACGAAGCCACCATCGACGACGAAGCCACCGCCGACGACGAGGTCATCGTCGACGACAAAGCCACCGCCGACGACAGAGCTACTGTCGACGGCAGAGCCACCGCCGACGAAGAGGCCACCCTCGTCGGCGAAGCACCCGCCGACAACGAAGCTACCGTCGACGACGAACCACTCTTCGACGACGAAGCACCCCTCGACGACGAAGCACCCGTCGACGACGTTTTCTTCTGCTTCTGTTTGATAGTCGTCGACGACGAAGTTAAGGGTAGCGTCGATGAAATGGGTCTCACCTTAACTGACACCAGCGTCGACGGTGAAGACGCCGACGACATGATCATGGCTGGCTTCATAGACATAGATGCCGAGGTCGTCGATGTAGATGCGACGATGGCAGCTCTCGTCGACGGAGGAAGCGTAGATGAGCTCGTCGACGAGAGAGGCAGTTTCTGAGGTAAAAACTGTGCAGATGGAGTCTTAGACGCCTGAGAATCCCGGGGGCGTCAATGAAACAGAGAATCTCATGGGGGGGGGGGGGAAATCACCCCTCTTGAAGTAGAAGGTTGTGTGGAAATCTTTTCTCCATGCTGTTTCTTCATCACCTTAGGTCTAGGAGAAACCTTTTGAGAGTCACAGGACCTTTTCAGAGAGGGAGCAGTGTGGATGGAAGATACACTCTCCACATCAGAAACAGGATTTTCTGAAGTTTTTAACTTCTGTAGCCACAGAAGGAGACGCCCTTCTCTGTCCTTCAAAGTTTTTTGTGAGAAGGTTCTGCAAATTTTACAGTCTTTTACCTGATGTTCAGGGTATAAACAATAAATGCATTTCTTGTGAGGATCTTCAGAATGAAGTCTCAGTTTACCACAGCTCCCACAAGGTCTGAAGAGGGACTTCTTGGTTGAAGACATCATAAACCCAATCTTCTGTGAAGTATGAGAAGAAAAAACTGAGCAAGCTCAGGGAGACTCCCTTCACACGACGTGCGGTAGAAAATCTGAGAGCCTGAGTCTCTGGGGAGAGGGTTCTAGAGGGTGCGGACGCCTGATTGGCTGGATTTGGCCTAGAACATAACGACAGTGATATGTTATAGAAGTGACAAGTTGTCTATCTATGAAAACTCTATGTTTTTTCTTTCTTTTATGCCTAATGGGCTTGGGTTATTACTACATTGCTTTGTTATGTACCGTAGGAATCCCACTTCGACGACGGGGAATATTCAAGCATGTGAATCTATGAAAGACACCCCAATACTGGAGAATCTATGGCTCTTTTTTGGATTTTTTTTTTTTGCGAAAACCTTTATTGTACATAAAACTCAATACAAACATGGGCCTACAACCACCAGGGCCGGCCGCTAATATATACATGGTCATCAACATCAAGGCAGCAACAGGCCCCCTGGGGCTCAGCCGAATTAACAAATTACTGAGTGCACCTCAAAGGCTATCAGGATACCCTTTTTGGATTATTGATGTTATTTCCAACTGTAACAGGTGCAGATGTTTGTGAGCCAGAGGTTGAGGAGGTGTTGGCGGGGGTGGCTGTATAAATTCTAGGGGATGGCCGTGTTGTACCAGTAGTAGGACCCAGCGATCCGTTGTGATTTGATTCCAGTTTTGGAGATTATGGGAGATGTTTCCTCCTACTTTGGGGGAGGTGAAGAAATTGAAACTGGCAGAAGTGAGAGGTCATTGACGTCTGGTAGACTCCTTTTGTCGTCCCGCCTTCCCTCGAAAGGAAGATTTATTGTAGGCAGTCGCAGTGTTGTTGTCTCTAAGCGAACTGCGTCCTGTATTGCTGGCTAGAGGAGGTATAGGAAGGATATCTATATTGCTGGTAACCTCCCCTGTGGGATGACTGGCTTTTACCAATGCACCACGAAAAGGGGTTCTTTTGTACTGGAAGGTACCCAAAGCTTTGGCTATGTCAGTGTCTTTTTTGATCCCCTGAAGGGCTTCATCGATATGCTTACCGAATAGTTCTTGTTCATCGTAAGGCACATCTAGAATTTTGGTATGGACTTCAGACCTGAATGTAGTAGCCTTTAGCCATCCTTGGCGCCTAAGAACTGCGGCTCCAGCTAACTGACAAAAATCAGTGGAAGCGATGTCCATCGCACAATCAATTATCTCTGAAGTGGAGCGCTCGCCCTCCATTAAAACTTTTCTTGCCTCCTCCTTGATGTCTTGTGGGAGATCGCTGAGGTAAGGAGCGATGTCTGACCACATTTGTCTGTTGTAGCGCCCCAGCAACGCTAAGGAATTGGATGCTCTGACTGTCAACGCAGACATAGTGGAAAAACGTTTGCCGATGTTGTCTAGCCTCTTACCCTCCTTATCTGGAGCTGCTGAAAGCAGAGATGATGGGTTCTTTGACATGCGTTGAGCCGCCTGGGCAATCACTGAAACAGGTCTGGGGTGACCTATGAGACAGGTAGGCGTATCGTCAGGGGCTTTATATTTCTTGTCGAGCCTTGGTACGACTGGAGGAACTGTGGCTGGGTTTCTCATTATGTTAATGCCCTGGCCCCAAATATAGTTGATAATGGGCATAGACTTGACTGATTTTTTTAAATGGGTCCTTCAAATCGTAAAGGGGACAATCTTGCTGGTGAGTAGGCATTGGAAACTCGAAACGTCTGGCTGCTCTCTCCAAGAGATTATGAAATCCTCCAAAATCCTCTGGAGGAGAGTCTACTTGAGGCGGAGCTGGTGACGCTGGTGGAGGGATAATGTAATTGTCCCATTCATCTGGACGTGATTGTATATCCTGGATTTCCTCTTCTTCTTGTCTTCATCTGTAGATGGAAGCTGCTGTACAGGCACTTGAGACATAGGAAGGGGTGAAGGCTGACTGCACCACCGGAGGTGGAGAAAGCGCTGGAGCCGGAGATGGTGCGGACATAGCAAACCTCTTTTTGTAGTCTGCCAGCATGAATTGTAGATCAGTTATCAGAGCGGAAGGAAGACAAACCATCTCTGGCTGCAGTTGCTGTTGACGTCGTTGGTCAGAGTAGTACGGATGTTGCTCATAGAATTGGTCTTCATCATCGGAGTCTTCTTGGTATTTAACATTCAACTCCGAGGAGCTTTGTGCAGCCCTAAACAAGCTGTCTTCGTCCGAGTCCTCATCATCATCCAAAAGATGAGTTGGCAATATGGCTTGAACCCTACTAGGAGACGTTAATGAGGGTGTCAGTCTCTCTCTTTGAAATTTTTGCTGGGAAAATAGTTTTCCTGTTCTGGATTTTGGTGTCATCAACGGTACACATACCGTCGTCGAGGAACCGTCAACAGGCATTGGTATTGATATCCCAGACGTAACTGACGTAGATGACAATACCGTCGTCGACGATGGATCTTTTGTCGTCGAGTCCATCGACGATGCAATGGGAGAAACCGTTGACGAGAGGGTCGTCAACGGTAGACTCATCGTCGACGCATGCAACACCATCGACGAAGCACTCGCCGTCATCTTCGTTGTCAGGATGGTCGTCGACGGAATCTTCGGCGACGATGACGACTTTCTGATTATCTTTATCTTCGATGACAAAGGAGCTTGACTGGTCGACGAAGACATTGACGATGAAATAGACGCCGACAAGTTTGAAACTGTGGCGACGGTTGTCGTCGACAAAGTTACTCCGAGACAGTCAGTGGAGTTCTTGTCGTCGCCGTCGGTACTGCCGTCGCCGAGCTGTCTGTCAACGGGGCTGAGGAAGGCTTTTTTAAAAGCATGTTTCACCTTCACTGGAGGAGTTGGAGGGTCCGAAGCTCATTTCTGAAAGGATTTTTTGACAGAAATCAAACTCTGATGGGAAGGAGACACCCTGAAGTGCAGATCTTGTTTCTTAGTAGCCTCTGAAAGCTTTTTGTGCGCCTTCTTTGGAGGTTGCTGCGAGGAGTGACCTGGAGAGACATCCAGTGGTCTTTTTTGAGGCGTCTTTGAGGAGGATCTTGAGGAACCTTCACTCTCCTCAGAAGATATAGGGCCCTGCCTGTCTTTAAACCACTGCAGCTATAATAACAGCCCCCCCTCATGATCCTTTAAAGTCTTTGAAGAAAAAGTGTGACATACCTTGCATTCCTTTGGTTCGTGTTCAGGATAAAGGCAGCAAAGATAGTCTTTATGGGGGTCATCGATGTGGTCTTTTCTTTCTGCAGGTACCACAGGGCCTAAAAAGGCCTTTTTTAGGTGTGCCCGACATGAAGAAATCAGAAAAATTCACTCAGGCAATGGAATTATCGATGAAAAATACCTTGAATCCAAAAGAAAACCTGAAGACAAGGGTAATTAGAAGTTAAGATGAGAAAACTGAGCAGAGCTCAGTGGAGACTCCCTCAGCATGACGTGTGGTAGAAAATCTGAGGGACTAGAGCTCCTTCCAGGAAGGCTCTAGAGGGTGGTGTCAGCTGATTGGTTGTTCTCTTAAGTTTGGTCTTTTTTTAAACAAGGACCCAGGTATGTTACTAAATATGAGGCCTTAGGCCTTTTACTTTCTATGTCTAATGTGACATTACCTTTATAAATGTAGTGCGGACTCACATCTCGACGACGGGGAATAATTTAAGCATATGCATCTATGAAAGATACCCTAACACTGGATAAAATGTGTGTTCCCTTCCTCACTGACGTGTTTTTAGCAAGTTTTTTTGCAATCCCCCTTAGAAATACATCCTGTGCCACATACGTTTGACAATGGTAGTAGAGGGTTCTCAAACTCACATTAGATCGCCTCTCTCTGAGCAATCCTTTTTTTCGGCAGTGGAGTCAAGATAGGCCTGAAGCACCAATGCCATCACGGGGTGAATTAGTGTCAAGTATGATGATCACCGCCTACAGCCCATTATGGTCTACAGCCATTTCTTTGTCAAACTTTAAACGGCTTCATTTCTTGACTCTGTATCTTCCTTTGTTTTAACAGAAAAGCTCTTTTCAAGTGCAACAAAATGAGGCTCCAGTGAGGGTCTGTATGTCTTAGCTGGGCCAGAGGCACCTGCAGGGTCATTGGTAGTTGAGGCATCCATTCATTCTAAGCGTTAAGTAGGTAGCCTGGGTTATTATGGGATTTTGGCACTGACTCTAAAGGGAAGTTTGAGGTAATGCTAGGGCTACTAAGAAATCTTTGCCCTGGAAATGGGTCACTCAGATACCTAGCATTGATGACACTGACAGTGAGGTATCAGCTCAGAATAACAAGCATTGAAAATGCAATAGGTCTCGCCCTCGTTTAAGTTAAAGCAATTCTGTTTGTAATTAGGTGGCTTTTTAGCTTTGCTTTTATTAGTGTCTTTCAAACTTTCATGTATATAACATGCATATGTATGCATATATGTATATGTATGCATGCATTTATATTTGAATTTATATAGATATGCAGATGTATATATATATATATGTATGTATATATATACATATCTATATAAATGTGCATATGTGTGCGCGTAGAGAGGTAGAGAGGGAGAGAGGGAGAGGTAGAGAGGTAGAGAATAGTAGAGAGAGGCAGAAAGAGAGGTCGAGCGAGAGGTAGAGGTAGAGAGGTAGAGAGCGTAGAGGTAGAGGTAGAGAGGTAGAGGTAGAGTGGTAGAGAGATAGTGGTAGAGAGGTAGAGAGTAGTAGAGAGAGAGGCAGAGTGAGGTAGAGCGAGAGGTAGCATGAGAGGTAAGAGGTAGAGAGAGGAAAGAGGTAGAGAAGTAGAGAGTGAGTAGTAGAGAGTGAGTAATAGTGAGCAGTAGAGAGTGAGTAGTAGAGAGTAATCAAGAGTAGTAGAGAGTGAGTAGCAGAGAGTGAGTAGTAGAGAATGAGCAGTGTAGAGTAGTAAAGAGTAGTAGAGAGTGAGTAGTAGAGAATGATTAGTAGAGTAGAGAGTAGTGTAGAGTGAGTAGGAGAGTAGTAGAGAGTGAGTAGTAGAGAGTAGTAATAGAGATAGTAGTAGAGTGAGTAGTAGAGAGTGATTAGTAGAGAACGAGTAGAGAGTAGAGTAGTAGAGCGTAGTAGAGAGTGAGTAGTAAAGTAGTAGAGAGAGAGAGAGTAGTAGAGAGTGAGTAGTAGAGTGAGTAGTAGAGAGTAGTAATAGAGATAGTAGTAGAGTGAGTAGTAGAGAGTGAGTAGTAGAGAATGAGTAGAGAGTAGAGTAGTAGAGAGTGAGTAGTAGGGAGTAGTAGAGAGTGAGTAGTAGAGAGTGATTTGTAGAGAGTAGTAGAGAGTGCATAGTAGAGAGTGATTAGTAGAGTAAAGAGTAGTCGAGAGTGAGTAGTAGAGAGTGAGTAGTAGAGAATAGTAATAGAGATAGTAGTAGAGAGTGAGTGGTAGAGAGTGAGTAGTACAGAATAAGTAGAGTAGAGTAGTAGAGAGTGAGTGGTAGAGAGTAGAGAGTAGTAGAGAGTGAGTAGTAGAGAATAGTAGGGAGTAGTAGAGAGTATGAGAGTGAGTAGTAGAGAGAGTAGAGAGTAGTAGAGAGTGAGTAGTAGAGTAGTAGAGAGTGATTAGTAGAGTAGAGAGTGAGTAGTAGAGAGTGAGTAGTCGAGAGTAGTAGAGAGTAGGAGAGTGAGTAGTAGAGAGAGTAGAGAGTAGTAGAGTGAGTAGTAGAGTAGTAATAGAGATAGTAGTAGAGAGTGAGTAGTAGAGAATGAGTAGAGTAGAGTAGTAGAGAGTGAGTAGTAGAGTAGTAGTGAGTAGTAGAGTAATTAGTAGAGAGTGAGTAGTAGAGAGTGAGTAGTAGAGAGTAGTCAAGAGTAATAGAGTAGTAGTGAGTAGTAGAGAGTAATTAGTAGAGAGTCGTAGACAGTGAGTAGTAAAGAGTGAGTAGTAGAGAGTAGTCAAGAGTAGTAGAGAGTAGTAGAGAGTGAGTAGCAGAGAGTGAGTAGTAGAGAATGAGTAGAGAGTAGAGTAGTAGAGAGTGAGTAGTAGAGAATGATTAGTAGAGTAGAGAGTAGTGTAGAGTGAGTAGGAGAGTAGTAGAGAGTAGTAGAGAGTGAGTAGTAGAGAGAGTGAGTAGTAGAGAGAGAAGTAATAGAGATAGTAGTAGAGTGAGTAGTAGACAGTAGTAGAGAATGAGTAGAGAGTAGAGTAGTAGAGAGTAGTAGAGAGTGAGTAGTAGAGAGAGAGTAGTAGAGAGTGAGTAGTAGAGAGTAGTAATAGAGTGAGTAGTAGAGAGTGAGTAGTAGAGAATGAGTAGAGAGTAGAGTAGTAGAGAGTAGTAGAGAGTGAGTAGTAGAGAGTAGTAGAGAGTGATTAGTAGAGAGTGAGTAGAGAGTGATTAGTAGAGAGTAGTAGAGAGTGAGTAGTAGAGAGTAGTAGAGAGTGCGTAGTAGAGTGATTAGTAGAGTAAAGAGTAGTAGAGAGTGAGTAGTAGAGAGTAGTAAAGAGTAGTAATAGAGAGTGAGTAGTACAGAATGAGTAGAGAGTAGAGTAGTAGAGAGTGAGTGGTAGAGAGTAGAGAGTAGTAGAGAGTGAGTAGTAGAGAGTGAGTAGTAGGGAGTAGTAGAGAGTGAGTACAGTAGTAGAGAGTGAGTAGTAGAGTAGTAGAGAGTGAGTAGTAGAGAGTGATTAGTAGAGTAGAGAGTAGTAGAGAGTGAGTAGTAGAGAGTACTAGAGAGTGAGTAGTAGAGAGTAGTCGAGAGTAGTATGGTGAATAGTAGAGAGCGTAGAGTGAGTAGTAGAGTAGTAGAGAGTAGAGTAGTAGAGAGTGAGTAGTAGAGAGTAGTAGAGAGTGATTAGTAGAGAGTGAGTAGTAGAGCGTGAGTAGGAGAGAGTGAGTAGAGAGTAGTAGAGTAGTAGAGTGAGTAGTAGAGAGTAGGAGAGAGTGAGTAGTAGAGAGAAGTAGAGAATGTGTATAGTAGAGAGTGAGTAGTAGAGAGAGAGTAGTAGAGAGTGAGTAGTAGAGAGTAGGAGGGAGTAGTAGAGAGTGAGTAGTAGAGAGTAGTAGAGAATGAGTAGTAGAGAGTAGTAGAGAATGAGTAGAGTACTAGAGAGCAGTAGAGAATGAGTAGAGTAGTAGAGAGTGAGTAGTAGAGAGTGAGTAGTAGAGAGTAGTACAGAGTGAGTAGCAGAGAGTGAGTAGAGAGTGATTAGTAGAGAGTAGAGAGATCCTTACTAGAAGTGGGCCGTACCGTATTTATCTCCCCAGTAAAAAAACACTGCCCGGGCTGAGGTATGCATCGTGTATAATTAATACCTCCTATTCCAAGTTTTTGATTTGGAAATGAGCCTTCACACTCCGAATCGGTGTTTAAAGTGCGAAATTCCATTTGTTTTGTATTTTTTTCAAGGCCTTTTCCCCTGTTAAATTCCATCAGATTAGACATGCTGAAATCTGCCAGGGTAAAACATCTGGAGTGGGATCATCATCGCAGAGCTATGCACTACAATCCCTGCGCAAACTCCTGATCGCAGAATTAAACCTGAGTTTGTCATCCGGGCACTAATCCTGGCATTTAAATAATGTCTAAGCTCTTCCAATTCAGATCGATGACAGAAATGAGGTCCAGAAAGGTAGAGTTAATGGCAGAGGATCACGCCATGTGGACAAGTGAGGTGAGGGGAGGAATACAGTAAAACCCAGGTCAGACCAGTGCAATCAAGTCACTGGACCATGTCAGATCCCAAGTCGGGACTCGCTGCACTTTTGTCATAAAAGAAGACTTTTTCAACGCGCAAATCTCTCGTGTGTACTGAGGTTTTCTTTAACTTCGCTGATTTAACACCTCCTACTCTGGGTCAGCTGTGTCCTATACGGTACATGTAAATCCACTGATTTCTTAAACTATGCCCAAATGAAGGCATGTGCGACATGTTAATCCTGGCATTTAAATAATGTCTAAGCCCTTCCAATTCAGATCTTCCGTGGCACCGACATGGCAGAGAGGAGGCCTGTGGCATCGGGCGGCAACACGCAGCTACAGACAAAGAGACACAGGGGTCGCAATGTGTGACCGTCCCACGCACAGACATCTCAACTCACATATTGACACCAACTCACACACACGCACAGGCATCACCTCACACCAGCACACTAGCACACACATACACACTCAGTGAGAGAACACACTGACACACACAGGCGCCACTTCTCACACTAACACCACAGACCAGAGACACATACATTGACGCCAGCACACACATACACACTCAATGAGAGAACACACTGACACACACAGGCGCCACTTCTCTCACGAACACCACAGACCAGAGACACATACATTGACGCCAACACAAACATGCTCTCTTTCGCACAAACGCACTCAAACACACCCTGGCAGAAAAACAGATTGGCCAGGCAGCCGCTGTAAACAAGCAGCTGTGTCTCAGAGAGACAGACGGAAGGGGAAACAAATAGTGCTTCCCCAGTAAATAAAGGCTCTAGTGTAACGCCGCGGGTAAAAGATCCAATCCCGCAGGGCATAGATAAAAGGAGACAGGGTGGCAACAATAAGGGAGTGACATGCCTGCAGTGCAATCATTGCACTGCCTTTGGCATATTTTGTGACGCAAAACAACGTGCATGAATCAAAAGTTAAGGCGGAGCTGGATCGAGGCTTCTATAATCGTATAGATTCCAAGAAGCCTCGTATGACGAGGCAGCGCATGCGCTGCATACGTCAGGCCGAGACCTAAAAAAGAGGATCCTGGAGTTGACAAATTAGAGTTTTATGACATACTGGCAATATTTGGAGCACTGCAAGATCACAACAATCGTTCTGATATCAACTCTGTTGGACCTGGCCCTTTCTGCAGGGCCACCCCCTAACCTTTTGCCTTTTACCCTCCACTTTTTGCTGAATTTGTTTTTGCTGGCCTTAGGACTCTGCACACACTTTACCACTGCTAACCACTACTGAAGTGCTTGTGATCTCTCCCCTAAACATGGTTTAATTGGCTTATACCCAATTGACAAATTTAATTTACTTATAAGTCCCTTGTAGAGTGATGTACAATAGACCCAGGGCCTGTAAATTAAATGCTACCAGTGGGCCTGCAGCACTTATTGAGCAACCTACTTAAGTAGCTCCGTAAAACAAGTCAACTCAAGTCAAAACAAGCTTTATTCGGTGCAAAATATACCATCATAAAAGCATTCTAATAAAAGACAACCATCACAATTTAAAAAAGAAAAAGAAAATATACAGTCAAATTTAAGACAGCAAAAGTTCATACTCAGTAAATACATCAAGGTACAGTACACGTTTACATGATATATAGTGCAAATAAGCAAAATGACCTATGTCTTTTGTATACAAAAAGTGCTAGTGCATATCCCGGTATAGGGTACAGTACAGAATAAACAGAATGGCCTGTATCATATAGGTACAGAAAGTGCATTGTGCTAATAAACAATACATAAAGTAACTACATAATCTATAGCAAATAAATACAAATAGTGCAAGGTGTTATTAAGTATCCCGGTATAATACACAGGACATAATGGCCAAAAAACCTGCATCATGTAGAAACGTAAAGTGCATTGTGCTATTGTAAATCCTAATGGGCAATACATGAAATAACTACATACACTCTTCTGGCTTGTCATGTAACAGTGCTTCTAGATATGAGTGAATCTTTCTTCTTCTTGTTGCCATTAGTATTAAATTTAAAAAGTTAAAAGTTTAAAAATTGATTTGTTTGTTAAATGTAATTTAAAAAAAAAAAGCATTCTGCATCTGTGCATACGGAACGCGGCAATTATATAAAAGAAGAGAAATTGGTTGTGAATTTAAAATTATTAGATAAATTGTTCCGTCTAGAAGCATTATATCACAAAATAGTGGAGCAGGACGTCCTGGTAATTCTAATTTGGCAATAAGACAGTTTCACTTCACAGAGCTTCCTTTTAGCATTTTTTGACGCTTGTTCCATGCACAGCCTAAGAACTTGGCCACCCCACAAACCAGCGATGCGGTGCCATCTGTTCTTAAGATTCGAAGAGCGACTAAATATCTTATTGTCCCTTAAAACATGTCCCAGGTCTGCCACTGCAGCCTGAACCCAGCTTTAAACTGCCATGTCGACTTGGCATTAAAACCCTCTTGCAACGCCTTAAACTCCCCTTTTAAGACATATAAGCCACACTTAAGGTAGGCCCTCAGGTAGCCCATAGGGCAGGGTGTTGTGTAATTAAAAGGATGGACATGTAGTTTTAAGTTTTGCATGTCCTGGTAGTGGAAAAACTCCTACATTTGTTTTTCACTACTGTGAGTCCTACCCCTCCCATAGGTTAACAATGGGGATTCCTTATTACATTTAATAAGCTGTAATTTCCGATTGGGAGCTGGTAGCTATGCCATGTTTGGTTTCTTTGAAATTGTGGTGAAAGTCCCTATTTAATGGAAAAATCTGTTTTTGAGCACACTTTTAAAAATGCTACTTTTAGAAATGTTACATTTTTTTGCCCTTTGCCCTTTTTGTGCCTGTAGCCTGGCCTGGGTCACATGACTGGGGGTAACTGACCTTTAGAGTTTGTGAATTGCCCCCAGACAGTCACACAATAGAGGGATTAGATGTGTGCTTGAATGGGCCATCTGCTAGCAGGCTGGAGGGGCAAAGCTGAGCACAGCCCCATTTGCACCTGAATAGCCTGTGCTCTGCCTTCACCCAAAGGACTTACTGACCCCACATTGTTACTGCAGCCAGCCTGGATCCAGGGCAAGGGAGGCAGGACATTCCATGCACTTCAAAGCCACTGTCTAGAAGCTTCACCCACCTTTAAGAACCAGGGCACAATGGTATAAAAGTAGGCCCTCAGATACTAACTATTCAGTCCACTTCTGGACTGTAGATACTCTGCCAGGAAGAAGGGAAGAAGGACTGCTCTGCTACTGGAAGGACAGCCACTCTGCTTGATTGCTGCTCGGAAGAAACTGTTCCCCTGCTGTGCTGAACTGCTGCCCTCATGCCTAGGGAAGGAGAAGTGGATCTCCAACTTAATCTTGAGCCCAGGACAGAAGAGTGACTCCAAGAGCTAGTCTTCTGGCCTCCTGAGTGATCTGAACCTCAGGGACATAAAAGGCTCATGCACCATCCCATGGACCCAGCTGCAGAGAGTTGCTGACCCCCAAGTGGTGCCCCTCAGGTCCTGGACCCTTGCCGTGTCTCAGCAAGCTGAAATTAAGCATTTGGGCTCTTTGCGATCACGAACGGGACCGTTCACACCGAGACCTTGCCACTCCCACTGTGATTCTATGGAAAGCACCACCAGCCTGATTCTTTGCACTCCAGCATCGACCTGTCACATGAACCACAAACTCGAAGCTCCAGCAATGCCCGCCTGGAGTGACGGCCTGCTCTTTGCGCTACACCAACAGCCTCCTGCAATGCTCTCCCTGCTCCTCACAGCCCTCTCCAATACGAACGTGACGCTTGGCACAAATTCGAGAAGATAAGCTTCAGAGAGTCTAACCTGGTGACTGTAGCTGACATATGCTCCATCGCCATCAGTGTAAACTTTTGACTTTGACCCGGTCCAGCATGACCAGATTTCCCTAGTTGGCGCTTGATCTTTTTGGCGCTATTTTCAGTAAAATCTTTCAAAATTCATAACTCCGGTTTAACAGATTGGAGTTTTGTTATTTTGGTGTCAAATTATTTATTAAAAGTGACTCTGTTTTTATGTATTGGTTTGAGATTCATTAAGTGTTGTGTTTTAGCTTTATTACTGTTTGTGTGCTGCATAAATGCTTTACACATTTCTTCTAAGTTAAGCCTGACTGTTTTTGTGACAAGCTACCTAGGGTTAAGCACATGTTAATTTAGTGACAATCTGTGATTGTGGCTGTTGCTTTACCAGGTGTGGAAGAGAACAATGGTTCGGGATGGCCTGAGAAGGTCCAGTGAAATGAAAAGCCCTTAGGAGGGCGAGATGATTTAGTATAGGTTCAAGGACTCAAATTGGAGAGTGATACTTAATATAGAGAAACAAGGGACAGGAGAGGTCAGTGTATGACACTTATTTATTGAACAAAGATTGAATTCAAGTGCTCACATATTTAGTGACAAGAAAGCGTGACATGCAGGTGAGGGTGGAGTCTTTAAAAGAGAACATCGCATTGGCAACAGTAGAGAACCATTTTTTAAAATAAAATTAGTACAAAATAGGTTCGAGTTGCATAGGGTCGACGGCGTTTCGAACTCAGTTATTTGAGTTCATCATCAGGACAAAATGTGAGCATATGAACTTGAGCATATGGGCGGTAGAGTGACGGGGTAGTCGTCAGTAAAAAAACGTATTCGTCGCGGTAGTGAACGTCTTGATTTGAAGCAATAGCTGAAGTAACAAACTGGGTCCAGACTTCTCAATAAATGGAAGCGCGGTGTCAGTGCCGAAAATTATTCAAGCAGGTATCAGGAGGAAGTTGCTTAAAGTAGGAGTGTAATCATGCCTGCTCAGCGAGTTGAGGCGGGTTTTCGGTGCCGAGGAACTTAATTTAGTCCATGCGGCACTCGATGCATTCAATGGGGGTCACGGGGAGTGGAGCGAATCCTGTGTGCGTGTAGTTACACGCGCGATGTTCTCTTTTAAAGACTCCACCCTCACCTGCATGTCACGCTTTCTTGTCACTAAATATGTGAGCACTTGAATTCAATCTTTGTTCAATAAATAAGTGTCATACACTGACCTCTCCTGTCCCTTGTTTCTCTATATTAAGTATCACTCTCCAATTTGAGTCCTTGAACCTATACTAAATCATCTCGCCCTCCTAAGGGCTTTTCATTTCACTGGACCTTCTCAGGCCATCCCGAACCATTGTTCTCTTCCACATTGTATCACCCCAGGTTCGCATAAGGGGTACCCTTGTTCTTTAAAACACTTGTTGCTTTACCAGGGCTCACACTCCAGTCAACCAACAGCCCAATTTCTAACATTGGTGATCATAGGTGTCTTTTTTGTCCTAGATTGGTCATATTTTTTGCCTCTTTCCAAATTTGATTTCTGACACACACATTTTGTGCCTGTGACTCTTGCCAGCCAAAATGGAGTTGGATATAGGCGCCATTGATAGCTACAGCATGGCTAAGCTGAAGAAGTTGTGCACGGAGAGAGGACTGAATCTCCCAAAAGACTATCCAAAGATTGAGGATCAGATAGCCCTTAAAGACTGGGAGGAGGTCCGCAGAATGCAAACTGAAGCACCAGAGGATGATGAGGAGAAGGGTGCCCTGGATGAGGAGGAGGAAATAGAGACAGATGAGGACTACTTTGAAAATGCTCTAGGGTTGGAGACAGAGGAGCGTCTTTTTCCCTTGGCCCCAGAACCAGAGGAGAGTGGGAGAGCCAGCAAAGGAAGCAGTGTGTATTCCCTAGTCCTGCCCTCTAAGGTCCTGGGCTACAGGAGAGCTGTGGGGGAGTGCAAGATGCAGCGAGCCCAACTGGAACTGGCTGTAGAAACAGCGAGGGCAGAGAAGGAGAGAGACCTAGCTCTGAAGAAGAAACAACTGGCTCTGGAGGAAAAGAAACTGTTGTGGGCTCATGAACTGAGTCTCAAGAAAATTGACCTGAAGCTGAAACAAGCCTCAGAATACAGCAGGAATTATGGAAGCATAACCCAGTGTCCACTGGAGATGTGAGGGTTCACAAACCACCAGACTTGCTGCCCAATCATGTGGTGGGAGAAGACATAACAAGATATTTTTTTTCTGCAAATGCGTTACCCTGAGGATACACAAGGTCCCAGAGAAGTACTGGAGGATGGGGAGGTTGGGACGGGGGGGGGGTGTTATGGAACCAAATGCCTATAGTGGGAAGGGACACACTTCTCAGACTTGAGGTGGATAACCAGTCAAAGTATACTCCATGAAAGTCATACTTGTAGCTAAGATTGGGCTGACCCTGAGAGGTACCGTCAGAGGTTCAGGGACAGCCACAAATTCCCAAGACAGTCCTGGGTGGAATTTGTGCACTACTTTTCCAAGGCACTGGAGGGTTGGGTGAAGGGTGGTAAGGTAAACAAATTTGAAGGGCTGTACAATCTAATTGCGAGAGCGCATGTTCAGACATTGTTTCCCAGAGCTACGCCAACACCTGGTTTTCTGCAAGCTTACTGACTTGCAAGGGAGGCAGACCACTGGGTGAGTACCAGAGTGCCTGACAAAATACCTGGGAGTGATCCTAAGGAGGGTGGTTCACAGTCCTCCCAACAGAGTGAGGGGGAGTACACAGTGTCTCAGACAGGTACCAGTCCAGTGAGGGGGGAAAGGTTTCATTGTCACTCTTAAAAATAGGGGGAAAAGACTGATGGGTAGAGGCCCAGGGCGCCCCGTTACTCATCCCT
Source organism: Triturus cristatus (assembly GCF_964204655.1). Classification (NCBI taxonomy): domain Eukaryota; kingdom Metazoa; phylum Chordata; class Amphibia; order Caudata; family Salamandridae; genus Triturus; species Triturus cristatus. The sequence goes on along the minus strand of NC_140592.1, from coordinate 459,967,187 downwards.
GTGCTTTGATTGTTGCCAGTTGGGGCACAAGCTGGGGAACATGGTCTGTAATAAGAACACACCTACTGGTGGGAGCTCCACAGTAGAGGCCATGTGACCTAAGGGCGAGGTAGTTTGAGCGGCAGTCTTTGCCTAAAAGCGCAAACCTGAAGGGCCAAATAGATAACTTGAATATTGGAAGGTGTTTAGGGAAAAATAGTGAGGTGTTTAGGATGAGACAGGCGATTACACACCACCCACAAAAGAGTAGATTGATTATTATTCACAAACTGCACTTCTAATGTTACTTCAGGCTTACTATTGACAAAACAGTAGTAAATATACTCCAGCCCAGCCTTGGAGTACATCAAGCACTCCACATGGCCAATCACAGTTACTGCAATACACTCCCATTTACTAATCCTATGTTTAAAGACTTGGTTGTAAAAATAGCAAAAGACTTTCTCACTTTTTAGCTCTGCATAGATGGCACTGTGATAACCCTAGGCTTAAAACCTCTGCTAGAAAACAGACATTTGAGGTGAACAAATCTGAAGTGTCGGTGGTGTTGTAGAGTGTTCCATATAAAGGAGATGGTCTCCACTGAAACTTGGAAACTACCCAATATGTATATAACACACATATATGTGTGTATATATATTATGATATCCGCAGCGTCCTCTGCTTCCTCTCGCCACACACGGACACAGGCCACAAAATTGGTGCAAGATTTAAATATTTATTTTCTTGATGTCACCGCCATTACGCGTTTCAACTCCTGAGAGTCTTGGTCACATGGTAACGTTGTCAACATCATTTGCATTATTTAAAGTGACATAGTGCTCAGTGATAGGTACATGATTTGCACATGATCATAGACATAGAGAAAATATATACATTTGACTGAGATTCTTCTTAACAATAATATTTAGCTTAAATGCATATTTGTTGTTTTGAACCAAAAGGCTTTGATACCACAATATTTATAAAATATATTGGCCAACAAAAACTATTTTACTTTGCACAAATTTCAATAAAATTTGCAATAACATGCTGAAAATAACAGATGTTAATTTTATCCCGCATGACCCACATTTTTTTAGCAATTTATTATTTTATTTGCTAATATGTAAATGAGGTAAATCTAATATTTGCTTAAATTCAGAAAAAATTATTTATTGTCTTGTTGGTCCATAATATTTATTCATGGTATCTGAGTAAGTCACTATTTTTTTCTCTAAGATGTTTGTCATAAAGCAAAAATAAAATTAAAAATAATGCTGTTATTTACATATGCATTATAACTTGGTTGAATGTGCAAAATGTGCAGAAATGTGCAAAAGTGTGCATAAATAAAGTGCTCATAAGTAAAATACTATTGGTGCTTTTGTCTAATGCATTGATATTCCTTATCAGTTATTTTTTTACCTATTTGTTTACAGTTGTATCACTTCTTGGATCTCTCTTGTATCACATCAAAGAGATCTCAATAATGAATTAAAAACTGATTAGATTTGGAGTCAATTTCTATCGTTTTTGTCATTTTTTGTATAGAATGCAGTTGTACATATGACCAAGAGCATGGATATTTATTGAATTGTCATTTGGATCACATGTTTTTCAAATGTGGTATAATAAATATATAAATACAAAAATAAATAAATATGTATATATAAATATATAATCTTTTTAAAAACATGTAAACAGATCAATCCAATGTGCAAAGTGTGTTTTGTATACATGGTCAATAGCTATCTTAGTACTGATAAGCAGTTTTTTAGTTCATCAGTTTTAGATGAGAATATTATATACAGGTATACAAATCTTCTGTGCCTCTCACCACACCCATGCGCTCCTAGACTATGCTTTCCTACTGGTTCAGGACTGCCGATCGCTATAGGCCATATCTATCCTCCCGAGGGGCCTATCGGACCATTCCCCAGTGCTACTTCACGTAGGGGCCCTTCCCCCAGCCTCCCGACCGCTCTGGCGACTCAACGCCTGGTTCCTCCAGGACGAGGAGTTCAGGGACAGCATTGGTGCTGAACTTGCCAGCTATTTTACTATTAATCAGGACTTGGTGTCCTCCTCTCGCACTCTTTGGGAGGCCGTAAGGCCACTATTAGGGGGTTTGCCAAGGGCCAGTTGAAACTCACTCGCGCTGCACGTGACTCCCAGCTCACACGCCTGGAGGCGCAGGCCAACCTGATTGAGGCGCTGAACCCTGACGAGAGATCTGATGCCCAGGAGCGGAGACTGGCGTTCCTACGAGACGAGATGCGTCAGACCTCTCTGGAGGCTGCCAAGCTCCTTTGGCGTTCGTCCGTGGCCCGAGTGTACGGTTGGGGAGACAAAAACGGGAAGCTACTCCACCGCCTCGCCACCTACCCTATGGCCAGCCGTATCATACCTGAGATGACAGACACAGATGGAACGCTTCACCGTGCCCCGGTAGCGGTTGCCCAATGCATTGCATCCTACTAAGCTACCCTCTATTCGGTACGTCCGCCTGATCTTTCTCTCCTTGACCTCCTCCGACGGGAGGGGTTCTCTCTCCCACGTCTTAGCGACTCGGACGCGGCCACGTTGGACCTTCCACTCACACCTGCGGAGGTAGCAGATGCCATTTCGCGCCTGGCGGCTGGTAGGACTCCTGGGCCGGACGGACTCCCTCTGGAGTTTTATTCGTCCTATCGCGATACCCTGCTTCCGCCTCTCGTGGAGATGTACAGGGAGGCGGCCGAGTGTGACTCATTCCGGCCAGAGACGGATCTCGCTACCATCGTAGTGATCCCGAAGTCCCAGCCCCCCTCGCAGTGTTGCTCGGACTATCGGCCCATTTCCCTTATCAACACGGAACTTAAGATCTTCGCTTCCGTATTGGCCAATCACATACGGCCGCATTTAACCCAGCTTGTCCACACTGACCAATGCAGCTTTATGCCTCGCCGAGGGACTAGGCTCTGTCTCCGCCGCCTTCACCTTGGCCTCGAGAACCGACACATGCTTCTTCCATATTTGTCCCTTCTCCTTATTGATTTTGAGAAGGCTTTTGACTCCATTGACTGGAGCTACCTGGATGCAGTGTTGGAACAGATGGGCTTTGGTACTCCTTTCCGTAACCTGGTGAGACTACTCTACCACCGTCCCCGGGCACAGGTCCTTGTCAATGACGCTCTATCCCGCCATTTCCCCGTTGGACGGGGTACAGGGCAGGGATGCCCCCTCTCCCCGATCCTCTTTGCTCTGGCAATGGAGCCGTTCGCTTGTCTTGTCCGCAGTGACCATTCCTTGACTGGTTGGAGGTGGCCCGGTCTAGCAGAGGATAAAATTGCGCTATACGCGGATGACGTGTTGCTGTTCCTGGCGGACCCAACCCGGTTGGGACCTCGTTACCTTCGGGCACTGGCTATTTTTGAACGAGCTTCCGGCCTGTGGCTCAACCCAGCCAAGTCCGTCCTTGTTCCCTTACGCGTATCACGCGAGTGCTTTGACTGGCAGTCGTCGATCCCTCTTCGGCGGTTGTCTTTCAAATATTTACCCCTAATGACATCAGTGATGTCATTAGTGATGTCATTTGAGATGTCATCAGTGATGTCACTGACCAGGTCATGAGTGATGTAATATGTGAGGTCAGGAGCACTGCATTGCGGGGACATAAGTTATAGTTAGCTCAGGTAACTATAAGTGCTCAATTTCTATGGTTTTGTACAAGTGAAATCTGAGCCAAATTATAGCATCCCTGTAACCTTTGTTTTTTCAGTGAATTTCTACATTTGTTGTGTGAGTGGCACTATAGGTCAGTGAGTGGGTGTGTGAGTGGCTGTATGGGTCTCAGAGTGGATGTGAGTGGTAGCATGGGTCTGTGAGTGGGTGTATGAGTCCCTGTATGAATCAGTGACTGGGTGTGTGTGTGTGTGTTTGTATGGGTCTGTGAGTGGGTGTGTGCATGTCTTAGAGGGTGTGAGTAGGTGCATGAGTGTTTGTGAGGGGGTGTGTGAGTGCCAGTGCGGGTCTGTGAGTGGGTATGTGAGTGCCTATGTGAGTTTGTGAAAGGATGTATGTGAGTGCTTGTGTGAGTGGGTATGTGACTTCCTGTGTGGGTCTATGAGTGGGCGTGTGAGTGCCTGTGTGAGTGGGTGTTAAAGTGCCTGCATGGCTCTGTGAGTGGCTGTGTGGGGTCTGCGAATGATTCTGAGAGTGCCTGTGTGGATCTGTGAGTGTGTCTGTGACTGCCAGTGTCGGTTTGTGAGTAGGTGTGTGAGTGGTGCTATGGATTTTGGACATTTGCATATTTTTATGCAGGGTATTTAAAAAGGAGAATCATGGCTTCTGCTCTCACCAGGAGACAAAAGAAAGAAACCACTCATCACAGTCATTGCAAATCAGATTGCCCTCCAATAGATCAATGATGCATTCACCTCCATTAAGGATTTCATATTGTTTTTCAACATGGAATACAAGAGGAAACACACTTGCTTTGCCTTTGCGAAGCCCAAAAAGTTAGGATCGGTTGTGTTTTACTGAAGTGGAGCTTCAACTGGGACACCTGCTATTTTGAATTTGAGGTTTAATTTTTGTGAAATGAGCATTCGGGCCAGAATAGAACCTCATTTTTTCAAGAAGAGTCTACAGGTTTGCTGACAATGTCTACCCAACTGAGTACTTGCTATTGCTTAATTAGTAAGTTCTACTTCGTTGGATAAAGGCCTAGTGCATATTCTACACTACAGCTGCATAAAGGACCACAAGGTAATGTCTCCAGTGACCTTGTGTGCATGTAATTTGGGAAATGTGATTGTTTCTGCAGCATCTTCATCCATGAATCTGTGATAACCTAAATCCTCATCAACAGAAGAAGACAAGACTACAAAGGGGTGAATCTCCACCAAACAGAGGTACTTCCTCTTAACTCTATGAAGTAAGTGCTTGTTTGTTTAGTGGTGATGTCCTTGTATTTCTCTGTATCAAGAACACGTCACCAAGGTAAGCTGTCCATCAATTTGAGAAAAGGTGGGAAGACCTTTGCATACTAATAAGGAAAATGGGGCAGGGCCAAAAGTGCGGAGCTTGCAGATGATTTTGTACATTTGCATACTCAGGGTAATTAAAAGGAAGAACCATGCACTGTGCTCGTACCAGGAGAAAATGAGAAAGAAACCACTCATCACAGTCACCCCAGATCACATTCGCTCCAATAGATCAACAATGTATTCACTATCATTATGGTTTTCAAGGGTTTCGCACGGCCTCCCTTCCCGATTTCATGCCCGGGAACCCCATCTCCCGGAGTTCAGCCAAAACTTAATGTGGAGGAGGGCCATGTGGCACCCATCCCCAGCCCGATTTCTGTCCTGCGGACCCCATCCCCCTTGGCCTGGCCTCTTTATGCTGAAAGCCCTGGAGCCTACCCAGAGTACCCAGTCTGCTGTGCTGGGGACCACGGTGGGGAGCCTCAATGCCCCTGTGGTCTTTGCCAGTGGGAGCCAGCATTCCTCCCAGACATACGGGTAGAGGGGTCTCAAGTGGAAGGCAATAATTATTGAATTCTACATTTCATTAACCCTCTATAAGGACAATATATGCTGCTCCGCAGGCTCACAAGTGGAAGGCAATAATTCTTACCCAGCGGGCATTGAAAAACCAAAACCTACAAAGGTCAATTGTAGTTCTGCATTTCATTAGCTCTCTATAGGGGCAATATATTCTGCACCGAAGAGGACACGCCTCCCTGGAATAGAGATGATGAGTGTTGTAGTCAGAGGGAGCCAGCAAGCCACTAAGTTTATGCCATCCCACCACAACATTCAGGCTGCCTTGATCCGTTTTCTCAGAAGAAAATCTACCTGGCTTCTTTTACCAATAGCGCCCCATCTGCCCCAAAGCATACTTGGTCTATTTTTCCCAGGACTGTCCATTTAAAATTATGAGGCCCAAGTCAAGTCTCTTGAAAATGTTTTATCAGGCATGTTGAGAGCTTGCCTGCCCTGAATGTACTGATGTGCTCCTGAATCCTGATTTTCACCTTTCGGGTGGTTAATCCGATATAATGTACACCCCAAGCACAGGTAAGCCAGTACACCACATAACTCGAATTACAATTGCCAAATTTATTTTGAAACCATGGGCGGCCATAATTGAGAGCCATGCTTTTTGAGGCCGTGGTCAATTTACATACTGTACGCCCACCACATGGGAAGTGTCTGGGCGGAACACAGGAGGAGCTCTGCTGTTTATCTCTGGGCCATGTGTGAACCAGGTGGTCCCCAAGGTTTGCGGCTCTTCTTATGGCAACTCTTGGCTGCAGCATTTTATTTGAACCCACATCAAATAAGTGCCTGTTTTTTGGTATTAACTGCCTTACTCTTGTGGACAAAGTATCGAAGGTGGATACCACTGGAATACAAGGATTATTTATGGGACATTTGTGACTTCACATGATCCCATTTAGTTGAAGATTATATATGATATCCTAATGGTGATATTCTTTAATATTTTGCTACCCCACGGATGGATTTATATAATTTTATAAATTAATAATATATATTGAATTATGGTTGACATATTACACTGAGGAACATTTTGATGGATGGGATAGTCTAGATATCACATGATCTCCTTTGATTATAGATTGGACATGAAATTACCATCCTTTGATCATATGATAATCTGGACGCTACTGGGATTTCCCACGCATAATAATATTGGAGTAGTGAAAGAACGCTTCATTCAGCTTGAAAGATTTACCCAATTTAGTCTTATCCCTGCTAGGCACTGTAAACTTGTTGACATTGGGGAATGTTAGACAAACATTAGATCCGTTAATTGGGTATTACTGTATTGTGTATGAACCAGTCTTGTACTAAAACATCAACCGGTAGGTAATCATTCTTAAATTTAATCATGGCCTTGAGTGAGTACTTACTTGATTCAGGCTGCTCTTTAACATAATCTTGCAGTCCACAGAAAAATTGAGAGGATTAATAGTGGCAAGAGATAGAAGAATTTGGTGATGTAATTACATACTTTGGCTTTATTCGATTGATTGGAAAACCTTTATGTTTGATGCAAGTATTGTCCTTATAATTGAATTAATATGGCTACATTTTCAATAACTATTGATATCGAGACGTTACTGGAAGAATGTATATAGGCAGGGGGTCACATAAGTGAGATGATATTTGACAAAATTGCTTTGTAATAGGAAATTGAACAGCTTTATGTATGTCTATCTGGTTTTTAGGTTTTAGGTAATGTAAATCCTTTTTGAATACTGAATAAAATATACATATTAAATTGTTCTTACAGCCCTGAGGAAGTCCATGTTGATGAAACGCTTTGGCCGGGCTGATGTATGCATGTCGTTTATGACTGTAAATAAAGAGCATTTGGAAAATGAAACTTCAAGACTTCCTGTTCAATACTTTTGGATCTTATGGATTTGGGACACTGATTGTATTTCACAAACTAATCGTGTACAATTATATGCTCCTTTTCACTTGGGGGAATGCCACACATTTGGGCATTTGTCTTGCAAATTTTACCCCTCCATAGTCCAACACTTTTTTTATTGTTGCACAGATTGGAGGGGTATAGTAAATTTCACCCATTTGGAGTTCAACGCTTTCCCTACTGTTGCACAGACTGAAGTGGGTACTGTATATGTATTACTCCCAGATTTTAATTTTTTTAATGTTGTTTAAATATATATATTATTTGTTTAATTTTATATTTATATATATATGTATATATATATATATATATATTTGTTCTGTATAATTTTGTTTTTTACATTTTTTTGTTCAAAAAGTTTATACTTACTATTTTGGTTTGATTTGTTAAATTTTTATGTTTAAGTATATATATATATTTATATATGCTTTTTATAGTAGTAAATGAAAAATTAATATAACATAAAATATATTTGTTAACAGTATTATATTATATCAACAAAAGCAAAAGACAGCAGGGTAAACGGCAACTGCACTACCTAGGCTAGTTACAAAAGTACTTTACACTCTTATTGCCCACCTCAAATAGCCAGTTGCCACATGACCACAAATAAATACAGAAGATAAGGCTGATGAGAGGCAATACACAAGAGCAGCAAGAATACAATTGACACAAAGCAAAAATCATTTAGCAGGTGTTGTGGGTTTCTGTTGCAAGTCTTTATTTTTCAAAAATCCTTTGTACACATGTAGAAACAGCCAACACGTTTCACCCTTCACAAGGGCTTCTTCAGGGCAAAGAAAAGGTAACAAAAATGTGTAGGTCAGTGTAATGAATCCAGCTAGACATATGCTTGCAAAGCGTCCCTCTTGGTGGACGTTGTCTCCAGCAATGAAGGCCTTAAGCCGCTGCCATACACGGGCTCACTACATACACGGGTAAAGGGTTTACACAAGTACTTTTACTGAATACGCTGGAGGCTTATTAATGCCATAGGAGTTACTTATCCGCCCTTTGGAGGCAACGTACATTATAATTGGACTAAGGATACAAGGGTGCTCGCTACCGGCTTAAGGCCTTCATCACCTATTCTTGCTGATCTTGTATATTGCATCTCATCAGCCTTATCTTCAGTATTATATTATATATATATGTATCTATAAATATACACACACATATGTATGTGTTTATGTTTATATAAGTACATATTTATATATAGTATTAAATGTTACTTAAATGTATTTAATTTACATTATATATATAGGAAAAAATATTTAGTATTTATGATTTTAAACTATACAAATATTAAAAAACTATATTTTTGTATGTTTTTATGATATTAGTGTAAAACAATATTTTTGTACTTACCATTATAAATATAGGGAAATTATATTTTTGAAATCAATTTTTTTGACTCGATATTCATGTCCCCATTTTTGGAATAGATATTCTGTAAGAGGTCCTATGGGAACTGCATAAGGAATAAGCAGTAATGGCAATCAAGTTTTTTTAAAAAAAAAAATTGTATTTTGCATAAGAAAACTGAAAGTCAAATGCAGCCAAATACAGAGGGTAAAGCAGTACTGTCTCTCTGCGGCATGATTTCAAGTAAACATGTTTCTCCAGACACAATATACAGGAACTCTGGTGGTCGACTTCAGATATGAAAAGACTGGAAGGGTTGGATATTACCTTACTTTCTAGACAAGGGATCCAACCTCCAAAGAAGCTTAATGAGTGGCTGTAATGAGAGGTGGAAAAACTCTGGTTACCACCAATGTCAGGATGACCCGGCAGTAAGGAGGATATCTGTCATACTGCATACTTTCAGTTTGCAAATTAACTTGGCTGCAGTTAGGAGATGAATCAGAAGAAAAGCAAATATAAATATTCTCTACCAGTCTTTCAAGAAGGTAATCCCCATGCAGCAAGGCTCTGGATCTCAATAGTTTGCCTTCAGCATTTAACACTTCCTTGTATCAAGTCAGCACCTGGTATTTTCAATGCTGACAAAACTCATTCCAGAACTTCATTGGTTAGAAATCATTTCTGGACTGCCAAAAAGTGTCTCCTGATCACATCTGCTTTGGATTTTAGCATGCCCAGAAGATGAACCTCTCTTGGAATGCTGCGTGAACATAGACTGTCTGTGCTTCTCCTCCACAATCCTGCACCTTCCTGCTTGTTAAGGTAAATACAGTGTATTGACAATTAGTATATGGATCTAGGTGGAGAAAATTGTGGCTAATACCTTGAAGGCTACATGCACAGCCTCTCCTCCAGAATGTTGATGAGATAGGTGTACCTTTTGTGTGACTACTTCCTGAGCTGTCAGATCATCTGTGTAGTCTCCACATTCTTCTGCTGATGAATCTGTGAATTTCAATTGACCTTTAAGAGGTTTCTAGACAAAACGCCCTACATCATCCTCCTCCTCCAACACCACCAAGGTAAAGAAGTACTGTTTTGGTCACCAAAACGCTGTTTCTTTCATACACTTTACAGTGGTCTTCACTGTCTCCAGTGAGTACCACAAAAATGCAAAAGCCATGTACCTCAGAAAAGAGGGCATTTTCCTGGCTGTGGAGTGAGACGTCAGCGGGCGCTGGCAAAACCTTTTCTGTATTAAGTGTAGTATGTGTTGTGAATAAAACATTTCTTCAGTGAAAACTAAAGATTTTTAATGTTTTCTATTGTCAAAAGAGTAGACTTGTCTCAGTTGTCACCTTGAAGGCACTGTGCTTCAGTGAACTGGTCATGTATCACCTTCACCCGGGTAGGCATCCTGTAAAAAATGTAAATCCAGTATTTGTAAAGCGCGAACAGCTACACGAAGGCATCCCGGCGCTGGGGGCCGTTGGGAAGATTAAGCAAGCTATTGCCCAGAGTCACATGGTGCTGGGCTGACCTGCTGCCGGGGCTCGAACCGTGAGCCCCAGATTCCAGCGTCAGTCGCCCTGGCCGCGGCGCAACAATGCACATCAAGCCCCTTTAGTGTATAAGTTGACAACTCAAAGGCTTTATTCTTGAGTAACGTCTTAACCTCCTAAATGAGCTGATAATACAGAAACTGCTATTCCACCTTAGTGGAATGCATGGTAGAGAGCTATGAAAACTTGCTTCTTCCAGCCTGTACAATATTTAGTATCCATTGGTCTCTTGGTACTCTGTGCCAACCTGCAAGATGGTTGGTAATGATCACACCCACTGGGGTTCTGGACTATGGGGACAGGTTCATAAAATTATTAGTTTACCATAGGGAAGTCTTTTCAGCCACCACCCGGGGTGGTTACTGATTTCATCTTGCAATGATTACACAGCCTTGATTCATGAGACTGCAATTAATATGCTACGGCAAATGTCTCTTCCAGCAGGTTGCATAAACTTGCTGTTCCATATAAACCCATATCCATATCTGTAAAGCGCAAACATATCACCCCTTAAGGTTTCAAGGCACTGGGGACCATCGGGGAGATTAAGTGAGTTATTGCCCAGTCAAATGATGCTGAACTGAGCTGCCATCGGCAACCGAACCGTGAACCCTGTGCTTCACCACCCTCTCCCTCAGCTGATGCTGTTCCCTACTTTAAGAAGAATCTTGTCTATTTTCCAACCCAGCAAATTTAATGTTCTCTGCGTTGGTCATACTCCTTTTGATCCAATTATCAGCATGCATTCTGAAAAGAGATGATCGAGAAAAGGGGAGATCCTAAGTATTTTCTTGTGCCTGTTGGGCAAGGGAAATGAGTTGACAGCAGGAGGTGGGTTTCATAATAAAGTCATGAAAACAGTTTGAATACCTCCTTACAACCCCACTATTTTCTATGGCACAGATGCTCAATAGACTGGGCTAACAAGTTCCAAAGGGAGCAATGTTTTCAACTGAGAACAGCAGAGAAACTATCTGATCACAAGGTAGTGGCCAATGTCTGGCTTAACTTCTTGCCTCAGTATCCATATATTTTCTTTATCTGTGGATGCAAAATATTTAGAACCTGCTGCATTACTTAAGTTTAAAGCTACCAGGTCCACTATGCATTAGGTGTGGAATACTCAATTAGAAAGGGAGAGTCAGAATCGGGAGCCTTACAATTCATTTATCCTCACCTATGTTGAGCATATCAAGAATGGGGCTAGGAAGAAGTCTATGGTGGATTTCAAAACTTCCATAGCCAATGGAACTATCAGCATAGCTTGAGCTTAAGGTTTGCTAGTGGGCGTCATACATGAGAAGCCTGGAACGCTGCAAGAGTGACACAGAAATGTACCTCCTTAACAGATGAAAGTGTTACTTTGTGGAATAAAATTAAATCATTTAATAGTTTTATATGTGAGAGTCTGGATTCTGGATATTGATAAGAATGTGCAACCTAATCCAAGTAGGTAGCTGCATCCGATTTTCTGTATCGCTGAAGAATGGGTTGAATCTCTAGGGGTAGGTGTAAATTTGATCAATAGATCATTTACTGGGGACTTCTCTCTAGGGCGCAGTACTATAGGTTAATATTATAGGCTTCTCACTTTAAGCTGCTTATTTTGGGAGTGCTTTTTCTTTGGGCAGTTTGTCCCTTGGACACTCTGGGATGCTCTTCTATGTAATGGTTCTTTTTCATTGTGATCCTCACTAGGTCTCTTCTCTCTTATACTTGTGCTTTGCTTTCTTTATCATTATCCTTTCATAACATAGTGGTTCTTGAAGTAGAAGCACAGACTGTGGGGCTTCTGGTATGCTATCCCATGATTGATGGTGCTGTGGGGACGAGCAATAGACACACGGTCCTCAGCTGAGGGCCCTGCAGGTTCTAGAGAAGATAAAAGAGTCCCTTTTCTTTGTAGACCATGTTGCTTGACAAGATCAACGGAGAGATCCTCTTTACACTTAGAAATATCTTGATGGTAATAAGTTCCTAAACGTTAAACAAGAAACTACCCCTTGATGGAAAACGTGGTGAAATTAAGTGTTTCAACATGCACCACATAAGGGACAGGTGGCAAGGCCGGTGTTTGCCAAGAGAACCCCATAGTGTGTCAGTCATTGTCCTTCTTCTGCCAAGATAAAGATTCAGCAGATTACTAAATGTTGCGAAGTTCTGTACGCAACTAAGATGGAATGGAAATTCTTGCCTCCCCTTGCCTTTTTGAGGGGATGGGGGTGAGACTCATGGCCTCATTACTACTTGCCAGATATTTGGTGCGAGGCTGCAGAGGGGACCCAAATCTTATATTTTAACCTCTGCTTCCGCATCAAATAATGTGTATTAGAATTGTCTTAAATTTTCCCTGTGTGCTGTGAGGCATCTCCCTCTCTGTCTTTCAACATCCTGAAGAGTACTGCCTGACAAATGGGATGCCTCTCTGTAGTGTATAAGTCTGGAAGCAGATCACTCAGACATCACATTATTACTTCTGAGATCTACTACCATCACAAAAGGGGCACTTATCAATGACATTTAGCATGGCAGTCAATAAATACTGCATGAAAAGTTACTTTCAATGAAAAGAAGGAAGATACCACTGCTACTTGGTAATAATCAAGAAATGCTTAAATATTTGTCCTCAACGGTCACTAATGTGAAGGCTAAAGTGTATCAGCACAACTCCCTGCTTTTTTTCTAAATCTTAAAATGATATCCTATAATGATGGTTCTAATGGCCTTTTAGAACTAGCGTGGCTTAAGTGGCCTTACTTTAAAAAAAAGACAGAACATTTTCAAAACTGAACATGCATTAGTGAGTTCTGAAAAAAATTAATGACGGAGAAGTTGACATGCTGGGTTGGTATAGTGATTTCTGAATAACCTGCAGGTTCTAGCTCACAATATGAATATTAGGGTTACCTTCAGTACAGATTACGGACCAATGATGAGAAGTCCAGAAAACAGCAATATTCAATTCTTGAGTTCCCTCCTGTTGCTCCAGTCAGGTGTCTCCTTGTGGATCTTCCAGGATCCACAACTTTAAAGTGGAGTTTTTTCTAGTACACACAGTAACTCTACTCTATTAGTATTGTTTGTAACATGGAAGTTTGAATAGATATGACCTATAACAAATTTTTTGTTTATGCAAATTAATGTTGGTGAGACTATCATTAGACTGGGGCCTAGTTTATGTATCAATAATCTGCATGTCACAGGTTTCCCTCATGGCAGGGCCAACTGAGACTTTGAGATAGCTGAAATAAGTACAAGAAAGACGGTATTGACAAGGACAATATAATCAACCACATACATTTAATATATATGTATGTCTGTCTGAGCAGTACATGTGACTATCGCATAGACACTTTAGGGGATCAAGTGTGAGGAATTGCCCCAGTTCCTCTGATTCATGTTTACATCATAGGGTTCTTGAGGTTTTTTGCTGGGTTTTGAGTGAATATTATAACATACCCAAGTAACTGTCACAGAACACGACCAACTGGACTGGTAAACAACTGCCAAGTGGACCCATGTTATCAGTAACACCATCGGCTCGCATTGATATTTAGCCAACAGCACTAAAAGTGTGGGTTTACATTTAGCATCATGTAAAGTACTATTAGCTGGAAAGCTAGGACCAGCTAAAAGTGCTACATAAGAAGTGACATACATTCTTGCCTCTCTCTACTACAATACACTCCTCAGGGTGCCTACTGCCTGGGCACCCATCAGCAAAAGGTGAACATAATCTAATGCACTTCTTGTTTCGTCTTGTTAGGGACATTAAGGGCTGTGAGGCAAATACCCGCACCACTGCAACCTAAAATGCAACCGCTCATCATGTACCTCACCCAGGACACCGCAGTGCCAATCTCAACAATGACACACAGATCTACACCACACCAAAATTTAAATAACATCCTCACAACACAGATCCAACTTCGCACACACATTCCACTAACCACCACACATCCTGAAATGATCAAACACTCCATATGATGCTCACCAATGCATGCTGTCCAGTAACCATGCTACAGACATCTGAGACCTCACTCAATTTATCACCCAAACACTATTCAGCCACACATCCTTGCATATCCTGTATGGCCTTCTTTCCACAGGCTATGGCATTCAGCATGCAAATCGTGCTCTTAACAAGGAAGGAGGCCATGATGTCATCCTTAAGTCCACCTAATCTTGCAATATGGGTGGTAGGAATAGTAAAATGTATCCTATTCGCCCATTCCAAGACAATAACCTCTTGTGGTTAAGCCCATCATGTTTGCACAAATGTAGAAAAATAAAAAAAATGTACAGCGCTAATAACATAATTTATACTCAAAATGAAAGTATTTAATGAATTAAATTAATATCATTTTCCTGAATTTTTAATTTAAAAAATCCCCACATAAAGTAAAAAACATATGTAATAAGTGATATATAGAATTAATTTAAATATTTTAATTATAAAATGAATGTACATTTTAAAAAGTTATTACAATATTTTCAAATTAAATAATAAAGGTTTTATTTTTTAAGAAAAAAATTAATATTAAATTACATTAATTTTTATTGTTAGCTAGTTTAAATAATTTAATTTAATATTATTTCCTATGGGAGTTAGTCCCTACCTCCATTATTTTCCATTGGAATGTGTTGCATTACTCGTGGTTGTCCAGGAGTTGTGCTGGACCTACTTCGGCTTTGAGCAGGAGTACATTTATACTGATTTCGGTCATTTTTGGCTGTAGTAACTTTAGAAGTGCAGTTTGTGAATAGCAATTGGCTTACTCTTTTGTGGGAGGTGGGTGTCTGTCCCTCCCAAAATCCCCTACTTATTCCCTCCCTACTCGCCTGTAAACCCCTGCCTTTTAGTATTGGTGAGCATGCCCCATTATGCAGCCACTCTTACGGTCCCTCGTACATTTACTACTAAATAGTACATTTACATGCGTGAGGATTTCCTAACAGAAAAGATAGGATGTGGAGATTTACACTTGTCAGTTTATGAATTACATTTTGTAGTAAGTAAGGAATCCACTGGCAGATGTATCCATCAGAAGCAACTATACCTGCATAAAGAACTTCCATCTATTTAAAAACAGACTTCCAGAGCTACAACATACTTTTGTCTCTCTAGACGTGCAGCAGAAGGGCTTAACAACATGATGGCCAACTGCTTCATCCAGCTACATCGTACTTCTACAGGCTACAGTGGAGATATGCAAAAAGAACAATTGATGGACAGAATGCTGAACAATATCATGCATTCACCCCAGTACAGAGATATGGGCCTAAATCCATTGTTTGTTGCTCCTCATCCCATTCCAGTTTAGACCCAGGCATATGCAAATCAGTCTTGACCCTGTTCCCCATGAGCTGGCAGGGTATGTCCAGGCGTGGGTCCTTTGCTCACTTTGCCACTGGATTCAAGCTAGCCTGGCTGATGAGGGGTGAACCCCGAAACCAGTCCCAGGATGCTTCATACCTGTCCAGGGAAGACTTGGCTTGGCAATTCGGTATGGGCTGTTCCCTTGAGGAACAAAGTCAAGACTGATTTACATATGGCTGGGTCTGAGTTGGCGTGGCGAAGTGAGCTAAAGAATGATGATGGATTAAACCCAGATATGTGACTGGGGGTGAGTGTCTGAAAAGTTTCAGCGCTCCGTCAATCATCTCCTAGTGTTTGCTTTGTTCGCCCTAAGCTGGCAGGGTATGCCCAGACGTAGGTCCCTTGCTCACTTTGCCACTGGATTCAAGCTAGCCTGGCTGATGAAGGGTGTTACCCCGAAACCGGTCCAAGGATGCTTCATTCCAGTCCAAAGAAGACCTGGCTTGGCAGTTCGGAATGGACTGTTCCCATGAAGAACAGGGTCAAGACTGATTTGCATATGGCTGGGTCTGAAATGGGGTGGCGGAGTGAGCTAAAGAAAGATGGTGGATTCAACCCAAATCTAATAGTGGCTGAGGGTGAGTATCTGAAAAGTTTTGTCGCTCCCTCCATCATCTCCTTGTGTTTACGATAGAGATATGAACAGTTTGAAACTGTTAGCACTTTTCTTAAATTATTCAGACTAGCACATGCACATCTCCACCTCCACATCCATTTTGTATTCAACACGCTCAACTAATCAATAGGGTCAAAATAAATCAATATAAAACTTGAACTCATGAACTCAGCTAGGGCATGATTTTAACCCCACTCAAAACAAGAACGTTTTCCACAGCCAAGTAATCCTTTATCTAGTGGCACAATTGCAGCCTCCGTCACAACCACCTCACAATTGGGAAACCTTAAAGTAACTCTTCTCTTCCAACCCATACCAGCAATTTTCCTCTCTCAAACATTGTTCAGTGAATGTAATTCCATCACACCACTCTACATCCACTAAATACACTCCAGCCAATTCTCATTTCAAGTCATTGTTAACTTGCATTTAAATTGCTTCCACAGTCTTTCTTGACACAAAATCACCTTGTATATTATCCGTATCGGTTATATACTTAAGAATGAAAAAAATACTGGAATGGCTAAAGATTGGTTACAAACAGAGCCAGAAAAGCAGCTGATACCCCTGGTAAGACTGAATGCGTTAAATGTGGCCCAAGATTAATCTGTTTTTGTGGGCATAGATTTTATTTATTTGTTTTAAAGTTTTATAGAGTGCAAACCAGACCCGTGAGGGTATCAGAGCGCTTTACAGGATAGACGGGTGGTATACAAAAGACTTAGGAGGGGAGGATAACATTGGGATAAAAATAGGTAGATACATTATACAGGAAAACAAGCAGTCTCAAATCCCGGATATATTAGGGATAAAAACAGGTAGATACTTTATACAGGAAAACAAGCAGTCTCAACTCCCGGTGGGATGCCCAGAAGTGCCAGGAAGGTATCATAAGGAAAAGCCATGGATAATGCCGTAATGGTGGGTCGCTGAGGTGATTGTAATGCGATCATTAGGTGAGGAATATGCCCATTAGGAAAGTTTTGGTCTCCTTTTTAAAGCGTGCCAAAGATGAAAGTCTTCTGATGAAGGGCGGGAGAGAGTTCCATATTCTTGGAGCGGCCCCAGAGAAGGCCCGATTGTAGTTTTTTTTTTCTGAAGCGAGCAGGTTGGACCATAAGGTCTCTGGCAGACCGGGAGATTCTGGCTCCTTCGGATATCACGAGTTTCTGGGCGAGAAAAGCAGGGGAATTGGAGTATAGAGCCTTATAAGTGATGCAGGCCAGCTTAAGTTGGATTCTGGCCTTGAGAGGAAGCCAGTTCAGAGCTTTAAGGTGGGGAGAGATGTGGTCAAATTTCTTTGAACCGGTTAGGAGTCTGGCGGAGGCGTTGAGGCAGGCTTTCAATGAGGCCAGAGAGATCTTGGGTAGACCTGCGAGAGTAGAGCATCCATATTCTAGTCTGGAGATGACGAGTGCCTGGATTGCCGCTTTTAGGTCAGGAGTGTCAAGGAATGGTTTCAGGTTTCTTAGGTATCTCAGGTGAAATATATTACCACCCAAAGGTATCAAATGCCTTTCTGGAAACTACTGGAGGCGAACATTAACCTCCTTAACTTAGGTGAGGTACTTTTGTTGAGTGCAAACCCATTTTGAGGTATGTGCACCAGTTCTGAGAGAAAAGCCAACAACTTAGATGCCATGATTTAGCCCACAATTTTTCTGCCTGTATTCATCATGGATAAGGGGATGTAGGAAGTGCTTCTCTCACATTCAGTGCCAACACACCCAAAAAACAAGAGTTGTACGATTCCAACAGCCACGGTGCTAAAATATCCTCTTATTCCCGGCTGAATTTCATTGGAAATCCATACCTGATGGCTTTTCATTTATTTTCAATGATCTAATGGCCATCCTGATGTCAGCTAGAGTCTCCGTTTTACGTAGAGATCACGAGTCAATGTGTACCTCACAAAAGAAAATCCGGGTGTACTATACCTAATTTGGGTGTGTTGCAGGGATTCTGCTCATGCACAGAATTATGCACAGGAAACCAGGATATCAGTGAATTGTGGTGTACCAAAAACTCACCTCAGTACCCAGAACCCCTATCCGACCAGCATCAGTGTCCCATTCGTTATCCGTATTCTCTCGGAGGTCCCAATGTATAGACAACCCAGAACATGCGACTTAGAGTACTCTCAGGAATGGTGGGAATCAGAAATACCTGTTCGTTATTATTCTCATATCAGTCCACAACAAGAGTAATCAGAGACCCGGTAAAGTTTAAAAGGTTTACTTTATAAACTACGTGTCCTAAGATGCAGTACTTTGGCTAACATAAGCAGACAAATGATTATAATTAAAACCATCAGCATTGTTACAATACCATAGAAAATGAAGGGAGAAATCATATTACAAATGACAGTGGAATACAGCCACCTTCCCTTCGCTAGTAGTCTAGTATTATTATACTAATAGAAGGTCTCTAGGCTCGTATGGGGAACCCCATACCGTAAAGATCAGCTTAGGTGAATTACATCACAGGATCAGCCTTGCTCTGCGCCTGGAAATGTTCTTCTCCAGAATGTGTGTCTAATGCATGCAATCTGCAATATTAAAGGCTCCCGACTTTCAGGTATTTGCAGCTGTGTGCGTGTTATGGCTAGAGAGTGGGCCGATCAACCTGAACTCAAAAACATACATTGTTTGGTGGCTCAGACTGTTATTGCACTAAATGTTCAGACCAAGGTCGCAGTGCACGTCTAGGGATGTGAACAACAGACAGTTCTCATGCGAAGAAAAGGCAAGCAAGCAGTTTTCAAATAATAACATGTTTCTGCAGTGTCGTGTGCAAAAGCAGCAAAAGTGGCAAGATGGTTTTCTAACATCTAACGTGCTTATGCTAACATAGCAATGTATGTATCTAAATCGCTGCCTTCACTACACCCCCCTTGATCGGACCACGAACAAATAGGGATACAATGAAGGAATGCAGAGTTCAAGCTCGATAGAACGGAACTAGGGGCCTGTAATTGAAATCCAAATAAAGGGGAGTGAAAGTTCGAAGAGAAGAAAAAAAAACCTAAAAAAAAACAAATTGAAGGAGGAAGAAAAAAGGGGAAAATGGAAAGTCGTTACATCTTGCAATGGCGCAACTACCCTAAATGGGGAATCACCCAAAAAAAATGTGTGTGACGACATCCAGGTTAATCTATTAACGTGTAAGCACAGTAAGTAGCGACAGCTTCCAAGAGAAATTCATTGGAATGTTCTGCAAAAGTGTCTGCCATCCAGTCTAATAAAGTAAACGAACATACATGTTCCTCGACCACTGGAGCCTCTAGCTCATTCAGAGGACAACTGGCGTGTTCTTCAAGATAACTTCCCGTCAGGAAGTCATATGCGGCCGTACCGATGTCCCAATTCCCCAGGACTCCATGTGCCGCTCCACAGGCCATAATCCTGACACCAGAACAGTCCAACTCATGAGCCACTAAGGGACTCATCAGTCGATCATAATCCGGGGCAGGAGACACCGAGTTTGACAAGCACAAATCCAGAGCCCATTCGAAAGGATAATCTAGGCAATGAAAAACAGGTTGTACGCATGTAAAGTAGGAAAACCGGAAGGACAATCCATAGGCTATGCTCAGTGCTCCCAGTGGTAATGTTCCATAGTATTCAAGCATCCGGTTATGAAGATGGAGCAGCCAGGACAGGCTGTCGCGTGACACAAATTGTGCAGCCATTGCACAGTAAGCAGATCAACAACAGCACACCAGCCGCAAGGGTGAGAATCAACGGGAGCCCGCCAAAGACGCTGGAAAAAATAGAATGAAAAAATGCCGGTATCACACCAAAAACAGTTTGGAAAGAGGTCACGAGGCCGGAGCCGACAATTTTGAAAAAATGTACCAAGCCAGTTGTTGACGAGGCATTAAATATAGTTTGAATGAGGGCACCGAAATGCAGTGGGAGATCAGTATTTAAAAGCGCATGCACCTCGGTGTGGGTGTTTGCTACGTGAAGGACAAATGTTTCTCGGGACGAAGTCAGAGCGACTTCTTTTTGAGAGAATAGAGCCCTTATTCTGCTCATCTTGTTGAACTTTGCTTTCAAGGTTGGAATGGAAGGCCAGATGGACACATCCAGCCGCCCATGCGGGGGTGGGAAAAGGAATTTTTTACAGCAGACTACTCGCTGCGATACAGTTACAATGTAGGGAATTCCCACTAACAACCCGCAGCAAGCCTCGTTATTTAAAAGCAAATAACTACCGTTAGCTAGCAACGTGAAAGAGGGTGTATTTACTGGCACTGGAATCCCTTTCAGGACGCAAGCTAAATTAGGCGCTTGCACATTGCACGCGCCATGCAATTGGATGTGCCTACAGACTACAGAGTGATCAGGTGTAGAAGAGCATTCCTCACCCTTCAAATAAACCTCTTTACCTTCTCTCATGCACCTGTATGTAAATGGGAGTGACCAAACTTCATGCAGGAAGGCAGTACCCAACGGTTCTTATCTGCCTAGGGCATAATGTTTCATGCACTAACTGAATTTAAACAAAGGAAATGGTAATTTGATTAACCTGTGGATAAGCCACACAGCTGAGTTCAATTCAGCCACAGAGAAAGGCAAAGGTTCTAACTTTTCAATATGCAGTAATGAATATGTTGCATCTTTCATGGACATGAATTGTTGTTTCGCAGTGAGATTAAAGGGAAGGAATAAAGACGATGTATTCATGTAGTCCCAGGGGACCTTCCCAGCCTTTAACGTTTGCAAAGTCCATGCAAACTGCATTATAGAACGTAATTGATTTTGACCATGATATAAAACAGACATATCATCCTGCACAATATCAACAACAGATGAAACAATATTATCTAATGTGTAAATTCTGGAAGAAAGGGTGTTAATGCTATTATCGACAACAGCCAGGACTTTTTCCAAATTGGCCTGATCAATTTCTCTCAATCTGGAAGCCGCCTCAATTTGAGATAATTTCCAAACTTCGTTATAAAAAGCATACACCCATCTTTTGGACCTGCCACCTACAGGACCCTTAACAAAATCATTCAAATCTATTTTGTCATGTAATTTAGATATATGAAGTTTAACAGATGCCAAGGTGGAATGTTGCAGCCAAGATTGGCATAACTTCCCAACAGAGTAGGTCGTAACAGAATGAGAAGATTCAAAGTGGGGGTCTACGCGAACCTGCGTATACCCAGGTTGCAGACCCAGAAAACGATGTTGACAGGAATCTAAGCTTGTCTGCCAAGTCAACCATCCTTCAGAGTGGAATTTGGAAATATTTGGAAGGATGTATTAGTAATGTATGACTGCAAAGCATCAAGGGACAGATCTGTATGATTATCCCCATTTGGATAAGCACCCAGATCTGGCATAGAGGGGGAATTCAGTTTTTTAGAGGTAGCCAATCCAAAGCAGGTGGTCTGAAAAATAGTCAAATTCAAAAATAATATGTGGTTTGGTATGAGGCAGGCACAATGCAAGGCTTCAGTTCCTTGTACCTGCCACTGTTTAGAACCCCAAACAGATTTAAGATCAATAGTAGCTTTCCACAGATCATAACCCCTGACCGGCAAATCATCCATAAAGGATTTGTAATACAATAATTTTGTATGTGTAAGCCTAACCTTCGAGGCAGACTCCGCTACCACTTTAAAATAAAAGGCGGCAGGTTTTGAAACACTGAAATCAGTAAAAACAGCAAATTTGTTAACCAATGTGTTTGAGCTGCCTTGCATTGGACAATGTTCCCATTGTGTATAATTTACAAAATTTCGAAACGTATTCGCTTATGCAGGAAATGGTTGCCATAATGTTGATAGCAAAACAGTTCCCCATAATTAGCAGTGTCTAAATACAAATCTTCAGCATCAAAATCGGCATAATATTTCAAATCAGAAAACAGTGCCTCTATTGCCTGAACATCCCAATCATCAGAGCGGATGTTTTGTTTAACCACATCACCCATAGAAACACGAAGAACATTTGGAACATTAATAACCTCAGTGGGTCCATGAATTTGAAATTTAACAGCATCCCACACAATCCCATCTAACACAGACCAGGCAGTAATATTCACAAAAGTCTGGTCCCTCTTCATGATGTGTGATGAGGAGTGGGGGGCCAAAGTTCCATCAATCAGTCTAATTGTAGATCTTTCCGTTGGGTAGTGTCCATTCACAAGACGAAAAAATACCACCACAAATCCAATGGACATAAACAAAAAAATACATATGAGCACCAGCCAAATGTAAGTCCAAGGGGGAATCAAAAAATGTCTTTTAAACCAAACAGCAAAAATAGAAACTTTTAATGGGGCTTTGTAAGTCATAGAGTTAGTATCAAAGGAGAAACGTGACTGGGTAACTGCGGTTGATAGTAAAACAGGCAATGTTACATCTGCAGGATAAGCTTACTCAGTATCTTCAGGTAGACCACCAGCCGGTGGTAGCAACAAAGGATCATGTATGCATCTCGATGGCAACATCAGGCATGGTGGTAGAAGCCGGAGCCAAAACAGAATTTCTCAGCATCGCAGGGCAAGAGACCGCTGGAGTCATACTAAGAAGAATCGGCCACTCGCTGTAGTTTGACATTGTCAATGGAGATGTACCTGTTATCCTTGCGACCAGGAAGTGGAGGTAAAATGACTGTTCTTGTACCCTGCACGCCAAGCACTGGAACCGGGGCACGATAAGAGGGGCCGAACTCCTTCTTGTTCTCCTCCTTCTCACGGACCAGGTCACCAACTCGAGGTAGCCAGACGAATACCGGAATCTGAAGCGCAGCATCAGATGTGGAGGGCAAGTGTTCCTTCGCGAGACTGTCTCTGGTCTCTTGTAGACTCTGTAACACAGCACAGTGATCATCTACGTCAAAGGGTGCGGCAGACGCCGCCATGTCTAGACCATCAAGGTCCGGGACAAACATTTTTATGCCAAAGAGCATCATGTATGGGCTCCGCCCACCCAGAGACCTTCTAGGGAGATTATTAAGTGCACGTTGAATGTTATACAGATGGGGAAACCAGTTCCGGCCAGTGCCTAAAACCCTAGCTGTCAAGGATTGCTTTAAGTCACGGTTCATTCGCTTCACTACACTATTACCCTCAGGTCGGTATGGAGACGAAAATTTGACTTGGACCCCAAGGATTTCATTGCTTCTTTGTACGCCTTAGAGGCGAACGCAGGGCCCTGATCAGAATGAAAGGTACCACACGCAAAAATTCCTACAAAGACACGCAAATCCTTTATGACAGTATGAGCATCAGCACTCCTTTGTGGCCATACCCAAAGAAAACGTGTGTACGAATCCACTGCAACTAAGATATACTTATACGCAGTATCAGAGGAGAAAGGACCGCAGTGATCTAGATAAACACACCCAAGTGGTTTATTAGATATGTACAACTGAGTTTGTGGTGGGCGCGCAGCAGTTGAAGGTTTAATCTGCTGACAAATGTCACAATCAAGAACATAAGTGCGAGCCTGTTTATATAACCTGCGCCACCAGTAACGTTGTTGTAACAGAGTAACAGTTGCTGCAACGCCGGCATGGACAGAGGCCATACCCTCGTGAGCCGCTGTTATCAAGGATGGTCTGCAGTCCGCGTTGGGAATCAATCTGTCACCAACGTCGTTAATTCTCACTAATGGGACGTTATCAGGACTTAAGTGATAATGGTAACGAGAAGGGAAACCTCTCGGGTAATTACTTCCCTTCTCTGTAGCAGCAATAGCTGCCAAAATGTCATCATCGATCTTACTTTTGTCTCTTGTAACTGCTGCTACTAGATATGTCGCCACTGCTGTTTTCGCTGCCTCGTCAGCCAAGCTGTTGCCGACAGTGTGGACACCAACTCGCTGGTGACCAAGAGTGTGAATTACATTCACGAGAGGCTGATGTTAAGTTCAGCCACTCGAACCCAAAGCATTTTATGCTTAATTGTGCTACCTTTGGAATCACGATATTCATTATGAGACCAAAAAAATAGATTGTCGTTAAAAGACTGAACACAGTAAAATGAGTCACTCACTATAAGAGTAGTCACCCGAGGATCAGCAAACTCCAGTGCAAGCACCAGAGCACGGAGCTCTGCCAACTGTGCGGTACAATCACCTAATGACTGCGTATGCACGACATCAGATTGGAATTCGCCATTCACGAAAGTACCCACCACAATTGCGCAGGCCGCCAAATAGGCATGCTTCGATCCCGTCGCCGGTCGCGCCGAACCGTCAGTATAAATGACACAATGGTAATCTTCGAGCGGGCTCAAAGACAGAGGAGCCGGATGAACGAATTCATATTGCAAGTACCTCTGTGTCTGTAATGAGGCATCAAAGATATAGGTGACATCTGGCGATGTCAGAGAAGTGGCCCATTGTATCCAACGTGGATGCAAAGCTTTTGAATTGGGTACACTGGCTTTCGTCACTGCCTCTAGGGCAGGATACGGTGTAACCACCAACATGCGTTTTCCTTGCGACAGCGACCGTTCTTTAAGAATCGCCATCTGCACTGCAGTCAAAACTTTTTCAACTGAGGAAAAGCGCAGTTCAGCCGAAGTGTACAAGTGTGATTTGTAGGCAATGGGGACTGTGTCGCCCTCATTGAACGTTAAGTACGTGAAACCCACTGCGCCTGGCACAATTCTTATTACCAGGTTTGTGTGGTTATCGCGTGTCAGTAAGTATTTCGAAGCAAGAAGATCAGCCTGCTAAGATTGCAAAATAGCTGAATGCTCTGGCAGCCAGCTCGATTTGGAAAAAGTAGGTTGTACCAAGGCATATAGTGGCTTGATACGCTGGGCATAATCGGGAATGTACGTACGACAGAAATTCAGAAAGCCCAGCGAAGACTGTAATTTTTAAATGTTGTAGGAGCACGCAGACATGCGCATTTCTCCAGAAAGTGAGGAGGTAATCCTCGACCCTCATTGTTGAGCTCGTAGCCCAAAAACAACACTGTATACTCTGCAATGTGAGACTTCGCAAAATTGAATTTGTAACCGAAGTCTGCAAACATAACAATAATACGATCAACGCGACACAGATGCGGCCACAACTCGTCAGTGAGATAGATATCATCAACATATGAGTACGCATCAGGGTCAATGCTCTCTAACAGAGAGACTACATGTGCGGCACAGACGCCAGGGCTGTTTTTATAGCTCATGGCCAATCTTTTAAATTGTTCTTGCTTGCCGCCTGAAGTAAACGCTGTCCACTGACTACTAATAGAGGACAGGTTATGGCCGTAAAAGCCATTGGATATGTCAAGCATCAAGCGTGGTCTTAAATCTTTTTCTCATGAGACTATCAACAAGGGCAGAACTGTGGGTATTCTGTACCGCGCATGTCTGGCAATGAGAGTTCAAATGCCGGTAATCCAAAACTAGGCGGTACGACCCATCAGGCTTTATTACAGTGCATAAAGGATTATTCATTGGTGACTCACATGTTTCAATAACTCCCTGATATTCCAATTGCTCAAGGATTTCCGCGACGTGAGATCTAGCTTCGCGGCACATGGGATATTGGGGTTGTGATTGAGGCATAGACCGCAAGGAAATCTCATGGCTGGGAGACAATTTATCCCTGCCCACCTGAGTAAGATACGAAGCCGGTGCAAGCACCTGAGCCCACTCTTCGGCAAACCTTTCAGCATGCTCCTTTGGCACTGTGTGCACAAAGGACGGGAGGATTACCTCCTACCCTCTAGGAGCATCTAAAATGAAAGCCGGGGGCCAGTCCGCCTCTGCCAAGAGAATGTCATAGGAAGAGGTCAGATGATCCCAAAAAATCCCTTGTATTGTACGTTTTATGTCACCTTCAATTAAAAGGACTATGTCGTAAAGTCTGTCAGGGGGAGCCACTCTAGTGTCAGCAGTTTCGACAGTAATGAACGTGTCAGTTGCTGTCGCCTCCAGAAATGGACGCAGTGCTTGCCGCACTACTGTAACCTCCGCTGCGCTGTCGAGCAGCGTTAGTGCCCATGTCAGGTCCGAAGCTGCGTCTGCACTATCTGTGGCATACCTCGCTGTTAGCGCAGCAACCTTCTTCTTCTGAAACGGGGGACGTTGACGTGCAAACTCGCCCTGCTTGCCTTTACCGTCAGTCTGACGGAGTTAATCACGTCCTTGTTGGGCACCCCGACCTTTGCCACGTTCTCCACCGCCGGACTGTGAGGCCGATGTTTCCTGTGAAGAACGAGAAGAAACGTTGTTCAGTAACCTGAAATCTATCAGGTGACCTAATACTAGTGTGATCGCGCAAATCGTATGTGCGTTCACCAGTCGCCTGTACGGGAGAGGCATGACGAGACCCCTGTTTCTGTTGCTGCTTCCCCTGTTTCTTTGTTCGCCAATTTTGTTTAGGAAAAGTTGGACGATCGTCTTTGATAGACAAACTCACCTTAGTCTGCTGCATTAAGTCAGGAATGACTATAGTCGGTTTAATTGCTAAGCTACTGCAGCTGATAGTTCTATAAGCTTCCGCAATAATTTTAGGCAACTCTTTGGGCTTGTCGAGCTCATCGACGCGGGCTAATCCATTAGCCACTTGGAATTGCACCGCATCTCCCTTGAGATTACCAAGGACGTGAGAGGCAACTACGTCGAACACACCGACAAGCCGCATTCCCAACTCTAAAGCCGCCTCCGGACCGTGGTTATCTTGAACACGTTTAATGACGGAGGGAAGCACAGCCATAGACGGGGTGCCAAAGCACTTCGAGTAGACTGCGGCAAAGACCTTACCCCAGTTGTCACAATCGGACACCTCTGGGACTAAGTCCTTCTGCAAACTAATGGTGAGGATCCTGTGTTTCTCCACAGGGGTAGAATGCGGAAATACCGCTTCCAGTTGGTCAAATTTCTCAGCAAGCTAATAAGGTAAGTCATCCTTATTCTGGGGGCGCTTACCCATTACCGAATTAACCATGACGGGACTAATTACAACCGCGGCTTGGCCAGCTGGTTGTCCCGCAGCAGCAGGTGCCCCCATCTGCACGTTGCGTGAAACGTATTGCACTAAAGCCCTATATACTGTAATAAGGGCTGTATGGAGTACGCGCAACTCATCCACCGCGACTGTCAGGTAGCGGGGACGAGGTGTAAATCTGGCCAGCACCGGCCATGTGGCCCCTGGAATTGACAAAGGGGCCATTCTAGCCGGTGTAACCGCATGGGGAAGGGCGCCATTAAACCAAATGCGATGCTGCCAGGCTGAAAGGGGAATCTCCTGCATCCTATACGGCGTATAATTTGCTGGGACCCGTGTGTGAGTATAGGAGTGAAACGTATTATTATCCGCATTCACTGCCGGCAGTGTCACCCAAGAGTAAAACAACTCATAGGGGTAAGACGCATCGGCACTCACCACAAAAATAACGGCCATCCCATCGTCCGGCACCCCATACTGCGTCAAATGACGCCGCAGAGGCGTACGGCTATGCGCTGCAATATCGACCGCCATAAGGACACAGAGAAAACAACAATGGATTTTACAGTAGCACAAGGGTTCAGAAATATTAAAACCTTTTTAATTAACAAGCTTGAGGGAACCTATTGTACAAACAGGTAGGTCAAAACCGTCACTCCCGCTATCCGGAAACAAGAGTGAGGGTGTCGTGGACTAATATAAGCACTACTAAGGTGTTTCAAATCAGAAGACCAAACGTTAGGTGTGCTATGTTGCAGGGATTCTGCTCATGCACAGAACTATGCGCAGGAAACCAGGACCTCAGTGAATTGTGGTGTACCAAAAACTCACCTCAGTACCCAGAACCCCTATCCGACCAGCATCAGTGTCCCATTCGTTATCCTTATTCTCTCGGAGGTCCCAATGTATAGACAACCCAGAACTTGCGACTAAGAGTACTCTCAGGAATGGTGGGAATCAGAAATACCTGTTCATTATTATTCTCATTTCAGTCCACAATAAGAGTAATCAGAGACAGTAAAGTTTAAAAGGTTTATTTTATAAACTACGTGTCCTAAGATGCAGTACTTTGGCTAACATAAGCAGACAAATGATTATAATTAAAACCATCAGCATTATTACAATACCATAGAAAATGAAGGGAGAAATCATATTACAAATGACAGGGGAATAAAGCCACCTTCCCTTCGCTAGTAGGCTAGTATTATTATACTAATAGAAGGTCTCTAGGCTCGAATGGGGAACCCCATACCGTAAAGATCAGCTTAGGTGAATCACATCACAGGATCAGCCTTGCTCTGCGCCTGGAAATGTTCTTCCCCAGAATGTGTGTCTAATGCATGCAAACTGCAATATTAAAGGCTCTCGACCTTCAGGTATTTGCAGCTGTGTGCGTGTTATAGCTAGAGAGTGGGCCGATCAACCTGAACTCAAAAACATACATTGTTTGGTGGCTCAGACTGTTATTGCACTAAATGTTCAGACCTAGGTCGCAGTGCACGTCTAGGGATGTGAACAACAGACAGTTCTCATGCGAAGAAAAGGCAAGCAAGCAGTTTTCAAATAATAACATGTGTCTGCAGTGTTGTGTGCAAAAGCAGCAAAAGTGGCAAGATGGCTTTCTAACATCTAACGCGCTTATGCTAACATAGCAATGTATGTATCTAAATCGCTGCCTTCACTACAGGTGAGCTTTAGTGTAAGTGTGTATAACAATTGGTAAATATCTTAATAATGCTTTTTGCGATTATTTAATGTTACCTTCATGGTCTTTATTTCTGTCATCTCTTGTCGTTCAGCATTCAGCCTTAGTGCTGACATACGTCCCTGAATTGTTCCTCTCCACATGTATCCTTTCTTTATGTTTATCAATTGAGGCAGTAGAGCCTAATACCAGTAACACATGTCTGTCACTAATTGCTCTTGTCCGGTGTAATCTCATCCTGCGCTTCAGACAACTGCCTATATAATACTGGGTGGGTGCTACATGCCACCTTAATGCACATACCCTTAACCAAAACCTTAAAGTCTTCTCACCCCATCTTGATATTTCCTTTGGATCCAGTCTTTTCAGAGAAATAATTTGTGAACAGGAGGATATATATTTGAGGGCTTCCCAACCAAGCTCACTGAGTCCAATATTGGGAAATATGCTGTCACCATTTTACCTAGATAATGTGTGTTCACTGTCAAGTCAGTCATAAGTGGTGAGGTTAGAAACATGTCCAGTCTTGTATATCAGTTCGGAATTTAGCATATGGGTTCTCTGTCCTGCAGGAGCATATACCTCCATGCATCTCTCAGGCAACAGTGTTTACACCAAGCACTAAATTCTGCAGCTGTTTTAACACCAGCGATTGCTGATATTGGTGAATGCGAACTGTCCCAGTTTTGATCTGCTCTGCAACCAAAGTCCACATCCCATACTGTCAGGATATGTTCATGACCTTATTTAGGAACTGGACAGATGCTACATTTGGAATGTAAACACATATAAGTGTTATGGTTTCTCCACCCAACTTGCCATTGACCATCAAATATCCATCCTCAGGATCTATAGCTGTGCTTGGCCATATGCAGTGTTCAACAAGTCTCACCCACAGCAGTATTCCTCTTCCATATGCAGAGAATGTTGTGTTATACATCTAAATCATCCATCTTATTTCACATTGTGAACACTTGGAAGCCATGATATGAGTTTCTTGCAGAAAGAGTATATGAACTCTCCAGTGTTTCATAGAGGTATGTCTTTTGTGGTGTTTAGCATGGCTGGCCATGCCTTTAAAATTCAAGGTCATCAATATATATTTGTCTTTAATCATACATGTGTTGGTTTTACTGGCATTTTTATAGAGCACAGGTGCAAAGCAATTCAGTCCATCATGCAGCTTAAGCACCCTGAAAATTTACGCTATACAACCCAAACTTTTTTACATCCCTTAAATCATTCACCATGTCAATATACCCTCTAGCAACTAAGATTTTCATTTCCTGCTCAACATTCCCTAACTTACCTTTGTCTAATAAACTTGACCTAAGAAAATATGAAATTGTATTAAGCAACTATATCTAAGTACTAATACTAGAGTTCAAATGGAGGGGTGAAGAGTGAGGGAGCAACTACTTTCGCCAAGTATACTCCTTCTCCCTCCACAGCCTGATTCTCACAATATAAATTCAAAATCCATCAGCACTCATGACATTTTGTTATTATTTGATGTTCTTTACTTGATGGTCAATTATGAATGAAAGCATGGGGGGGTAGAAGAAGGTTATTTTGGTGATCTCAGCATCCACAGTTTAACCATCAGGGTGATTAGTGCAGGCCTTATAAGATTTAATGATTGGAGTAATAAATCTCACACTGTCAGCCAGACCCACCTGAAGGTAAACATTACTCAAATCCATAGAGGTATACATAGTGCCCCTTTCCAATGTCGATCCCATTGCATATAGATTGGTAATTGGGTGACTTGTCTACCAAAATGTTTCTATTCAGGTTTCTGGGCTCCATGCAAAGATGCAAACCACTGTTGAACTTCCATGTGAGAACAAAAGGTGCCAAGCTTTCAAACCTCTGCTTTGGCTCTCCATACTCTTGTTTGCACATCTCATCCATCTCTGCCCTTAACTTCTCCCTGTATGGCACTAGTACTACATTTCTCAACGTGAGCCTTACAGTTAGACACCTAGCTTTCAAAACAATACAGCACCTAAACACCTAGAGCCTTCCTACGTCCATGTATAGGTGAAATCGCCATTGAACTTCCAGGTGAGAACAAAAGGTGCCAAGCTTTCAGACATTTAATCTGGTTCTATAAACTCTTGTTTGTACATCTCATCCATCTCTGCCCTTAACTTCTCTCTGTGTGACACTAGTAATGCATTTCCCAATGTGCGCCTCAAAGTAAGACAACTACCTTTCAATACAATACAACATCTAAATTCTTTGAGCCGTCCTGGTTTGTTTCTACATTCCCCAATGCACCTTTCTTCCAGTTACTTTAAGAATTCACACATAAATGCCAATCAGTCTTACTTCCTACAACGTCTTGCATTACAAATCACATTAGACTACCAGTATCAGTAGTGCAATGACATATGTCAGCTACCTCATTGTTTTTTGTATGTAGCTAAGCAATGTTTGTTCAAACAACATATGTATTCTCTGTGCATTACACAAAAGCATACCACTCTATAGTCAACACCAGTCTGAGGCTGAATTCATTTAGACCTGGAGATCTTACTTCTTTGTTTCTTTCCCATGTTGCTGCTATAGCTTTGTGTCGCTCCTTTACTGCATGGTTTATCCTAGTGTGGCATTCTATAGAATCTTAAGTTCGAAATGGTTGTCTGTTCTTCAGCACATCATACGCAGCTGTGGGGTGCAGGGAACACAGTAACACTTGACTAAGTATACATACCCTCCATCCTGCCTTAATTTATACCAGTAGTACAGCACTCTTATACAGTTTCAGAAGTAACAACAGATATAGTAACTCACCTCTGTAGACAAGAGCAAGCAAGTCCTATCGGTTGCATAGAACACTTTTTCATGAACCCTACAACTGCCCTGAATAGGTCAACGGTGTGCAGATTCCTGAATTGCGCAAGCACACGCAAGCCAGAAAAAAACATGCTGCACTCACATGCATGGAACCACATGAATTTGATGCTTACAAGCCTGATGCAGTTTGTACGCACTCACGCTGGTTCTTTTTCCGTTGTCTCCTTCCTCCCCCTTGTAGGAAGCACAGAGTGAGGATTCAAACATGAGAATGAAGTAGGCACAATGGAAGCTGCAATGTCAGATGGTCCCTCATGCCTCTACAAGGTGAGTGCTTCACAGGAAATGGCTTGCAAGAAATGTGTTTGAAATGTGCCTATATACCAACTGCAATCAAATGCTGCAAGAGCTCAAACAGACATGAATTAATGCTAAAAAAAAAAAGGTTTCCCTCACCCGGCATCTTGCTTTGCGGTAAAGGTCTACCCCAGTTTTACTATCAAATGAGTTCACTTGGCCTTTTCAAGAGGATCTTGTAACCAACTTGTAAGACTGATGCCAGATGGCAGATTGGGGCCTGAATCCGCTTCCCTCGTCACCACTGTCACAATGAATAAAGACGAGGCAGCAGGAAGCTGATGCTCATTAGTAGATTATGTACAACATAACCTTCAGCATCTCTGGCTCCCAAAAGCCTCACTGAAACAAACCCTAAAAGCAATGTCAAATGCAATTTGCAGTGACGTCACACACTACAAAGTCCAGATTCATGTATCACCTACCATAAAACACACTATGACAGCAATGCAAACCACAGCACAGTATGTAATGTTGTGTTAAGTCTTAGTTAATGTGGTGTCATCCAACTATAAACAAATCCTAGGCAATGTACTGTCTGATGTCTTTTATGGGAGATCCATT
This sequence comes from Triturus cristatus, assembly GCF_964204655.1. Lineage (NCBI taxonomy): Eukaryota > Metazoa > Chordata > Amphibia > Caudata > Salamandridae > Triturus > Triturus cristatus. The sequence continues at coordinate 459,934,478 of NC_140592.1, read as the reverse complement.
CACACATGGTAAAGCTGAGAACCATATGCATAATGGTGAATTGAATACTGAGCACATCCGTCAGATCTCCAGGCAGTTCCATATGTACAGAATGAACAACTAGGGAGAAATGATCGACTGCTTGGCATATACCATAAGGTAAGGAGGCTGAATCTGAATAACTACTCTTCAGCCAGAATTGTAAAGTGTGTTTGGACAGAAATGAAGGTTCAACAATATTTACACACGCTCGAATGCTTTATTTAAAAAAAAACAAAAAAAACTTTTAATACAATGAACTGCTCATGAAATGGACTGTCATGGATAACGTGGTACCTGGCTGATTAGGTTACTGGAGAAGCGGGTTTTGTTTGTTAATTAAGGAGCAAATGTGTTTTATTTTGGTTATTTTTAAATATAACTGTACCAGTGTCATGTTTCAGAACACCTATTGTGCTTCATATATATATATATATGATCAAGCCTCCTGCAGGCCGAAACGCGTCATGGCGGCTGTGTAAAGTTCCTGTCCGTAAATAAATAATTATTTGAAGCACTCAATTTGGGTCCGTGTTCGTCTCTGCGCTTGGATTGTGCGCGCTGGAGGAGGCGATTTCTGGCGATATATATATATATATATATATATATATATATATATATATATATATATATATATATGTATATATATATATATATATATATATATATATATATATATATCCAGAAAGCATTTCCCCGTTCCGGAGCCCCAGACCCTTCAGGGCGGCCTCACACAATGAGCACGGAGCAGCCCATCAATACCACATGGTCACACAAAACAACGTGAGGCCCAATACTGTGAAAGTGGCTTTATTTCCAAAATCCAGCAGCGCCAGGTTCCATTCGTCTAACGTTTCGGCACCATTGCCTTGATCACAGACCGGAACACCAACGCCCAGGTGAGCTTGGGCGTATTTAAGCTAATTTGCATCACGTGACTGAGATCAGCTTTACTACTGATCCCACAGTGCATTGTGAACATATTTAAAATGCAAGCTGGAAGTCCAAAGTGTTAATACCTTTGTGGTGGTTATTTCTTAGCACACGCACTGTTGTTACTGTGGAATTATCTTTTCAAACAGTCAGGTGAGTTTGTACATACCGCAAATGTTCTCATGGCATGTTACATTCCGGAAAGAAAACTTCTCGCAGCACGATCATAACAGGATTTTATCCTGTCTGAATCCCTTCCATGCGCAGTTCCTTCAGTTTCGCTCTAGTGGCGGTACCTCAGTAGGTTGGAAGCGCACGTGAGTCAGGCTCCTCAGTAAAACATCCAGAAAGCATTTCCCCGTTCCGGAGCCCCAGACCCTTCAGGGCGGCCTCACACAATGAGCACGGAGCAGCCCATCAATACCACATGGTCACACAAACAACGTGAGGCCCAATACTGTGAAAGTGGCTTTATTTCCAAAATCCAGCAGCGCCAGGTTCCATTCGTCTAACGTTTCGGCACCATTGCCTTGATCACAGACCGGAACACCAACGCCCAGGTGAGCTTGGGCGTATTTAAGCTAATTTGCATCACGTGACTGAGATCACCTTTACTACTGATCCCACAGTGCATTGTGAACATATTTAAAATGCAAGCTGGAAGTCCAAAGTGTTAATACCTTTGTGGTGGTTATTTCTTAGCACACGCACTGTTGTTACTGTGGAATTATCTTTTCAAACAGTCAGGTGAGTTTGTACATACCGCAAATGTTCTCATGGCATGTTACATTCCGGAAAGAAAACTTCTCGCAGCACGATCATAACAGGATTTTATCCTGTCTGAATCCCTTCCATGCGCAGTTCCTTCAGTTTCGCTCTAGTGGCGGTACCTCAGTAGGTTGGAAGCGCACGTGAGTCAGGCTCCTCAGTAAAACATCCAGAAAGCATTTCCCCGTTCCGGAGCCCCAGACCCTTCAGGGCGGCCTCACACAATGAGCACGGAGCAGCCCATCAATACCACATGGTCACACAAACAACGTGAGGCCCAATACTGTGAAAGTGGCTTTATTTCCAAAATCCAGCAGCGCCAGGTTCCATTCGTCTAACGTTTCGGCACCATTGCCTTGATCACAGACCGGAACACCAACGCCCAGGTGAGCTTGGGCGTATTTAAGCTAATTTGCATCACGTGACTGAGATCACCTTTACTACTGATCCCACAGTGCATTGTGAACATATTTAAAATGCAAGCTGGAAGTCCAAAGTGTTAATACCTTTGTGGTGGTTATTTCTTAGCACACGCACTGTTGTTACTGTGGAATTATCTTTTCAAACAGTCAGGTGAGTTTGTACATACCGCAAATGTTCTCATGGCATGTTACATTCCGGAAAGAAAACTTCTCGCAGCACGATCATAACAGGATTTTATCCTGTCTGAATCCCTTCCATGCGCAGAACTGCGCATGGAAGGGATTCAGACAGGATAAAATCCTGTTATGATCGTGCTGCGAGAAGTTTTCTTTCCGGAATGTAACATGCCATGAGAACATTTGCGGTATGTACAAACTCACCTGACTGTTTGAAAGATAATTCCACAGTAACAACAGTGCGTGTGCTAAGAAATAACCACCACAAAGGTATTAACACTTTGGACTTCCAGCTTGCATTTTAAATATGTTCACAATGCACTGTGGGATCAGTAGTAAAGGTGATCTCAGTCACGTGATGCAAATTAGCTTAAATACGCCCAAGCTCACCTGGGCGTTGGTGTTCCGGTCTGTGATCAAGGCAATGGTGCCGAAACGTTAGACGAATGGAACCTGGCGCTGCTGGATTTTGGAAATAAAGCCACTTTCACAGTATTGGGCCTCACGTTGTTTGTGTGACCATGTGGTATTGATGGGCTGCTCCGTGCTCATTGTGTGAGGCCGCCCTGAAGGGTCTGGGGCTCCGGAACGGGGAAATGCTTTCTGGATGTTTTACTGAGGAGCCTGACTCACGTGCGCTTCCAACCTACTGAGGTACCGCCACTAGAGCGAAACTGAAGGAACTGCGCATGGAAGGGATTCAGACAGGATAAAATCCTGTTATGATCGTGCTGCGAGAAGTTTTCTTTCCGGAATGTAACATGCCATGAGAACATTTGCGGTATGTACAAACTCACCTGACTGTTTGAAAAGATAATTCCACAGTAACAACAGTGCGTGTGCTAAGAAATAACCACCACAAAGGTATTAACACTTTGGACTTCCAGCTTGCATTTTAAATATGTTCACAATGCACTGTGGGATCAGTAGTAAAGGTGATCTCAGTCACGTGATGCAAATTAGCTTAAATACGCCCAAGCTCACCTGGGCGTTGGTGTTCCGGTCTGTGATCAAGGCAATGGTGCCGAAACGTTAGACGAATGGAACCTGGCGCTGCTGGATTTTGGAAATAAAGCCACTTTCACAGTATTGGGCCTCACGTTGTTTGTGTGACCATGTGGTATTGATGGGCTGCTCCGTGCTCATTGTGTGAGGCCGCCCTGAAGGGTCTGGGGCTCCGGAACGGGGAAATGCTTTCTGGATGTTTTACTGAGGAGCCTGACTCACGTGCGCTTCCAACCTACTGAGGTACCGCCACTAGAGCGAAACTGAAGGAACTGCGCATGGAAGGGATTCAGACAGGATAAAATCCTGTTATGATCGTGCTGCGAGAAGTTTTCTTTCCGGAATGTAACATGCCATGAGAACATTTGCGGTATGTACAAACTCACCTGACTGTTTGAAAAGATAATTCCACAGTAACAACAGTGCGTGTGCTAAGAAATAACCACCACAAAGGTATTAACACTTTGGACTTCCAGCTTGCATTTTAAATATGTTCACAATGCACTGTGGGATCAGTAGTAAAGGTGATCTCAGTCACGTGATGCAAATTAGCTTAAATACGCCCAAGCTTACCTGGGCGTTGGTGTTCCGGTCTGTGATCAAGGCAATGGTGCCGAAACGTTAGACGAATGGAACCTGGCGCTGCTGGATTTTGGAAATAAAGCCACTTTCACAGTATTGGGCCTCACGTTGTTTGTGTGACCATGTGGTATTGATGGGCTGCTCCGTGCTCATTGTGTGAGGCCGCCCTGAAGGGTCTGGGGCTCCGGAACGGGGAAATGCTTTCTGGATGTTTTACTGAGGAGCCTGACTCACGTGCGCTTCCAACCTACTGAGGTACCGCCACTAGAGCGAAACTGAAGGAACTGCGCATGGAAGGGATTCAGACAGGATAAAATCCTGTTATGATCGTGCTGCGAGAAGTTTTCTTTCCGGAATGTAACATGCCATGAGAACATTTGCGGTATGTACAAACTCACCTGACTGTTTGAAAAGATAATTCCACAGTAACAACAGTGCGTGTGCTAAGAAATAACCACCACAAAGGTATTAACACTTTGGACTTCCAGCTTGCATTTTAAATATGTTCACAATGCACTGTGGGATCAGTAGTAAAGGTGATCTCAGTCACGTGATGCAAATTAGCTTAAATACGCCCAAGCTCACCTGGGCGTTGGTGTTCCGGTCTGTGATCAAGGCAATGGTGCCGAAACGTTAGACGAATGGAACCTGGCGCTGCTGGATTTTGGAAATAAAGCCACTTTCACAGTATTGGGCCTCACGTTGTTTGTGTGACCATGTGGTATTGATGGGCTGCTCCGTGCTCATTGTGTGAGGCCGCCCTGAAGGGTCTGGGGCTCCGGAACGGGGAAATGCTTTCTGGATGTTTTACTGAGGAGCCTGACTCACGTGCGCTTCCAACCTACTGAGGTACCGCCACTAGAGCGAAACTGAAGGAACTGCGCATGGAAGGGATTCAGACAGGATAAAATCCTGTTATGATCGTGCTGCGAGAAGTTTTCTTTCCGGAATGTAACATGCCATGAGAACATTTGCGGTATGTACAAACTCACCTGACTGTTTGAAAAGATAATTCCACAGTAACAACAGTGCGTGTGCTAAGAAATAACCACCACAAAGGTATTAACACTTTGGACTTCCAGCTTGCATTTTAAATATGTTCACAATGCACTGTGGGATCAGTAGTAAAGGTGATCTCAGTCACGTGATGCAAATTAGCTTAAATACGCCCAAGCTCACCTGGGCGTTGGTGTTCCGGTCTGTGATCAAGGCAATGGTGCCGAAACGTTAGACGAATGGAACCTGGCGCTGCTGGATTTTGGAAACAAAGCCACTTTCACAGTATTGGGCCTCACGTTGTTTGTGTGACTATGTGGTATTGATGGGCTGCTCCGTGCTCATTGTGTGAGGCCGCCCTGAAGGGTCTGGGGCTCCGGAACGGGGAAATGCTTTCTGGATGTTTTACTGAGGAGCCTGACTCACGTGCGCTTCCAACCTACTGAGGTACCGCCACTAGAGCGAAACTGAAGGAACTGCGCATGGAAGGGATTCAGACAGGATAAAATCCTGTTATGATCGTGCTGCGAGAAGTTTTCTTTCCGGAATGTAACATGCCATGAGAACATTTGCGGTATGTACAAACTCACCTGACTGTTTGAAAAGATAATTCCACAGTAACAACAGTGCGTGTGCTAAGAAATAACCACCACAAAGGTATTAACACTTTGGACTTCCAGCTTGCATTTTAAATATGTTCACAATGCACTGTGGGATCAGTAGTAAAGGTGATCTCAGTCACGTGATGCAAATTAGCTTAAATACGCCCAAGCTCACCTGGGCGTTGGTGTTCCGGTCTGTGATCAAGGCAATGGTGCCGAAACGTTAGACGAATGGAACCTGGCGCTGCTGGATTTTGGAAATAAAGCCACTTTCACAGTATTGGGCCTCACGTTGTTTGTGTGACCATGTGGTATTGATGGGCTGCTCCGTGCTCATTGTGTGAGGCCGCCCTGAAGGGTCTGGGGCTCCGGAACGGGGAAATGCTTTCTGGATGTTTTACTGAGGAGCCTGACTCACGTGCGCTTCCAACCTACTGAGGTACCGCCACTAGAGCGAAACTGAAGGAACTGCGCATGGAAGGGATTCAGACAGGATAAAATCCTGTTATGATCGTGCTGCGAGAAGTTTTCTTTCCGGAATGTAACATGCCATGAGAACATTTGCGGTATGTACAAACTCACCTGACTGTTTGAAAAGATAATTCCACAGTAACAACAGTGCGTGTGCTAAGAAATAACCACCACAAAGGTATTAACACTTTGGACTTCCAGCTTGCATTTTAAATATGTTCACAATGCACTGTGGGATCAGTAGTAAAGGTGATCTCAGTCACGTGATGCAAATTAGCTTAAATACGCCCAAGCTCACCTGGGCGTTGGTGTTCCGGTCTGTGATCAAGGCAATGGTGCCGAAACGTTAGACGAATGGAACCTGGCGCTGCTGGATTTTGGAAACAAAGCCACTTTCACAGTATTGGGCCTCACGTTGTTTGTGTGACCATGTGGTATTGATGGGCTGCTCCGTGCTCATTGTGTGAGGCCGCCCTGAAGGGTCTGGGGCTCCGGAACGGGGAAATGCTTTCTGGATGTTTTACTGAGGAGCCTGACTCACGTGCGCTTCCAACCTACTGAGGTACCGCCACTAGAGCGAAACTGAAGGAACTGCGCATGGAAGGGATTCAGACAGGATAAAATCCTGTTATGATCGTGCTGCGAGAAGTTTTCTTTCCGGAATGTAACATGCCATGAGAACATTTGCGGTATGTACAAACTCACCTGACTGTTTGAAAAGATAATTCCACAGTAACAACAGTGCGTGTGCTAAGAAATAACCACCACAAAGGTATTAACACTTTGGACTTCCAGCTTGCATTTTAAATATGTTCACAATGCACTGTGGGATCACTAGTAAAGGTGATCTCAGTCACGTGATGCAAATTAGCTTAAATACGCCCAAGCTCACCTGGGCGTTGGTGTTCCGGTCTGTGATCAAGGCAATGGTGCCGAAACGTTAGACGAATGGAACCTGGCGCTGCTGGATTTTGGAAATAAAGCCACTTTCACAGTATTGGGCCTCACGTTGTTTGTGTGACCATATATATATATATATATATATATATATATATATATATATATATATATATATATATATTCCTACTGGCGGTCGCTAGTAGGTAGTTTTAGTTAGGACCTATTTCCATAGGAAAAGCATTTTTAGTTTTTCCAATAAATTTAGCGAGGGTTGACGAATCTTCGCGAATTTTTCAAAACTAGAGGGGCGCTCTGGTCAGCTCCTGTCTTGAAAGTTTCGGGGTGATTCGCCAAGCGGGGTCCGAGAAAAAAGGGAGGTCCCAAAACATGTTTTCCCCATGTTATTTTCCAGAGGAAACTTTAGACACGGCTACAGCCCAAACTGCTGAACGGAATTACACCAAAGTTGGCAAAAAAGGTAGCCCTAGGTTCAGAAAGAGTCCTTTTTGTTAAATGGTGTAAATCCGTTCAGAAGTTACTGAGAAAGTAAAAAAATAGAGGTTGGAAAATCAATTTCCCATAGCAAACTTTAGCCAAGGCTACAGCCCGCACCGCTGAACGGAATTACACCAACTTTGGCAAAAAGGTAGTGCTTGGTTCAGTAAGCGACCTTTTTTTTTGAATGGTGTAAATGCGTTCAGTAGTTGCTGAGCAATTCAAAAATAAAAGTTTCGATATCGAGGGGCGCGATGGATTTGCAAACCCTCCCGATCACGAGCTTCACTGTGATTGGCTGCCAACACTCCAAACAGGCAGACTGTTTTCTTGTGACTCGGTTCTACTGAGTCAAAAGAAAACAGTAAAAACAAAGGTGGAAAACAAGAAAAGGGGGCAGGGTAGAAACACCCTGACCACCCCAGGCCTGCTCAGGGGTCCCACAAAGACCCCCAGGGCCCCAAAAAACATTTTTTTAACATAATTTCGGTGGTTATCGTGTTGGGGTCGCGAATCCCGACGAAATTATTTGTTTAAAACGAAGCACTGGCTACCGCGCTTCGTTTTCTATAAGCCCCCGGGTGCATCGTCTAATATTTAATTTGTTATTACAGGGGCCCTCCCGCAGCCCCAGGGACCGCCACCCCCTGCGGCTTGTCCTTTTATTAGTGGGGGGCCTCCAAGGCCCCCCCAAGCCCCGGGGACCGCCACCCCCGGGCTTTTCTAAAATATTTGCGGGGGCACACGGCCCCCCTGCAGCCCCTGGGACCGCCACCACCCGGGCTTGTTTTATTTAAAAAAAAAATAAACCTGTGTGGGGGGCTCGAGCTCCCCACACGCCCCGGGGACCGCCACCTCCCCAGGGCACTAAAATGCAAATGTGGATGTCCGTTACGGATCCCCGAGCCCCGGGCACCTCCCCGGGGCTATGTAAATAAAGAGAGGGGGGCCGCGCGGCCCCCCTCCTGGACCCCTTGATGGCCCTGGGGACCGCGACCCCCCAGGGCCGGCTTCTGCAGTGTCCCGGGGTGTCAAGCCACGGGACACTGCTGTTTGCTCCCGCCCTGTCATTGCAAACTCGCTTTGGATTTTGGAAGCGAGAGCAAGTTTCTTGCTCCCAAATCCAAATCAGATTGCTTTTCCACACAGGGAGCTGCATATCAGCAGCTCCCTGTGTGGAAAAGCAATGCCTGCTCCCGCATGAGGTGGGGAGCCGTCAGGGACCGTGGGGGAATTGGGACTCCCCCCCACGGTCCCCAACGGAGTGGCCAGGCCCCGGGGGATGGGGTCCCCAGGGCCAGAAGTGGCCCGGGAGGGGGGCCACGCGGACCCCCTCCCCTGTGAATATAATTTTTTTTAAAACACGGCTGGCCGGCCCCGGGGGACGGGGCCTCAGGAGGGGGGCCCACACGGCTCCCTCCTTAAAAAATCAAATATATATCTGTGACCATGCCCCGGGGATGAGGTCTCCGGGGCCGGAATTGGCAACGGGAGGGGGGCCCACGCAGGCCCCTTCCCGTTTTGATTATTTCTTTTAAAAAAACAGGGGCCAGGCACTGGGATATGGGGTCCCCAGGGCCCAAATGTAAAAAGAAGGGGGGCCACACAGCCCCCTCCTTAAAAAAAAAAAAAAAAGACCCCCTCCCGGCAACACCATGGAAACGCGCCCTGTGGCGCGTTTTAAGTTGGGGAGTTAATTCCCCTTCAATCTTGAGGGTCCCTGGGGGCCAACTAGCCCACCAGGTACCTCCAGTAAGCGCCACAGGGCTGCGTTACAGTGAGGTGCTCCGAGGCCACGGCCCTTTTTACACCTCTCTACAACGCAGCACTGTGGCGCTTAGTGGAGGTAGCTGATGAGCTAGTTGGACCCCAGGGTCCTTCAGGGGGATTTAATCCCCCAATTTAGAATGCACCAGGGGGCGCGTTTGCACAATGGTGCAGGGAGGGGGTCGTGGCCTGATTTGACAAGTGAGCAAATGTGGCGTGTTTTAAGTTGGGGGATTAAGTCCCATTCAATCCTAAGGGTCCCTGGAGGCCAACTAGCCCACCTGGTACCTCCAGTAAGCACCAGGAAGCTGAGTTGCAGAGTGGTGGTCCAAGGCCATGCCCCCTTTTTACACCACTCTGCAACGCAGCTCTGTGGCGCTTACTGGAGGTAAGGCTTACTGGAGGTATATTACCTTTATCTGTTGTTATATGCTTTGCCCCCAATTACCTCTTTTTCTGTTATTCTATGGCTTTTGATGTATTAACTATTAGATTTATAAATGTATTTATCATTATTTCTCTATTACAATATATTTTCGAATATGCTATTTTATCATATATTTCTTGTATTGTATTTATGAAATGCTAATAAAAAATTATAATACAAAAAAAAAAAATATTTAACTTTACAGAAACACACAGTCACTGGATGATGTCATCAGTGATGTCATTTGAGATGCCATCAGTAATGTCATCAGTGATGTAATATGTGACATCTTGAGCAGTGCATTGCGGGTGAGCGAGTTATTGTTAGCTGAACTAACTATAACGGTGGAATTTCTATGGTTTTGTAAGAGTGAAATGTCCAGCTAAGTATAACGTCCCTGAAACGTATGGTTTTTTCAGTGAAAATATATATATATATATGTGACCAAGGCCTGTAACGGGCTGAAACGCGTAATGGCAGCGGTGGTGTCCATTATATTTAAATAAATAATTGGAATTCTTTTCACCGCACCTTGGGTTTGCTTCTGTTTCTTGAGGAGAGATCTTCAGTTCATGAGACGGAGTGTATATATATATATATATATATATATATATATATATATATATATATATATATATATATATATATATATATATATATATATATATATATATATATATATATATATATATATATATATATATATATATATATATATATATATATATATATATATATATATATATATATATATATATATATATATATATATATATATATATATATATATATATATATATATATATATATATATATATATATATATATATATATATATATATATATATATATATATATATATATATATATATATATATATATATATATATATATATATATGCAGTGCGTACATTTTTTTTTTTTGCCACGCACCTCTGCCACAAACATATATATATATATTTATAACATTTAAACTATACATAGGTAATCTGACGATTTATCATTTGTGTCCATACATGTGATATATCACATCATTAATATATCAAAACACCTCAGGAATAATAGAATAACCATATCCTGGGCTAGCTTAACTGATTTATTTGTTTAAACATAGCATTGATTGTATATGTGCAATACAGGACACAATCCAATCATGATTACAAACGTGAATACAGGGTGTGAAAAATAAGGCAGATCTGGTGAAAAAAACAGACATAGAGGCTAATACGTTTAAGGTGACAGATCTTTCAAGAGTGAGAAAGAGGACCTCAACAATAAGTTGCTTCATTCAAGCTAACAGTGTAGATAAGTGGTGCACAGTCCTAAACTTAATGAGTTGACAATGCTTTAGAGCCCACCGGGGTGTTTGTGGAGTCTTCGTCAAGGCTAAGAGTCAAAGACACATGCACCATTAAACTTGGGAGGTAAGCAGTAAGACTCGCAAAATTGCCAAGAACTAACAAGAGTGCTGGCCCCAAAATATCAGGTAAAACGTCAACGTTAGGAAAATTGTCTACCCTTCAACAGATGAAACAGTAATGCAAGTAGCAGGACACTGTACCTATATTAACTGTGAAAATATAATTAATTAAGACTTCAGGGCATTTCTTCATTTATTTGTTAAGGTTCTCAGATCATCCCTCTCGCTCTCCCAAGGCATCAGTTTTGCACACTTAAATTTCTAGATGCAGTAAAAGCTTTTCTACACTCACCGTGACATGTTCATAGTCCTGTCCAAGCTCCGGTGATCCAGCCACCACCTCCTTCTCAGCGATCCAGTGCTCCAGCTCGTCCACTTCACGGTTCAGCTGGAAGAGCCAGTACTGTTGCTCCAGCTTCACCCGTCGTTCCTCCACCAAGTCCTTCAGAGACACGTAGAGCCGGTCAATCTGAGACTGACGTTTACTTATCTGCTCGCTATGCAAGGACACACCCTGGTCAGTGCATTCGACAAGAGAAACCAATGCAGGCTGTTCTTTTCATTCTTTCATAAAAACAACTTCATGCAGATGTCGAAAACTACAAACGCCTTCTATCACTGTATTATTTACTGGTTGGAGCACTGTTATTAATGAGGAATCTCATCTATTCAGATAGTTTTTGATTTTCTGCATTGCCAGCATTTTTTAAATTTAAAACCTGGATACCTTTTATTTTGGTTACATGCATTGAGCATTGAAATCTTGTTTTTTAAGTCACATTACAGGCTTCGTACAATGTTCATTAATTCTTTTCTGTACTTTTCAATAATGCAAGTGCATATTTCGAAACACAGAATGCTTTCCAACTGGCCTGTCCAGATACAAACTGGCAGAAGTATGTTATGTCGCAGCATCGGATTGGTAACACGGGCAGTCGGGTATTGGCCGATGGGCAGGTGCCTAAGGGTCACCAGTGGGACGGTTTTTGTCAACCGGCCCACAGAGACTTACTATCTTCCCAACCAGGCCACTGTAAGGTGGGGGCAGCAAGGAGGCTCTGAGGGGGTTGCTTTTCAGCAGCGTCGCTAGGCCATTATTGTTCTGGCCGCTGCAGACTTTAATTTTGGCCTCCCGTAGGGCAGCGCAGAAGCCCAGAAGCAATGTCCCACTCCCCTGCTGTGGGCCATCATCACCTCGGCTCCCTCTGCTTTTGTTCTCCACTCTCCTGCCAGGCCAACACCCTGAGTCTACAGTTGACTGGGCTGGGGAGAGTAAGTGAATGACCCTGCTGAGGGCCTGTTGTTGACACCTCAGCTACAGTGTCTTTCAGGCCTTGGTGGTGGGAATATGTGATGTTACAACGCATGGTGTTACCACGCGGTAGGTAACAACGCGGTTGTTACATCGTCCAAGGTTGTTATCACGCATGGCATTACATGGTTTCAACGACTTGCGCTAGATGGTGCGCTGGATTTAGGAATAGTATAAACTACTATTCCTACTCCAGTTAGTGCAACAGCAGGGATGATGTTGGATTTAAAATCGAACACATTCCCTGGCGTTGCATGCCACCTAGCGCAAGTCGTTGAAATGACTTGCGATGTAATGCCATGCGTGGTAACAACGCGGGCGATGTGACGTCTGCGTTATAAACCCATGTGGTATTACCAACATTGTAAACGCCGTCTCCCTGGTGGTGGTAGTGAGGGGGGGGGGGTGTATGTTTGCATATACCTCGCTGTGAAGCACCTTTCCAAGAGCAGAAAATTGAGCTAATGTAATGTTCGGGTCAGAACTGTCGAATGTGGAACTATGGAAATAGGTTCGAGTCCCAGTCTCCCCGCAACATCCTGAGATTCTGGGCAAATGACTTCAATTGCACAAAGGACTAAAATTAAAATGAATTTGATCTTCTGTAATGTAACTGGTGCTCATATAATTGCGCCCTTTGGCCGAGTTTACGCTATATAAAACTACAATAAAAAACATAACCTTCTGTTTGCACATCTTTTAAAAATCTGCGAAGGCTGGAACTTAAAAATGAGAGATGATTCTTTATTCAATAATAAAAAAGTCTGTATTCCTTCTTAACATGGCCTTTCTTCCTTTGTTTAGTTTTAACTATCAGCCACGGATCATTAAAGAAGCTTTAGACCACATTTTAAACTGCTTTCACCTTACATTTACTGTTCAAACTTTTAAAGTACATATAGATCGGGGGAGAAAATACCAGCTTTAGGTGTTTTTCTTCATTTTCGTACTGGCAAGGGCATTAAAATACTGGTAATGCTGGTTGCAAAATAACGACCAGTTGGCAAACATAGCCATATCAGGAATTGTGACCTTTGGGCCACTTTTCACTTCGGTCGTCCAGCCAAAATGTAGTGCTTCTAGTTTTCACCAATGTTTCTGGCTCTATGAGCTTTAAAATACATAATTTATCAAACATTTATCTAAAAATTAGCCTGATGAGACTAGCCAAATGCTGTTTCGTGAACGGGCGTGATCCAGGAATGTGGGCCACTTTTTTGGGAGTGCCCGTGCAGAATTGTGATCCCAATCCGACCCTGTTATGTCATATTTATTCTGTGTGGCTTGTCAACTTGTCATTTGGAGTATCTAACAATGTCTGTCCTGCCTGTAGGGTGGCAAATCCACCAGCTGTACTGCCACCTAGTCAGGGGTTATTGTAGCTGTATTTACCTGGGAAAACCTAACAAATTACAATCTTGGAAAATGTCCCGGAATGTTGGAAACATATGCAGATAATCCAAGTTGAACCCCTGATTTCTGCAGTAATTCCCCATTTTTCAGGAGATCATTTGGAATAGTGTAGTAGTACCCCACCCTTAAATTCTACCATTCCACAGCATCAATTGTTTCATGTATGGCATTACAGCATGGGAAGTTCTGCAGAACTCAGAGCGAAGGCCTGAGACTAAACATAGCTCAAAAATCTTATTTAATATAAACTACACCTAACTAAAGCAGTTTCCAAAGTACACCTCAAAATCATCTAATAAAAATAGCACATAAACTGTTATAATCTTCAAATGCAATCATGTAGTTCCAATAATATTTACAAACTATTCAGTCTTCAGTTCATCAATCTAACATTACATACAGGATGAAGTACCCCGCTGTAGATTATAAGGAGTAAGCAAGTCAACAAGGAGTTTTGTAACTGAAGTCAAAGGTTGAGTTCCTTTATAAATTCTTAGAACTCTGAGATAAGCTACAATATTGTTTTAATGCACTGCAGATGTTATTTTATTCCTACAAATGCATGCTCACACCACCACCCTTCCCTCAAAACCTAGGTGTAGTGCTCTTTCATAATAAAGAGGTAACATGGTTCCAGACATACCGAATAAAAGCAGTATCTATATTGTGAAAGTAAACATACCAAAAGGCAGTTAGGAATTTGTTGTAAAAACATATTAGAATCAGTGTAACGTATATCAGATTAAAAACTGGCTGTAACTAAGAATATGCAGTAACATGCAGAAAGAGTATTTCTTTCCAGTAACAACCCATGTGTAAAAATATATGTATATATATATATGTGGCCATAAAATCTCCCCTTTCTCCTGATCACTGTTCATTTTAGAACAGATCAGAAGAATGAAATTAAATTACAACTGCAATCAATCCCTGATGAGGTTTTTTTTTTGTAAAATATGATTCTGGAATCTGCCTCAGCAATTCAAGAACCAGGTAATGTAAATTACTACACATATTTTGACGGACCTAAAGCGGAGAGAGGTCGCAAGCATCTCCTTCCTGCGACGTTTAAGGTATTTGTGGTGCACTTGCAAAAAAAGATTTCTAGATTTATAATGGGAAACTGTACCTGTCACTTTGCCCTTCTTGATCAATGCACATGAAATTTGGTTACCAAACTTTTGCACTGATTCCTCACATCGGACCAAAGTTTTTAAACATTTAAAAACATTTTTTCTAAAAAACTTCAAAGTAAATGTAACTAGAGAAAAGCTATTGCTCCTCTGTGATAAAGATACCTGTCAGGATGGCCCAGCTCCAGCAGGGACCGGCACTGCCGAGACAGAGTGGCAATGGTCTCTTCGTAATTCTCAATCGTCTGCTCCAACATTAAGTGCTTCTTTAGCATCTGTAAAGTACCCTGCTCATCCTGCAGCAAACAAAAAACACAAGGCAGATGGGTTCAGTAGTCTACCTGTCTGAGAGAAATGGACCGAAATATGAATCAACAGAGGGCATGATAAAACGTAGGGTAAATGGTGTACATATTTCGATATTTGTTAATACTAACGAGCAGGTAATTGAAAATAAAGTGGGTTCACAAGGATGGGAGAAAATAAGGCTTCGTAAATGGTAAAAAGCTATTCCTCGTTTGACTCTTTGGGGCCTAGTCACAAACTGAATTTTATAGAACATACAGTAGTACTACAATAGCACTACTCATGTATCACAAAATGCTATTAACAAACCTATGTGCGAGGAGGAGCCTAGCGCGCAACCAAGATGGCCGCGTAGGTGCGAGGCTCCCGAGGACCTCCACGACCTCCTGAATTAATCCTGGCTATATCCTGTCCTTGTTGAGGGGACTGTATCGGTGAACCCGAGCTGAGGCGCCACCCGTTTTTCGTTTTCGAATCGGACCCCGGACACCGGTGGGAGCACCGATTGAAGGTTGCGGCCTTCTCCGCGCTGGCCCCCCGGATTGGAGTAGTGGGGCGATCCGGGGACAAAGCGAACAACAGCGGCGGGCAGGGCTGGGCGACTCGCGTATCCCGCGCTTTCACTTTCGCTTTTGCGCCCTCCTTGCCCTCAAGCGAGGTAGGGTTGCGGAGCGGGGTGTGGTGGTGTGGCCTTGTCCAGGTGCCCGGCTGACCCGCCGGCTGTGAGTCGTCCTGCGGTCCAGTGGTCGCCCTCCCCCCCCGGAACCCGTGAACTGGTTTATCGGCCCTTTCGAGGAGATTGGCACGACGGTGGGAGAGCAGGCATGTCCACCAAACAAGATGGCGACCGGGCGAAGGTGAAGACGACCCGCCGTGGCCCGGCGCATCAATCCAACAGTATGGACCGCTACACCCTCCAGAAGGGATCTCCGGAGGCATCGCGCACATCCCCGGCGGGCCCGACGGAGGCGTCTGCTCAGCCGGTGGATCTGACCCTCCGGGACGTCATGGGCGCCATCGCAGAGATGAAGGCCTCGGTGGACCAGCGCTTCGACACCCTAGCGCAAAAGATAGACTCGGTCCTTGTGGATGTGAGCCTTGTGAGGGCTGACTTGTCCAAAACCAACGACCGGGTCGATTCCCTGGCCCACACCACAACGAGCCTCACGACGGACGTGGTGGCCCTCCAAAAGGAGGTGCGCCGGCTTGGCCAGGCGAGCGCCCTGATGGACCGGCGACTGGAGGATTCCGAGGGTCGGGCCCGGAGGAATAACGTTCGCATTGTGGGGGTGCCGGAGGGACGAGAGGCGGAGGCGGCAGATCTTTTTGTGGAAGAATTGATCCTTACCCATCTCCAGCCCCGGGGGCTGAGTAAGCTTTTTGCGGTGGAACGTGCTCACCGGGTCCCTGGGGGCAGACCTAAGGCCGGTGCCCCGCCGCGGCCTCTCATTGCCCGGATTTTTAACTTTCGGGACAGAGACGCTATCCTGCAGACCTCCAGGCAACAGGGACCGGTCAAGCTTGATAACATGGATGTGCATTTCTACCCAGACTTTACTCCGGCGGTCCAAAAACAGAGACTGAGTTTTCTCGGAGTTAAACGTCGCCTACGGGACCTGAACCTTAAGTACTCAATGCTTTTTCCAGCTAAGCTAAGGGTGGAGGTGGATGGTCGCACGCACTTTTTTGACCGACCCGAGGCGGCTGGGGACTGGTTGGACACTCTGCCTAGAGATCGGGGCCGAGGGGGTGGGGGGGGTGCGGTTGGCGGGGAGGGCCCGCCGGATCAGAACTGAGGGGTGAATAATAGGCCTTGCTCTGGACAACATTCCTTTACCATTTACTGATCGTGTATGTTCCCCTCCTATGGAGGTCGTGCGGGGTCTGTTGGGGGCTTCCCTCCTCCTCTGGGGGACTAGTTAGTTTTTCATCTATGGGGCGACAGGCACACTGCACTTTGGGGGGGCTGTCTGGGCTCATGCAGGGGTGCAGGGAGGGGGGAGTTCTGTTGGGATGGGGGGGTGGGGGGGGTGTGTTGTTTGTTTGCACCGCAAGGCAAGCCCTTTACTGTATTGTTGCTCTCGAGATGCTCTGTGGGGGACGACTGATTGCTTCTACGTATGATGGGGGGTAGGGATTTGACTGTGTTGTCATGGAATGTTAACGGCCTGGGGGACAGGATTAAGCGTGGTGTGGTCCTGCAGTACCTGAAACGTATTTCACCAGATGTTATCTTCCTGCAGGAGACACACCTTATAGGTAACTCCTTTCATGCCATGAATCGGCGGGGCTATCGTTTGGTGGCCCACTCGGGCTTCACCTCGGGCTCGCGGGGGGTGGGTATCATGATCAAGAACTCGCTCCCGTTGGAGATTGATGAGGTGCGCCATGATGAGAGGGGACGCTACACTGTTCTGGTGGGTAGAATGGAGGGTAGAGTGTTTGTTTTTATATCAGTGTACGTCCCGCCTGGGTTACAATCTACTACATTTGCGGACCTGGGGCGCCTCCTCCTAGACCTTCCGGGTGGCCTGCTGGTGGTTGGGGGGGACTTCAATGCGGTAGTTTCTGGGTCTATGGATCGTCATCCCCCTAG
Source organism: Triturus cristatus (assembly GCF_964204655.1). Taxonomy (NCBI): domain Eukaryota; kingdom Metazoa; phylum Chordata; class Amphibia; order Caudata; family Salamandridae; genus Triturus; species Triturus cristatus. The sequence goes on along the minus strand of NC_140592.1, from coordinate 459,916,735 downwards.
GGACCTCCCCCGGGCACAGGCTTGGCTGTCCGGCCTTTTAGATACATTGGGCCTGGTGGATTGCTGGCGACTAAAGCATCCCGCACAGCGGCAATACACCTTCCACTCGGGTGCCCATGGTAGCCTCTCGCGGCTTGATTACATCCTTGTCCCGGCGGCCTATGCTGGGAGGGTGGGAGAGGTGTGCCATCTGGCGCGGGGTATTTCAGATCACTCCCCATTACTGTTACATTTCAATGTCTTCCCGAGGGGGGAGGGCAGGGTGGCTCCAATCAATGCTTGGTACTTGCGCGACCCCACTATTCGTGCCGACTTGATCAAATCCTTACAGCGATACTTTGATGAGAATGTGGGGTCTGTCCCTTCGGCCATCTCCCTGTGGGAGGCTTTTAAGGTAGTTCTCAGAGGGGAGGCCCTCTCCTTTATCTCCCATGCCCGGAGGCGCGAGCGGGAGGAAGTAACCCGGGTGGAGGCCGAAATTGCGGAACTAGAGGGTGACCTGGGGAGCGGGGTAACGGACGCCAAGTTGCATGTTCTGCACCTCAAGCAGGCGGCCTATAGGGCCCTCGTCACGGAGGCGGCCAGGGGCCTCAGTAGAGAGCAACAGGGGCGATTGTATGATGTGGGTGATAAGGCTGGTAAATTGATTGCGTGGTTGGACAAGAGGGAGAGAGCGAGTCGTGTGGTTCCTTTGATTGAGGGGATGGATGGTGTGCGTGTCACCGAGCCGGAAGCCATTGTCTCCTGCTTCGCGGATTACTTCCGCGAGGTGTACTCCCCGGTTTCTCCCTGCTCGGAGGAAGATTCCCATGCCCTGCTTCGGGACATCGCGCTGCCCTCCCTTACGGTGGAGGACAGGGATTTGCTGGACGCTCCTCCCACCTCGGACGAAATTGCCCTGGCTATTCGCTCGGTCGCATCCGGCAAGGCCATGGGCCCCAATGGTATCCCCATCGAGCTTTACAAGCTGCGACCGGATGTACTGGCGCCCCACCTGCGCGCGATGTTCCTGGCGGCCCACTCGCAGGGTTCCCTCACGCCGGACCAGCGTCTGGCCACAATCGTGGTGATCCACAAGGAGGGGAGACCCCGTGAGCGGGTTACATCCTATAGGCCTATCTCGCTCTTGAACGCGGAGCCCAAAATCCTCGCCAAGGTGCTGGCCAACCGGCTGGTCGGCGTGGTGGGCGATTTGGTCCACCAAGACCAATCTGGCTTTATACCCCATCGCAACACGGCTCTTAATCTGCGACGCTTGCACGGGGTGCTCGCGCGTGTCCCGTTTGTGCGGGAGCCGGCCATCTTGGCGTCCTTAGACGCCACCATGGCGTTTGACACGCTTGAATGGCCATACATCTGGGCGATGCTGGCGAGATTTGGACCGGGATTCATTAGCTGGGTCAAATTGTTGTATTCGGGCCCATTGGCGCAGGTGGTGGTGAATGGGCGAGTCTCGGCCCCATTCGCGCTGGGGCGGGGCACGCGTCAGGGTTGCCCCTTGTCGCCGCTCCTGTTTGCACTGGCCTTGGAGCCCTTGGCGGAGTGGCTGCGGTGGCACCCCTCTATCCGTGGTCTCCGCTGGACCCCCGAGCATGAGGACCGCGTGTCCCTCTACACCGATGATATCCTTTTGTATCTCGCCTCCCCGCGTAACTCGCTGATTGTCCTGGTTGATGTTTTGCGCTCCTTCGGTCGTAACTCAGGCCTTGTCATCAACTGGGCGAAATCCTGCGTATATGTGCTTTCCGGGGAGGCTCCGGCCCTACCACGGGACTGCCCGATCCAGATTGCCTCCCAGGGGTTCCGGTACCTGGGTATATATATTACTCTAGACCCGGAGGCCCGCTACGAGCTGAACTTGCTACCCCCCCTCCAGCGCTTGAAGGAGGACGTTGCGCGTTGGCGGCGTCTTCCGCTTTCGCCGCTTGGCCGAGCGGCCTTGTTTAAGATGATGTCCTTGCCGCGCTTTCTGTACGCGCTCCAGAACACTATGGACTTGGTTCCGGCGCGCTACTTCCGTGAGGTGGAGAGCCTGCAGCGGCGCCTGTTCTGGGACGGGAGGCCGCGTATTGCTCTGGCTAAATTGACGCTCCCGTGGTACGATGGGGGGGTTGCCCTCCCGGACATTAAACGGTATTACTGGGCCTCCCAGCTAGCTGCAATTAATCATGGCCTTTACGGGCCCGCCCTGAACCCGGCATTTGAAATGGACAAGATGCTCCTGCCCGGTGGCGATTACAATCGAGCGCTCTACTCTGGCGCGCCCGACTCCCGTCTGACGGGACCGACGCGTGTCATGGTGCGTGTCTGGCACGCGGCTAATGCAGCTATGGGGTGGAAGGACCGTTTGACCCGGGCGTCACCGCTATGTGCGTCTGAGAGGTTGGGCTCCCTGTGGACATCGAAGGGCTTCGAGAAGTGGGACACGATCGGAATCAGCACAGTGGGAGATCTCTGGACGAGGGGGGGATTCAAAACTTTTGAGACGCTGCAGACGGAGTTTCAGCTGCAAGGCAGTGAGTACTTTCGGTACTTACAAGTCCGCCACGCGCTGGGCTCCGTCTTCCCTGATGTCGCGTCCATTCCGGAGTCTTCCCCCCTGGAGGACAGAGTGCTGGATGGCCATGTCCCAGACAGCACGATCTCCCTTATATATAAAAAACTGATCAACGACAGATCGTGCCTGCTGACTAGTCTCCGCGAGGCCTGGGTTGCCGACGGGCTGGAACTGGACGACGAGGACTGGATTTCCGCGGTGGCCTCTCCGAAGGAGGTGGCCATCCCGGCTCGCCTTCGCTTCGTCCAGCTTAAGATCCTCCACCGGGTTTACGTGACGGGGCCAAGGCTTCTACGTATGGGCTTTGCTGGTGACGGATTGTGTAAGCGTGGCTGTGGTGCCTTGGCAACTTTCATGCATATTCTGTGGGAATGCCCAAAGGTGGAGCGATTCTGGCGTGGTGTGCATGAGGTCCTGCGTGTGGTGACGCGTGTCGCGCTGTTGCCTGAAGCGAGGAGATGCTTGCTGAATGTGTGGGAACCAAATGACTATTCGGTCCCGCAGACGCGGTGGGTGACTCTGGGATACATGATAGCTAAGCGTGACATTGCTCAATTGTGGGGATCCCAGAGGCCCCCGGCGGTGTTGGCCTGGAAAGAACATATGGATTGGTGTATGTTTCGTGAAAAGGTAGTGTATGTGGCGAGGGGTAAGCCTGGGGCGTGGGTGAAAATCTGGGGCCCCTGGAACGCCTATCGCGGGGGTATTTGTGAGCCGCCACTGCTACCGGCTGCCTCACCAGCTCCGTCCCCCTAGCCGACCCCCTCCCTCAGCCGTGGGCATGTGGTTCCCCAGTCCCTGATCTATTCCCATTCCCCTCTTCAGAGTTTGGCTGCTGGTTGGGATCCCCCACTTAAGGAGCACGTGCCGTCACTTTGGATGGCGGGTTGCCTTGCGGGTGTGGTTTTTTGTGTTGTTCTGTTTTGAAAAAAGGAAACCGTATTGTGGGCTTGGAGTTATGTGGCCTGCGCTATTGATATCTCCTGATTTACCAATCTGCACCGCCAAGAGACTCTTACTGTAGGTATGTCATATGCTTCTGCCACTCTAGCGGCCGGCCGGATGGTTGTAGGCCCATACTTGTAACCTTTTTAAAATGCAATAAACGGTTTCAAAAAAAAAGAAAAAAAAAAAAAAAAAAAAAACCTATGTGCGAAGGTCTAAGCCTCGCTTCTCCTAGCTTATCTGTGTGGAAATCTCCACCCGACTGTGGAGACCTCTGCACACCTGTGCCTACGTTTTAGTAGTAAATGTGGGATGGACGGGGGAAGTGGCTGGAAAATGAAAAACACCAGCTAATAAATGGGAGGGGGTTCGGGATGAGTACGGCGGAGTTAGGAAAGGGATAAGGAGGCGTTTTGAGAGCGAGATACACCTAACCATCAAAATGTAAGCCCTTCATAGTCACAAACTGCCCTTATATAGATACTACAGTCAGAAAGAACACAAAACAGTCGTAAATGGACTCCAGTTCAGAGTTTGAGCAATACCCTCAATAAAAAGTAGAGGAGGTAGGAACTTAAAAGAAAAACACCAGGTATAATATTCATTTATTACAACTTGTAATCTATATTTACATATATGTGAATATTTTTAATGTTAAATATAAATTACGGATATACCAATACATTATAAAATATTTGAATACCCTTTTTCAATTTAAAAATAAATGTAACTCATTTAAAAGGAATACATTAATTTAAATAATTCTATGCATAACATTTTGTAACTTTAAATAAAATATAAACACTTTAAGGGTTTTCTTTTAATGAACAAGTTACTTAACTTCTGTAATGCATTATCTGTTAGAGACAATATCTAGCTGCAGATTCCTCACCTTAGAATTGTCCAGGAGTCAGGTTGGATCCAGAAACGTTTGCATGAGCAGTACCCCTTGTGCGCACCGTCAGGTGACGCCGTTGGCGTCATTAGCATTGGTTCTGACTTTGCAGTCATCTATATAGGCGCTACCCGGGTGCGCAGATGTCAGCCCTTTTCCACGCTAGAAGCGCAGAGCCATAAAGTGACTGACGTAAGTGTGTGCCAAAACTAGGGCCCTGAAAAAAGGAGTAACCATAGTCCTAACGAATAAGTCCTCAGAGCGGGGAGGCATGGGTGGGTCTGTAAGAATTCAGCAGCTAGATGTTGTCTCTACCAGATAATGAGTTACAGAAGGTAAGTAACTTGTACATCTGATAGAGACTTCTAACTACAGATTCCTTACTATAGAATAGATACCCCGTCTATACTCTCCTGCCAGTGACCTGCGGACAAATTCTTCACACTAGAAAGTTCTGCAGGATCAAACGGGCGAAATGACTGTCCCTGCAAACCGGACTGTCCAGGAAGTAGCGTTTGACAAACATGTGCACACACCCATGTTGCTGCCTGGCAGATATCCACGACGGAGACACTCCAAGCCAACGCCATGGTCGTAGCCTTCCCCCTGGTGGAATGGGCTCTTAATCCCTCAGGGGGCTGCTTCTTAGCAAGGGCATAGCAGATCTTTATGCAGAATACGACCCCGCAAGAAATTGTCCTTTACTGCACTGCCTGACCTTTCTTAGCTCCCATGTACCCGCACAAAGAGTTGGTCATCACCCGGAACTCTTTTGCGCCGTCATGGTAGAACGACAATGCTATTTTTGGGTCCAGATGATGGAGGCGCTCCTCTTCCTTAGTGGGATGCGGGGAAGCAAAAAAGGTGGGCAGCGTGATAGTTTAACCCAGATGGAATGGGGTCATCACTTTTGGAAGAAATGAAGCACGGGTGTGAAGCAACACTTTATCTATGAAAGTCATCATGTAGGGGAGCTTACACGATAACACCTGCTATTCACTCACCCTCCTGGCAGATGTTATTGCCACTAGAAAGGCTTTCTTGATGGTGAGCAGCCGGAGGGGATAATTATCCAATGGCTCAAAAGGAGCACACATGAGAAATGTGAGTGCCAATTTGAGGTCCCACTGAGGCATGACAAAGGCCGTGGGTGAAAACAAGTGACCCACCCCTTTCAAGAACCTATTTACTATTGGAGATCTGAACAGTGAAGGTTAGCCTGGCAGCTGCAAAAAATCAGGTAGAGCAGAAAGATAACCCTTAAGAGTACCCAAAGCAGAGCCCTGCCGGGCAAGGGTAAGAATGAAAAGAAGAACAGTAGAAAGAGAAGCAGAAAGATGGTCATTAGACTTTTCTGTACAATATTCTACAAACTATTGGCAGGCGTATACGGTCTTAGTGGAGGGATCCCCGGCCATCAAAATAACATTGCATACTTCGAGAGGAAGGTCAAAAGCCATCAACTGCTGCCACTCAAGCTCTACTCAGGAAGGCGGAAAATTGACAGGTTCGGGTGGAGAAGCCTCCCCTGCTGCTGCGATAGAAGATTCACCTGAAGTGGCAGCCTGATCAGAGGATCAGTGATCATTTTCAGAAGCTCTGGATACCAGACTCTCCTTGTCCAGTCTCGAGCCACAAGAATGACTTGAGCTCAGCCATTCTTGATCTTCTTCAGTTCTCTGGGCAGTAGTGGTATGGGTGGAAAGGCGTACAACATGCCTGAACTTCACTTGCGCTGAAAAGTGTCGCTGAGCAATAGCATCCTTGGACCTCCAGTGCGCAAAACTGCTGAAATCGCGCATTCTCTTCGGAGGCAAACAAATCTAACCAAGGTTCTCCCCACTGCTGAAAGAGACCTTGTACTACCTCTGACTAGAGATGCCATTCGTTATCCGCTATGTATCAACAGCTGAGTTCTTCCGCCCTGGCGTTCAGAGAACCTGCCAGGAGTTGAACCATCAGGGTTATACCCTGCTGTTCCAGCCACGTCTAAAGACGCAAGGCCTCCTGACAAAGGGTCAGCAACTCTACCCCGCCCTGTTTGCTGTAGTACCACATGGCAGTGGTTTTGTCCGTGAACACTTGCACTAACTTCCTGTTGACAGAGGGAAGAAATGCTTGCAATGCCAACCCGATCGCTCGAAGATCCAGTAAATTAATGTAGAGCCCCAACTTCACCGTAGATCAGTGTCCCCTGATCACCACCTCTCCCAGATGGCCTACCGATCACAGGAGTGATGTATCGGTCACTACTGTATGATCTGCTTGGGGAAGGGAGAGGGGTCAGCCTCTGACCCAATTGCGATTTGTCAACCACCACTGCAGATCTATTGCAGTTCCTTCCAAGATCTGGATCATGCCAATGACATTTTTCCGATGCTGTGAACACATGAAGTGAAGTCCCACTGCAGAGTCCACATACGCCACGTGGCATGCTTTACCAACATGATGCAGGAGGCCATGAGGCACAACAGCCTCAGAGTCAGTCTCACAGAAATCCAGGACAGAGGCTGAAACATCTGAATCATAACCTGAATATCTTGGACTCGCTGCTCAGGAGGATAAGCCAGAAACTACACTGTGACCAGAACAGCTCTGAAGAAAGGGAGCATCTGAGAAGGAGTCAGGTGTGACTTCTGCACGTTTATAGAGAACCCCAACAAATGCAAGAGGTTTGCCGTAGTCTGAAGGTGGGAGACGATAGCCTGGGGTGAGGATGTCTTCAACAGCCAGTCGTCGAGGTAGGGGAAGACTGAAACCCCTAACCTGCTGTCACGATTTCACCTCCCCACGGGATTTACAACAACATCAGACGGTTGAGGTGGACGAGTCTTACCCAGCAAGTTCCTTTCTGTCTCCCCAGCCAGAAGATTGCCACAAGTATGGTAGCGGCCAACCGGAGGGGAGAACAGAGCACAAAGAGATTGGCCCCTTTAACTGGGACAGAGAGCCAGAAGACGCGCGACGTCAGAATGACGTCGACAGCAGCTGGTCATTTGAGGAAGCCGAAAGTAGGAGAATCCAGTGGAGAGTCGAGGAGTCGGAGGAACCGAGGACCGGGAGAGTGAGAAACCGAAGCCTGTTGTTAACAACTCCCGCAAAGGTGGTGCCGACGAGGGAGCCAGGAGGCCTCCGAGACGGTGCTGCGCCCAGCCACGCTCCCGGAGGAGCGTGACTTCGGCAGGTACGGGACCTGGTCACGGGGTGGGTAGGGAGGAAGCCTGTGTAATAAGGAACTCCCGATATCGCGTAATTGGTCCCCTAACTCCTTCACAAATCACTCACTAGATGTGTGACGTGGCATCGGTGGTCCCTCACTCCTTTTCCCTTCACTAGTGTAGTTCCTCTTATCCTTACGGTCTCCCTGTCTCTCTTTCACTACAACGCCCCACGAGTACATCCAGAGAGGACGGTCCCTCGGGAGTGAAAAGGCGATAGGAGAGACTGATTCGACGGCACCAAAGACTGGGGATAAGACGCATTATCCCGACCTTCCTTCCACACACCAACATATTTACCGCACCCAGGAGGATAAGAGGCATTATCCCACAGCTACAGACTGGCGTATGATACAAAAAATAAAATACACGCTAAAACATCCCTTTGTGTCCTCCGCTCATTGCCTATCCTTACACCTGCACAGATGAGCTGCACCCACCGCCATCACCTTGGTGAACACTCAAGTGGCGCTGGTAAGGTCGAAGTGGAGCATGGTAAACAAAGTTCTTGTGGACTACCTTGAACCGCAGGTAACGTCTTTGTACTGGCAGGATGGGGGTGTGAAAATACGCATCCTGCAGGTCCAACGCTACCATCAAGTCTTCTTGTTCCAGGGCAAACAAGACCTGAGCTAAAGTAAGCATCTTGAACTTCTCCTTCTTGAGGAAGAGATTGATGGTCTGAAGATCTAAGATGGGCTGTAACCCTTTCTTCCCCTTTGGAATTGGAAAGTAGTGGGAGTAACAGCCACTTCCTACTTCTGAAACCGGGACCCTCTCTATAACCCCCTTGACCAAGATAGCTGTCATTTCCTCTTGGAGCAATTATAAATGATCATCCGCCAGACATTCTTGAAGTGGCGGAATAGGAGGAGGAAAAGAAAGGAAAGGCAGAGAATAGCCCTCCTGAATGCTCTACAAGACCCACTTCTCCGATGTTATGGATCTCCAGTGGACGAGATCATGATGGATTCTCCCTCCCACTGGAGTGGTGTAGTCTTGCAGAGTCAGACTAGGAGTTCTTGGAGGCTGCGGCTGCCGAGAGTAGTGCGGCTGAAGACTTCTGGCATCCATTACTAGGATGGAATGAGCCACGTCCACGCCGCTGCGTAACTTGGGAAGTCTGCACAGGACAATGGCTGGGATAGGGCTGATGCGGCTTGAACCCCCTTCCGTTGCCACGAAAGGGGTGAAAGCCAGACTGGTCACAAGGTGTAGTAGAAAGGCCCAAGGATCTGGCCGTAGTCTGAGAAAACTTGAACCGCTCCAGGGCCGAGTCTGCCTTCTCGTCAAACAGACGGGAACCATCAAAAGGCACGTCCATCAAATTATCCTGGACATCACCTGAGAAGCCAGATGTTCTAAGCCAGGCGTGACACTGCAAGGCCACCATTGATGAAATTGCTGTGCCCAACGAATCAGTCGTGTCAAGTTCACACCTGATGGTGAATTTTGCTGCATCTCTCCAGTTCTTAACACAGCTCGGGCCTCCTCCGGGACTTCTGGCAGCACTTGCGCAACCGTCTCACAAAGAGAATCGGAGAAACGGCCCAATAAGCATGCAGTATTTACCAACAGCAATGCCAGGCTGGAGGAGAAAAATATCTTATTCCCAAGTGATTCCAACCTCTTGGATTCCAAGTCCAGAGGGGCGAAAGGGAATGCGCCCTGGGAGGTAGAAGCCTGCACCACCAAACTTTCAGAGGTGGAGTGTTGGCTGGGGAACTTTGGTTGCCCAGAGCCAGGTGATGGCGGCATGCAATTGTCCTATTCACAGGAGCCCCTCTGCTAGGCTTGGACCACGTGCCTAGTAGAACATCAGTAAATGCCTCATTGAAGGGCAAAAGGGGTTCAGAAGTGGAAGCCCCAGACTGAAGCACTTCGGTCAGGAGATTAGTACTGACCTGCACAGAGGGCAACTCTAGTTAAAGGACCTCAGCTGCCCTCCTTACCACCATGGCATATGAAGCCCCCTCCTCCATAGCCACAGTTGGCAGATAGAGCATGCCAGCATCTGGGGATGTGTCCAGTCTACAGCCTCCCCAAGTTCCTCATACCAGACCATCTGCTCTGCAGACATATCCTGGTATCTAAAGGACATATCCTGGTATCTAAAGGGTCCATAGACTCCTCCCAGTCCTCTCCGGTGCCAGAAACATCATGAAAATGCTCAGGTGACAATATAGAAACTCTGGGTTTTACTGGCACCAGAGTCGGCATCGAGCAACACCAGTTCTGATTACTTGCTGTAAGGGATAAGGATGGGGCTGGAGCTTCCGGTGGCGCAGGCAGCCCCTTAGGCACGACTTTGGTTTTGACGCCGGGGAAGGTCGCATTGACACAACCGTATTGACCCCGGACCTGGAATCGGATCCCCGAGGCCCCACCGACCAGAGCCGATGAATCCGATGGGGCTCCTTCTGACCCAGCGGGGCCCAAAGGCTCGCCAGATGGGTCGGCCCGCACAAATATGCAGCACATGGCCTCGTAAAACTCTTTCATTTGAGCGGGGGTCGCTACGGCTCCTGGAAAAGAAGGGAGGCGCGAAGTCGAACCTGGCACCAGCTCTGCAGAACTATGCCTAGAGCGTCGGTGCTCATTACCTCTCTCATCAATGGACGACAGCTGAGGTGAGGACGGAGTCCGCTTAGACTTCTTCTTTTTCTTGTGCCTTTTCCCCGAGTGTCCTGAGGACCTCGAGTGGGAGGAAAAAGACTTGCTGCTCTGGGAGCTGTCTTCAATCGGGACTGGGATCTCCGCAGTGTCACTGGATGGTGTCAACTGCCAGGCCACAAGGAGCTTAATAGCCCTCTCTTGCAAGGCCTGCAGAGCCATGGCCTGATAGTCCAAGCACGACTTCAAGTCTTGTTCGCGCTCAAGACACCAAAGGCAGACGAGGTGGGTATTGGTAAACGACATGGCACAGTGATAGGCGCCACATGGTTTAAAATCTGTCTTCCTCTGAGACATCCCTCGACACCCAATGGAAAATATCTTGAAGTCAACATAAAGTTGAAAAAACATGTCAAAAAGCGACTGAGGGGTTGGCGTTCCCAGATCGGCGCTTAACTGGTGCAAAAAGAAAAGAACTGATGGCCGCACGCCTGGATGGCGCCTATATAGATGACCGCAACGTCATAACCGACTCTAACAATGCCAACGACGTCAAGAAAAGCCGAATGGCGCCACCCGACGGTGAGCGCAAGAAATACTGCTCATTCAAAACTTTTCAGATCCAGCTTGACGCCTAGGAAATTCAAAGGTAAGGAATCTGCAGCGAGAAGTCTCTATAAGATAAATACTTTAAAAATAAGTTTGATTTAATTTAATATACTTAAACTAATAAAATATTAAATTTAGTTAATAGTAATGCAGAAGTTTTTAAAAGTTGTTCTACATTGAAAATACATATATAAACTTAATTTACATTAGGTTTTAACATAATAGTATTCTGCCTATATCTTTACACTTTTAAACATTTCCCTACACTTTTCAATAGAGAGATACCTCCTTCTACTGCTGAGGTCTTTCCAAGTGTGTGGGGCATAAAATACATTCATAAGGTCATTAATAGTAGTCATTTTGCAGTCGTATATGGCATTTTTACTGATATGTAAGTCTACCCTTTGTAGTAACTTTACACTTGGAAATGGTGAACAGTTTAAAGTAGTGAAGTTACTACAAAGTGTAACATATGCAGATTTACATATAAATGTACCTTTCTGAATAGGCCCCTTTATGTTAATGAGTTTGAGCATATGGAATCCTTGTTTAAATGAATTGTACTGTATGCGGAACATACTAATAAAATGTTTATAAATCAGATTTGCTCCCTCTCTAAGTGCTCATGTGCAACATAACCATCTCAAAGACCGAACAAGTCCCAGAGCTGTGCCCAATCGAGCACACATGAAAACTGGGACTAACCAAACTTACTCAAAGTGCCCTTGTTCCTAGTTCAATGACAAAAAAAGCAGACTACTGGTACAAAGACAGACAGTCCAGTATCTAGATAACTGAAATATAATGGCAGGCACTCATGAATACACAGCAGTCCGAAAGAGAGGGGCAAGATATAGAACTCCAATCACCATCCTGAAACAACGGCATACTTTAATCAGAGGTACACATACCTCTATTAAAGTTTAAAACAGACGAATGACATTTTCCACTCTATTTTATGGGACTGTGTTCTATTGTTCAAATCATTCCACAGGCCAGAAGGTTCCGGAATAAAGTTTAGTTTAGTTTAGTTTATGGTTTATAAAGCGCGTGAATCACCCCCGCAGGGGTCTCTCAGCGCTGGCCACCGAGTGCAAAAAGTGGTAAAGTATGGTCATTCTGAGAAGAGAGTGGTCTTAAGAGCCTTTCTGAAACCGAGATAATCGGGACATTGTCTAAGTGGGAGAGGCAATTGATTCCATACCAAAGGAGCTTGGTAGGAAAAAGATCTTCCTCCCAAACGTATTCTCTTAATCCTCGGAACAAGAAGCAGCGCTTTGGATCCAGACCTCAAATCACGGTTTGGAATATACCTATGGAGCCTTTCAGTCAGGTAGGAAGGGCCGGGACCCCACAGTGCTTTGTGGGTCAAGCAGCAAAGTTTGAACTTCACACGCTTCCTCACTGGCAGCCAATGCAGTTGCCGGAGTAGCGGAATAGAAGCAGATCTGCTAGGAGCTTTCATAACCAGTCGTGCAGCGGTGTTTTGCACCACTTGCAGACGGTTAAAAGCAGATTCATTGGCAGCAACCATTAATGCATTACAATAATCCAGCCTGTTCAATACCAAGGCCTGGACCAGAGTCCTATGAAAAGGGTCTGGAAGAAATGGCAAGGCTTTCTTCAGAAGGCGCAAGGTGAAGAAACATGTGCTGACGGTGTGAGAAACATGCTCCTTCATAGACATGGCCTGATCCAGACGGATACCCAGATTTTTTGCTGTCTGCTTAGGTAATGGAACAGGCCCCAACTCAGTAGGCCACCAGGTGGGAGACCACGAAATGGTAGCGTCTCAAAAGAGAATAATTTCTGTTTTACTGGTGTTGAGCTGTAAAATATTACTGCACATCCACTCAGAGATGGCAAGCATACCATGTGAGAAACGGGTTTGAGCAGAAGATGAAAATTTGTCAAATGGAAAGATTAGTTGAGTATCATCCGCATAAGAAATGGGGATGAACCCAAGAGATCTTAGAAGAGAGGCAAGGGGAGCCACATAAATATTAAACAGTATAGGGCTCAAGCATGAGCCCTGTGGGACACCCTTGGACAGACACTCGATGGGCGAACGGAAAGGGCCAAAGTTCAGCGTCTGAGTACGGTCAGTGAGAAAGCTGGCTACCCAGCTAAACGCCGTACCTCCAAGTCCTGCCCCTTTTAATCTTTCGAGCAAAGTCCGATGGTCTACTGTATCAAATGCGGCAGAGAGATCTAAAAGGACCAAGACAGCAGACTGTCCCCGATCTAACGTCCGTCTGATACAGTCGGTTACTGCAACCAAGGCCGTCTCAGTGCTATAGTTAGCACGGAATCCTGATTGTGACGGATCCAGATAGCCGGTGGATTCAATATGGTTAAACATATGTTTCTTCACATATTTCTCTAGGACCTTGCTCAAATGAGGAAGGAGGGAGATGGGTCGAAGGTTCGTAAGATCCTCCATGGGAAGCTTATTATTTTTTCGTAGAGGTATAACCTGAACAGCTTTCCAAGAGAGGGGAACTAAGCCCGTACTTAAGGACGCGTTAAACAGCGTGGAAACAGAATCCGCAAGTGCGTGTGCCAGAGATGCTCCTAATTTAGCCGGCATAACATCAGCAGGAGAGCCAGAGGTAACATTATGTAATAATGTAATAGTCTCCTCTCGAAGGATAGGGGGAAAGGACATCAATGGTGCTGGATTAACAATGGAAGATTTAACAGTGTCATCCGACATTGAGGGGTGGCGGATATTCGGAAATTTATCGTAGATAATGTCAATTTTTTGAACAAGGAAAGTGCTAATTTTATTACAGAGGGATTGAGAGTACAGGTTGTCCAACTCGCAGGCTTTAGGGCAAGTAAAATCCTTCAGGATTTGATGCAGGATTTTCGGCGCATTACCCGCTGATCTCAATTGAGCAGCTATGTATAGTCTACGTGCTTGTTTAATTTCTTTGTGATAGAGCAAAAGCGCTGCTCTAAAATTTCCTTTCTCAGTGTCTAAGTTAGTCCGTCTCCACTTTCTTTCAAGATTTTTACATTTACTTTTCATTATTCGCAATTCAGGGGTAAACCACACCGCCAAATTTTTCCTAGGGGCTTTGGAGCAAATCTTTTCGGGGGCGATTAAGTTAATGGCTGATGAAACAGTAGTATTAAAAAGAGTGAGATTGTCTTCTATATTATTACTCGGAGGAAACTTAGGAGGTATAAAGGCTGATGCAAAAGACTCATGATTTATTTTCGCCCATTGTCTATAAGGGAATTGAATATGTGCAGCCATCTTCAAAGATGTAGAGGGGTACTGCACTTGAAAATTAATGATGTGGATGGGCACCAGAATTAGTATTAGAGCAAAAGTGTGTATGCATCATTATGCCATGATCCTTTGTATGGTTCTTCAGGGCTCCTCCCTTTCACACATGCTTTTAAATTCTATATGCATCCTTCAATTTTGCTCATTAGATCTTTTGGCTGCACGATTATCTCATATGGAGATGACAATCAGCTTACAATACGTCTTGACAATCAAGTCCCGTTATTCAGTGGCCACTTTTGCTTCCTGTCATCTATTCTGATCAGAGTTGGATGGCTTCTAACTTTCTGCAACTCAAAACCAACAAACAAATGAGCAATAATGCTGAAAGTCAGCAAGACTTTCTTTGGCCTTCTTCCTTATATTCTACACCCATTCCTGCAGCTACACTGAAATGCTTTTGTGTTTTTTTTCACCTCCATTTTTCCATGCAATCTCAGATCAATACCCTCACCACAGTCTGCTTCTTTCAACACAAAGTTATTGGAAAGCTGCTTACATTCCATCCAATACATCTGCATGTTCAGGTTGTCTCTGGCTGTGTTCTCTCCAGATTATCGTAACTTACATTTTCTTGGCCTTGCTGACGCTTTCTTGCATCAGTTGCACAGTTCAAAATGTTCCTATGATAATAGCCCGCTGCCTCAGGAAATTTGATAAAGTCACACAAGTACATACTGGACTTGATTGGCTACTAGTGAAGCAAGAATAATACTCAAGGTGCTACCCCTTATGCTTAGAGTCTTTCTTCGCATCGAAAAGTAACCACATGTGTCTCATTTCAAGCTATACAACTCTAAGAGAAACCTACGCTCCAATTCAAAGTCACTTTTTTCCCTCCCGCATATCAAGAGAGTCAGGACAGGTAACAATGCGCCCTCATTTCTTGGACCTAAACTGTGGAATGCCTTGCAATTAGCGATCAAATTTGTTATCTTTCATTTATCCTTTAAGAATATTTTGAAGACTGTTTTTGTTCCGGTAGTTGTACTCTAGTTCTGGATATTGTTGCTGTGACCATTGATTCCTCTGCTCAGATGCCTTCAGGGGTATACACTGTGCTCCATACATGCATAAAATAAATAAATGATCATAGTAGTACTGGAGTCCCTGGCAGTTTTCAAATACCCCGGTCATAGCGTAAAAATGCACTTACACTGTCAAAGTGGAAGAATTCACTTGTCTATAACACCGTGTAGTATGCTCTTCCAAACAGCTGAAACTATTACACCCCGTAATATGCTCCTCAAGCCACTGGCTTAACATTGCAAAAGTGCAGATATTCCCAGAAATGCCTTTATGCTTACCACCATACGTCACCTTCTCGTTATAATCACTGTCATTTGCAGCCACCAAAGAGGGCGTGCACAACCAGAAAGGAACCTAGTGCCAAATGTACAAAGTATTTTTATAGTCGCTAACACTCCAATTCGAAGTTTATGACTGCAAAAATGGGTTTTTAAATGTGCTAATCCCATGTTAGGAGTTAGTAAACTTTTACAGACACCCAAAATGGGACTGCGACTCCATATCAATGTGATATTTAAAAGGAGCATGTTGCAGGCGTCGCTTCCACAAATGAAATTTATATGAAATCCTATGTATCAGTTTTTGATGACCAAAATCTAGTCTCAAAACATTAAAAAGTGAACTCATGCCCAAGTTGATGTGTTAAGTCATTTCCAAAAGAGAAGGGGTCTCCCTAGGGATCCTTCCTCCTTTGAGAATGTTAAAAAATGTGTGTTGGGGACCATGGGTCCAGGGGACCACTGCCAACTTTCAAACATAAAACATTTTTTGTAAATCCACTACCACTTCCTTTAAGGGAAATGGGCTGCATTTAAAAAAAAAATATTTCGTTAAAAAGCAATCACAGACATGGCGGTCTGCTCACCCAAGCAGGCTCGTATCCCATCAATGGCCACCAATCTCAGTAAATTGCAATTTAAAATCCACCTCATTAACATTATGAGGTGGGACGAATTACAACCCACTGCAAATAAGATTTTTCTGAACCAACTTGTTAGTAACATAGCTCGGTTTGTAAAATCTTTACTGGTCGCAAAAATGCTGGTTACAAACTGCAATGTGTAATTCTTGCAACTAATAATCTGTACATCTGGCACTAACTTTCTCAAGAGTGTTGGCCTTAGTGTCCCTCGTTAAGGACAGCAGCTGTCTTTCACCTTTCCTAGATGCACGAAGTAAAACCAATGTCTGGGCAGATAACAGAGGTGGAATTGCCAATAGGAACACAAAACTGTTATTCCTCTGTAGGCCTATCATAGCTTAAGGCAGAGTCTTGTGTCAGGGACTCAATTATTCAACAAAGAGGTAGAGCCACACTTACACTGAATGGCTGGCTGGGTGAAAATGTGTTCACGGGTTGCTGCCATGCTATCTTAAGTATGCGCAGGGCAGAAGTACCACTCATGCGCTTAGGAACAGCATCTCTGTAGGGTGTACATATGCTGATCTTACATGGTGCGAACACATGACTCTCGCTACTCTAGCCGAGAATAGAGAAGCACTCGTAGCTCTGAGATATTTGGTAATACCGAATTGATGTATTCCAATGTAGGAATACTTTAGCCTGACATCGCTAGGTGTGTAAGGTAAGGTAATACTTCACAAGTACACATTGTAAGGGGATCAATGCCTCAGGAAGAGACCAAATGCCTAAGCATTTCCATTGCAGGAAATGGGCCTTTACTGCGGAAACTGCTTGAGCCGTCTGAAGAATCCATCAACACTTTGGTGGAATGTTGGCAAGACCATACTCTAGGTCCAAAGGAACCTGGTAATTAGATGCACTGGGGCTGGGTTATGGCTCATGGAAAGGAGACATGGGTCTGGCTTGGCTTGTTTTCTTCTATTGAGAGATCTCAAAGACCATTGTATCAAAATTGCCTGGCCCACACCGGTGCAATTTCAATCAACGTATATGTTCCCTTCTTGTGCATGCAAGCAACCCTCAAGTTGACATAGAATCTTAGGAAAAGAGGAAGCAAATATTCCTGACCAAAGAAAAAAGCACTTCTCCCAATGGGTTTGACCAGGGATACTCAATGTGCAAAATTTTTGACTGAGGGTGTTGACTCACTGGATTTAGCCTGGCAATGTCCAAATATAGCCAGATTTTGGGACTGTGTGTTCACTACAAGAAGCCAGTTACTTACCTATAACTCCTGTTTTCCAACATTGATATATTTTATATATTCACATGAGTAAATCATTCCCCGTCGTCAGGCTGGGAGTCCCCAGTATATTAACATAGCAGTAAACAGTCTAAAAATGTACAGTATACATTGTAAATAGACCATAGGCCTGAAACAACATAGTATCTTTAGTAGCAAATCCATTTCATTTGAAGAACTCATACTTCAGCAAATGAGGGGAAAGCTTAAGTTCTCTTACTCCCCCTTAAGGCCACCTTAGCACAGCTTTCAAAGCACAACTGTGAGAATAAAATACAATGAGCCTGTGACAGGGTTGGAGGGAGGGTTGCATAAGAATAAATAAAAAGAATCAATGTTGGAGAATTGGAGGTACAGTTAAGAAACCAATTGTTTTCTACAGCATTGGATCTTTTATATATTCACAAGCTTTAATCAGATTAGCAAGCAGAATACATATTAAAATACAACAAAGTGGGAAGCAGGCTCACCTTTAATGAGGCAGGTTTCTTAGAACTGCCAGTCCCGCCCTGCAGCAGCTTCTGCGTCCATACCCACAGGAAGTAGTTCTTCATGAACATATGCCTGTTCTTGTAGGTGGCTGCGCGGCAGATGTACTTCAAGAGCACCCCAGCATAGAGATCCGCAGTTGAAGCCATGCTCATGGTGGAATGTGCCCTAATTTTTCCATGAAGAGTTGGCTTGGCTTTGACATGACAGAAAGCGATGATTGAGGCTGAGAAGCAACAAGCTATCCCCTGTTTGGACAAGGCTTTACCTTTCCACGGTAGACTAAACAACACAAACAGCTAATATGCTTTGCATATGTCCTTTGTCATGTGTATGTAGAATCTGAGACATCTATGTAAGTCCACAGAATATAACAATGTTTCTGCTGTTGATGGGTTTGTAAAGAAAGATCTAAGAATGACAGATTCATTTAGGTAAAAGTCAAATGGAACCTTTGGAATGAATTTAAGGTTGATTCTGAGAACTACCTTGTCCTTCAAGAACAGTAGAATAGATTCTCTGATGGTGAATTATTGAATCTCGCCCTCTCTCCTGGCAGATGTTACAGCTAGGAGAAGTGCTGTTTTCCAAGAGACAACTTTTAAGCCTAGTTTATGCTCAAGAAGGAGGTAAAATCAGTGGACTGAGAACTGTATTAAGGTTCCATGGAACCAGAGGATGTTGAAGAAGTGGAAATGCTCTAAAGAGCTGTTTCATAAATTGTTTAATGATTCTTTGGGGAAACAGAGTAGACAGTGATGTATCATTTCTACAAAATCTCAATACTGAGGCAAGATGGACCCTGACTGAAGAATATTTTAGTTCACTCTTGGCTAAATGTAATAAATAGGGAAGGATCTGAATAGGTCTGATTTGAAGTGGATTAAGACCATAATTCCTGCATCAGACACAGAAACGCTTCCATTTAGCGTTGTAGTCTTCTTAGTCGCTGGTGCTCAAGCTTCTGCCAAAATACGTTCACATTCTCGTAAGCAATCATCTAGGCTTAATCACTAGCCTCTTCTTCTTGGTCTGACTGCATTATCTGAGCTGGAGTTAAATTTGACACCTTTAAAGGTGAAAAAACATTGCCTTTTAAATTTACAGCTGACATAGTAGCCACCAACAGTATTATCACAGACAGTGATTTAGTCGTCAACAGTGTGGCAGTCTTCGACGACATAGACGGAAGAGTCATCGTTGACAGTATGATCGTCTACTGTGAGGTAGTTGTCGATGGTAGAGTAGTCTTCCACGGTAAGGTAGTTGTCGACAGTATGGAGGTCTTCAATGGTAAGGTCGTCATCAGCGGTATGGTCATCGTCGATGTCGTTGTTGTTGATGGTCTTGTCGCCTACAATGTTTCCTATGAAGATAAGTGTTTCTTAGGATGTCTTCTTCTTTACTACATGTCGATTTCCTCTGTAGTGACTAAAGGTATGCTTATCCTGCAAATTACCGAGGAGGTGGCTGCAAGCACTGCACCAAATAAATCATGCTCAGGAAACTGTATAAGTCTCTTCTTATGTGCTCCCTTCATGGAAGTGCTTGGTGGGGAACTTTTCACAGAATCCTCCCCTGAAGAGGGGGCCTCTCCTTTAGAAGGTGGAAAATTCTCTTTATCCATATGGAATAATGTGAACCTCCTTTCTCTGTCATTAAGTGTTTTAGTTGTAAATGTCTTACAAATAGCGCACTCTGATGCCTTATGAATTGGAAAAAGGCAATAAGTGCATAGAGAATGTGAGTCATCCATTTGAATCTTGTTATCACAAGATGCACAAGGTTTAAATAGAGTCTTCGCTCTCAGCCAAGGTGACAGTTGGTTGTCAGACCAAACGATCTCCCTGGTCCACTACAACTCAGTGTTGAAGACAGGAATGGTTCAAACCGAGGGCAGACCAAAATAGGAACAATTCCAAGTTCACTGAAAGGTCAGATCAGAGCTTTTCCAGGGGGCTTGCTCACTCATGACGTGCAGTAGAACTTGGAGCTATGATGGCCTCTAGTGGGAGTATGAGAGCTTAAGATTCCATCTCAATGACTAAAGTTTGGGTTCTTTTAAATGAGGTGGATGTGCTACTAAAGATACTATGTTTTTTTAGGCTATGGCCTTTTTACACTGTATACTATATGCTGTATATTTTTACACTGTTTACTGCTATGTTAATGTACCAGGGATTCTCAGGCCAACAACGGGAAATTATTTAAGCATGTGAATATATAAACGATCTAATATTGGAGAATCGAGGAAATAACTGACACCATGATACCCTGAACACCTATGGTGGCTCCTTTGGGTTATGTTAAGGACATTCTGACATGTATGTGGAAATAAACAGCATTGATGCTGCTATTGGCAAAGCGCCAAATAGCGATGCATTGGGGTCAAACTGCAGCACCCATCATTGACCGCTGGCTCGCGAACATGGCCTACTGCCAGGAAACGCATATAGAGTTTTAGCTCCGGATTATGACAGCTAGCCAGTCAGTTGACATATGGGCGCGGCTTGTGAGGTATTTGGCAATAGACGCAGCTGTGGGACACGTGGATGTAGGAACCCCCCCTCACTTACGCATTATACCCTCCCAAACATCCTGACAATGAGTCACCCCACAGCCATCATAAGGGGGAAGCTAGGACACCTGAAGTCTTGCCCAATTCTGAAATCATTGCCATCTGTATATATTCTAATCCCACCAATCACTTACTGCATATCTGTATACGCTGCCTGTATCTATGATGTTACAAAATGTTCACATTGAATTGAATGTCCTATTTTACTGATATTCACCAGTCGGCTGTTGCTGTCTGTTGTACTTACTAAACAAACTAATAAAAAATAAAAAAGCCCTTCCCTTCGAGTCCCATATTACCATCATCTCCACATGAAGGTTTGGCATTTGGAGATGTCTGGCATTACAAAGTGATGTCTAGGAGGTGTGTCCCACCTCTGAAGCACTGATCGTAAGTGACTTTTATTCAGTTCCCATTTATGATAATCTACACTGCCTCTGCTTGCCCCAACTCACGCACCATTGTTAGCATTATCCATGTGTCAGAGCCTAGTACCAAAGGCTTTGAGCTACTTGTGATAGCATAGTGAAATAATTTCTCCTCGTTTCTGATAGAGAGGAGGAGTCATGTTGTCTGTTCTTATAAGCAGTTCTTGCTTCCTACAACTATTGCCATATCTTGACAGCATAGAGCTGTGCATGCTTTCAATAGATGATGCTGCAAAATCACCATTGCTTTTTCTTAATTAGTTCCAAGTGCTTGCCTTTACAGTCAGTGGGTACCACAGATAGAGTTGTTTGGATCTTGGACCATCTTTGAGCTACTGCAAATATCACCATATCGGTTTTAATTTGCTTGAGAATGTCGGCTGGTGCTGAATTTGAAGCCTCATACCTTTTCTCCAGATCAAATATCAGACTTGAACCCGTAGCTAGATTTCTCATGCATGATAAACACTCTTCCCAAAGGTGCCTAGGATGGAAGCAGACCTATTGGGGCATTTAGATGGGTCTTAGAAACTGAATAAAAATGAGGTCTTCACAACAGGGTGATTTAATTTTTTCTATGATCTGTCATAGCATGAAAGCAATAACTATTATTGGGTAGAGAGTATATAGGTGCCAGTTCCTGGCTGGAACCCTCAAATGGGATACAGCCATTCCAGTAGGGGGTGTCATAAATCCGTATTTTGTAAAGCGCGAACTACTCACCCTTACAGGTCTCAAGGCGCTGGGGGCTGTTGTGGAAATTAAGTGAGCTATTGCCCAGAGTCACATGGTGCTGAGCAGAGCTGCTGCCGGAGCCCGGGATCGAACCATGAACCCTGTGCTCCGAAGTCAGCTGCCCTGGCCGCTGCACCACACCTCACATCATCTTGTCTATCATCTTCCTGATGGTAGCTGGGGTCATCATCATCAGCATCTAAAGCTATGCATTGTTCTGCATTCTGTGTCTTTGATTAGATAGCCAGTTGAAGCCATTAGTCACTCGATGTTGTGAACAAAAAATTTAAATAAACTGTTTTTCTTAATGATACTGTGATTGCAGATGCCGTTTAAAAAATAGACATGATAGTTCATATTATTGTACAAGACTGTATTATAAGTACCTACTGTTATAGTCTCAGTCTTGTGTTGGAAGTATTAAAGGTGAATCCTGAAACTGATAACTAGCTATTGTAATGTATTTTCATTCCCATAACATTTTGAAAGATGATGTGTTCTACACCTGGTTTGCTTTCTTCTTCCCTTAGGAGACTGTGTAATGTTTCAAAACTGTAATGTTTCTTATATGATTCTGTTAGAAATATTATACATTAAATATATGAATTATTAAATGAATCATCACTAATACAGTAGAAGGCAACACTGTAGCTCTATTCTGAGAATCACAGAAAAAATAAAAACATATCACAATTCTCATGCAATATTTTACTTTAACAATGGTACACCCAAAGGATGCAGTAAAGAGGGGTGAGGAATCGGTCCCAGGATAGAGCACAGGAATAGATTAAATCAAACTATTTAAGTTTTGAAGTAGAAGAACAGAGCTCAATCCTGTTCTTAAAATGCATGTGACAGAAAATGTCTCTCCACCTCACTGGCCAGAGTTTAAATCATATAATGGAGGGGGAGGAGCCTAGCGCTTGACCAAGATGGCCGCGTGAGCCTTGAGCTCCCGCTACCCTCGCGCCCTCCGGCAATCATCCTGTCCTAAATCCTGATTTTCATTCACGGAATCCTGCAGATGAGTCACAGCTGGGGCGATTGACGTTGTCCGGGCTGAGATCGCCCACCGGGGACCGAAGTTGTGCATGGCGGAAGATTGCGGCCTACCTCCGAAGGATGCCAGGGGCTTGCGTTGGCAGGATGCCCGGCCATTAATTGAACAACAGCGGCCTAGGGAGGTGTGAACCGACGGACCGATGCCGCTGCACTTTCACTTTCGCTTTCTCGCCCCTTTGTTTGCGCTGGGTTGGGAGCGCTTCATGCAGATCCGCTGTGGTCTGGAAGACCTCCACTCGGTCCTGACTGGCTGCTGAAGTCCGAGTTGACCCTGTTTCCTCTAGCTGAGTGAGGGACGTCTATTTGCGACTGATCGTCCTGCAGTTTGGGATGTCGACCAATTCGGAGGCAGACAGGTCGAAGTCCAAGACTACCAGGCGGGGAGGCTATACCCAATCCAACAATATGGATCGTTATGCCCAGCAGAAAGGGTCACCTGGTGGATCGGGACAGTCGCTGGAGGCACAGAAGGCCGATTCGCCCCCAGCCTCGGAGTTATCATTGCAGGATATCAAGGGGGCGATAGATGGGATGCAAACATCGATTGGGCGACAGTTTGAGGCCCTGGCGCACAAGGTGGACACAATCTTGGTGGATGTCAACTTGATTCGCGCGGACCTGGGCAAAACCAATGAGCGGGTCAAGTCCCTGGACCTCAAGACTACTGGCCTTGCGGACGATGTCTCGGAACTCCAGGCTGAGGTTCGTAAGTTACGAACCGCGAATGACCTCTCCGCCCGCCGGCTTGAAGACTTTGAAGGTCGGGCCCGGCGCAACAATGTGCGCCTTATTGGGGTCCCGGAAACCTCAGAGGAGCACTCCGTGGATTTACTTGTCGAGGACTTGGTGGTGAATCATCTTGCGCCTAAGGGCCTCGGCAGGTTTTTTGCGGTGGAGCGGGCTCACCGAGTGCCTGGCGGACGGCCTAAGGTGGGAGCCCCCCCGCGGCCGATTGTAGCCCGGATCTTTAATTTCCGGGATCGAGACGCTATCCTGCAAGCATCGAGGGTGACAGGCCCGGTGCCTTTTCAGAATGCCTCCGTGAGCTTCTATCCTGACTTCACCCAGATGGTGCAGAAACAGAGGCAAAGTTTTTTGGGGGTAAAGCGGCGGCTTCGAGAGATGGACCTGAAGTATGCCATGCTTTTCCCCGCCAGGCTACGTGTGGTGTATGACGATCGGACTTTCTTCTTCGAATCACCGGACATGGCAGGGGACTGGTTGGATGCGCTCCCGCGGCGACAGCCTGGCCGGGACAGCGTGGATGGAGCGGAAGGAGACCGAGATGGCCAGAAGTGATATCTCCGGTGTCGGCTGGTTTTTGACTCAGCTCCGGACAGTGACTCGCACCTTACTGCAGTAATGGGAGGGCGGCGGGGGGAAGATAGGAGCTCTTTCCTCCCTTGGGGTACTTTTTGTAGATTTGTTTTTGATAGGGCGACAGGCACACTGCAAGTTGGGGGGGCTTAGTAAGCTGACGCAGGGGTGCAGGGAGGGGGGGGGGGATTCGGGATGTGGGGGTTGTTGTTGGGGGTTGTTGTCTTTTTTTGCAAGGCGTAGCAATGGTTGTCAGTATTGTCCGATCGTGGTTCTCTGGGGGGGGTGGGGGTCTCTTTGTGTTCAGGGATGGGGGATAGGGGCTTAAACATAATTAGCTGGAATGTTAATGGCTTAGGGGATCGTATTAAACGGGGGATAGTCCTGCAATTCTTGAAACGGACCTCGCCAGATGTGGTCCTCCTGCAGGAGACCCACCTTATAGGGAATATGTGTTATGCACTTAACAGAAAGGGTTACAAATTCATTGCTCACTCGGGGTTCTCCACGGGCTCCAGGGGTGCGGGCATACTCGTCAGAGCTTCCCTACCATTTGAGGTTGACTCCACCATTGTTGATGACAGGGGGCGCTTTGTGGCTGTGGCGGGGAGGTGGGAGGGCAGAACGTTGGTATTGGTTTCTGTTTATGTCTCTCCAGCCCTGCAGGCCTCCACGTTTGCTGATCTGGGCAAGGCCTTGTTGGAACTCCCCGAAGGGCTGCTAGTGGTGGGAGGAGACTTCAATGCGGTTGGTTCTGGAACGCTCGATAGGCACCCGCCCAGAGACATCGGGGGTGCTAAGAAGTGGCTTCCCGACTTTATAGATACTTTTGGTCTGGTAGATTGTTGGAGGCTACGGCACCCCACTCAGAGACAATATACCTTCCATTCCGGGGCCCACGGGAGTCTCTCTCGGATTGATTACTTGCTCACTCTGGCTGCCCACGCCTCTTTGGTGTCTGAGGCTAGGCACATGGCACGGGGCATATCCGATCATTCACCGGTGTGGGCCCGTCTTGATAGTGGCCGGGTGGTGGGGGGCAGGGTGGCTCCCATTAACCCCTGGTACTTTCGTGACCCCAAGATGCGCAGTGCGTTGCTGAAGACAGTTGACCACTATTTTCAAGAAAATCAGGGTTCAGTTGAATCAGCGGTGTCCCTATGGGAAGCGTTTAAGACGGTATTGAGAGGGGAGGCCCTTTCCTTGGCGGAGAGACGCTGAGGTGACACAAGTAGAGGGCGAGATAGCGGCTTTAGAAGTGGCCTTGGGAGAGGATGTTGCAACGGCCACACTGCATAATTTGAGCTTGAAGCAATTGGAATATAGGGACCTGGTGACTAACGCTGCCAAGACCCTCAATAGAGAGCAGCAGGGTCGATTGTACGATGTTGGTGATAAGGCCGGGAAATTGCTGGCGTGGTTGGATAAAAAAGAGCGTGTTAATCGTGTGGTGCCGGAGTTGTCGACGGATGGGGGAGAGGTTGTCACTGATCCCGACGGTATAGTTCAGTGTTTCTCGGACTATTTTCGTACGGTATACACCTCGGTCTCGGACAGGCCCACTGAGGACTCGTGTGACCTTCTGCGAGACATCACTCTGCCCTGCCTTTCTGCCATTGATAGGGATGACCTCGATGGGGATATAACGGTAGATGAAGTGGCGTGTGCTATCCGAGCGTTGCGCTCCAGTAAGGCTTCGGGCCCAAATGGTTTGCCGATTGAGCTGTACAAGCTCCATCCTGATAAGTTGGCTCCTCACCTGCGCGCCATGTACGTGGAGGCGCGGGTGAATGGGTTTCTTCCGCTCGATCAACGGCTGGCGACGATTGTGGTAATACATAAAGACGGTAAGCCCCGGGACAAGTGTGGCTCCTATCGGCCGATATCACTTCTCAACGCCGAGCTGAAAATCCTTGCTAAGATCCTTGCTAACCGCTTGGTCCGGGTGCTTGGCGACTTGATCCACCCGGATCAGTCGGGCTTTATCCCGCACCGTAACACTGCACTGAATCTTAGACGCCTTCACGGAGTGATTGCTAGGGCGGGCACGATACGAGAGCCGGCTATCGTGGCGTCCCTCGATGCCACGATGGCCTTCGATACGGTGGAGTGGGCATACCTATGGGCTGTGCTAGCCAAGTTCGGCTTTGGGCCTGGATTTGTAGGCTGGGTGAGGTTGCTCTATGAGGGGCCTCTTGCTAGCGTCGTGGTGAACGGGCGGGCGTCGGCACCGTTCGAGCTCGGGAGAGGCACCCGGCAGGGCTGTCCCCTGTCGCCGTTGTTGTTCGCCCTTGCCCTTGAGCCGTTGGCGGCGTGGATACGATGGCACCCGGATATACGTGGGCTTCGTTGGTCGCCTGACCACGAGGACCGCATTTCACTCTACGCCGACGATATTCTGCTATATCTCGCCTCGCCTAAGAAATCTCTGATAGTGGTGCGTGACGTCTTGACTTCTTTCGGTCGGAACTCTGGTCTTGTCATCAACTGGGAGAAGTCACACTTGTATGTCCTGTGTGGGGACGTCCCGCCTGTCCCGCGCAACTGTTCGATCCAGATAGCCCGGCAGGGCTTTTTGTATTTGGGGATCTATATTTCCACCGACCCCATTTTACGATACGAGAAGAACTTGCTCCCTCCCTTGGCACGTCTGCGACGGGACGTGGCGGGCTGGCGGCGGTTGCCGCTTTCCCCCCTTGGCCGTGCCGCCCTGTTTAAAATGATGTCTCTTCCCTGTTTCCTCTATGCCCTGCAGAATACCCTTGACCTGGTCCCGGCCAGTTCTTTCCGTGAGGTCGAAAGCCACCAGCGCGCGCTCTTGTGGGAAGGGCGTCCGCGTATAGCGATTGCTAAGTTGACGCTCCCGTGGTACGACGGTGGTATCGCGCTTCCAGACATTCGACGTTATTACTGGGCTACCCAGTTGAGCGCGATTAACCATGGTGTGTATGGTCCGGCGCTGAGCCCTGGCTTCGCCATGGACCGCTGGTTGCTGCGTGGGGGCAATTACCACAGAGCGTTGTACTCGAAGTCGTCCGACTTAAAGCTTACGGGGCCCACCAGGGTGGCCGTGCGTGTATGGAAGGTGGCGACGGATTCACTGGGCTGGAAGGGTAAGCTTACCCTTGCCACCCCTCTGTTTGACTCCGATATTCTGGGAAAGCTTTGGCATACAAAAGGGTTTGCGAAGTGGGACCTGATCGGTATATCCAGGGTTGGAGACCTTTTGGTTAAGGGTAGGATAAAGTCATTCGAGGAGATGCAGAAGGAATATGAGCTAGGGAACTCGGAGTTCTTCCGCTACGCCCAAGTGTGCCACGCCTTGCGGTCAGTCCTGGTAGAAGGTGAGAAGGTGCCTGAGTCCTCCCCGTTGGAGGACCGGATCCTGGACGGCCATATGCCAGAGAGTACGATCTCGCTCATTTATAAGAAACGTATTAATGTTCGGGCGGATCTTCTTCTAGGGTTGCGCGACCAATGGATCAGGGATGGCCTTGAACTGGACGACGAGGATTGGCAGTATGCAGTTTCTTCTCCCAAAGAGGTCGCGATCCCCGCGCGCCTGCGGCTGGTGCAGCTTAAAATACTCCATAGGGTCTACGTGACGGGGCCTAGGCTGGTTCATATGGGTTTCTCTGAGGAGGGCTTATGTAAGAGAGGCTGTGGTATGGTGGGCACCTTCCTACATATTATTTGGGAATGCGGTGTGATCATGGAGTTTTGGAGGCGAGTACACGAGGTGATGGGGGAGGTGACGGGCATCGTCATGCAGCCTGAGGCGCGGTGCTGTCTCCTGAATGTTTGGGGTCCTACTGACCACGACGCGGCACAGACCCAATGGGTGACCCTAGGGAATATGGTAGCCAAGCGCGACATCGCACGTCTGTGGGGCTCTAATAGGCCACCTACATTGACAGCGTGGATGGAAAACATGGATTGGAGCATGTTTAGGGAGAAGACAGTGTATTGTGCTCGAGGGCGCCCTCGGAAATGGCACTCTGTATGGGGGCGATGGAACCAGTTCAGAGGGGGCATATGCCTGCCCCCAGACCCGGACCCGCCCGAGGAGCAGCTCTCCCCTTAGCCCCCTTTTTCCGGCTCAGACCTCTTTGCTGAATGTGTTTGTCCTCTTGAGTCCCTGAATTCCCCTCCTTTCCCTTACTATAAATCTGTGTCTGTTGGACGAAACGGGGCTCGCTCCCCCTGATGGGAACCCTTTTGGTGCTTATAGTGATTACCGCCTTGCTTGTGTTCTGGTTTGGATTTGTGTTTATTTAAAACAGAACCTTTGCCTATCCTGTCAGTGAAATGTGGACACCCGTAAGTGTTGTGTTTCTAAAGCTGCCATACCTCCGGGTTGTCGGCTGAATAGCTGTGTCACTGATTTGCAAAATAAAGGTTTTGGACAAAAAAAAAAAAATCATA
The DNA here is from genome assembly GCF_964204655.1 of Triturus cristatus. Classification (NCBI taxonomy): domain Eukaryota; kingdom Metazoa; phylum Chordata; class Amphibia; order Caudata; family Salamandridae; genus Triturus; species Triturus cristatus. The sequence continues at coordinate 459,888,369 of NC_140592.1, read as the reverse complement.
TAATGGAGGTGGATTTACTACAAGTAGTCTACGGCTGTTTCAATATTAGCTGCTGTATTTGTATACAGCTGTGTTAACGTTAGACTACTGAGGGTTCCCAGACTGATGTTGTGGAAACATTCTACCATGTGAATCCATGAAAAATCCAAAGCTCGAGAAAAACAAAGTTATCAAACATGAGAATGTTTTACCAAAAAGGTCTTTAAAAAAATCAAACCATTTCTGTCTCTCAATCAAATCAAACTTAGTTATTCCATGATCTTGATCTTATAATAAATGGATTTTAGAAATGCTGAGCTTGCTTGTCTACCATGCTCTACTCTTTACCCACTAAAATCAGTGCTCACGCCACAGGCACAAAACAATTATGATCACATCACTCAGATTCTCATGGATTAGGGTGCTTAACCTAAAAAGCATTACATCTTAACACACCTCTCTACCTCTCAAACCTCTTCAAAAGATCAGGTGACAAAGAGCACTAAGAAGGAATAATAAACCAGTACTAGAAAATCTAAGAATCGGGGCAACTAAGGCTCAGCATCAATTCTTCTCAGGAAACATAACTTCACAATGGAAATCACTCTCAGTAGACCTAAGAATCAAACCCACTTTGGTGTCATTTTGACAACACCTAAATGCACACCTCTTCAGACTCTACCTAACCCAGAAGCTCTAGCATTAACAAACACTAATTCTCTTGAAGTTTGGCTGACTGACTCGCAACATCATGGCCAGACAGTCCTACGAAATCAGACTCTGTTCCTCCCGCCTTGCTCTCTTTTTCAACTCTACTCTAGCCCATTATCGGCAAAATAACCACTTATTCGTATTTTCCCTGTAATCTCGATTTTGTCTCTTTTGTTCCCAAACTATTTCCAATACCATTTTACTCTGTTCTGTTATATCTTCCATCTCTTCTTATTGCTCATTATATCATCTCACCAGATTCATTCCATTAAGCCTACTGTTAAGGACTTTTTCTAAATGAATTCCTTCTCATGCCTTCCTGCTATGCTCATCCAATTAAGCTGCCTGTTCTATCTTTAAAAGTTTGTTCCATTTAAGAGAGCTTGTTTAGAAATGAAAACCTCCCTCCTGCTCTTTTCCTAGTTTAACGTTTTCTGTTATCTACTTAAAGAATGAGTTACTTACCTTCGGTAACGATGTATCTGGTAGAGACACAGTCTAGCCGCAGATTCCTTAACTTAGAATATTCCCCAGGCGTCAGACTGGATCCGGAAAACTTTTTCCCTAGCAGTACCTCTGCATACCGGGGAATGGCGTCGCCCGGCCCCGTCCTGATGTCATCCACGGAAGTGACGTCAATGGAGCCTTATTGGTCCCCCCGGCATGCTGACGTCAGTTTTCTGTGAAACTTTTCCGCTCCACAACGCGGAGCCACTACAAAGAACTGTGAGAATATAGGAACAGATTGCCAAAAAAAGAGTAAAAATCATTGAAACAAAAAATTTCTTGCAACAACAATGAGAAGAAATCAAATAATGATGAGAAACATCACCACACTGAAAGAACACTCAACACTTGAAGGTGCTGAAGGGAGCGAACAGAGCACCCGCCTCAGAAAAAGTCCCACCAAAGCGAAGAGCCGTGGCCACCTGGAAGAGGCAACGGCAGTGGAAATAAATGGCATAACAAATGAAGGGGAATTTGTAACCACAGAATGGAACTGTATAAAAGACAGTCAGTAACCATATACTGTAATTGTAAAGGACAAGACTGGAACAACATGACTTATGACAGAGCACCACAAGTGAGCAACAACAAGGGATGCTCACCACACCCCCCACAATGACCGATGAACATCAGCATAGTCAAATAGAAGCACAACCCAGTCGAGTGCAGCAGAGAAAAGGAGACCCCAAGGAATGGGGAGGAATAGACGAGGGCAGAGGGAGGGCAGACGAACTTGAGAATCTCTATGCCGTAGCAATCAGGGTGGAGGAACATGGAAAGCACAGAACCTATCCACCCAAGAACCAAAATAGCGGAGAGCCAATGTGCCAAAACAGAATGACACACCCTGCCCCAGAGGCAGGCGAAGTAGAAAACCCTTGAGGTGGACCAATGCCACCTGCAAGGAGGCAAGTGGGTAGTAAGCCACCTGGAAAGACTCTCGCAGAATGGGGAGGATGGGTGGGCGTTAAGGAATCTGCGACTAGACTGTGTCTCTACCAGATACACTGTTACCGAAGGTAAGTAACTCGTTCATCTGATAGAGACATCTAGCCGCAGATTCCTTAACTTACAATAGATACTAAAGCCATACCTCATTGGAGAAGGGTCTGCGAGTGAAAGCCACCAAGTTCCCAAAGGAATTAAACCGTCAAACACAGTGACGAAAACAAGGTGGGGACAGCAATGCCAGCGTGACTGACACCAGACCCATAAACCTCAGCAATGCCAGCTGAGCTGACACTAGGCCACGAAGTACAAAGTGGAGCATGAACAAAGGAAGCCAAGTGCCACAATCCATCAGAGGACAGCACAAATCCACCATCAGCCAGACAGGGACTAAACGAAAACACAGAAGTAGAAGGGTCAGTGCACAATGGCCGAATTCCACAGCTGCCACGAAAAAAGGGAAACTAGGTACATTATTCCCAGAAGTCGTAAGAGACAAAGCCCCAGCGAAGGGACTGAACAAAAAGACAGAGCCAGAACACACCAAATGAGTGGCACAGCATCAGGTGCCAGCATATGGTGGCAGAAGGCATCATTTCGAGACATACACACTACGTCCACCATAGATGTGAATCACAAGAAGACACGGACCAGACAGTGTGTACCGTGAAAACCACACCACTGCATAGGCCAATGAATCATGCGCGTTGGCAGAGAAGGGTGGCGCCGCAGGAGGTAGTCAACGAGTCAATCCCACCCACAGGGTCAGCGACAAAGGGCCACCGGCAAGCCCGACGTACCAAAGCTAGAGACAGAAAGAGAGAGAGAGAGGAAATCTGGCACAACACCCAGAAACCACCGCAGGGAACCCCCACACGCATGCCTGCCCTCTCATGTGCTTACACAGCATCATAGAAACATATGAAAAAGTCAAGAAATTGACAACCAAGGGGAAACTGGAAGAGGACCCTGAAAGTCGCCCAAAGTGGCACCAACGGCACCGATGTGAACGTAGCAGGACACCCAAGTCCATGAACAAGGCGGGCCAACCCAACCTCCCGATCGGGATAGGAAAGGCTGAGTCACTGTGAAACAGACGGGATACTGACCACCACACTAAGGAAGAAGAGGGAGTCAGTAACCCTCAGACCCAGAATGTCTGAAAAAGCATAGCCAGAGACCGGATGATGCCAGAAAACATCTGGGGAAAGAACAAATCTATCTAAAAAAACGCAGCAGAGGCCAGATGGAGTTGCCTGAGCCATGTGTGGCAAAAAACAGAAAGGCCAAAGATCAGGCCGGGAACCGGCAAAGGAAGGGAAAACGCAACAGGGAGCAGCCCCGACGAAAACCCTACTGCCCATAGGCAAACCCCAACAGGGAGAGCCTGTGCCAACACGAGGGAAGAAGACTACGCAGCCAAGACAGTGGCTCAAGGAACACTACGGGTCCTCGGTGATACCGCACACACCCAGTGTGGACCCACATGTGGTGCCCACCCAGAACACAGAAGAATCGGACTGGAGCGGAATGGAACAAAGCGCCCACAGGGACACGCACCCACGCACCCACGCCAAAGACAGCCAAAATGCTAAGGAGGACGTGAACCCCTCTTTGGGACGCCAACAACACACCGGAGCAGACTGCATACACAGACGCAGGAGAGTGCAACAAAACTACCGTAGGCAGCAAAGAAGCTCCAGGAGAGGGCCATGCCAGCCCGTTGGCCTTAACAAAAGGAGATGTTCCACCACAGCAGGAAGTAAGGAACAACGGGGAATGCTCACAGCAGAACCCACAGGAAAAACCCTCAGAGGGACAGAAAATAACAAAGAGAACTCAATGGGAGCCTCTGAAACTTCCCAGCAAGGAACAACAGCTACACAATAGCCAACCAATACCCCACATGTGGTAAGTCACATCCCTTCAAAAAACGAAGGACACCTCTTGAGACAAGTTTATAAGCAGAGTTCGAAAAGAATCATCCTAAACAGCTGGCCCAGCTGTACCAGAAGGAGGAACAAAAGAGACACGGAACAGCCATACAGACCGTCTGGGCAATAATGCCTTGACCAGAGACGGAAATTATTAAAGCAGGGACAATATTGCATTTGAAAACACAAGTCCTCAAAAAGGACAAAAAATCTGGCAGTCATCGAGAGGAGACGCCGGACCACCGAGTCGGCATGCTCATCAAACAGATGGACCCCATCATTGGGAAGATCCCGGAGTCGCTCCCGAACATTGTCAGGAAAAGCGCCATCGTGTAGCCACGCATGTCGACGCAGAGCAACTGACCTGGCCATAGTCCGAGCCACGGAGTCAGTGTTATCCATGGCCGACCGGACGAAAAACTGCGCCATGTCGTGGCCGTCCCAAATAAGTCGGACCAGGTCAGCACGAGGGCCCTCCGGCAAAGAGGAGAGGAGCCGCTCGACGGAGTCACAAAGGGCAAAAGTGGCCAGAGCAAACACACAGGACGTGTTCAAGGACCGAAGGCCTGAGCTGGTGGGCGCAAAGACACTGCGGCCACACAACTCCAACCACCTAGACTCCCAAGTGGGAAGAAGCAGCGGAGGAGGAGAGGAAGGGAGCGCCGCCTGCATTACAAGTCCGTGAGCCCTAGGATGGAGGGACAAACAGGCAGGGTCATCTGGAGCTGGGCGATGGCGATGCACAATAGCGCGACACACGGGATCCCCTGATGAGGGTCTGGCCCAAGTCCCCAGAAGGACAAGGACCCGCCAAAAGACAACTATGGCTCCACATCCACCGTGCCCTGGTGGAGAAGATCCAACAAAGTATCCGAAGGCAGGGAGACAGAGGGCGGTTACAACTGCAAGATATCCGCAGCCCTGTGAACAGCCCTCGCAAACTCAGCACCAGCCTCCGTGGCCACCGAGGTGGAGACAGCAACTCCTCCGTTGGGGACGGCTGCAGGCTAATACGTCCACCCAACGACAGAGGCCCTGCAAAATGCTGAGACAGCCAGTGCCCCATGGGCCCCTGCTCCGCCATGGGCCCCTGCTCCATGGAGCAATGAAACAACGCCGGAGTGGAGAACCCACTGGGGTCACGTCCTATACCAGCAGAGGAACAGCCGGGGACAGAACCGGTGTCGACCGACCTCGAGACGGCGTCGGATCGACGTCGATGACCCCCAGAAAGGACTCTCCCGCCTGGAGTCGGGCCGGCGTCAACTCGACCTCCACCAAGACAGGAGCCTGTGGGAAGGAACGACGTTGACTCGGAGTCGAGCTCCACGCTGCAGCCGCCACCTGCGATGACGCAGGGAGCTAAGCAGGGCTGTGCGAAGGCACATCAGGAGGGCCAGACGTCGCTGTGGCATGCCCTTCCGGGCCGTGTCCCGAAGTCGCAATGACCACGGAACCGGAGTCAAGGTACTCGGACGGCGCCGAGGGTGAACCTGCTGGTGAACCCCCGACCTGAGTCCCTACCCCTACTGTGGGGCCCGAAGGCGCGCCAGGAAGAGGGGGTGACCCAAAGATGGATTGCAGAGCCTTGGAATAGGCTTCCATTTGGGTCCGAGTCGCACCCACACCAGGAAACGGGGGGGTAGGCTGGGGCCGACTCCTGAGGGCCCGTGTCCGGTGAAGATCGGGAGTGGTGAGCCCCGACGTGACGCTTGTGCGAGGTGGACGACCTCCGTGACTTCTTCCGGTGCTTACCTGACGCAGGCGAGTGACGTCCACTGGAAAGACTCTGGGACCTGTCCCAGGGAGGAACCTCAGCGTGGGAAGAAGAACTACGTTGTGCGGAGCCATCCGCTGGAGACGAAGATCGGTGCCGCGAGGAGTCCGACCGAGACAGCCGGGCAGACATCAACTTCATTTGTCGTTTCCGCAGGGACTTCGGTTTCAGCTGCTTGCATGCTCCGCACTCTGCGGAATCGTGGTGCTCGCCCAGGCACCACATACAAATCTCGTAGGGGTCCGTCGCCAACATCTGCCGTGAACAGGATGCACACGACTTGAAGCCCGAAGGCATCGACACACTGTGTCCAATGGGAAAAGGCGTCGGGAAGGCCTGAAAGAAACAGGCCAGAGGAACCGCTTCTCCCAGATCCGCGTTGGGACGCGGAAAAGGAGAAAACTGATGTATGGCTCCATTGACGTCACTTCCGTGGACGACGTCAGGACGGAGGTACTGCTGGGGAAAAGTTTTCCGGAACCAGTCTGACGCCTGGGGAATATTTTAAGTTAAGGAATCTGCGGCTAGATGTCTTTATCAGATAGGTACTTGCCATTGGTACTGTAAAGCACCCATATACTTTGCAATGCTTGAGGGCTATATAAAATGGTTAAATAAATAAATATTGTAGGCATTCTTGGGTACATTTCATCTATCCCAGGCATGACACATGGAGAGCATTCTTAATTACATTCCAACTACACCTGAGAATAGTGGCTCATCTTTGAGATACTATAAGAATTTCTGACAAAATTCTGGCTATCCCTAGGATAATGCTGGCTCAGACATCATTTTAGTTGTCTGAAAATAGACATAGTAGTAATTTATACTGGAGATAAGAGGAAAAAGGCTTGGAGAAGAGATAACACAATCATGAAGGTTATCTTATGCATTGTTATGTTAAATCAACTTGCAAAGCGTGACCACTCAATCCCAAAGAAGTATGCTGGTGCTATAAATCCTGACTTAGCCAACAAAACACTGAATTTGAAGGACAAGTTACTTAAATTAACCAAGTCTTCAGCAATTGTTTGCAAGTGGGCAAGCTCTTACAGATACAAATGAAGAATAGCAGCTTATTCCAGTGGTGAGGAGTCTAGTAAAAAAAGGAACTGCCACCACTTCTGGCCGTGTGGATCCGACATAGGGTTGTCAAGACCATATCCAAGGATCTAAGCTTTCTGGCTGGTTGATCGAAACTGATTTGGGCACAAAGAGAATTAGGGCCCCCACCATGTAGAGCTCTGTGTGTGTGTGGCAGAGTAATTTAAAGATACTTAGCTTTCTGATGATTTAAGAGTCTTCAGTTGTGGACCAGAACCAGTTCTAGGGGGTAGCTCGCAGACCAACCTAGCTACTATTTTTTGCAGTTTGCAAATGCGATAGCAACACCTCACTTATAGCAACATACAAAACATTGCCATAGTCCAAACGGCTAGTAATGAAGACTTACGTAATCATCTTGGGACACTGCGAGGGAATCCACAAAGATTTCCTAACTATTCGGCGTGACCTGGGATGTGAACACAGCCGACGAAGTCCAAACAATGAGGTGTATTACTGTATTTCTGGCTAGGTTTACATAAAACTTACTTTAATATCATTCTTCTCAGTACCAGAAAACTGCCTAGGTCTTATAAATTGAAAGATGGGTTTGATGGACATTTGAGCTACACTGATGGCGCAATGAGTTCACATTACTCAACCCTCTTATTTCAGCCCTAAATGCCTAGCAGCAGCTGCTCACCTTTCCCTTTTCGTCATTCATCATGAGCAGCTCCTGCTCGCTCAACCACGACTCCACCTCCGCTACATCGAAGTAGTACTGCTCCACCTGGTAAGAAGCATCCAGCAGTTGCTGCCGTCGTTCCGTCTGCTCTCGCAGAGCAACCCACAGCTCTCTCAGCTTTTCAAAGTTTTCACGCACAGGGTCCACCTCTGGGCTCTTGATGGTTGCAATGGCTCCTGCCCGCTCCAGCACATCCTCGACTCGTGGGCTGTGCACCTGAATCTCCCGCCGCAGATTCTGCAAATAGAAGAGGGGCAATCAAAACGCACTTCCCAGAGAGGAGGGATATTTTTGGAAGAATAAATATTCAAGAACTGATGTAAAATCACAAATCGAGTTTCCAAGGGTAGATCAATTTGCTTGTACCACAAACTGTAACATACTCTCATCCACCAATACATTCTCTAAGGTGAATAACTAAAAATGTCAAAGTTCTTTGTTATTAACATTATTATCCATGCTTGCACATGATTGGAATCAATATAAAGTTTAATCTAATAGCCTTTGAAACACCGCTTTTGAAAAACGTCTCGAGTAAAAGCACTGAATCATGTACGCAAATTAATACAATTAACCAAAAAAATCACAACAATAAATTTGTAAGGTGAAATGAAAAATATCTTGTCTGGTCTATAATATCAATCCCTATGTGAGAGTTCAATCATTTGAGACAAATATTTTAAAAAGCCCGATGTGACATCAGGATTAGAAAAATAGAATTAATATACATTTAATGTGTGGGAAAAATTATAACTGGTCAGCTGGGGGCCAGGGACTCCACGTCCCAAGCTACTTCATGCCAGGAGGCGCTTCTAACTCTGCACACCTGGACAAAGGGATGAGCTGAATCAACGTGCATATAGCGCGCACAATCTTCCCACAGCACGGGAAAAACCTAATCAGCTGGGTGCCAGGGACTTCATGTCCCAAGCTACTTTTTCCAGGAGGCGCTTCTAATTCTGCACACCTGGCCAAAGGAAGGAGCTGTACCGACACACATATAGTGCACAAAATCTCCTCACAGCATGGGACAAACCTCATCAGCTGGGTGCCAGGGACTCCACGTCCCAAGTTACTTCGTGCCAGGTGGCGCTTCTAACTCTGCACACCTGGTCAAAGGGCAGACCTGTACCAACGCGCATATAGCGCACAGTTTGCCCGCTGCACGGGACGTGCCTGGGCCAAGCAAAGACCAAGGGCCGGCCCATCCTGTGCCCGTCAGCGCCAGGAAGAGGCAAGGCAGCCCCACACCCATGGCCGTGCTTTTGGTGACACTGGTCCCCCTCTGTCTGGTAAGCATTTTCCCACTGGCCTAGCTTTCCCACACTGGACCTGTTTACTTTGGTTCATCTGACTGTTTGACTATTCGTCTGTCAGCTTTGTTCGGTCCTCACAAGAGTTTATTATCTGAGCTCCCCCATCACGATATGGGCAAATGAAAAGCGTCCGACAACTCCCTAGAGCGGGAAGGAGCCCAAATCTGCAAAGCACCAAATGGCTAAGCACTGCGCCCTTCAAGTAATTGATGAAGTAATTGTGGAAGGTGAGGACATAAATAGTGGTGGGAGAACTGTTCCTGTTACGCCTGCCCCAAGGAAAGTAAAATCCAAGATTACCCAATTTTACAATGGGAAAGATACTGCCTTGACTCATCGTTCTTGTGATAAAGATTCCACTGGCTCTTGGTCTAACCCGGCAATAGAGTTAGGATTGGTGAGTGTTGCTATGGTCACCCCTCCCCTACCACTGCTATGTTAAGTGGACAGGGTGGAGTGATCACAACTGTTTAGTGGTATCTCTAAAATATCAGAAACAGTGCCTTCACTCAACTATCCCTTGTATGAGGTGGTCCACAATCAACCCAGAGGAACTTTACAGCCAGTTTAGCCTAGTGGTTGAACGTTGTCTTAATTCAGACCTTTGCCACAATATTGTTCTTACTGCATTCTCAGCACTTTGTATTGGGGTTAATTATACCTTGCCACCCCGAGCCAAGGCTCTTTAGTCCCCACGAGACCTCATGGTTTAACGAGGGATGTTCAAAAGCCCATGATGCATTAAAAACAGCTCTTAAACGTCATCCGAGACATAGGAAGAAGATACAGAACTCAAGATTACATTATGAGAAGGAGCTGAAGGGGAGAAAAGACTCTGTTAAGGTCAATATTTGGGACCAGTTAGTTTGCTCTAAAGCGATTCTAATGACCATGCAGCATTTCATAGAGTAGTAAATGATCCCTTCCTGACAGAGGACATCATATCTAGTTGTATTGGAAGCCAACTGGTTTGACCATTTTTCCCAAATTTATTCTTTTCGCGATAAAAAAGGAATTAATGACCTCTAACCCCAGCACAAAGGTGGTTTGTCCTTCCCACCTTTCCTTTTCTATCATGGAAGTCACTAGAGACATTAGATGTTTGTCTTGTAATATTGCCCGTGGCTCACATTGTGTGCCTGCTGCCCTCTTTAAGAGTGACACAACATCTTAAATGCAGCTTCACTAATCGACCCTTTAAGTTCCTGGTCCCAATCCATCATAGTGCCAGTATTTAAAAAGGGTGACATGGGGAACCCAAAATGTTACAGGATAATTTTGCTCACTGACACCACAGTTAAGGTTTTGGGTCATGTTGTTTTAAAAAGGAGTGCAAACTGGGCTAAAAAGAACAACATCATTGTTGAATTCCCAGCACAGGTTCAGGTCTGGCCCGGGTAGTATAGAAAAATGTTTAAACCTACACCTCCTGATTCAAAAGTACACGACAGCCAAAAAGGGATCCCTCCTATTAGGTTAAGGATCTTTAGTCTGCCTTTGATTGGGTAAACCGATCAAAGTTGTGGTGTTTGTAGTCATCTCTAGGGGTGGAGCAGGCCCTTGCCTCCTTGGCAGACATCCATATGGATATGTCGGTCTCAGTCAGATCCAGGGAGGACCGCAATTGTACAAAAAGATTCCCCATCACTGGAGCGTGAGACATGGGTGTGTTTTGCCCCCCTTCTTATTCACCGTCTATATCAATTGCTCAGGAGCTGCATTGCTGGAAGTACAGGGAGAACCTACTCGGGCAGTTTCCTAAGTGTTACCAGTTCTCTTATATGCTGACGATGCCGTCCTTAAGGATAGTATTGGGCCTTCACCATCTTCTAGGCTCCTATGTTAAGTTCATGGAGGGCCTGGACTTTTCCGTAAAGACCTTGAAATATTTTGTGTTGGTTGTGAGGGCCTAACTCACTATTATTGACTTAAAGCTAAGGTCACTGCAAGTTCGCTCTCTTTTAACTATTTGGGGATCTTGTTCGACAATAGGTCCGCCTGGAGCCCTTCTATTTTGTCAAAAAAGGCTCACCATAGCAAGATTGTGTGGGGCAGTCCTAGATATCATTTTAAAAGCGGAGAGGAACCCCGTTAAATCTCTGCTCCATGTTTACAGGGCTAAGTGCGTCTCCGCTACCTGTAGTGGTAGTGATGTTTGGGTGTATTGCGATTGCGGTCCCCTTCAGATAGAGGAGAACAAGTTCTTAAGAGGGTTGCTGGGGGTGCCCCAAAGTTTACCAACATTTGTGGTACATAAGGAACTTGGCCTTAGATATATTTGGGATATTATTATACTTAGGCCCAAACTACTTTGGCTCTCAATATGGTACAAAGAGTGCTTAATAGGCTGATTATCCGAGATTGTATCTCTTTTGCCAACTCCAAAGCAATTCCCTGGTTATGTTACATCCAGTCAGCATTGACATCGGTGAGCCACCCAAGCCTTTTCCTGCAGCCAGAGGAAATTCTCAAGGCTGACTACCTGTGGGTTCAACAGAATTTCCTGTCTCAGCCCACTGTTCTTAGGGAGGATCAGGAATTGTGTAAGCCAGTGGTCCGAGCATACTGTTTGATGAAAACTGTCAGTTCCCTCAAACCATACTTCACCTGGGTTAATAATGTTTACCTTTGTCAGTTATTATCCCGGTTTAGTCTGAATTCCTTCCTCCCATTGCTAAGTTTTTTCAAAGGTTTGGATGTTGAAGGCTCTTTAGCTCCTCGTGAGTGTGATAAAATGTCGGCACAATTCATAATGCATGTTGTAATGTTGTGTAGATTATACACTCTGCCAAGGAAAATGTTGTTGGTTCCCATACTGAGAGAAGCCTAGTTTCAACAAGTAGGGCCAGCATCTGTATTTCTTTCCATGTTGGAGGGAGATGCACACCTGTATAAATATGGGTTGTTTTTTGAGCAGCATCATCAAGATTTACATGGCTTGTATTTAAATCTGTTTACACTAATCAACTGTATTTTATTGCTGCCGATACCTGTAGTATTTGTGGACTGTGTATGACATATTTGATTTATTTATGAATGTACTTGTAGGCCTCATGAATTTGTATTTCTTTTATCTTTCATTGTTGTTTATTTAAAAGAATAAAGAGCTTTTACTACTATAACCCGTCTTGGAAGATCAGCATTCACAGATTATGAATAGTTAACACAGATGAATTTCAATGTTGACAGTAGTTCATTTTGTTAGACCAAAGGCTGAATACTCCCTATAGATCAATACTTTGTTACTTTTTGTAAATATCCTTCCCCTAGGATTTGATTTAACCTTCGAAAACCAAACATGTACACTCCACAGCATGGCAGAAATGGTGAAAGGCAATTGGACCCAAAGACGTTCATGATATAAGTACGCTTACAAAGGCAATAATAAAATATTTATTTTTTGAAATTTAGTATTTGAATTTGTGGGTGACATATTCTGCTCTTAAAATAAGCAGCTTACCTGGTTTTTCTTTATAAACTGTTGAACACCTTGCAGGTTACCCCCATATTCTTTCAAAGTGGCAAGAGGGAGCCTCTCCTGAACCCAGAACTGAAGGCAAAAAATAGATGCAATTAGACAAAGGCATGAAGTTAAATATGCAAACAGTCAATCGATTAGAAAGGAAGCGAGTTGTTATGTTAGAGCAATCAAGAGATATACCCTCAGTATGCACGAAGGAGCCCTAAGTAAATAAAAAAAATTCTCAATATCCTTATCTTCTCTCTTATGGTAGGGAACAATTTCACGCTCACTAAGTGGCTGCAGCTATCTATAGCCTCCTAAGTGGAAGTCATTTTAATGGACAGCAATTTAGATATTGTGCAACCCACTTTTGTCATAAACGGAACACTACTTGTGTGTGCCTGCTTTTTTTCCCTATCTTTCTCGTCCTCCATCTCGCAACCTTTCTCTCACTTTGTCTGGGGGAGTATGATGATGAAATTTAAGTCCCAATCTTTAAGAAACATTGACAAAGCCAACAGGTCTCGCCTTTGGGATCTATTGGCTTTGCCAATGTTTTTTCATTGATGCTGTACACCATGAGTACTTGTAAACATTTCCCAGGGACCAAAAAGTATGGTCTGTGGTGTTGCGGAGGGCTGCATTGATGCCAGCAGGGTGGGGGTCAGGGGAGAGGTGGATGCAAAGTGAGCGTAGATGGAGATAAGCATGCATATGATGTGAACTGTGAGTCGTGGAGTTATTTTGAGGGTTTCATTCCATACTGCTCTCTAAATTATGCCCCTAGTCTTTAAACAAGCATTTGCAATGCAATAGGTCTCGCATTTGCGAGAGTATGATGTATTGGCATTGTTGATGACAATGCCGTTTATATATGTGTTGATTTTTAAAACATAATTAAAAGGCATTGTCATTTACAAGGCCAATGGCTCATACTCTAGCAAATGAGAGACCTATTGTGTTGCAAATGCTTGTTTAGACTTACACTCGTAAATTGAGCTGAAATGCGCAAATGCTGCTGTTTGTGTACATCTGCATATCCCAAAAGAATATCTGTTGCCGAAAAGAAACCCTCCTCAGGTTTGCTACCATCATGTCATTGTGCTGTCAATTGTGTGTTGCTGCTCCTATTTTCCAGCATTATGGAAGTGCTACGTAAATATGTAAGGTTTCCTCCACTGGGGCGCCCCTGATGACTCGAAATGAACACTCTTCCAGATTGCACCTGTGTAAAGCACAGCGTCGGCCCCTTTGACACCTATTGCCAGCGCTGCCAAGAGAGATCAAATGTCTGCGTCTCTTGAGGCTTGGTTTATGGCGCCATCTAGTGGACTTTTTCTGAAGTATTATTGTCTCTTACAATGCAAAATAAGTCCTAAAACAAGCGCGCGGTGGGAGCGTGTGAGTGCGTGGTGGGGGCAGAGAGGAGACGACGTGCGCGTGCACATCGCCTGTCCGTGCGCGCACATGGTTTGTCTCCCTTCACGCACCAAACCGACAACAATAGTCTCGCCAAGGCGAAGCAGTAAATGCGCTGCGTTCGTTAGGCGAGACCTAAAAAGACACAAAATTGACAATACTGTGTTCTGTTGTAGCTTAGTCGCCATCTATGGCGCACTGGGCTAAACATACTTTGCTTGCTTTCACTACCTTTAGAGAGTCAAGTGTGCAAAGGAAGCAATGTATTATTTAACTTGAATGAAGTAGAATTGTAGGCCTTTATGGTCATATGTACTACAGCATTTTTGTTGTTGAGTCACAGCATTCAACTGCGAAAAAACTTTTTTTTAAATGTACAGAGCACAAATTGCGATTCTGTAATATGTTACCGAATCGCAATTTGTGTTTAACGATTCAGTATTTGGAAGGGGCATGTTTAGGGCATCCCTTCCAAAGACTGAATTGCAGTGCTATGTATGAATGTTTTGCAACCAAATAAAGGTTTCAAACCATTCAATTTTTACTATCACTTCAAAGGTGGTGGTAACCAATTGCATACAGGAAGGGGGCACAGCAGGACCACTTTCCCTTAGTCAATGTTGAAACAAATATTTTTTAAGAGCAGGCTTGGACCCTGCCTGCTCTTAAAAAATAAAACGGCTTTCATTATATTTTTTTGAAACACATCCTGCTTTCCTTTATTAAAAAGCAATTGCAGACATGGTGGTGGCTGCAATTCTAATAGGTTGCAAATTGCAACCTACCTCATTAATATTCATGTGGTAGGTGAATTTGCGACCCATTAGGAATCTCTATTTAACACTTGTACGTTTTTGTACATTGGGAATTGTGATTTCCTAATTGCTATTCTATAAGAATCGCAATTAGGAAATTGCAGTCTCTAAAGTCTGTACATTTGGCCCCTGGCCTCATTCCTTAAGATTAGGAATGCTTATAAACAGGCTCAGTTAAGGTAGCAAGTGCTAAAACTCTTTCACAAAGACCCCCCAGTTTGTAGGGACTTTCACTATACGTTATGCTGGTTAAAAGGAGCATGTTGGATGGTTCTTGGAATTGTGGTTTGTGTTGTCCGTACACATACTTCCTTTATTGCTTCTGACTGTATGTCCTATGAATGTGTCCGTGCGCTATTTTCTGAAGATCCAAGTAACATCCGTTATAATGTTTTCTTGAGATGTGAATTACAAATGGCAATACTGTAATCTGTATATATGTTTTATTGATGAAGACCAGTCTTTTTCAGCACTCATATCAACACTTATTTAGAAGCTGATAATGGTGTGGCAAATATTTGAACAAATGCTATTTCAATATTACGCTGCTTCATTCAAAACCTACACTGAAGCAGGATCCTTGAAAATAAGTGCACCAACAAGGGTTCATGCACAAATGACATTTCACAATTGGCATGCAGCAGTGGTGCTGGACAATTATTAGAGTGGGGGCGCTGCCAATAATGTTACATCAATTATGCCATAAGGACTGGGAAAAATCCAAGCGTTACACGAAGAAGTGTAGCAAATGTATTTAGCAGGAGAGTGGTTAAGGGTGTAGTATGTAGCTAGCGGTGCATTTTGGAGCACACTAGCAAATATATTACTAAAGCTAGCTGTAGCACACTGTTATTTACAGAAAACAAATTTTCCACTTAATTTGCACAGGTATACAGTTTTACGGATAAAACTATGCAGGGTACACAAAATACCCTGGATATCAGGATTTAGAGAACATTACATTTGCGCATAACCAAGTGTATTGATTTGTTTTGCCCCTTTTAAAATCTTTGTTTCCACCTCACTTCGGAATTAAAAAATTTGCTTAATTTGTGCTTTCTGGTTAATTTATTCTGAAATATTTGTACAGTTCATTCACAGGTATTTAAATGTTGTTGTGTGCTAGAAAAAAATGACCTCCTTTAGCCTTTTTTTTCAAGTTCCCTGTAACCAGCAAGATTGTTGCATAGTTCACTTTTCAAAAGTCTCCAATTTTGCAGAAAGAAAAGTAAACACTTACCTCCCTTTTGAAAGAAACAAGCATTTGCAATACAGTAGGTCTCGCATTTTCGAGAATTTAAACTATTAGTATTGTAAATTACAATGCCTTTTATTTACGTTTTAAGACCCAAAACATAAAAGGCGTTGTCATTAACAATGCCAATAGCTCAAACTCGCGTAAATGCGAGACCTATCGCATTGCAGATGTTTGTTATTATTGGTCAGCCACCATGCGCGATGGGTGAGCATTAAACAAGAGACTCTCCCCGATTGGCTGCAAGTCACATGTCACCAGGCTAGGTTGCTCCTTTATGCTGGACAAACTGTGAGGAGGAACCCAAGGAGTCAAGCGAGCGGCAGCTGTGTGCAAGCCTTTCTCGAACGTTGTTAAAAGACACATTCCCTGCAATAATAAGCAGATGGAAGGAGGAGGCAGCCAAGAAGACGAGCAAGCTGGAGTGTTAAAAGGCGTGCTCCTTCAAATAATAAGCAGGGGGAGGAGGAGGATGAGTCAGCCTAGGAGAGGAGCGATCTGAAGCACACGGGACAGCTATTAAATAAATAAAGAAATAAAGGCGTGCGGGCATGTGAGACGTGGGAGGGGTCTGCTTTGGAGGGGGAACAAAGTAGGAAGCGTCCAAGAAGATTTCCGCATCCGTGCAGAGAAACGGAGCGTACGTAAAAGCTTTTTCAAATGCAAAGTAGATTAGGAAGCGGCTGCCATTACCAAATGTGGCATCCCATGTGTGCTGTGTCCCTTAATTAAGTAAATAGTTCTCGAAACTGCTAATGAAAGCTCCCGAGTTAGGACACAGTTAAAGGTCCAGTCCTCATGGGAGGTTACAAATGAAGACAAGGCGGTACTAAGGACAGACTAACAAGCCTATTAAGGAATCAGAAGCCAGCATTGACGAAGAACAATGACACAAGCAAATGACAAATATGGGCAGAGAGTGGGCAGGGCTTCAAGTGCATACTCCAATTCAGCATGGCTAGCAGAGCAGCGCATGCACGGCCCAGGCTCTAAAAAGAGCAATATGTCAGAAGACATAGCCTGACATTTGACCTCTGTCTTTGAAGTACATCAAATGTGCCAAGAAAAAAACAAAAATGAAAGGGCTCTTTATTGCTCATTGACCTTCTGAACTCCAGCAATGTCACAGGCATGTGTGACTGATGAACTTATAGTGCCAGAGATAAGTAGTATCAGTCATGCCTAAGAAATATTTTTAAAGCAACACAGTACGTGAAGTAGCATACATGGGAGACAACTGAAAATATTAGGAAAGACTCGCAAGAAATAAAGAGGTCTTAGAAAGTCAGCACCCCTGGAAGAATACAAGGAGCCAGTCAGAGAAGTGGTAGAGGCTATGGTCTATAGGAAGGACAAAGACATGCTGGAAGGCCTAAAACAAATGAAACCAGTGAATGTAACACAAGCAAATGTGAGCTACAAAATACAAAGCCAAAGTAAGCAATGGGCAGAATGCATTCCTAAGGACATTTTCGGCATGTCCCCAAAATGTCTTTGCAATTAAACAGCGGTGCAGTCTGGTAGGTTTCGACCTAAAAATGAGTGGCGTGCACACCACCTCTAACCACAAATAAATAAAGGATTGGGCGTAGGCCTAATCAACATGGAAAGGTTGGACCTCTTGAAAGTGAAACAGAGGCATCACTCCACGCTGCTGTGGTAATGCTTTATGAAGTGCATTTGTGTATCGTATTGCACCCATTACCATTTAAATCTGGGTGCCCTTTCCAATGCATGGATTCTCAGTGAGTAGAGGGTGTGCAATCACTGAACAAGTCAGCACGAGATACTGGGACATCAGCACATAATACTTCGTCCTTCTCAGAAACTGTGCAACCCCATGTACCATTCATTTCAGGCAACAGTGTGCTGTGGAAAATGTAAAAAGAATGCCTCTGAAATGTACACAAGCAGGGCATGCATATGAGGGAACTCGCTCTGATACTACATGTTTTACATTCCTTTTTTAGTTCTAGCTTGTGTGGATTTACTAGCTTCTCAATATTCAGGGTGTTCAGCAGAACACATCTGAATTCAAGCAAAAGGACTGCAGCAAAAAGATGTTGCCCACTGCACGGAGACATCTACCCTTCAACACCAACTGGAGAGGTGGTCATAGTGTTGTGCCATGTATGAGTAAAACACCTGCTCTGGATTAAAGAACTACCCACAGTTAGAGGCAGGAGGAATTGCTGCACATCTGGCCAGCCCTGTTCTAGGCAGCCCATAAGCTGCAGACTGTGGCAGGAAAGAGGTGGGTCATGAGGGGCAGAGTCATGAGTGGAAGCCCCATGAGGAGCAGAATGAATGACAGGCCATCTATAAATGACTATTTACAAACTCTGTTAGCATAAAATTGAAAACAAAGAAAAACAGGAAAGTAAAGTTGTTCTGTCATACTTAATTAATCATAAAAAACTGCATTTTAAACTAGTGTAGAAGATTAAGGCACCACAGTTACAGGTAAGTAACGTATTTTCTTCTCCAATATTTGATCTTTCACATGCTTGAATCAAAATAGTTAGCTGTTAACATTTGTAGGTAATTACATTATCAGAATACAGCGGATGGTGAGAAGAACATGTTACTTACCTTCTGTAATGCATTATCTGATAGAGACAATTTCTAGCTGCAGATTCCTTACCTTAGAATTTCCCAGGTGTCAGGCTGGACCTAGAAATAGTTGCTAAAGCAATACCCCATGCGCACCCGTTGGGTGGCTTTATTTGGCGCCGCGTGACTTCGTCGGCGTTGTTAGTGTCGGTATGACGTCACGGTCACCTATATAGGGGCCACCCAAGTGCGGGGAGGTCAGTACTTTTCACTATTCCACGCCAGAAACGCAGAGCCATGAAGTGACGGACGTAAGTGTGTGCCACAACTAGGACCCTGAAAAGGGGAGTAACAGTAGTCTGCAGAATGGGGAGGAATATCTGGGTCTGTAAGGAATCTGCAGCTAGATTTTGTCTCTACCAGATAATGGTTAACCAAAGGTAAGTAACTTGTTCATCTGATAGAGACTTCTAGCTGCAGATTCCTTACCTTAGAATAGATTTCCACGCCCTACCCTCCTGGCGGTGGGCTGCGGACATATTTCTCACACAAGAAGGTGCTGCAGGACTGAACGGGCAAAATGTCTGTAGTCATAGCCCTTCCCCAGGTAGAATGTGCTCTTAATCCCTGAGGGGGCTGCTTATTAGCCAAAGCATAGCAGATCTTAATGCAGAGAACGACCCAGCGAGAAACAGTCCTTTTCTGCACTGCCCGATCTTTCTTAGCTCCCAAGTACCCCACAAAGTGTTGGACATCCACCCGGAACTCTTTTGTGGAGGTAAGATAGAATGACAGCACTCTTTTTGGGTCCTGACGGTGGAGACGCTACTCTTAGATCGATGCGGGGGAGAAAATAAGGAGGGCAGCATGATAGATTGACGCAGATGGAATGGGGTCCCCACCTTTAGAAGAAATGAAGCACGGCTGCGAAGCACCACTTTATCTGCAGAAGTCATGATGTAGGGTGGTTTACATGATAGCGCCTGCAACCCACTCACCCTCCAGACAGATGTTATCACCACCAGAAATGTTTTCTTGATGGTAAGCAGCTGGAGGGGACAGTTGTGCAAAGGCTCGGAGGAAGTACACATAAGAAAAGTGAGGACCAAATTAAGGTCCCATTGAGGTATGACAAAGGACGTGAGTGGAAACAAGTGACCCAGCCCTTTCAAGAATCTATTTACAATCGGAGATTTAAACAAAGAAGGTTGGTGTGGCAGCTGCAAAAAAGCAGATAGAGCAGAAAGACAAACCTCATACCCTTGCCCAACACAAGTCCTGTTGGGCAAGGGTAAAAATAAAAAACAGCAGAGATACAAGCAGCAAGAGGGTCAATAGACCTTTCTGTAAAATATGATACAATTTCTTGCCAACGTCAGGTGTATACCATCTTAGAGGAGGGCCGTTTGGCCAACTGAATAACATTGCGTACTTCAGGAGGAAGGTCAAAAGCCATCAACTGTCACCACTCAATCTGCACACATGGAGGTGGAGAGTTGACAGGTTCAAGTGGAGAACCCTTCCCTGCTGGTGCAACAGAAGATGCTCCTGAAACGGAGCCTGATCGGAGGATCAATGCTCAATTTCAGAAGCTCTGGATACCAGACTCTCCTTGCCCAGTCCGGAGCCACAAGAATGACTTGGGCCCGGTCGCTCTTGATCTCTTTCAGAACTCTGGGCAGAAGTGGTATTGGCAGAAAGGCGTACAACTGGCCTGAGCACGACTCTCAATGAAAAGCGTCATCGAGCGATAGCTGCATTGGAAACTCCAGTGCACAAAACTGGTGACATTACGCGTTCTCTTTGGAGGCGAACAGATACAACCAAGGCTCTTCTTACTGCTGAAAGAGACCTTGCGCCATCTACGAATGGAGACGCCATTCATGATCCGCTAGGCATCAACGGCTAAGTTTGTCTGTCCTGGTGTACAGAGAACCTGCCAGGTGTTGAACCAGGTGTTATGCCCTGCTGTTCCAGCCATGTTCAACGACGCACGGCCTCGAGACAAAGGATCCACGACCCCACCATGTCCTGTTTGCTGAAGTACCACATGGCGGTGGTGTTGTCCCAGAACACCTGCACTAACTTCTCCTTGACAGAGGGAAGAAATGATTTCAATGCTAGCTGGATTGCTCGAAGCTCCAACAAATTGATGTGGAGCCCCGACTCCGCCGGAGACCAGTGTTCTCTGATCTCCATGTTTCCCAGATGGCCGCCCCGTCCCCGAAGTGATGTATCTATCACCACTGTGTGAAGTCGTTAGGGAAGGGAGAGGGGACTGCCTTCGACTCAATCGCGGTTCGTCAACCACCACTGCTGTGCTCACTGGAACTTCAGGTCCCTCTGCAGAGTCAGCATACACAACATGGTATGCTTTACCAACAGAATGCAGGAGGCCTTGAGGCCCAACAGCCTCAGAGTCAGTCTCAACGAAAACCAGGATAGAGGATGAAACATCATAATCATAACCTGAATATCCTGGACTCACTGCTCGGGAGGATAGGCCCGAAACTGCACTATGTCCAGAACAGCTCCGATGAAAGGGAGCGTCTGAAGTGTGACTTCTGCACATTTATAGTTAACCCCAGCGAATGTAGGAGGTCTGCCGTAGTCTGAAGGGGGGAGACGACAGCCTGGGGCGAAGACGCCTTCAACAGCCAGTTGTCTAGGTAGGTGAAGACTGAAACCACCAACCTGCTCAGATGAGCGACAACCACCACCATCACCTTGGTGAACATAGATGGGGCACTGGTAAGGCCGAAGGGGAGCACGGTAAACTGAAAGTGCTTGTGGCCTACATTGAATCACAGGTAACGACTGTGGCCTAGCAGGATAGGGATGTGAAAATACGCATCCAACAGGTCCAACACTACCATCCAGTCTTCTTTGTCAGGAAACAGGCAGCACGCGCCTGCCTCGACTACAACTCCCAGAACAACCGGCGAGAGAGTGGGAGGAGCCGAGTGAATAAATAACCCTGACGCACACCCGACGTTGTGCGTAATTCGAAATTGACGAGTCGGAGTTCCTGAAACCGTTTCCCGAAGTTGACGAGAGCCGCGAGGCTAGCGGTCTTATCGGCCTTGGAGAAGGCACTCTAGTTCTGGGGAAAAGAGGTCGGGAACCCATCCTTGTTTTCATGCGGCATTTGTGGACAATAGAGCTGCCGTGCCGGAGAGCTGTTGACGACAGCGCTAGGATTAGCGCGGACGCCGGAGGCAGGTTCGGTCTCTACAAACTCGCAAGTATTCAGTGCACGCTTCTCCCGTGTGGGAGTGAGCAAGTAACTTTTAATGCCTGATTATCAAGAGCGCAAGAAGCGTTCACTCGGGGGGCATTAGAATTGGCTTGGTTCCCTTTGGCGCCTTTTTTCATGTACGTAAGGCGGGGGGACATTGATTGCAATACGGACTGCTTCTTACTCATGGTCCAGGAGCGGTGAGGCAACCGCAGTGGACATTATAGGAAGTGCGCCATTCAGGATCATAGAAAGCTTTGAATGCCTTTTTGGAATAGGTATTATGATCCTAGAGCCGAGCACGGTGCGGAAACCGTACAGACTTCATAGCAACCCCTATTAGGGACATAAGAGAACGGTTCACAAGATACAGCAGTTATCCTAGCAGGAACATATCCTATTGTTACGTATTCTCTGGGGTGGGGGCATCGCTTCTGTGTCCAGCCAACCAGCACAAGAGTAACACATTTCTCAGAACTGAAGACTTGTGATAATGAGAAAGTAGTGTTCGTTAGTGTTTCCTTCCAAACAAAGGTATATCCCAGAAGTACTGGGATACAGTATTGAAGAGTAAGTATGCTTGTGAGTTGTATAGCTACGGTCCTGAGGTTCTAGTGTGCTTGCTTATGGAGGAATAGGGAGGCTGACCAATCAGACCAGTTGGTATCGTAGCGAGAATTACTGAGAGTAGCATTTATGGCAGGCATATTATTGTGTTGTTTTTGTGTATTAACATTTCTTTACAGGTTCTACTCCCTGCTGTCCCCATCCTTCCCTTCCCTCGCTTGATTGCTCAAGCCTTCCGTGCCATTAGTGCAGGAAGTTGGGAACGTCGAGAGGTGAACCCCCTATAGCATCGCCCGAATCCTGAGGAGTTTCTGAACTGGGATAGCATCGTAACAGAATTACGCACCCAAGTATTGAGACTCCTCCCGGTTCGGGGGGTTTTGTAGGGACGCAGTATGGATGAGGTTTTAATAGCCCTCGCCGCGGTTCAGTGGGAGTTAGCGGCCTCTAGGGCCGAAACAGCGGATTTACGAGACAAGGTGGATAGGCTGTCAAAGAACCCTTTTGACATGGGATCAGGTACGCATCCCATTCAGGTCACGGTACCTCCCCACATTCCGTTAGCCAACCCCGAGAGGTATTCCGGAGACCCCCATAAAATACAGGTCTTTCTGACACAGATATTAATGCACTTTTCCTGTAGGCCTTCATCATTCCTGACTAACCATTCTAGGGTGGCGTTTGCTATCTCCTACTTGGCTGGTGATGCAGCCAACTGGGCGGTACCTTTAGTATGCCATAACGATCCGGTCTTATCGGATTGGGATGACTTCAGGACAGCTCTAGAAGGGGTTTTCGACAGGAGAACTACCACGTTCAGCGCGGATATGGCGCTTCTGGAGTTAAAACAAGGGAGAACAGAGTTAGTGACTTATTTGACCACTTTTAATAGATTGGTAGCGGAAGCTGCATGGCCTGAAGAGAAGAGGATGTCTCTTTTCTATCAGGGGTTATGCAATGACTTAAAGGATGTCATAGCTAGAATCGATCCTCAGCCCCGAACATGTGAGGCTCTAATTAGTCTAGCGTTACGTTTGGACGGACGTATCACAGACCGGGGAGGTGATAGGTTCCGGGGAGAGAGAGGTAGGAAGGAGGCCACGGGAAGTGAGGTGACCCCTGAGCTGATGGAAGTGGGTGCAGTTCGTGCTCCGCTGTCACGGAACGAAAGAGAGAGCAGAAGAACACAAGGCTTGTGTATGTACTGCGGAAAGAAGGGGCACTATGTCCGTGAATGTCCTGCTCGGCCCAAAAGACCTGGGGGGAATTACAGAAATCGAAAAGCCATTGCCACTGTGGCTGGCTCGGACGGTCCCGTCAGGGGTGGTGACGCCTCGGAAGAGGTTGAGCCTCCACGATGGAAGATTCCGTCGCTGGCCACCAATCAACAGAGAGATACTGAAAAACATATAGAGTTGAGTATGTAGTTAGAGACAAGTCGCCAAACTTATCAAATCAACGAGATGTTGGATTCTGGGGCCACGAGTTACTTTATCCATCGAGGATTGGTGGAATGGTTATCGATAGGGAAAATAGCGCAGGAGATCCCCGAAGAGGTGTTAGCTGTTGATGGCAAACCACTAACCTCGGGAATCCTCCTAGAACAAACTGAGACGTTACGGTTAACGTGTAGAGCAGGGGAGATGAGCCACATCGACTCATTGGCGTTGAATATTATTGAAGCTCCGCAGTATGAGGTGATCTTGGGGATGCCTTGGTTCAGCCTTCACAATCCCACCATCGATTGGAGAGAAAGGACCGTTCAGTTCCTAGCGGAGGAATGTCAGGAGCATCTGCTGCTCGGGGGGAGTTCGGGGGCTACAGTCTTGGCCAACACGTTTGTAGCCGCTACTGCAGCGGAAAAGGACATACGTCTACCCAAGGAGTATATGCTCTTTGCGGACGTCTTTAGCAAATCTCAGGCCGAGTTACTTCCTCCGCACAGGCCGTATGACTGCCAGATTGATCTGGTGGAGGGCGCTACGATTCCTATGTGTCGTGTCTACGCGCTCTCCGAACCTGAGACTAAGCACCTACGAGAGTATTTAGATCACTTCTTGGAAATAGGATTTATTCGCCCGTCCCGTTCTCCGGCGGCATCTCCTTTGTTTTTTATTGGAAGGCTAATGGGGAATTGAGAGCCTGCTGTGACTATCGCATGCTAAACAAAAATACGGTTTGTAATAGGTATCCTTTGCCCCTTATCCCCGTCCTACTGGATCAAGTACGGGAGGCAAAGATTTACACCTTAGAGAGGCGTATCATCTGGTGCGCATACGTAAAGGGGATGAGTGGAAGACGGCCTTTAAGACTCGTTATGGCCTCTTTGAGTATCTGGTAATGCCGTTCGGGTTGTGCAACGCCCCGGCGGCATTCCAGTACTTCTTGAATGACGTTTTAAAGGACTATGTGGACAGAACAATAGTCGTATATATAGATGACATTTTGATTTATTCGGAGTCAGAAAGCCGTCACCAAGAACACGTGTTGCAGGTATTGAGGGAGTTGCGAAAGCATTGTTTATTTAGCAAATTAAGCAAGTGCTTGTTTAGTGTGACGGAAGTGGAATTCTTGGGAGTGATACTCCGTCCGGAAGGAATGAGTATGTCTGAGCGAAAGATACAGGCGGTGCAGGATTGGCCGGTTCCCCGTAATGTGAGGGAGGTACAGTGCTTCTTGGGGTTTTCCAATTATTACCGTAGATTCATACAAGGATTCTCGCAAAGGGCCATACCAATCACCCGTCTTCTCAGAAAAGGCATGTCGTTCGCTTGGACATCCGAAGCTAATCAGGCCTTTGAATATCTGAAGAAGGCTTTTACCTCTCCACCGGTGTTGTGACACCCCCAGCTAGACGCTCCTTTCATAGTTGAAGCTGATGCATCTAACTAAGCGATAGGGGCCATCCTTTCACAAAGAGACAAAGACACCGGACAGCTTCACCCCGTGGCGTATCTCTCCCGGAAACTACTACCGGCCGAAAGGAATTATAATATCGCAGAAAAAGAGCTCCTCTCTATCAAAAAGGCTTTCCAGGAATGGCGTCCATATTTGTGGGGAGCTAGATTTCCTGTCACCGTTTATTCCGATCATAGGAATCTGCAGTTTCTACGAACGGGAAGACGCTTGTCACCCAGACAAATGAGGTGGATGCTTTTCTTCGAAGAGTATAATTTTATCATCACTTTCCGCCCCGGGGCCGACAACAGAAAGGCAGACTCTCTGTCGCGAGTGCTGACCTCAGACGGAAACGTCGAAGAAACAGAAGAGGCCATTATACCTCCATCCAAGGTGATCTGTGCCATACGCGCAGAAGAATATCTGGAAAGCATACGTAACCACAAGAGTCCGAAGGCTTGGAGTTGTTGGGCGGCGAAAAGATCGGAACGCAAAATCCAGGGCGGACTGCCGTTCCAGAACCATAGGCTGTTTTTACCTACCCCAGCCCTTAGAAAAAGGGCATTTGAGTGGTGTCACGAATCTCCCTTAGCAGGACACCCGGGCATAAGGAAAACCACCCTATTGGTCCAAAGGTATTTTTGTTGGAAGTCTCTCGTTCCGGACGTAAAGAATTGGGTTGCGAGGTGTGAGGACTGCGCCCGTGGAAAGACAGACACGTCCGCCCGAAGGGGCAAACTGGTTCCGTTGCCAACCCCACAGGCTCCGTGGCAAAACATCAGTCTGGACTTCATCACAGGTCTCCCGGTGGATCAAGGGTATTCAGCCATCCTGGTTGTCATAGACAGTCTCACCAAGATGGGCCACTTTATCCCTTGCAAAACACTGCCTACCGCTGGTCAAACTGCCCACCTGTTATTACAACACGTGGTGAAATTGCACGGCATTCCGCAAGTTATTGTGTCAGATAGGGGCCCACAATTCATAGCACGCACCTGGAAGGGGTGGTGAAGGTCTCTGCACATTGAATCAGCGGTGTCATCGAGTTTCCATCCACAGACCGATAGACAAACCGAACGGTTAAACCAAACCGTAAAGAAGTACCTGAGATGTTACGCGGAGCAAGCACAAAAGTCATGGGTATCCATGTTATGGATGGTTGAGTTGGCGTATAATAATGCTTCCCATAGCTCTATAGGTGTCTCTCCCTTTGTAGCTAACTTTGGATGTGATGCTAGGATTTTGCCAATTATCATGCCAGGACGAGTCATCAATCAGCCGTCGGTACAGGCTCACATGCGAGATCTGCGCCAAGGACACTCACGAGTGAGGAAACTCTTGGTAAAGGCAAAGATAAAGTATAAAAACGGGGCCGATAAACATCGAGTGGAGGGCCCGCAGTACCAAAAAGGGGACCGGGTGTGGCTGTCCACTAAGAACTTCTGTTTCAAGCTACGTAGCGTGTTCCACCCACGATACATCGGCCCCTACAGAGTGATCAAACAGGTCAATCCTGTGGCATATGAACTGCGACTTCCGGGCTCGCTACGAATCCACCCGGTGTTCCACTGCAGCCTTTTGAAACCAGCAAAAGGGGGGTTGAGGAAGCCTCCACCAGCGGTATCCACGGAGGGCGGACAGGAGTACGAGGTAAGAAGTGTGGTGGATTCCAAATATAGAGGCGGTAACTTGTGGTACTTGATCTCCTGGATGGGGTACACTGCCGAGGAGGACTCGTGGGTACCCAGCGCCCATGTGCACGCGCCGGCCAGAATCAGGGCTTTCTATCGAAAATACCCTGACAAACCAGGTTCTAGGAGGCGCCTGGGCGGGGACCTACTGTCAGGAAACAGGCAGCACGCGCCTGCCTCGACTACAACTCCCAGAACAACCGGCGAGAGAGTGGGAGGAGCCGAGTGAATATATAAACCTGACGCACACCCGACGTTGTGCGTAATTCGAAATTGACGAGTTGGAGTTCCTGAAACCGGTTCCCGAAGTTGACGAGATCCGCGAGGCTAGCGGTCTTATCGGCCTTGGAGAACCCATCCTTGTTTTCATGCGGCATTTGTGGACAATAGAGCTACCTTGCCGGAGAGCTGTTGACGACGGCGCTAGGATTAGCGCGGACGCCGGAGGCAGGTTCGGTCTCTACTAACCCGCAAGTATTCAGTGCACGCTTCTTCCGTGTGGAAGTGAGCAAGTAACTTTTAATGCCTGATTATCAAGAGCGCAAGAAGCGTTCACTCGGGGGGCATTATCATTGGCTTGGTTCCCTTTGGTGCCTATTTCCATGTACGTAAGGCGGGGGGACATTGATTGCAATCCGGACTGCTTCTTACTCATGGTCCAGGAGCGGTGAGGCAACCGCAGTGGACATTATAGGAAGTGCGCCATTCAGGACTCATAGAAAGCTTTGAATGCCTTTTTGGAATAGGTAATATGATCCTAGAGCCGAGCACGGTGCGGAAACCGTACAGACTTCATAGCAACCCCTATTAGGGACATAAGAGAACGGTTCACAAGATACAGCAGCTCCTGTTATCCTAGCAGGAACATATCCTATTGTTACGTATTCTCTGGGGTGGGAGCATCGCTTCTGTGTCCAGCCAACCTGCACAAGAGTAACACATTTCTCAGAACTGAAAACTTGTGATAATGAGAAAGTAGTGTTCGTTAGTGTTTCCTTTCAAACAAAGGTATATCCCAGAAGTACTGGGATACAGTATTGAAGAGTCAGTATGCTTGTGAGTTGTATAGCTACGGTCCTGAGGTTCTAGTGTGCTTGCTTATGGAGGAATAGGGAGGCTCACCAATCAGACCAGTTGTTATCATAGCGAGAACTACTGAGAGTAGCATTTATGGCAGGCATAATATTGTGTTGTTTTTGTGTATTAACATTTCTTTACAGGTTCTACTCCCTGCTGTTCCCATCCTTCCCTTCCCTCGCTTGATTGCTCCAGCCTTCCGTGCCGTTAGTGCAGAAAGTTGGGGACGTCGAGAGGTGGACCCCCTATAGCATCGCCCGAATCCTGAGGAGTATCTGAACTGGGATAGCATCGTAACATTCTTGGTCTAGGGCAGACAAGACCTGAGCTAAAGTAAACAACTTGAACTTCTCTTTCTTGAGGAAGAGATTGACGGTCCAAAGATCAAAAATAGTCAGTAACCCCTCGTACTTCTTCGACATCAGAAATTAGTGGGAATAACAGCCACGGCCTACTTCTGAAACCAGCACCCTCTCTATAGCTCCCTTGACCAGGAGACCTCTAACTTCCTCTTGGAGCAATTTTAAATGATTCTCCGCCAGCTGTTCTTGAATTGGCAGAATAGGAGGAGGAAAAGAAAGGAAAGGCAGAGAATAGCCCGATCTGCAAGACTCACTTATCCGACGTTATGGACCTACAGTGGGGATGATGATGAATTCGTCCATCCACTGGAGTGGCGTGGTCCAGCAGAGTCAGACTAGTTTTGAGGCAGCGACTGCCAAGGGCAGGGTGGCTGACGACTTCTGGCCTCCATTCCTAGGTCAGAATGAGCTGCGTCCATGTCCCCACACAACTTGGAAAGTCTGTACAGGAAGCAGGTTGGGATATGGCTGGTGTGGCTGGAACCCCCTTCCATTGCAACGAAAAGTGGCACAAGTTAGACAGGCCACGAGGTGTTGTAGAAAGGCCCAAGGATCTGGGTGTAGCACGAGAATCCTTAAATGGGTCCAGAGCGAAGTCTGCTTTCTCCACAAACATATTGGAACCATAAAAGGGCATATCTATCAATTTAGCCTGGACATCGTTCAAGAAGCCAGATGTTCTTATCCAGGCGTGGCGCCGTAAGGCCACCGCTGCAGTTGCACATCGTCTTCCAAAGGGAATAGGAGAAACAGCCCAATAAGCATGCAGTATTCACCGACCGCAATACCAGGGTGGAGGAAGAAAATATCTTCCCAAGTGATTCCAACCTCTTGGATTCCCTGTCGCGAGGGGTGGGAGGGAACGAGCCCTGGCAGGCAGAGGCCTGCACCCCCAAGCTTTCAGGGGTGGGGTGTTGGCTGAGTAACTTTGGGTCACCCAGAACCGGACGATGGCGTCGTGCAATGTTCCTGTTCACAGGAGCCCCTTGGGCTTGGTTTGGACCACGTGCCTA
The DNA here is from genome assembly GCF_964204655.1 of Triturus cristatus. Taxonomy (NCBI): domain Eukaryota; kingdom Metazoa; phylum Chordata; class Amphibia; order Caudata; family Salamandridae; genus Triturus; species Triturus cristatus. Next base: position 459,859,057 of record NC_140592.1, on the reverse strand, counting down.
GTAGGACATCTGTAAGTGCCTCAATGAACGGCAATAGGAGTTCAAAGGTGGAAGCCCCAGGCTGAAGCACTTTGGTCAGGGATGTAGTCCTGACCTGCACAGAGGGCAACTCCAGTCCAAGGATCTCAGCTGCCCTCCTTACCACCATGGCATAAGAAGCCCCCCTCCATAGCCACAGTTGGCGGAGAAAACATGCCAGCATCTGGGGATGTGTCCAGGCCACTGGCCTCCCCAAGTTCCTCATACCAGCCTATCTGCTCGGTACCCTGGTGTTCCCAAGGGTCCACAGACCCATCCCAGTCCTCTCCAGTGCCTGAAATATCAAGAAAATGCTCAGGCGACAATATAGAACCCCTGGGCTCTACTGGCTCTGGAATTGGCCTTGAGCAAAGCCGATCCGACTCTGTGTCGTCAGGGATAAGGATGGGGCTGGAACCGTCAGTGGGCACCAGCTGTTCCGTAGGCACCGACTTCAGGTCCGGCACCGGGGAAGGTCGCGTTGGTACGAATCAGATCCCCCAGGCCCAACCGGCACCGTGGCCGAAGCGGACGATGTCGAATCCGATGGGCCCCTTCCGACACCGCGGGTCCCAAAGGCTCACCAGAAGGGTCGGCCAGCTCAAATACAAACCGCATGGCCTCATAAAACTCTTTAATCTGAGCAGGGGTCACCTCGGCTCCCAGAAAAGGAGGGAGGTGCAAATTTGACCCTGGCTTCGACTCAGCAGAACCATGCCTAGAGCTTCGGGGCTCCTTACCTCATTCGTTGACGGACAATAGTTGAGGCGAAGAGGAAGTCTGCTTAGACTTCTTTTCTTGTATCTCTACCCCGAATGTCCCGAGGACATCAAGTGGGAGGAAGAGGACTTGGGGCTCCGGAAGCAGTCCCACAACCTTCTCTTCTTCGATCGGGACCCGGATCTCCAAGGAGTCTCCCTGGATGGTGTTGACTGCCGGGCCACAAGGAGCTTTATAGCCCCCTCGTGCAAGGTCTTTGGAGCCGAGGCCTGACAATCCAAGCAGGACTTCGAGTCGTGGTCACGCTTGAAACACCAGTGGCAGACGAGGTGGGAATCGGTTACCGACATGGCACGGTGACAGGCTGTGCACGGTTTTAAACATGTCTTCCTTGAAGACATCCCTCGACACACAATGACAAAAGTCCTGAAGCCGACAAAAAGTAAAAAAAGCCTGTCAAAATAAAATGTGACAGAGAGGTAGCTCTTCCCGGATAGGCGCTTGTCTGGTGCAGAAAGAAAAGAACTGACAGCCGCGTGCCTGGGTGGCGCCTATATAGGTGACCACAACATCATAACCAATGCTAACGATGCCGACGAAGTCTCGCGGAGGTGAATGGAGCCACCCAATGGCACGCAATGTTGGCAAGGCCACGCTGGTGCTATTAATATTACTTTTCAGGGTTCTGCATTCATCTTTTTCAGCAACCTGGGAAGTAGAGGAATGGGAGGAAAAGCGTAGGCAAATACGTCAGACCATGCTACTGAAAAAGCATTTCCCCAAGATCCTTTTTTCACATTGTTGGGGATGCCAGCTTGCGAAGTACTGGCATTTGGTGTTGTCGCAAGTGACAAATGTGTCTATAATCGTCTTCCCCCAATGACAAAATATTAGGTTGAGAGTTCTTTGGTTTAGCTCCCACTTGTGGCAGGGTGTCTGCAATCTGCTCAGCAAATCCGCTATGGTTTTCTGCTTCCCTGGCATGTACTCCACTATCAAGGAGATTTTGTGCCCAGTTCCAAATCAGTTGAGCTTCTTGAGAAAGAGGGAAAGTTCCTCCTTGCTTGTTTAGATGGTGCATTGTCGTAGTATTGTCTGTTCTGACAAGCACAAGGCAATTCTTTATTCTGGGTAGGAAAGCTGGTAGAGCTAGAAACACCGCTTTAAGTTCCAGGAGATTTATATGTAGGCTTTGTTGAGATGGTGGCCACTTGCCACTGATCTGAAGCTCCTGAAGGAAGGCTCCCCAACCTTCCAGAGAAGCATCCGTTGTTATTTCCAGAGGAGTGGCTTGCAGCAGGAATGGTAACCCTTGAGACAGATGATGAGGCTGAGTCCACCAGGACAGCGAGCTGACCAGTTTAGGGGCCACCTGGATTAGGTTGTCGAAATGTTCCCCTGACTTCCACCCATTGGGTGTTCAGAGCTTCCTGAAGAGGACGCATGTGTAGGCGGCAATGAGGGATCAGAAGAATAAAGGAGGACATCATGCCCAGAAGAGAATTGTACAGGCATATGGAAAGAGACTTTCTTCTTCGTATGCAATTCGCCAAGGTCAGAAGTCTCTGCTGTCTTTCCAATGTGAGATAAGCTTTTTTTAGAATAGTATCCAGGATGGCTTCTAGGAATGTTTGTCGCTGAGAAGGTTGTAGAAATTATTTCTCTGGATTTAAAGTGAGACCCAGTTGGCTGTAGAGATGTAAACAGGCCCTGGAATTGGCCTTTGTGGCATTGTAGGTAGAAACCTTAATTAGCCGGTCGTCGAGGTAAGGAAAGACTTGGTGGTGATGCCGTCTGAGATATGTAGCAAATGGCGCTAGACATGTTTTTTTAAATGTGAGGGGCCGATTTGAGGTCGAAGGCCAACACTCAGAACTGGTAATGTCTGCTGGCTACAGAGAATCTGAGAAACTTCTTGTGTTTCTTGTGCATGGGTATGTGAAAATATGCGTCTTGAAGTTCTAGGGATGGCATGTAGTCGTTCCCACTGAGAAGCTGTAACACTTCCTGAATGGTGATCATGCAGAATGACTGTTTCTTTAGTAATTTGTTTAGGTTTCTCAAATTGGTCTCCACTTTTTCGCCTTCCTGCGCACCAAAAAGAGCCAGGAATAAAAACCTTTTACCCTTTCATGGAAAGGAACAAATTCTATCACTATTGAATCATGAAAACGATTTCTAGCTGCAAGAGGTGCAAATGCTTGTGAGTCAGTGGTTGAGGAGGGGTCAGAGGGGGTGTCTGTATGAATTCCAGAGAATGGCCGAATTGTACCAGGTCTAAGACCCAGTGAACCGTCGTAATTTGTTTCCAATTCGGTAGATAGTATCTGCGGCAAAGAGGAGAGCCCAAAAGGCAACACCTTGAACTGGAAATTTTCGCCCCCACTGCAAAGCGAAAGAACCTCTGTGATTGAACGTGAACTGGCACATAAAAATACGCCTCTTGCAAGTCTCAAGACATGAGGAAGTCCCCCTGAGAAACCAGAGGAATTATCCTCTGTAAAGTCACCATTTTGAACGTATTTTTTTTCACATATTTGTTGAGCGACTTCAAATCTAACACCGAAAAGAAACTTCCATCCAGCTTTGGTACCAAAAAGAGCTGGGAATAAAATCCTGCTCTCCTTTGCAACGTGGGAAATGGCATTATTGCTCCCTTTCGCCAAAACTTCTGGATTCCTTGAATGCTAGTCTTTTCACTAGGTCCTTGGGGCAATAGAGTTTGCACAAAGAAAGCATCAGGTTCTAAGACACTGGAATTCTATTTGGTACCCGCGATATATCACCATTAGCCCCCATTTATCTGACACCAGCTCTCGCTATTGGTCTGAAAAGAGGCTTATTCTTCCTCCCACAATAGGAGAATAATTGTAATTGTTTTGATTGAGACTGCTGCAGACCCTGAGGCTGCAGCTGTCAAGATTTTCAAGTTGCTGCTGGTAGCCACCTTGAGCCCAGCCACAAAAGAGCTGCTTATTGTGAATTGCCTGATTATAATGCTTGTTCACAAACAAGCGTCTATTCCAGTAAGGAATGAATGGATGCAGCAACTTCATTTCTTTCTCATCCTTCTTTACAAGTTCATCTATTTCTGGGGAAAATATTTTATCACCTGTAAGGTAAAGCCGTTAAAGGAGAGCTTTTTGAGATTGTTCCAACTTCCACGTTTTGAGCAACAATAAACATTGAGCAGCAATAGAAGACCACCTGAAGTAGATGATCAGAGGAAATCAAATGAAACATCCTAAAGAAACTGAGTCAGCAGTTCCATATTTGCCAAAATGTTGGTAAGATCTTCAGGCTCTTGAAGAGAATCAAAAAGGAGTTGAAAGTCTTTCAAAAGAGTCTGAGAGGAGTAGACTGCACAAGTTGCTGCCCAGAGTGCAACATATGCTGCTTCATATGAACATTTCAAAGAACCTTCAATCTTATCAGTAGGGTCGGACAAAAAACTATCTTCCGACACAAGACTTGACAGACCTCATAGTGGCCAAATAGTATTCACTTTGGGAGCATGCGGGTACTTTTCCTCATATGCCTCCAGAGCATATTGTTTGAAAAGGAAATGTGAAAAGGATGATTTATCTATTTCTTTCCATTCCTTGGAGAACACTGACCCAATCATCTCATGGATGGGCAGATCACCAGTAGGAGAAGTGGTGTACTGAGAGAATAATTCCCTGTGTGACAATTCTGGGCTGGAATCCTAACATCTCCCTCAGCAACTTCTCAAAATGCACTCCTTCAATATATCTTCCGTTAGAGCCACTCTCTGAGTCCTCCATATCATCAGCCATCATTTTCAGGTTTTTTTTTTGCAGAAAGTTGAGATAATGCGGCAGCAACATTATCACATGAAGTTGCTCTAAAGGGAGCGACTGATGCTTATATAGGTTGCACCACAACTAATTAGCAGCACGCTGGAGGAAAAAGTGAGAAGGGAACCTATGTGCACGTTTTACTGACTTGCATGCACTCCCGTGAGTACCAACAAGCCAGCAAGCCTTCCTGGCCTTGGGGGGCAGCCGACCACAGGAAGGTCTGCCCCCCGGGGATTTGGGGGAAGTGGTGCAGTTCAGCAACTGCACAAGGGTTTGCGGTTCTTTTGGGCTACTTTTGCAGTCCAAGCTATATTTAGCCTGCCATTTTAAAATACCAGCCACCATTTTGTCTTGGCGACACAGTGGCTGGTACCTGTGTAGGAACATTTTTGTCAATTGTCCAGTTTTGGTAAGGTTTAGTGTTGCAAGGAGTTAGCAGCTTACATAGATCGTTAGCGCAATTAACATACTCACTGCGATGGCATTGGTTGGTGCGGTGAATGACAAGGTGGCCCAGGCGAAAATGTTGCTGACTGAGGCGGGCCACCTAGATTTACTCGTCGATGAGGCTCAGCAGCACAGGGGGCGTCCCGCTTGAAAAGCTGCCAATGGAGTAGCCGCTGCGGTGCTGGTGTATGCATCGCCGTGCCAGCCTCAGGTCCAGAAGGAGAACAGGTATGCAAACGGGGCCTCTCTCGTACCCAGGAGAGCAGCCCTGTCTAGGGGGAAGGCAAGGGCCATCAGGTGGTTTGCTGGGGCATTAATTGGACGCGTCCCATGCGAGCGGTTAGCTCACAGTGCAGTGTACGAGCACGCAGAGAGAAGTGGGGCCTCGATAAGCTCCAGCAAAGCCTTGCGATTGAGGAATGTGGGAGGGCCGCCACAAACGCACGTGCAACAACTTGTAGAGGGAGGGATGAGCGAGGGCACAGAGGAGTCTTGATTTTGGTCAGCCACACTCACCAGTGGACACAGGGATGGGGAGGGATAGGGGGGATTAGAGGAAAGGATCAGGGAGCTATGTAGCAGCGCTCAGGCCAGTCAGGATCAGAGGCAAGTGGATTTTAGAAAAGTTTATGAAGAGCTAATGCTAGAGGAGGCTGAAACAGTGATGTGAGGACAGGTTGAGGATTTAGATTCACTGCAGGGTAGAGCCTGCAACAGAATTGACTGGAGCAATGAGACAGGGTTGGACCAAGCGCCTATGGGAATAAGGGCAGCCTGGGGCAAGGAGGTTAAGGAGGGGGCAATTGTAGACCCCTGGGGGCCTCACGGGGAGATAGCAGAGATGGGTTTGCGGCCTATGAGTCTGCCACATCCGTCTGTGGCTGTGGCTTGCCTGGAATGGAGTGAGAAGGAGGAAAAGGGGAGGAGCAGAGTTTTCATGAGGCAGGGAGGTCTGGATTAAAGAGCACAGCCAGTGATATGTGCCTTTCAGGTCAGGTCAATCCACTGGGGTGGGGGACTCAGAGGCGGGGGGATGGGCACAGATTTTGGGAGGAGGATAGGTGAGGAGCTTAAACATGGCAAGTTTTTTACCAGCACACCAGGCCATGTTTCCATTTTCTAGGTCAGCGTGTTAGCTCGGGGGTAAGAGCCACATGCGACTCAATGGCCCTGAGGTGAAAAGACCGTGGCCCCATGCAGCTAGCTGGAATCCATAGGGGGCATCAAGATCACAGCCGCAAGAAGGTCTGGTGTGACCTCGGCGGAGCATCCTTCGCTAGAACGGAGTACGGGACTATGCGTCTGCATCGCTGGAAAGGTGAGGAGTGCAAGGTATTCCCCCCAGTAGGTTAACATGTGACCATATTTTGCATACGAAGGAGCCCCTTCAGAAGCCGACAGAGAGCAGGGGACTCAGAAATCTACGGGCGCAGATTGAGCAGTTAATGCCTGATTATGAAGAAGAAAGTCTGGAGGAAGGGGGACTGAGTAATGATAATCAGGGGCAGGCAGAAGTCTTAAACTGGTGGCAGGAAGGTGCGGCTGGGGGACGAGTTGGGTCTTCTAACTCTTCTGAGCCTAGTGTGTTCAAGGATCCATGGACCCAGCAGCAGCCTGGAGGACGGGACGAGACCTGGTGGCAACAGACGTTGGCGAAGCGGCAGGCCACCAAGTGGGCACTGACCTTGGCGCAAGGTAAGATGCATAAATATGGGCCGCATACGCCTAGCTCAGTATCTTCGGGGGTTGAGGCTAATGAGCTTCCAGAAAGCAGGGAGGCCCACCCTAGGATGGGATGGTGTCCATTGGGGTCAAGGCTAGGGAGCCCCAAGACAGCCGCGAGGCCCGTTTAAGGAAAGGTCTATATGTGAGGGACACTGGTGTTGGCACAGAGGACCACACTGTGTGCACAGACAAAGGCATACTGATGAAACAAGGTGATAGTAAACCGGAGGTCAAAGAGCAAGGGAATGGAAATATAGATCAGATGAGTACATCGGGTGGGGTCGCTGACATGGGAGTAGGTACAGCGTCTGAGGGAGATCAGAAAAGCGACACAAAAACGGACTTGGGTGATAAGCTAGAGAGCAAAGAGGTGAAGTTCAATAAGCTGTCTTACATGGAAATGTTCAAACTGTTGGTGGCCCATGTCATGCAGTCCGTGAAGGAAAGGGTTTGGAAGGGGGCGTTCTATTGAAATACTGAAACACCTTCATAGGAATTGAGGTCCATGGAAGGTTCTAAGGAGGAAGAATTAGTTGTCGAAATGACCAAGGTTGCCTTGACAACAGAAAACTGGACTGCAGCATTCTTCATTTATGCAAGTGTGTACTGTGACAAGTACCCAGAGAGATCAGAAGCACTCTTTAAGTATATAGATGTTATCAGGAAGGCACAGCTGAATTACTAGGGCTATGCTTGGGCACACAATGATGAGGAATTCCGTGCTCACATGGCAGTGGACCCAGATTTTCAAAGGGGGGAACTGGACACTGACTTATGGAAACACACAGTGGGCCCGGCAAAATATAGCAAAATAGTTTATAAGCCCTTTCAGAGGTGGGGGGTGCAAGGAAAGGTCAGAATAGCCAAGGTACGAACTGTTGGGACTACAATAAAGGACTGTGTACAAAAGAACTTTGTAAGTTCCAACTTGAGTGTTCAAAGTGCGCAGGTAGACACCCATAAGTCACCTGCTTTGGGGCGGGCAGGGCTGGTTATACAACCTGCTACAGACAGCAACAAGGGGCCTTGGGTGGACTACAGGGGGTCCTGCAAGGGCAGAAACGTGGTCAGGCCACGTGCTTCAGGTCAGGTAGGGCGGTCAGGGATCTGGAGGGAAAGGTTTGTACGTCCATTAACTTGCAAAGATTTTGGCTATGACAGAACTGATGATGCTAGATTACTGCTAACAGGCTTCACAGACAGTTTCAGACTGGTTACGACGGTCCAAAGGTGCCCCACGGGCAGCTAATTTGAAGGCAGCAAGTGAACATGCCCAAATGCTGACCGAGAAGCTAAGCAAGGAGATTCAGGAAGGTAGAATGGCGGGTCCATTTGAAGACAGGCCTCATTTTGTCCCCCATCAGAGTGGTACCCGAAAAAGAACAGGGACAGTTTAATTTAATTAAACATCTTTTATGGCTCGAGGGTCCGTCAGTTAATGATTTTATTCCATCCGAACAAGTTTCAGTGACATATTCATCTGTAGATGTGACCTTGGTATTAGTGGAAAAGGTGGGACATAAGGCACTGATGGCTAAGAGCGACATTAAGTCTGCCTTTCGTTTGTTGTCGGTACACCCTGCTGACTTTTCAACTGCTGAGCATCCAATTCGAAGGACAATGGACGTGGATAAAGCACTTCCAATGGGTAGCTCCATTTCATGTGCTTTATTACGAGTGCTTTAGCACACTTCTTCAATGGCTATTCATTTGATACACAGGGCACGACCATATGACACATTACTTGGACAATTCATTCTTTGTAGGTACTCCCGGTACCGGAGACTGCCAGCACTTGTTGGCCAGCTTCCAGGAGCTCATGGATGACTTAGGTGTTCCATTGGCCCCAGAAAAGACAGTGGGTCCCCGTACGGTCATATATTTTCTGGATATTGAGATCAATTCAACAGCCATGGAGGCCTGGCTGCCTGAGGACAAAAAACGTAAATTGCAGAGCTTGCTGAACACAATACTGGGCAAACAAAAGGTGACGGTTAAGAAAGTGCAGGTTTTGTTAGGTTATCTAAACTTCGCCTGCAGGGTAGTGAGAGCAGGGAGAAATGTCTGTAAACTACTAGGTTTGTCTCTCTCTGGACTGCCCTTACTTTATCATTATGTCAGGTTGTCAGCAGATGTTAAAGAGGATCTGAGAATGTGGAGGGCCTTCTTACAATCCTTCAGTGCAATTCCACTGGCAGCCTTGACTGACATGGAATGGGACGCCCAAATCTTTTCAGACGCAGCAGGAGGTTGCGGCTTTGGCCTTTACTGGCAATGTCATTGGTGCGCAGAAAATTTCCTTCCTAGAATTGTTCCCATTGGTAGTAGCAGTGGTGTTATAGGGGGAACATCTGGCACACAGGAGAGTTTTTTTCCAAGTCAACATGTCGGTTGTGCATGTAGTTAACAGGCAGTCTGCCAGGAAGCCACAATTGCGGCAGCCTCTGAGAGTTTTAGTATTGCACTGCTTGAGACTATACATAATTTTTAGAGCCTGACACGTGCCCAGTGTGGACAACGACAATGCCGATGTTTTGTATTGTTCACAGTGGAAGAGGTTCCATGGACTGAGTGAAGACGTTTGCCGCAGAAGTTTTGCTCCCTAGGAGAGAGAAGATTTTCCAAGTGGTAGCTGAGTCTTTAGCTATTTCCATGAAGAAGGCATACTATCAGACCTGGTCTGAATTTTTAGCGGGCCGCATGGATTTCACAGGGTAGAGGATGTCATACAATTTATACTCTCCTTCATAGAGAATGACCAGTCGAAGGTAACAATTTCAGGCACGTTGTCAGGTATTGCATTTATGGGCAAGCTCTTATGGTGCTAAACTCACTCGGCTGGTGAACTGGGGAAAAGGATTTTGGAGGGTTGGGTAAAGGAAGTGGGGCAAGGTGGCCATATACAGAGGCATCTGGCCCTGGATATCTTGAATGACGTACTATGGTCCCTCCCCAGAATTTGATCAGACAATATTGAGACAGTTTTATTTTTGACCCTCATGTCATGGATGTTTTTTGCGGTCTTTCAGGTATCGGAGCTACTGGCGGTAGGGGTTGTAGGGGTTTGCTGTGGGAGGAGGTGCGTTGCAGGGAAGAAGGCTTGCATGTTTGGTTTTACAAGACTAAGATCAACCAAAGTAAAGAAGAAAAAAGCATTCTACTTAGATTTTACCCTATAGCGGGCCTTTGCCTGGTACATTGAGCTACCGCCCTGTGGCAAGGGGCAGCCATTGAGGGGGAGGTATTTAAGCACAAGGATGGTAAGCCTGTTACTTCTTTCCAACTGTTGTAGTTTTTTGTAGTTGCAGGTGAACGTGCCTGTTCTAGGATGTTTCTGTAGTCCTATGGTAAATGTAAATGTAAATCCAGTATTTGTAAAGCGCGAACAGTTACCCGAAGGCATCCTGGCGCTGGGGGCCGTCGGGAACATTAATCAAGCTATTGCCCAGAGTCACATGGTGCTGGGCTGACCTGCCGCCGGTGCCGGGGATCGAACCGTGAGCCCCAGATTCCAGCTTCAGTCGCCCTGGCCGCGGCGCCACAAGGTCCAAGTGGCTGAACTCTAAGTGTCTGGGAACCACAATGTCAGGTTTGGTGACTTGGGATCGTGGTGTAGTATCACTGTGGTGTCTGGAGTGCAGTTTCAGAGAAATACATGGATGTGTCGACATCTGCAGGAGCTGAACCAGCACTGATGTAGCCCCACCAGAGCAATGAGGCTTCAGAGTGCGAAGATCCATCTTCGCCTTCTTTAATACACCAGGGATCGTGGGAAATGGAGGAAAGCACTAAGCATAGATCTTTGACCAATTGATCGAAAGGACATTGCTCATCGTCTCTGGATGGCAAAATCTGCTTCTGAAGTAGTTGTTTTACTTTTTACATGGTGGGGCGAAGAGATTGACCAAGGTTTGACCTCATTATCAGAAAATATAATCGATTTGCTTCTGGTGTAGTTTAAACTTATGGCAGTCTGATAGTTGCCAACTGAGGGCATCCTCCTGATCGTTTTGATTTCCTTGTAGAAGTTACAAGGCAATGTCGATCTCGTGAACAACGGCCCAATACCAAAGTCATGCAGCCTCTTCCGAGCTGGTCAGGAACGTGTTTGGTTATCGGGAACACTGAATTTGTATTGTCTGTTCTGTTTAGAACTGCCTGGTTTTCCAGTCTCTAGAGGAATGCTAATAGGTCCAGGCAAATTGCTTGAAGTTCTAGTACATTGAAGTGCAGCATTTTTTCTGCATCTGGCCGAGGCCTCTGGTTGACAATTCGTGGAAGTCAGTGTCCCAGCCTTTCATGGCTGCATCCAGTGTCAATACAATTTTATATGTAACAGGTTGGGAAGAGTCCTGCCGTAGGATCCGCTGGTATTCTTCACCAAAGAACTGCTTGTTTGATGCGCCTGGTGACATGGACTGTGTAGTCCCATGAGCCTTCCACTTGCTTCCATTTCATGTACAACGTTTGTTGAACTGGTCTCCTCTGGAGCCTGCTAAATGGAACTAGGCTTATACATGATGACATTAGGCCTAACAGGGACTTGTACTGACTGACTGTAACAGAATGTTTTTCCGACAGTCTTTACTATGACTTAAAACTTTATTAATCTTCCCGCAGATGGGAACACCTTTTCTTGCTGAGTATCGACTATTGCACCCAGAAAACTGGATCCTCATGTGAGGCTCTAACAATGATTTTTCCCTGTTCAGTAAGAGACCCAAGTTCTGAAAGAGACTGATGCAGAAGTTCATAGAAGTCTTTGCCTCTTCCTTTGATGGAGCTTTGATGCACCAGACGTCTAAGTATGGGTATGCCTGGAGACCATTTCGCCTGAGGAAGGCTGCAACTGTTGAAAGGAATTTGGTTAAAATTAAAGGCGCTACCTTCAGCCCAAAAGAGAGTGGCTTGAACTGCTAATATTGTTCTGCCACTAAGAAAACAGATTAATTTTCTGTGCTTCTGGTGGAGTATGTGGAAGTAAGCATCCTCAAGATCGAGAGAAGGTAGGCAATTTCCTTTCTGGATTATCAGGAGGATCTCTACAAGTGTGATCAAGCAAAACAACTCCATAAACTTTTTCAGTTTCCTGAGTTCCAGTGCTGGTCTCCATTTGCCCATCTTGTTCCTTATGAAAAAGAAACTGTAGTAAATCCTGGGGTTTCTCTGGAATTATGGGTCTATCTCCATCACTCCCTTCGGAAGAAGGATACTTTCCTGTTGTAGCTCTCTCAGATGGAGGTGAAGTTCCTTCTTGGGTGAACAAACTGTTTTTTTTTTTTTAATGAATTTTTCTGAACTATTTGTCTCAGCCATTTGTTTGATGTTACATACGATGGAAGGAGGGGCAAAGGTGGTAAGCCAATCACTCTTTTAGTTTTCATGGGAACATGATTGAGAAGCGCTCCTCTTTCATTCTGATGACCTTCAATATCCTTCCCACTGATTGCAGTTGGAGGCATATCCCATTTCCAGATTGCCTTTGGTGATAGTATGGTTGGCTTTGACCTCCATACTGGCTCTATCTTACCATGTAATTCTGGGATCTTTGTGAGCCGCGAAAAATTGGGAATACCAGATCTACGATACTGGGAAAAAACCCAAAGTCTTTGCTGTGTCTGTGTCATTCTTGAGGCCCTGAAGGAACTCATTCACGTGTTTCCCAAAACAAAGTAAAGCCATTGAAATGCATGGGCAAGATTTCTGATTGAACCGTAGGTTGGAAGTCTGTGGATCTGAGCCAGCCATGTCTTCTTAATTCCTCCCGCAAGCTTTTGAAAACCTGCATTTGCAGCCTCCACTGCGGTATTAAGTATGGCAGTTGAAGAACTTTTTTTTAGGATAGCTTTAGCAGCTTACTTTTTATCCTCTGGGATGAAGACCAGCAAGGGTGCAATGTCATGACACATCTGTTGATCATACCATCCTAAAATAGCCAGAGTGTTGGCTGCTTTAACAGACATTGCTGCCACTTAGCTAGTTCTTTTGCCCAGATTATCTTCATGTCTATTACCTCTATCTGGGGGGTCCAGAGGATGGTGTAATGCGATTTTTAGATCTCCTCTGATAAGCCAAAATTATTTCTTAGCCCTGCTTTGAATGACCTGTGAGATAAGCAGCAGCTGAAACTGGGGTTCTTTTTCTCCATATGTGGAATCTCCACCTAAACAGTAGCCGGGTCTTCATTAATTTTAACCCTTCTAACCAGGTAAAATCCAGAGTTAGTATGGATTTTATATACACTCATGACTTTTCCTTAAAGTCATAAAGGAAACACTGCTGCTCCACCTATGACATAGGAAGACTGAAATTCTGGGCAGCCCTTTCCATAAATTATTGAAACTGGGATATAATTTGATATATCCTATGGACTGGGATGATTATTATCTTGTTTCAGAGTGGTGACGTCATCTTTATCATTAATATCTCCATCATCTACTTGTGGAATTTATTGTCTATTAGTCTATATAGAATTGGCTGTATCTTCTTCATCATCGATGTTGTCAGGGCTTGGTGGGATAATACGCTTACAGACTGGTCTGGGAGACGGTTCTCTTGGAGCTGGTTGAGGCAGTGGGGTTGACGGTTGGCAAGGAGTAGAGGATGGTAAGGTGATAGGTGGTGGAGGCGTTAGTATGGGTAACACAGGCATTCCACGTTGAGAAGGGTGACCAACAGGGTGCTGTGGTATAGTCTTTGAAAAGCATTCATCAATTTTGTAATGTAAGCAAAAATACCATAGGTACCTCCACCACTTCTGGCTCTCTATTGTATCTAAAATATACATAGGTGCATGAATAATGAGGAATGTAATCTTGATGGTAACCTTAATCATAGTAGGGTTCGTTCTCTTCTATTCCATCTTCAAAATCTGGGACAAAGAGTGCATCGAATTGTGTGATGCAGCATCAACGGCACTGGAATCCTCTTCCTGTTCTGACTCTAGGATGATAGAGATGTGGACACTCTTAATGGCAAAAAAAAAAACGGTGCAGCCAAAACTGTTGTTGATGACGTTTACAGTGTGGTCTTCAAAGGAACTGACATTACCTTTACCATCATTGACAATGCTGACATCAACGGTGTCTTCGACAGTAGTGTTATTGTCAACCTTGACGGTGTTGTTATCGACAGTGTTGCAGTCAATGCTGATGTCGAGAGACTCGCCGTCAATGTCATCGCAACCGGCAGTGTTAACTACGCCAGCAGAGTAGAAATACATGGTGCTGTCGTCGTTGGGCTTATTGCCAACGATGCTCTCAACATCAATGAGGTCCTTTTTTGAAATTTTCACTGGATAAACGCGTTTTCTGAGGGTTTTATCTTCTTAGCAAATGGTTAGTTATCTTTGGTATGACATTTTTGTCCATCGTTTTGCACTAACTGAGCACTCTTCTCCTCTGGAAAGTTTTCCTGTTCCAGTTTTAGTATGTCAAGAGGTGGCTCAAAGAGCTTTGACAAAGAAATACAATTCAGGGAGATGTTGAAATTTCCTTTTTTGCGCTACCTTTGTGGAAGTACTTGGTAGGGCAATTTTCACAGAATCTTTCCCTGATGAGGGACCAACCCCCTTAGAAGTAAGAAAAATGTCTTTATCCAACAGATATAATGCCAACCTCCCATCTCTCCCTCTCTCTCTGGAATGTGAGAGTATGTCAGCCACACTGCCTAAGCTCCCAGGGCTCAGCCTCCCTGTGACAAAAGGAGCAAAGTTTGCTTACCTCTTACAGCTGGGGAGGAGAGGTCCTGGGAATGGCATGGTCAAAACAATTTGCTTTGAACAGAGAAAGCTAAATCCAGAGAATTCCCTGTTATCTGGTAGAGTGCAGTAGAACATCTAACAGTGGGTGCCTCTGAGGGAGGGTGTCCACCTGACTGCCAGAGCTCAGGTCACATAATGAGGTAGATTGGCTGCAAGTAATCTATGGATGTTTCAATGTTATTTGTTGTATAATGCTGGATTAAAATTGACTTTCAAGGTTTCCAGCCTGAAACTGGGGGACTGATTTAAGCATGTGAAGCAATTCAAAATCAAATGCTAACCTACAGCTACTTCACCAACAAGGCCATGTGTACATACATAAGGGCCCCAGTGAGGGAGTGGTAGTGTGGAATCAAGGACATAACCAATTAGTGGTTTATAAACTAAGGGCATGTCACTAGATTGTACTTTCATCACAGAGACTAAGCAGTGGCTTGTGGGCAGAGAGACTTCAGATATGGAGTGGTACGTGAGATGAGTCAATGGTTATATAATAGATTTAACAGAGTGACAGGATTCCCTGCTCTTTCTCAGATAGACCAAACACTAAACATCATCATAGCTGAGATCTCCTATGCATCGACGAAAAAATAACTGAAGCAAGCTGAATATAAGATAGAAGACCCATCTTACATCAGCATCATCAACTGAGCCACACACTTTGTGTACGGAGCACTTGATCCCCATACTTTGCGCAGATAGCATTTGATAATAAAACCTCTTGCATACCCCAGAGGTATATTTTCTCACCATCCATTCCAGTAGAATGTCACAGCTTTTTGTGATGCCAGAACATGTGTGAAACTCTGCTTGGCTGATATGATACCATGGATAAGATTCGAAACTGGAAGGAATAATGCAACCAGGATATTCAGTTATGTGTTCCCTGGATTTAAGGGCACCGTGAAGTCCCGTGGAAGTGCTTGGTGATGATGCATTAAAGGAAGTCAAACCTTAAAAAGAACAAGTTACTTACCTTCGGTAATGCTTTTTCTGGTGGATACAGTATCTGCCTGTGGATTCCTCACCTTGTGAATATCCCCTGCGCCAGCATTCCACGGAACTTTTCTTCCCCAGCATTCCACGTCGACGTGGGCGACGTCACAATACATCGGCTCCGCACGCGACTCCGTACGACGTCATCGGAGCCATAAGAAGCCCACGTCGGCGTGATGACGTCAGTTCCACCCATTTTTTCCGTGCCTTCGAGGCGAACAGGTGAACCAACGACAATCCCAAGTATACACAGTATATAGAAAAACCAATACATATACATAGCATACAAAACAAAGGAATGCTAATCAAACAAGCATTTCCTACAAATGTACAAGAGAAAATATAAGCATTTCAAACAAGACCTATTTCATGGTATACAAAAGGTGGACAACGGGGAGGCGGGTGGGTTGGTGAGGAATCCACAGGCAGATACTGTATCCACCAGAAAAAGCGTTACCGAAGGTAAGTAACTTGTTCTTCTGATGGATACATCTGCCAGTGGATTCCTCACCTTGTGAATAGATTCCCACAGCAGTCCCCACTCCCGGAGGAGGGTGTCCACCTTTCTATACCAGAAAGTCTTGCAAGACAGAGCGCGCGAAGTGGCCCTCCCTCCTCATCTCAGAGTCCAAGCAATAATGCTTTGCGAAAGTATGGAGGGAGGCCCAAGTCGCGGCCTTACAAATATCTGCCACAGGAACACCCCGGGCCAGAGCAGATGTTGAAGACTTAGCTCTAGTAGAGTGAGCACGAATACCCTCAGGAGGAGTCTTACCAGCCAAGGCGTAGCAGATCTTGATGGTCAGTATAATCCATCTTGACAGCGTGCGCTTGTGCACCGCTTTACCTTTAGAACGACCAACGTAGCCAATAAAAAGCTGGTCATCAATACGAAAGTCCTTGGTCCTGTCCAAATAAAAACTCATAGCCCTCTTCGGGTCAAGGCGATGGAGTCTTTCTTCTTCTTTGGAAGGATGAGGGGGTGGATAAAAAACAGGGAGGGTAATAGACTGCCCCAAATGGAAAGGAGTAACAACTTTTGGCAGGAAAGCAGCCCTGGTCCTGAGAACCATCCTTTCAGCATGTAAGGTAAGAAAAGGAGGTTTGGAACTAAGAGCTTGAAGCTCACTCACCCTCCTTGCCGAGGTTATGGCTACAAGAAAAACCACCTTAAAGGACAACAGCCTCAAAGGACAATTATGAAGAGGCTCAAAAGGGGACCCCATTAAAAAGGTTAAGACAAGATTAAGGTCCCACTGAGGCATTACAAATGGAGTAGGAGGAAACATGTTTGTAAGGCCCTTGATGAACCTCAGAACAACCGGAGATTTAAACAACGAAGGTTGATCTGGAAGGCACAGAAATGCCGATAAGGCCGAAAGGTAGCCCTTGACCGTGGCCACAGCACAGCCCTGCTGAGCCAAGGAAAGAGCAAACTGAAGCACATCAGAAAGATGAGCCTTTAAAGGGTCAATAGACCTCTCTCCACACCACTTTACAAACTTAGACCACCTGTAGGAGTATATGGACTTGGTGGAGTGTCGCCTGGCCGATAAAATAACGTCCACCACATCAGGTGGGAGAGAGAAGGAACTCAGGTTGCCCCGTTCAATCTCCAGGCATGAAGGTGTAAGCTCTGGAGGTGGGGGTGTAGAACCTGCCCCTCCGACTGCGAGAGGAGGTCTGCCCTCAGAGGGAGACGGAGCGGAGGGCACGAGGAGAGGTGGAGAAGATCTGTGTACCACACCCTTCTTGGCCAGTCCGGGGCGACCAAAATGACTGGGGCCCGGTCTTGGCGAATCTTCCTCAGAACCCGAGGAATCAAGGGTACGGGAGGAAACGCGTAAAGGAGTCGTGAGCCCCAACTCAACTGAAACTCGTCCCCCAACGCCCCCTGCATCGGATACTGGAGACTGCAGAATGACGGGCAGTGCGCGATCTCTCGGGTGGCAAACAGGTCCACCCGAGGAGTCCCCCACGTCCGAAAGACGCGACGAACCACCTCCGGATGGAGCCTCCACTCGTGGTCGGCGGAGAACTGCCGACTGAGACTGTCCGCACGCACGTTCAGCACCCCGGCCAGATGATTTGCCATCAGACAAATCTGATGGTCCTGAGCCCAGGACCACAGACGCAGGGCCTCTCTGCAGAGACAAAGAGACCCCACTCCTCCCTGTTTGTTTATATACCACATCGCGGTCGTGTTGTCCGTCAGGACTTGAACTGACTGACCGCGAAGGGAAGGGAGAAAGGCCTTGAGTGCCAAACGAATCGCCCGCAACTCCAGAAGGTTGATATGAAACAACCTCTCCTCTGGAGACCAAAGACCCTTGATCTCCAGATCCCCCAGATGAGCTCCCCACCCTAGGGTGGAGGCATCCGTTATCACTGTGGCCACCGATGGAGGTAGATGGAAAGGCTTTCCTTGGGACAGATTGCCCTCCACGCTCCACCAAGATAGATCCGCTGCAGCTTCTCCGGAGATCTTGATCGACTCCCCGAGATCCCCGTTGTGCTGATACCACTGCTTGCGGAGGCACCACTGGAGCGCCCTCATGTGCCAGCGTGCATGGTTGACCAACAGAATGCAGGAAGCGAACAGACCGAGCAGGCGAAGGACCTTCAGAACTGGAACAACCGCTCCACTGTGGAATAAAGGGACCATCTCCTGAATGTCGAGAATCCTTTGAGGAGGAGGGAATGCTCGACACACAGTAGTGTCCAGTACTGCCCCTATAAACAGGTTGCGTTGAGAGGGCACCAGGTGAGATTTGGGCACATTGATCGAAAAACCCAAGTCGAATAACAGCTGAGTTGTCACCTGCAGATGACGCTGCACCATCTCTGGGGACACTGCCTTCAGAAGCCAGTCGTCCAGGTAGGGGAAAACCGGAATCCCCGACCTCCTGAGATGAGCAGCCACCACTGCCATCACCTTTGTGAAGACTCGAGGTGCAGTAGTAAGACCAAACGGGAGGACCGCAAACTGATAATGTTGCGACCCAACCGTAAAACGGAGATACTTCCTGTGCGACTTCAGGATTGGGACATGGAAGTACGCGTCCTGCAAGTCGAGCGACACCATCCAGTCTCCTTGCTGCAACGCTTGAAGAACCTGCGCAAGGGTCAGCATCTTGAACTTCTCCTGTTTCAGGTAAAAATTCAAGATTCTGAGGTCCAGAATCGGACGCAATCTGCCGTCCTTCTTGGGGATCAGGAAATACCGGGAGTAGCATCCCTGACCCCTTTCCTGCTCCGGAACCACCTCTATTGCGCCCTTCTGAAACAAAGCTTGAACTTCTTTCTGCAGGAGAAGCAGGTGGTCCTCCGAGCAATAACCTTGGCAAGGAGGGTAAGGGGGAGGAAACTCCCGAAAGGGAAGGGCGTACCCAGTCTCTACGAGGTTCAAAACCCAAAGGTCGGTTGTAACAGATTTCCAACCCCGTAGAAAGTAGGACACCTGACCCCCCACAGGTCTTACATGATCCGGGATGGGGGATCTAGGGCTGCTTCCCTGAAGCCTCATTTGGAGCAGAGGAGGAGGAGGAAGAAGAGGGGTTGCGACCAGAACCTCTCCGACCCCTTTGCTTCCCTCTATAGGAGCGATAGAGGGGATTCTGCTGCTGTTGTTGCTGCTGTTGTTGTGGCTGTCGGAAGGAGCGAAAGGATGACCTTCCGAATCCCCTAGCCTTACGGAAAGTTGAACCTCTAGCAGGAACCTGCAGACCCAAGGACTTCGCCGTCAACCTACTGTCCTTAAAACGTTGAAGAGCAGAATCTGCCTTCTCCCCAAACAACTTTTGTCCATCAAAGGGCAGATCCACCAGCGTGGCCTGGACATCTGCAGAAAACCCTGAGGAACGGAGCCAAGCTTGTCTCCTTGCGGCAATGGACGACCCCATAATCCTCGCCACAGAGTCCGCCGTATCCAGCCCAGACTGGATCACCTGCCTGGCAGCTGCCTGAGTGTCCGCCACAACCTCCATGAAGGACGACTTATCCCCCTCAGGTAACTTAGGGGCCAAAGTTTTTATAGAGTCCATCAGGGCATGAACATAACGCCCCAGCAAGCATGTGGCATTTGATGACTTCAACGCCATACTTCCTGAGGAGAATGTCTTTTTGGCCGCCTGATCAACTTTCTTTGACTCCCTATCAGCAGGAGATTGGGGGAAAGCACCCGAAGCATGTTTAGAACATGAAGCCTGCACCACTAGGCTCTCCGGAGAAGGATGCGTGGATAAAAAATCCGGGTCTCCTGGCGCAACCCTGTATCTCCTTGCCACCTGCCTGCAAACCGCTGGAGCTGACAGAGGCTTCTTCCACACCTCCAACACTGGTTCCAAGAGAGCCTCATTGAAAGGTAACAAAGGCTCCGAAGCCGACGTCGGGGAGTGCAACACCTCTGTAAGCAGATTGGACTTGTATTCCACAGAGGGCAGCTGCAGATCTAACAACTCCGCGGCCTTCTTGATCACAACATGGTAGGGCGCCAATTCCTGTGGTGGAGAAGACCTTGTAGAAGCATGCTCCCACTCCGGGGTGGTATCCAAACCACTTGCTACCTCTATACCTCCAAACTCATCCGAAGAAGAGTCGACTTCACCTTCTTCCACCTCAGCCCGATATCTTTCCTCCTCCAAAACCCTTTGGGCCTCCCGCCTCGATCGATTCCGGGGAGCCGGCGTCGTCGACGTCGTACGCGGCGTCGGTGGAGCCAAAGGCACCGGCGTCGGAGGCGCTACAGGTGGAGTCGGCGGCGCCGGATGCGGCGTCGATGGAGTCGGCCTCGGCGTCAAAGAAGGCTCCGAAGATTGACCATCCATCCGAGGTCGAGCCGGATTCCCAACCGGCGCCGGAAACTGCCAAGAAGGCGCCATCGGCATAAAAGGCAGAAAAGGAGCCTGAGCGTATTGCTGCGGCACTCCCAGAGAAAACGCCATCGGACCCACGGGACCTGCTGGTGCTCCGGATGGGAAGGATGCTCTCTGAAAAATGCCATACATGGCATTCAGAAATCCCGAAGGATCCGTACCTGGAGCCGGGAATTGGGGATAAGGAACTGCCCCTGTATCCTCCTGTGGAGCCACCGGCGTCGGCTCCTCAGAATCCTCCACCGGAGCCGCGGAGTCATCAGGCACCGGAACAGACTCTTCCTGCTCCTGCTCCACATCAGATTCCACCCGACCCGGAGTCGAAGCCTTGGACGGCGCCGGCGACGGCGTCGGGGAACGAGCTGGAGTCCGCTTCGGAGAGGGAGACTTCGAAGACTTATCAGGAGAAGGCGAAGGAGACAAGACCTTGCTCTGACGTCGACGAGGCGAAGCCGACCTCGACCTCTTAGACTTCGAGGACCGACGCCGAGAAGAATGCTTCCTCTTCTTATGGTGCTTCTTCGACTTCGACGACCTCGAAGTCGAAGACTCCCGCCTGGACTTCTCCTTTTTCCTCCCTCTCTTCTCCTCACCGATCTTCTTCATGAAGAGTTTGGTCTTCCTCTCCTTCAGCGCTTTAGGATTCATGCTCCTACAGCACCCGCACTCATCCACGTCATGATCAGAGGAGAGACACCATAAACAATTCTGATGCGGATCCGTCATGGACATCAGGCCTCCGCACTCCCTACAGGGCTTAAAGCCCGACTTCCTCGTCGAAGACATACCGATTTTAACAAAAATACACCACTAGATTACAAAGTATCTAGAGAGCACTGGGAAAAAACCGTTGCGCGTCGACGGCGCGGAAAAAAGGGAACTGACGTCATCACGCCGACGTGGGCTTCTTATGGCTCCGATTACGTCGTACGGAGTCGCGTGCGGAGCCGATGTATTGTGACGTCGCCCACGTCGACGTGGAATGCTGGGGAAGAAAAGTTCCGTGGAATGCTGGCGCAGGGGATATTCACAAGGTGAGGAATCCACTGGCAGATGTATCCATCAGAAGACTGCATTTACATAGCAGTTGATACCCTACAGACTTATAATCATTATGTTGTACCCGCAAGGTTTCTGAAAAAGAACACATGGAAGTACAACCACTGTGCAGGCTCATTCCTCAGAACAAATAAAATGACACATTTGTTCTGTAGACCCGGATGCCCAGTGGCAGTGCTCCTCCCTGGCTTAACTGGAAGACCATGATGTCAACTGAATCCTTGAATCTAGAGGGTTTGGGAAAAGCCATCTCGCAGCCCATTCGGATGAGGACCCATTAATCCAGGACCAGGCTTTCCCATGCATCGAAGACACGAGCGTGTCCACTCCGTACAGGAAGCATAATTCCTTCTAGATGGCATACATAGTCAGTATTTCTGTGGTAGTTACACTATCCACCTTCTAGTGCCTTATCAATAATTGCCATCTTTCTATGATGGAGGAACCGGAGGCCAAAGCCCTTAGCCCCTCCCTGAAAGGCAATGTTTAAAGAAGCTGAACTTAGGCTTTCACATCAGCCAAAGGATACAAAATATTCAACCGTTTGTTGAGAACCCAAGTCAAAGCTTGAAAATCCTTCTCAAACTAACCTAAAATGAAGAAACAGCAAATCTATGGAGCTAGGATGCTGGGACAACTTGATCCGCGATGGCCTAGGCAAAGGCATTTGTCTCTCCTGATGATGTAATCCCTAGGTACTCAGATACATTAGTGCCATTGTTTAGTGCAAGCTGCTCACGATTAGGTCAGCTTGCCATGTCGGGAACTTCAGGTTTCTAATTGAGCGTGCCACTGGTGTGCATGAAGATGCTCACGGTCAAACTTGTAGTTCTAGCCATCCCCTCCCCATACCATATAGGAGAGGAGACAGCCAGCCTAGCACGACCTCTGGCGCCCCATTGGCGGGATCAAGGCAAGCAACTTGTTGTCCTGTTTCAAACTAATCTCAATACCTTTGCCTATCCTCGCCCTGTGATAGAGGCCCCCTAGAGTCTTCAGGAACTGTGAAATAACTTTTAATTAAGGAGTGAGCCCCTACCTCCTATAATTCCAAAGATGGATGCCTCCATTTAGTTGATCCCCTCCACCAAAGAGTTGGTAAAGCAGGAAAAAGGAGTCACTTATCAGTATTCCCTGGAGAAAGCATCCCCTGGCTCAGTGGGATGAACTTCTATTCGGGAAATCCAGCGTGAAATTCCCATAGGTCCCTCATACCTATGAGAAAATCTGGATCATCCAAGATAGACAAACACAGGAAGTGGCTGAAGAGTGCTCACCATGAGTGCCAATAGAACCAGTACAGTCCCAGGAAGTATTTGAATTCTTTAGGGGTAACAGCATACCTGGATTGTGGTGTGAGTACAACTCAAGATTGAGGGCTATGTAGTGGTAATGTTTAGCATGTATCCGTCTACCCACAAGGTGGGGCTGCAGCGTTGATTTTCTCCTTTCTATCAAACCTATGTAAAGGTAAAATGGCCGTTTTGTATATAGTGCTTAGTATTGGGACTCTGCCTTTTTCTAAAAGTTCAAAAGGTTTTAGCAGATCAGGCACTGGCATACATGAAGAGAAGGGGAGATGTTCCGTACTTGTGCATTATACATTTAGAGACAGCAATATAAACACTACTGGACGTAATTTAGGGTTTGCCAGGCATCACAGCTGCGACTCTTAGCTTTCTGGCTGCAACCCTTGACACTGCCTTTGCGACCACTGGCCTCAGAAGTTGCTAAATTAAATACCAAGAAGACAGGGGCAGCTTCACCCTCCTTACTTATGGCTCATTTTTAATTACACTAACAGTGAATAATCGTATATTATTCACTCTGGGCCAGATGATTCGCTATTCGCTATTATGGACTTGCAAAATGCAATATATGTAGGTTACGCAAAATAATTTGTGATTCCTACCCATTACTTATTTGTGACTCGCTAATTGCGAGTCATAAATAAGGAATGACTTCCCATTCATGACTATGGGCCTAGAGGCCCATAGGAATGAATAGGAATTGCATGCACAATTTGTGAGTACCCAATCGGTACTCGCAAATTGCGCATGCAATTTCAAGGGTGCCAAATGGACACCCTGTTGCACCCCTGGAATATGCATGTGTGCACATGTGGCGCACATACATGCATGCCACATGGCACATAGAAAAATGCAAAAGAGTGCATTTTTCCTTGAATTCGCATATTACCACTATATTGAAGTATGTGGTAATTTGCGAATCCTTAAAGCCAGGTCGCAATTTTTTTTGCTTCCTGCATTTCATTTAAGAAATTGCAACTTGAGATTGCTTAAATGCATTCGCAAAATAGGGAATCACATTTTTCCGATTCCCTATTTTGCAAATGCCTTTTGAGATGATACATTCCAAAAGGCTTTTTCCCGTTCGCAAACGGGCCGATTCGACCCTGTTTGCGAATGGGAAAAACGCTCGATACATCTGGCCCTATTAGTACAATAAAAACTTGAGCATCAGGCAAAACAAAAACGAATTATATAAGTATCTTGTGTGCATGCTTGTGGATGAGTGTGTGAGAGAGGGAGTGATTATGTGCGTGTGCGTATGTGAGCATTTGTGTGTGAGTGAAAGTGTCAGTCAGTGATTGGACTGGCAATAAATGAGATTAAATGTCATCAAGTCTGGCTTTCGTCCTGGTCACAGTACCGAATCAGCTCTGTTGGGGATCATGGAGGACCTTAGGCAGCAGCTTGACTGTGAGGGCACAGCAGCGCTTATCCTGCTGAATTTGTGCGCTGCCTTTGACACGGTCTCTCACTCCAGTATGGTGGATCGCCTCGAAAGCTCTGGTATTTTAGGTGTAGCCTTGCAGTGGCTGATCTCTTTTTTAAAGGATCGCTCCTTTCAAGTCTTTCCTCACACCGCTAAATCGAACCTCGTTGCCTTAACATCTGGAGTTCCGCAGGGTACAATCTTGAGTCCTCTGCTTTTTAATCTTTACGTTCGCCCCTTGACAGACATTGCAGAAAAATCTGGGTTTGCCATCTTTTCATACGCTGACGATACGCAGATTATTTTCTCTTTATTGCCTACTCAACATCAGGATCCCTCTTTACTTAAACTTGGTCTGCGTAACATCTCCTTATGGATGTCCAGAAATGCTTTAAGGCTGAATGGTTTAAAGACTGAGGCGCTCATCCTGGGGAACAATCCTGAGCTTTGGGGAGCCAGTCATTGGCCTGTTTCTTTGGGTCATTTGCCGACCTTGGTTCCTAAGGTTAAGAACCTGGGATTTTCCATCGATCGCAAGCTCTCTCTCACTGCTCAGGTCTCGGGAGTCACCTCGGCCTGCTTTGCGGTCATCAAGTGGCTAAAGAAAATCTAGCTAATTCCACCAGCTGCTCAGAGGACTGACTTGCAGGCTTTGATAATCTCCAGACTTGACTATGGTAATGTACTGTATCTGGGTTCTGACAAGACCTCTGTACGCCGTCTCCAGCTTATTCAGAATGCAGCAGCCCGCCTACTTTTTAGGTTGCCTCTGTTTCCCCTTTGCTCCATCAACTCCACTTGCTCAGGGTTAGTAAGCGTATCGAGTTTAAGGCCCTCTGCTACATGTTTAGAGCTCAGCATGGCCTGGGCCCCATGTACATACTCAATCTTGTCAAGCCTTATCGACCCTCTCGCAACCTAAGATCGACCAACATAGGAACCTAATCAACTGCTATAACATATATTGCTAACCTGATATCGCTTAGCAGTTGATTAGGTTCCTATGATGAGAGATAAAACAAATGAACTATGGCTGCGAGTTTGATTTATAAACGAAGTAAGAATGATGTGTAAAACATACAGGTTAATGAATACATAATACCCTCCGGTTTACTTTATTACACAGCTGTGAAATTACGACAGGATTGACTCCCATATAAATACGAATTGGCAGTTGCAGGTACCAAGCACTACCTGGTAGGATATGAATTCGCTATCTCCTTGATATAACAATACAACTTTTTAAATAAATGCTAAGTTTCCGTCTTTTTTCGTTTGCAGTATAAATACCTTCACGATTTTAATCAAAGTCACGTGAGAACACTATTGAGATTTCAAAGTAAGCACGTTCTCCTACCTAAATTACTTGTTTCTAAAAAAGCAATCTTTTGATATAAATTATTGGCAACAGCTTGTTCAACAATAGATGATGGATATAGCTCAGATTCGTTTGATAACAATATTGACAGTTCCATTTCTCGCACACGGGTTGGATTCTATGTTTTAGATCATGTACATTAGTTTGTTAGCGCAAAATATGTTTACATCTATGTAACTATTTGCATTGTGTTTGTTTAGGAGTCTTGTTTACGCAATTATTGTCCTGAAGATGGTCTGACGGATTGACACCACCCAAGACCGAAACGTCGACTTTACCATCTACTTCCAGTTTATTTGTTATGTACAGTAGACCATATGCTCAACAAAGAGTTCTGTCTCTGTTCAAACCAATTAGGAATAGATGTGTTTGTTGGATGAAATGAGGACTTAATCTCGTCCCCTGTTTTCATGATATATTGCTCCAATTTATGTCTCTTTTGTACTCTTTTTACTTTTGATGAAAATATAAAAATCATTGTGCTTAAATCACAAAAAGAACCCCCGTGTGTGTTGTTATTATATATTATTGATGTTCAGATCAGTGGATTGATTTCACAGTGGTGTTATTTCATCTTAACATTTTTATTGATTTAGTTCACTGAAATTTCTAAATAATGTATTCATTCTAAACAAAATCCCTTGTTGGCATATTTACCCTTCCGCATTTATCTGCCCAAGCCCTCAAGGGTATATTGGGTTTGACCCTCATTTAATCTCTACCGTATCAATGGCACACCAATTGAAACGGTCACTTAATTTTCTTACCTGGGTAGTCTTTTCTGCTCTAATGGCTGCTGGTGCAAGCACTTTGAAAATAATAGCCTATAGATGACTTGCGCCTGTGAGGCCATTTGAAGGTTTGGCACAAAGTTAGGCTGCAAACCAATTCAGGAGATGGTCTCAATTTATAGAGCTAACTGTTTATCTGCAGCTGCGTATGGCAGTACATTATGGAGCTTCGCAGAATCTACCATTCTACAAACTCAAGAGAACATATTTCTTTGGTGTCTCCATGCCACACCGCAATCTACACCAGCCTTAATAGCACACATGGAACTGGACATGCACCATCTGTATGATATACTAGCACTTAGGCTAGTCCAGTTGTGGTATTCTATTTGGAGCAAAGAAGAGATCAAGTTCACAAAAACTATCATAATGGATTGCCAATGCTAGTATTAAACCCTTAGTGTTTGGATACCTCACTGTGGCACAAACCAAGGCCTCCAGAGGTACCTAATATTTACATCTAACACCCACCATCACTTTGTCTTGACACAACTGCGGTTGGGTATACTTCATGCTTTGGTAGCCTTCCAAAAACAAAATAGTGGTCTGAGGTGGCTGTTAAATGCCCATGTGATGGAAGGTCCACCCAAACATCAAGGCATTTTATTCTTTTTTGTAGCTTTTATACTGGAATCAGGAAACTCATACTAATAATATCAGGAATCACAACAATGCTTATCAATATCTATGTTCTTTGGAGGAACCTATTATCTGTTGTAATGTTGCCTCCTTTATACGAAAGCCATATCTTTTAGGGAATATCTTAATTATATGCACTAAACCCTCTTCTGTCATTTTTATGTGACTTCCTGATGGTCCATTTTTTTAACTACTTACAGTTTGGGTTTAGAGCCTATTGTGTGGCAATGACCTGGTAGACAAGCCATATTGTTCTATACTTGGGAAGGCACCAGCATGATCTAGTAGGACTCAAGAGTCATAGTGCCACAGTTATGGTTTGTGAGTGATGCTTTAGTAGGTTTGCAACTTTCTTTTATTTCAACATAGTGGATAAGGGTGGGCGACAATTTCCTTTCTGCTCGCGGAAATTGCGAAAATTCAACATTTTCGTGTTCCGCGCGGAACGTGAAAATGTCGAAATTTCCGCGATCCGCGAGCGAACGGAAATTGTCGCCTAGTCAGGTGTGCTGTCTCCCCATATCTACCCTCAACAATTTGCTGTCATCCTTGATGGAGCTCTGTGCATCCATGAGTTTCTCGAGCGCAATCCTCGTGTAGTTCCTGACACCAGGGGGTTCCGTCTCCTCATCTGCTGCTCTGATCCGTCTCTGGCCCTTTATCAACAAGAGGCATGTGAACTGCATGGAAGCCCCTCCCGTTTGGCCCCGCCCCACACACCAGCGATGTGCATCGTCTTCCCGCCCTATTTCGCGTGATTGCAGAGATTTTTTGCCGTTTCGCGATATCTTGCGAAAGGCACTTTCGCAAATTCCGCCCACCCTTAATAGTGGATCCTCTAAAAGAAATGAGTTACTTACCTGTAACTGCAGTTAGCCAGTATTGGTATCTTTCATAGATTCACATGCTTGAATCATTCCCCGTCGTTTAGATGGGAGTCCCCGGTACATTTATAATGGTAATGTCACGTTAGACATAAAAGGTAACAGGCCTAAGGCCTTAAATTTAGTAACATATCTGAGTCCTTATTTAAAAAAGGACCAAACTTAAGAGAACAACCAATCAGCTAACACCACCCTCTAGAACCTTCCTGGAAGGACCTCCAGTCTCTCAGATTTTCAATCACAGGTCGTGCTAAGTTTTTTCATCTTATCTTCAAATTTCCCTTGTCTATAGATTTTTCCTGGATTCAAGGTATTTTTCAACTTTAATTACCCTTGTCTGAATGACGTTCTCAAATTTCAGAGGCTACTCAGAAGCAAGATCTGACTTTCAGGGCATCTCCTGCCCTTCAGAGTTTGATCTCTGCCAAAAAATCTTTTCAGAAATCTGCTTCAGACCCCCATACTCCTCCAGTGAAAGTGAAACATGCTTTTAAAAGGCCTTCTTCTGCCCCATCGACGGACAGCTCATCGACGGTGGTACCAAGGACGAAGAGAAGAACTCCACTTACTGTCGTTGGAGTGACTTCGCCGACGACAATCGTCGCCACAGTCTCAGTCTCATCGGTTTCTATTTTGTCTTTGTCTACGTCGACAAGTCAAGCTCCTTTGTCGTCGCCGATAAAAAGATAATCAGGAAGTCATAATCGTTGACAAAGATTGCGACCACGACCAGTCCGACGACGGAGATGGTGACGAGTGCTTCATCAACGGAGTTGCCGACGTCGACCACGAGTCTACGTCGACGGCCCTCTCGTTGACGATTTCTCCTATTGCATTGCATTGCCTCGACAACGAAAATTCTATCGTCGACTACAGTTTTGTCATCTACGCCAGTTACTGTGACTTTAATACCAATGCCATCGACAGTTCCTCGACGACAGTATGTGTACCGACGAGGACCTTGTCGATGACACCAAAATTCAAAACAAAAAAATTCTAGAGGGTGGTGTCAGCTTTTTGGTTGTTCTCTTAAGTTTGGTCCATTTTAGGTCTCGCCTGGCGAAAGCAGCGCATGCACTGCTCTCCGCCATGGAGAGGACATTTTGTAATCGATTCAGCCAAAGCTGAATGAACGCGCGTCCAGATGGACAAACATGGCTGCTCTCGCCGCCTGCAAAGCTAAACATACACGCGTAGGTACAAATAAATGCACGCGCATGTGGACAGCCTGACGCCATCTTTGTGCACACGCGCGCGCATTTTTTTGTCCCTACGCTTGCATGGCGGCGTGCTTTGGCTTTCCCAGACAGTGCTGAGGAAGCTGGTGTGAGGCTTCCCGCGAGCATTGCTTGTTTTTTTATCTCTCCTCCCTAAAGAAATGTTAGCTGTGTGGGCTTACTTCTATTAGTAATGCAGATCTGATTTAGTTGTAAACTAACCAGATGCCTAGTTTACCAAGGCCTCTTCGGGTGTCCGCCCATTCTGTGTTGCGGCTGCAGACCTGTCATGTCTGTTGGTGTCGCCAGTACCGTTGACACCCTCTGTTCGGTGTGATGGGTGGCTGTGCTCCTCCAGTGGAGCTAGAGAAAGTCTGGGCCAATTGCGTTTTCAGCATTTTCAATGTGAAGGTGTCCGTTTGGTTCGGGAGTGAGCTCTTAATGGGGATGAGCTGGTGTTAAAGGTTTGGTGTGAGGTGGTTAGTTTTCGGCTGTCCTTGCCAGTATTGGTGTGGATAGTGCTGTTTTCAGCAGTCCTGCTGAGTGTGCAGCGGATGAGGAATATGCGGAGTTTGAAGTCGGGGTGAGCCTGTGTTCGTCCAGAACGGGGGCAGGCCGGGTGAGCTAGGCAGGCTGCTGCAGCGCCGGACACCCCAGGACCAGCCACGAGTGTGCACGTTGTCCGGACCAGCACCAGCACCGTGACTGTGTCCCAGAACTCCGGTACCATAGACCGGGGCTCCCTCCGGACTGTGCATGCGATGTTCAAAGTGCTCCATATGGTAAGTGTCCCACTATCCCCCCCGCCCCCCTCCACACACCCGGCGCCAGGACACTTTTTCTGTTTTAAGTTATTGGAGACGTTTCGGACATGAGACAGGCCAGACTCTGCAACATTGTAGTATAGTTTTCCGTAGTGCCAATGTTCAGCCCGGGGGCAACTTTATAGCGCTATGTTAATTTATAATGCGCCACGTTATTATTTGAAAACTGTGTAATTATTTTTTTTTGTTGCCTGCCAAGCGCGTTGGAAGGCTGTAAATGTACAGAAATGCAAATAACAGTAGTAGGGAATGGTTTTATAAAGCCTGAAAAGTAAAACTACCAGTACGCAAAAGGGATTCTGTATTCTCCTTTCGAATGGCACAAGGTCATGTGGCATCTTTGATAGCTCTAACATATTATCCTTACTTGGAAAATAACATCTTCAATGGCAATGTCTTTTGTAAACTGACTGTATTTTTAGGTAGAACGCTACAGAATACATCTGGAAAATAAGCATTTGTCGAGCTTTAATAATGCAGATGCAATTAGCGGTTACGTGCAGTCAGGGCTTTAAGTGGGATGAAAAAACTGTGGGACCTCTCATAGGGACGTGAGATATGTAATTAAGGGCGTGGCATAAAAGCACTGAAAATCTATACTTCGCATAGCGTGCTGTCCGATTGGTATTTTGCTACTTCTGTCATTACACCTAGATATATAGTACAGCAAGTAACATTACACTTACAACACTCCAGTACTATTGGTATTGTCAATGGTTGTTAGTTGCATAATATAAATAAGTAACAGCCATGACTTCGTAGCATAGCGCACTGAAAATGCTTCAGAGTGAGACAGTGACAGAACTACAACGAGTCTCTTTGAAGTTACATCACAGGCAGTGAAGGGTGGCAGTGCTGCAGGGTTAACATTAATTTTTTACGTCCTGACGGTGATGGCAAATATGGAGAGCCCAATACCGACCTGTCTCAGCGCCTGCTTTTTAGTCAGCACCGCAAGACTAGTCCCACTTAAAGCCCTGCGTGCAGTGTTTAAATAGGAAAAATCAGTGCAGGTACCACTGAAATTAACTTAGAGGGTGGGGCAAGGGGGTGGAGCTGGGGGCTGGACATGATTATATAAAGACACTACTATCATCTGTCAAGTATTAATTTTGCCCTTCCATTACCATTGTTGAAAGTCAAAAATTTCCTGAATGCGCAAATTCACTCTGTACATGTGGGCAACGCATACATAGACAATTAATAACCTGTGTCCTACTATGACCCTCTCAAATATGTAAGCTGTCCATTGCGTTTAAAGGGACATGTTATGTTTTGACTTAACTTTCTTTGCGTTGCAGGAAAAATTCACATAAAATACCACATAATTCACAAAAGCTAATATCTGTTTTCCAGATATTTCTTCTCACAAGCTACGACTATACTAATTTAAGCTGTGGAAACACCAGCTGCTTTAATTAAAAGATTCTAAGCAAACACACCTAATAATTTAGCAATTTATACGCAGGGTCACTTTAACTTAGTTTGTCAATAAAACACAGACCCCTCTCAAATAAGTGAAACAATCACAAATGCATGTATTCCAGTTTGTTTTATCAGTGTGATATAGATGAGATGTCCTGTTGCTTTATCTTTTTTTCTCATCACTAATTCATCTCCAGTCTAATGGTGCATAGTTAATAATATATACTGTATATCTATTAGAAAAGAAAAACAATATAAAAAACAATGTCATTTACAATGCTAATAGCTTTAAACAATGTCACTGCAAGACCTATTGCATTGTAAATGCTTTTTTATTTTAGTTATATAGTTAATTATACTTTGTTGGTTTATAAACCTATTTTGCTGAAACTAGAAAAATGGCATATGTATTACTGCACCTTGATTTTTGTTTTTATTGCTGTAGGTTTATTTTGGATATCCATTGTCATTTGCTTTTCATTATATTAATGTAATGCTTTATTTTTTCTTTTTAATATGTAATGAAGTTAGTATCATCAATCTTTACTACAGCTTTTTAAAATTGATTGAAAAATGTAAAAGATAGGACATTTTATCCAACTCACTTAGATCCACAACCATAATAAGAGTATAAAGGGTCTTTTTTCTCATATACTCGTTAATAAATACAGCTCGTTTACAATATATCCAGCTCACATCAACCCGCCACTTTAATAAATTAAGAACATAAAAGTTTTAACAACCTACTGACTGCTAAATGGACCTTTCTGAAGCTTCCGATACCACTTTTTAACAACCATTGAAAAAGCAATAGGTCTCGCCTTTTATTAAGTTAAAGCCATTTGATTTGCTATACAATACCATTAGCAAAGCAAATGGCTTTAACTTAATCAAAGGCGAGACCTATTGCATTTTCAATGCTTGTTTAAATAAGGACTCAGATATGTTACTTAATATAAGGCCATAGGCCTGGTACCTTCTATGTCTAATGTGACATTACCATTATAAATACCGGGGACTACTGTTTCGACGACGGAAAATGATTCAAGCATGTGAACTTATGAAAGATATCCTAATACTGGATAAAGGTTTTTGTTTTTATAGAGCACAGTGGCAAACCAGGGGTCACCTCAACAGGGCAACACATCACCTGCTGACAAAGTTTTAATCAGCCCTACATCAATACACTAAGTTGCACAGGCACCTTGCAACTCTATAGGTCCGATGATCTAAACTCACTAAATTGCATTTGCACTTTACAAGTAGTTGTCTGGCTTCACATTTTGACAATGCTAGCTCATATGGCTATTTTGTACGGCTGTAGAGTATAGGAACATGTTACAACTCCAGGGTTGGCTTTAGCGCAGGTGGCGCCCAGTGTGACAATGTTTGTCGGCTCCCCCAATGGCTTCCTCCGCCACAGATTCCCTCACTACCACCCTTTAACAGTGCCCCTCAAGTCTCCATAACCATTCTCTCTCAGATACATCAAATTTGTTTTGTAGCGCCACTCATACCAGCGTAAGGCGTCAGAGCACTTTACATCGCACACATTACACAGAGACTATCAATCATAGCTGTGTAAATCAGTGTACAGGAAATGTTACATAAGACAGACGACTACAAAGTGTAAAAGTCACATGTCATCCATACTGGTAGGCAGTATAGTTTAAGAGTTCCTAGTCTGGAGAAGCGCAAACTCAGAATTTAAAACGTCACTCCATGATTGGAAGTTCTCGTTAATAATAGAAGTGATTTCTACCCAAATGAACCCATTTTGCAACTTTAGGATAATGAAAGACTCTTTACCTTGCAGTCTGCATGCAGCTCTTTGATGACAGTTAATAGCTCACTGTTGTAAGTTAGGACTTTTACTTAGAAACTGCAAGTAAAAAAAGTATCTCTCTGACAAAAGCAGTAGCCCACGGACCTATTTACATTATATGTACTTTGTGATCTGCATGGTACACATTCTTTGCAGCAAGAATATTAACCCTCTGCGCTAGCTTATTGATGAGTCAAAACTTCCACTAGAGACAGCCCTGTACGACTTGTATGATATTCTGTTTTTAGTTTGTTTTTACTGTTTGCAATTTGCCATCTTAGCTTATATTCTGCTCTTTACATTTTATATTTTGTCATCTTCTGGCCAAGAGTTTTAAAATATTCTAACACACTGGCATATTTTGTATTCTTTATGTCAGATGTAACACTGGAATGGGAAAGGAGCCTTTTTTATTGAAGCTCATGAACTTTTATTTGCACTTTTATGGTTTTATCTCAAAACCGAATAAAGATTTCAAATCAAATTGAGTGCAAGTCAGCGTGAGGGAGTAGCTGTGAGTTTATCAATATATGAATGAGTGACAATCTGTGAGTGAGTGTAAGACTCAGTGCAAGAGAGTGAGAATGAATCAGTGTAAGTGGTAACAATGGTTGATAAAGAGGGAGTATGTGAAAAATTGAGAATGTGTGTGAGTTAGTGAATGTAAATTTACATTATTAAGAATGTGATATGCTTAAGAGTCTACTTTTGTTTGACCCTTGCAAAATACTGGTGTTGGCATACTGGAGGAAATTATTAACAAGCAGGGACCTGGAATTCTAGAGATAGTACTTGATATATGGGATATCCATGGCAAAAGGGTGGCACAGGTATGCTGGAGGTAAATCTTGGTATGGGACACCCATGGATGCTCGTACTAACATGCTGGAGGCCATTCCTGGCCTAAAGGATGAAAGCTGTGGTATATAGGAGGGGACCAAACATGAAAAAAATGCTGGCCCTATCACACTAGAGATACATTTTGACATAAGGGTCACCAATGATACATGGACAGCATGAATAGCAAAATTCCAGGACTAGCATATTAATATAATTCTTGGTATAAGCGGACACTCATGGCTTATAGGGGGCGCTCATGGCAAAATGCTGGCCCTGGCCCAAAGGAGGATATTTTTGGCATATGGGGGCATCCACAGCAAATTTTTTAAATAAAGGCCTTGAATTCTAACACCCGAGCTCATGGCCTAAGAAGCATTCTGATCACAGGGGACTGAAGGTTAAAAGCCTGATCTCATGCTTGCTTGTGCATATCAGGCCGAAAGCCGGCACAGAATCTCTGAAACATCATTGGCCCAACCCTCCAAGTCCTTCGTATCCTAAGCTTGTGGACTTGTCTGTCTGCCTGTAATACCCATAGGCTTTGACATGGGAGTTTTTTATACGTCAATTTGTGAAGGCTGCTTTAATCTAGGCTCAGTTATAGTTTGCCCTGGGATCTTTTCTATATTTTCTATATATAAGGTTTTGTCTTATTGAAAATGCTACCAATGCTGTTGCATGACGGCTACCAATAGCATGAATTATAAAGTCATTGTAGTCATTACATTTAATTAAATATTAGAAAGCTAGGAGAGGAGGCATCATAATGTGACCATGTGGTTAGGCTTTCAAATACAACACTCTTGGGCCTGACTGAGATAAAGACCATTTTTCTCATTTTGAGGCAGTAACTCATAATTGTCTCTACATTGTATACTGAGCAAAATTCACTTTGCTGGTAGCTATTGCTCTGATCTCTCTCCATCTCCCACTATTTAGTTAGGGAATACTTTCCACTCAGAGCCCTTTCATCAGTAGAAGGTCAAAGAACAGTAAAAGAAAACTGATGGTCTTACTCACAATCTCATCTTCCAGATCATGGCTGATTTGATGGACCTCCTTAGACGCCAGCAGGATTCGCCTCCTCTCCTTCAGTGGCTCGATCAGGCGCACAATGCGGGTTCCCACGACATTCTGCTTATCATTCACCAGCTCCTTGCTGGAGGTATCCAATGGAAGGGATGACATTTGGGCCTGCAACTCCCCCACCTCCTTGTACCACTCCTCCATCTGGAATTCCATTGCCTATATGAACAGAGTTGAGGATTTCAGGGTTAGAGTCAAAGGTAACAAGGGTTTGCAGAGACAAGTAGCTCAAACATTTTGTGGGAAATATGCCCAATGCTGTATCTTGATAAATTGTGAATATGCTGCAGTGATCTCTCTGTAACTTGAAGGCCAGAGTTTCAAGCCACAAGGGGCTAACACATCTTGATGAAATAAGTGGCACTGAGGTATGTCATTAAGTAAATATTTTTCAAAATTAAAGACAAGTCATGTTACATTAATGCATACAGCACATAGAGGTTGGCAGGTGGATCTAGCCTGGCCAGGTACACGCTAAAACAAATCCCTAGCCCCTCCATCTCAGTCTTCACCAACGTTATCGTTGTATATCACAGACGTACTTGTTTGGGACTCGGATTTTAAAAGGTCAGAGACACTCAGGAAAAAAAAATGAATAATTCTTTAAAATCAGAAAGAAAATTCCAAGAGACTTGAGCAAGGTCGATGTGTTTAGTTGTAATCTCACTGTTTCCCCTTGTTACGTTCCACCCCCCCTCCCCTTCCCCTTACCGTGGAATGATCCGCTGAAGCTTGGCTTAGAATGTTGACAAACGTCAGTTGTTGAGGACAGTTGGATGGCCATTAAAGCATATTTCGAACTTCCTCCGTTTCCTGTGCTTATACTTTTAACAGTTTATGTCAAGCATGATAAAATGTTGAACACCAATGCCTACCATAAGCATTCAAGCATCTATGTGTAGATGTGCTAACAATCTGAGATGTGAGAAGAGATGTTAACGTAAAACTGCTTAGATTCTTGCAATAATCAAGCCTCAAAATGAAAATGTAAAACACCTATTGCCTTACTACAATAATATAAAGTGACATCGACAGTATACACAAAGTAAGTACTTTCAGGAAATAATAACAAACGAAAATGAAGTAAGGAGCACAACCCCTTGGACAACTTGTGGTGTACCATGAAAATAGGAGGTTGTGCTCTAAAAATTCTTGTGTTCTGCTTGAAAAATAATTGACAGAGAAAATGATAGACCTACTTTTCAAGAGTTGGACATTTATCTCATAAGGAGTAAACCATGGCTCACACTTTTCCAGATTCCATGACACTAAAATATTAAGCATTCGTATTGGCTAGAGAGCCAGAGAGGTGCCAACAATTTGCTTTCATTGTACTTTTTTGTATTCTCTCGAGACAATGGTTTTCTGACACAGGTGGCACGTAATGCAAGGGCACAAACTGTGAACCTCAACATTAGCCAATGGTGGGATCAGGTAGGATGGCATTTGGAGGACTGCAATGTCCAAGAGTAATATACCTCTGATATGCCTAGCAAATCATTTTAAGGATATGCACTTGGTACCTTGAGTTCTTCGTACAATCGATTTGGCAGACAGCACTTATTTCCCCTCAGCAGCCTAATATGGAAAAAATATGCTTCTCCAACATCTTATGCCACCGCCATTTGTGCTCCTAGACACAACAAGAAAGCATACAAAATGCCCCTCAGTCTGAAAGTCGCTCAAGAGACATGTGAATTATTTGAGTCACTTGTGAGTCATGAAAAACAAGCTGCATTTCCCCATCATGACTCATATGTTGCTTGATCATTGTGAATAACAAGTTGCCTACTTCGCCACCATCAACAGCAGCAGCAGAGAACTCCTCCGTGGCAATAAAACACTATGTTAATTTCACTCCTAATCCACCCCTTTAACGTTAAAAATAAAGGTGCATCACAAAGAAGTTCCAGCAACTTGCCCAACAGTACCTTTTTACAAAACACACAAATGGACCCAATTTGACCCTTTCAACAGATAACCTTGCAAGACTTCTGAACTCAGTGGCATCCTATAAGGATGACACTATCTCAGCCACAGCAGTGAAGACCATCTCCAGTAAAGCTCTCAAAACGCTTCTCAATATGGTTAATACAACCCCCAACTAAGATATCTTCCTCAAGTCCCACAAGAACGGACAGGTCTTCCTTTTACAGGAAATAGCAAGCGCAATCCTTAATGACCTCGAAAGATACCAATTCATCATTCTGGGTAGGTAAGATTATAGAAAAGGCAATCATCATCCACCTCCATGAAAAATTATTGAAAGCTCAATGTTAAACTTCATGTAAGAGAACACAGCTCAGACTAAGTCGATTAAGGACGCCTGCCAACATACTAAGAGGTGTAAAATTCAGAGGAATGGCACCCAAAAAAAAAAGAGCCAGACTTGACCAAAGAGGATTTTCACTCTCTTCTACAAGACCTGATAAAAGAATGGAAATAGGAACTAAAAATGGAACTCATAGACATTGGAAAATGCCTCACAGACAGCATATTTGCACTGAGACATGAATTGAAACAAACGGGTCAACGGATCATGGAGGTGGAACAGAAAATGCAGACTATAACCGCTAGAGAGCATAATATCAGGAGTAAACTGGTGGCAGTTGACAACTATATCACGGCAATACAACTGAAATGTGAGGATTTGGAAAATCAAGCCAGGAGAGGTAACATGCAGATCTGCATCATAAAGGAAGATGCAGAGGAGACTGGTGTAAGAAAGTGCATTCAAACATTGCTCGCCCAAATACTGGATCTCAGAGAAGATGTACATTTGGAAAGGGTCCAAGTGGCAGGACCATGAAAACAGGAATATTATACGCTTGCAATGGATCACAGTGGTGAAATTAGCTTCCTACTTATAAAAAAATAACATCATATATTGGAAACAAAAGCTGCACAGGTCAGTGTATTGAATGACTGGGAATATGCATCACTTGACAACACCCATATATGCTAGAATGGACGGCACTCGGAAAGAAAGGCCACTTACATGTATTATATGGTGGCAAGGTTGCGATTGGCATCCCACAAACAGCCACAACAGTATTAGCTACCTGGTGTAACTTAAATAGCGAAAAGGAATGGGCAAAGAGACTGGCACCAAAGACCCCCCCCCCCATGGCGCTGGGTACAAATCTTTTCCCAATGGTGTGGCTGCCGGAGTTTAAGCACTGTGACGACATAGGACTTTCCTCATTGGAGGACATCTGGGATGCAAATGGCATCACGTCATTTGACAACCTCAGAATATGAAATGGCGCCCACACAAATATTTAAATCTCTCCAACTGTGCCATTTGCTACAAGCAATGATCCCTCCAGGCACAGAGACCATGGAAAACTGCCCTCTCGAAAGTAGATATCTGGAGGGCCCTACAACCACGTAGGCAATCTCCCTCACATATAGTTCATTGATGAGAAATGCTCAAGGCACAGTGGAACAACTAAGGACTCATTGGCTAACAAATGTAGGGGAATTTGATGAGGATGACCGGAGAGACACATTGCAGTTTCCAAGAGAGGTAGCAATAAAAGTGAGATATCACCTGATCCAGCTGAAAATACTACACTGAATATACTACACCAGAGTCCTTTTTCACAAAAAAGGCGTTGCCTGTGACAAAATGTGCCTTTGCACTGGACAAAGATGCACATTCCTCCATACGCTTTGGGCATGCCGAAAATTCAACCATTCTGGGAGGGGGTCATTCAGAGGATGCCACAGGAATACAAATAGAGATGCATGCTTCCATGGTATTACTGGAAATATGGAGAGAATAAGACGCAACATCCCATCAGAAACTCCTGATTAACGTGGGCCTCCTACTATCAAAAAGAGTAGTGGCACTGTGCTGAGGGAACAGAACAAGTCTTAAAATGAGCGAGTGGGAGATGAATATCTGCTATGCCAGGGAAAAACTAAACACAAGGGTAAAAGGATGCCCCAAGACATTTGATAAAGTAAGGGATGGATGGTACATAGAGGGTTAGGTATAATGATGTCAAGCACATGGTCTACTGAGGCCGGGGACCGGAGGAGAATGAGTCGAAGTGTGAACTGACAGACTACCTCGAAGACACTGAGCCGCCAAAAGAGTCTTTCTCCAAAGACACTCCCTAGTGTTCCTTGTGAAGAGCATGGGGAGCGGGGGCTAGGAGGGAAAAGGGTGAATATTTTTGTAGCAGGTTAGCTGTTTGACAATCTTCTGTCTATTGTAAATAGAATAAAAAATGCTAAGTAGAAAAATATATATTGTAAACAAGATGCAACCCTGGACTTTCAGGGAGAAAAGGTCTTCCTCCTGTGGAATACTGCACAGTCCATCCTGGCCAAAAACAAACCACTAACACCAATAGTAGAAGAACTCACAAACCATAACACACAGTTTGGCTGGATAATTCTAGATGGGATACAATTCCAAATTAAAGATGAATACTGCCATATCACATTGATAAACAATGAGATAAAGGCACTCAAAGGGGTCACTACAAGCTCCACAGGAAATGAAAAGCAAATCAAACACGGGGAACGAATGGAAGCCACAGAGGCAGCACCTGAAGAGATAGAATACATTTTGGGGGCTTTACCATTGGTTTAAATGGGAAAGTCGAAAAAGTAGTTTTAAATCTGTTTTTCCAGGCTGCAGGGGCAGGCTGGTAGACATTTTGCACATTGTCATACACAAGGTGGCATAACCAGAGCGGCAGACCTGGGGACACACTCTGTCTTATATGCCCTGGGTACTCTTGGGCCAATACACTAGGAACTTCTATGTAAATCACCTTATGCCAATCAGGGAAAGCCAATTCAACATACATTTGTAATGGGTTAGAACAATGGCCCTGAGGTCTGGTTAGCAGGCCTCAGTGCACACTCAAAGTCGAAAACCCAGCAGCTAGTAGTCCAAATGGGGGTAAAAAGTATGGAGGGGGGGGGGGCTGCAAAAAGCCTGTTTCCTCACAATGTTTGATCATATTGCCATCTCCACGGACACAGATTCATCATAACCCTGACTCTGGCCAGCTCTCGAAGGGCAGAATTTTAAGGTTTGGAAAGAAGAGGAATGTAAGCTATTTGCAGGGTTATATAGCAAAAAAGATCATCAGAACGTTCAAAATCTGTAAACACATCTTTCGTTGGGAAAAAGGGAAAAATTCCAATACTATCAACTGAGACACTTGGCACAATACCCCAGTTATGTTATAGGACATTAGAGATAAAAATGAATGTGAAAAATAAATCACCACACGTGGTTCATAAAAGTTTCAATTTTATATAAGTTGGTTTCCTGAGGAAGCAGTCAGTGGTAGCGGAGATATAGAAAACAGTGGGACACGATGTTAGATATTAGGCATGTGAATGGCTTACAGGAATGTGGTAGTGCACAACAAACATGTGGCTCAAATAGAATTTTTACTAAAAATCTTGACAGGGCGGTGCAA
Organism: Triturus cristatus; assembly: GCF_964204655.1. Taxonomy (NCBI): domain Eukaryota; kingdom Metazoa; phylum Chordata; class Amphibia; order Caudata; family Salamandridae; genus Triturus; species Triturus cristatus. The sequence continues at coordinate 459,818,537 of NC_140592.1, read as the reverse complement.
GTCACCAAAGGGGATGATGGACGGAGTGTTGAACATTGAAAGCACTCACCCCCAGTCAACTGATCTGGGTTTAATCCATCATCATTCTTTAGCTCACTCCACCACCCCAGTTCAGACATGGCCAGTTGACTGAGAGTGAGTGCTTGCATTGTTCAACACTCCGTCCATCATCCCCTTTGGTTTTGCTTTGTTCACCCTAAGTTGGAAGGGTATGCCCAGACATGGGTGACATGGCTTGGCAGTTCGGGCTGGACTGTTCCCATGAGGCACAGGGTCAGACTGATTTGCATATGGCCATGTCTGAACTGGGGTGGCGGAGTGAGCTAAAGAATGATGATGGATTTAACCCAGATCAGTTGACTGGGGGTGAGTGCCTGCAATGTTCAACACTCCGTCCATCATTCCCTTTGGTTTTGCTTTGTTCGCCCTAAGTTGGCAGGGTATGCCCAGACATGGGTCCCTTGCTCACTTTGCCACTGGATTCAAGCTAGCCTGGCTGATGACGGCTGATTAGCCAGAAACATTTCTCAGGATGTTTGTTTCCGGTCCAAGGGGTGAGTGCTTGCAATGTTCAACACTCTGTCCATCATCCCCTTTGGTTTTGCTTTTTTCTCATATAGAGATCAGCATCCCACCTTTATTCCCTTTTCTCATTCAGCTTAGCTGGCCGGTAAAACACCTCTTGAAGACAATGTCTTTTTCCTACAAATAAAGAAAGATTAACCCTTGTACATGCCAATTCAGCATGTGTTCAGTGGTTATGGAGTAAAAGATGTGTTTATCTCTAGGTCCATACAAATATATGGTCAAATTGTATTCCGTGTCACAAAAATCTATGTATTCTAACTGCAAATGCACAGTTTGGGCAACCTGAGAGACACAATGGCTATCTCTTGGAGTCAGAACAGTAAATGGTCCTGTTACTGAATATTTAGAGGAAGGACAGGTATTACTGGAAAGAACTATATACTGTTCTAATTCCATATCTGATGGAAAGTGCTTCAGATTTGCAACCAGGTATGTTCTTCTGATGGGTATACAAAAATGATATAACCACCCGAGTCAGGGTCTTACTCGGACAACACACATGCTCTAGGAAGTCGAAATGTTCAGATGAAACTCTGGGGGAACATAGGGAATTACTGGGGAAAGGAGTCTTCGTTATGGTGGTATTCTCCATTCACGTGGTAATTTTTTTGGGGTGTCAGTAATGAGGGCCTAAAATGCATTTCTTGCTGTTCATTCGTATTTGCTAATGCCACTGCCCGAAACCTTTTCCAAATGTTCCCAATGAAAAGGAGTGTGGAATAAGAGGCCTAAATAGAAATATTATATAACTGGAACTAATTTTTGCCAAAATAACCATCCTGTTTGCTTATTTTTACCCATCACAAATCCCATAACTTTGAATTAGTCATATCACTATGTGTTTTTCTTTTAGAGTTATGCATCATACCGGCCCTTTCTCAGTTAACATTAGAGATCTACAGGAAATACATCAATCATGACTAGGTCTAGTATAAATGGGAGTGATTAGAAAAGGTTAACTTTCAATGTTTAGCCTGAAAACAATATTTATCGATCACAATCATCTCTATTAAGATGGCTGCTCCAGGCATGAACATACTACGCTATAAGGTTTAGAGAGACCACCCAAAACAATTCATGCATAAGGGTTGTAAAAAGTGTAGTAATGTAAATGGCCTACTGACACAGGTGAGCCACGCACCACTAAGGCACCACATACCAGCATTAACATAAACTGTTTAGCATTTTTAACACATTTTATTGTAATGGTATCAAAGTTCCAAGAGTCATAAACTCTATTTCACAATGTTTATTTTTTGCTTTGGCGCATAAGCCTTTTGTAGCCTCAATACATTTATAATATAATATGTCCATGTACAACAAAAATAATTCCGCTTCAGATGCTACAGAAAATGTTGACATGTGTTTCCTCAGATGGGCACGCTTTTTCAAGGCAGTGTGATCTAGATTATGTCCATATACTTTCAGTAGTACCTCAGCCACTTCAGTCAGGTACGGAATTATAATTATTCTGGTGGCTTTTGTGGAAGTGGCATGATAAATGTAGTTTGATATATATACTGTCCAAATTATTTAGAATCAAAAGGTGCCTGTTCAGTGTTGTCACAATGAGGAGTAGCCAATTGCAGAACTTTCATGCTATAATGGAGATGATGCAGGCAAGAAGCTACACAGATTTTTCATACCATTTCAACAAGAACCACCAGAACATTTATTATTCAGTCATTAACTAAAGTGGCTGATGAACTGCTAAATGTATATCAACATAAACTAGAACACACTGATTTGAAAAAGCGGGTCCATTCTGCGGAATACATCAGCTGTTTTTTGTTGCATCTGAATTGGATTGATATTTGTTTTACCTGGAGATGGAGATACAATAAATATTTTAATAGTACAAAGGCTTATTTTCCAAATACTGAGAAAGAAAGTATTTGACTATTGATAACTTTAGGTCATTACAACAACAAAAATTTTTTAGAAGGCGCCCCTAAGAAGGAGATGTTGTTAAGAGCACATTCATGTATTAATTGTACTTTTAGGGATAGGAGCCCAAGGTCTTGAGTTAGGTGAGGTAAATTTGTTTGCAAATTAGACCCCAGTCAAAGACATCAAAGAAGTTGATATAACATGGCCAGCCTCACGACTGGCCTATGACTTTCCTCACCAGATAATCAAGGGCTCAAAAATGGAGGATGTCGGTGATCCCTTCTTAAAATCTACCTCAACAGCGAAGACCAACTCTTCCTGTTTCGTTCTATAATTTTAGATTGTCATTTTACACGACTATCATTATTACAATACTCATTTAATATAACAATGGAGGATAACGCACTTTGGAATGAAGGTATGCAAACTTCTCTGCTAACAACTAGGGCTTTTTTGACAAACCAAGGCGTTATCCCCAAAAAATCAGTGAAAGAATTTCTCCTGTCTTAAGAGCCACCCTAAGCATATTTCTGGAACACCATCAAACCCAGATGATTTTCGAGGCTGTGTAATTTTAAATAAAAATCACAATACTCCATGCCAAATTCAAGATGGGAGCTAAGGGTTCCAGGACGGAAATTTGTAGACCCATCGCTAATTTGTACAGACTGTCGAAACTGGATATACCAAGTAATGTGCCTAATGGGATGTGTGGCCAAAAAAGCTTGACTCCTTTTGAAGCCATCATTACTTTTCATCTAAACATGTTACTGTACCTAAAACTAATATCAATTTTCCATGAAATGGTAAGCATACATCATGTCCACTAATACTCAGAATTTTGTGTAAGAACCCTAGAATGTTTGGCATGGTTATTTTCACTAAGTTACTTTACTGCTTATGAGATTGGGTTATCATGCTGTAGCTCATGTTTTTAAATAATTTTCATTATCTCCTGTGATTTAAGTTGCAGTCGTAACTTCTGTTTGTTCTATTGTACCAAAAGCTTTGCCTTTTACTAAATTGTGTACTACTCATTTCAACATATCCCTAAACAAATGTTTTCTCCTTTATCAATTAGAATAAATTGAGGAAAGCGAATGTGCTATCTGCATCTCACTTTTAGCAGAATTTATGAAAATGCACTAATCTTTGCCATCCTACCAATAGATTAAAATTACTTTGTGGAGCATGTTCAATGAGTAAAATCATCTTGAATAGTCACTAGCTGCCATACTTTTCGGTGTAATCCACTTCATTATATAGTGTGAATTCATCAAACTATGGTCTAATTATATTTCATGCACTGGTAAACACGGTGGTGCATTACATTTATAATCCAGGGATACAAAATCCAATCCAGATGTCCCACGTTTAAAGGCAAAAATGGTGCGTTGAAATCTCTGAAGAGAAATAATAAATGATCACATTGAAATCTGCCATTCACATAAATAAGGGTGTTTTCAAAGTTAATCAATTGCTTGTTTTCAGTTTCATATTTAGACATTCTCAAATAGCAATGTAATAATACAACAGAGAAGTTTTAACACCAGCATATCGCTTGTTTTCTGTTTCACATTTGGATACTGTCAAATAGCAATGTAATAATAAAAGAGTTGTTTTAACACAAGCATAACCTCACATGTACCTAGAGTTGGATTATTTAACTCTGATTAAAATGTCTATTAAAAAAACATTGTTAGGAATCTCTTAACGCTTTCTCACACAGTCTGGGTAAATCCAAGTTCAATATCACAGTGCAAGGCAATTGAATCTCTATTCTGTTGTAATGTGTCTCATGTAAACCAGGTGTTTTTGTTTGAGGAGCAGCTCTCGACTACCTGGTCTTGCTCGCCGTTCCCCGCTGCAGTCCATGTAGCACAGAGGCACCATCCCAGCTCTCCAGTTACTCGGTACCGCAGTGTGAGCCCCGGTCCCCTTGGTTTTTGCCCTTAAAGCTACAAATGTATTGTTTTTGTCTGTGCTGCTGTCCTGTTGATCATATTGTTTTTCATTGTGGTGATGTTTGCCCACGTTACACTCTATTTTGTCCAGTTTTTCCCTGGATTGTTTACTCTTTTCTGGTCTGTTCTGATCCGGGTCTCTCTGGTTCACCCGGCGCTGTCTTTCACTGTGCCCATGCCCCCTGCCCTTCCACCTCCCCAACAGCCCTTCCACCTCCCAGTGCTACTTAATGGAAGCCACAGCGCACTCGACCAACTGGTCTTGCTTTCCGCTCCCTGCTCCAGTCCCTGTAGTACAGAGGCACCGATCCGGCCCTCCAGCTACCTGGTACCACAGTTCAAGCCCCGATCCCCCTTGGTTTTTGCCCTTAAATCTGCAATTGTATAGTTTTTGTCTGTGCTTCTATACTGTTAACCATATTGATTTTCATTATATTGCTGCACTGTTTGCCCACTTTACACTGTTTTTTACACATTATTTGCCTGGATTGCTTTCTCTTTTCTGGTCTGTTCTTATCTGGTTCTCCCCTGCGCTGTCTTTTACCGCCGCCCAAGCCCTCTTCCCTGCCCGAAAATACCTCCCACATCCCAGGGCTAGTTAATGGATGCTGCATCTTCACCCTGATTGCGCCCAGCACAAGAAACCCTGGTCCTCCTCACTGCCACAGGTACTCTGCCACAGAACTCTGTGCCCTGCATACCGCACGCAACTGCTGTCTCTCATCTCCTCGCTCCACAGCTGGACCTTTCACCTGCATCCACTGCTGATTCACCGCCACCCCAACACCGACCCCAACCACATCGAATAAAGCCACGCAAACCCCAGATGCCGACACCCCCCCTAATTCCCCCGGATCAACTCAATTGCCTCCTGATCAACATCAGATCACTCTGGAAACACGCCACCGAAATTGGGGACAGCGTCTCCCCCATAGCCCCCGATGTGACTTTCATCACGGAGACCGGGCTCGCCACCCTCACCGGTCTGCCCTGCACCACCCTCAACCAACACAGTGTTCCGCACCACAGCTGGACCAAAGTAACTCAGCAGCAATGGACCGATGCCCTCCGCACCGCGCAAACCAACATCGTCCACCAACCTGGACCAGACAGTAGATAATTTCAACGCCTGCATTGCCAACGCTGCCAACCAAGTTAGCCTCATCAAACCAGCCAAAACACAACGACCCACCAAAAGTGCCTGCTGGTACATGCCAGAACTCAGCACATCAAAACACAGATTTAAACGACTCGAAAGAAGTTGGGGGCCTAGCAGGAACCACACTGACCAAGCCGCTTACAAGTCAGCCCTCAATGACTACCACGCGAGCTCTAAGCTGCAAAAAGGGAGGCCCTGACAGACCTGATCAAGACCAGCACCAACCGAACCAAAGAACTCTTCACCATCATCAGAGAGTTTATCTGCCCTTCAGCCACAGAAAACTCAATCCCCTCCTCACAGGAACTCAGCAACACCCTCGCCGACCATTTCCACAACAAGATAGCAACTAACTACAGAAACTTTGGTCCCCAACTCTCAGCACTCTTCAGCGACCCATCGACCACTACCACCAATGACCCGTTCACCGAGTGGGAAGAACTTAGCACACTGACAACAACCACCCATTCAGGAGCACCCACCGACCCATGCCCCCATCGACTCTTCAACCTCGGAAGCAATGAGATCAGCACCCAGCTCACCACCAACCTCAACGCCTCTATAACTACAGACATCTTTACCGACACATGGAAGCACCCGCTATTAGACCCTCCTCAAGACACATTCTGCAGAACTCAGCAAGCTCCAAAACTACCATCCCATCTCCCTTCTGACATTCCCTGACAAAGCCCTGGAGAAGGTCATCAACTCAACCTCTAACTCACCGATCATCTGGAAAGAAACAAACTTCTGGACCCATCCCAATCAGGTTTCAGAGCCAACCACAGCACCGAGACAGCCCTGATCGTCGCAACAGATGAAATCCTAGCCCTACTCGACAAAGGGGAATCAGCCACCCTTATTCTCTTGGACCTCTCCGCAGCTTTAAACACTGTCTCCCACCACAAACTCATCGATCGACTATGCCAAATTGAAATCACAGACGATGCGCTCAGATGGATGGCGTCCTTCCTCACAGGACACCCAGAGAATTTGCCTCCCTCCTCTTCGCAACCCAAGCACACTATCTGCGGAGTGCCCCAAGGTTCATCCCTCAGCCCAACCCTCTTCAACATCTACATGACATCACTTGCAGACATTGTCAGATCGCACAACATCAACATCATCTCCTACTCCGATGACACACAGCACGTCCTCTCACTCTCAGCGCACCCCACCTCAATGAAGACTAACTTCCATAACTGTATGAAGAACGTTGCAACATGGATAAAAGACAACTGCCTGAAACTCAACACGGCCAAAACGGAAGTTCTGATCTTCGGCAGACACATCACCCTTTGGAAAAACTCCTGGTGGCCAGCAGAACATGGACTTACCCCCACGCCTAAAGACCCCACCGACAACCTTGATCCACATGCTAAGCAAAATCTTCAAATGGCTCCCCATCAGCACAAGGAAAACTGTGATGCAAGCCCTCATCACCAAGTGGTTTGACTAAGGCAAAGCACTCTATGCCGGCACCCCCACCAAACTCATGCAAAGACTCCAGACAATCCAGAACGCAGCAGCCAGAGGGATCCTCAACCTGCCCAAGAGGATACACATCACCCAGCACCTAAAAGACCAACACTGGCTTCCCATCCAGAAGAGATGCCATCTCAAGCTCCTGACGAACGCCTACAAAGCCCTACACAACCAAGGTCCAGCCTATTTGAACCACCGCCTGATCTTCTACCAACCAACCAGAAACCTTCGCTCTGAACACCTTACCCAGACATCACGTATCCGCTGCAGCCACTTCAGAGGACGCTCTTTCTCCCACCCCTCCGCCAAAAGCTGGAACACCCTCCCCACCACCTCTGCACTGCACCCTCGCTGGCCCACTTCAGGAAGGGACTCAAAACCTGGGTCTTTGGCTGATAGCTGCAGCACAGCGCATGGATACCCCCCGGGGTGATTAGTCACTCTATACAAATACTGATTGATTGATTTTGTTTAGATCAAACTTCCATTACTGTACTTTTATACCATCATGAACAAAATGTTTCTACTTGCACCAATCCAGAGCTTCAGCCATGTACGGGAACTTTTAAAAACAAACAGCTTAATCAAAGACCACATTAAGCTGACCTCTAGCGATCCACCAATAGTTACATTTATAGATTCTACCTCATATTAGGGCCCTAACACAACCTATGGAGCAATATGTCCACCACGGTTATGTTCAACTAAAAAAACCAATTGAGTCATGTTTTATTCATTACTGTCTGAACCAATGGGTCATACACGCAAAATCTGGAGGCACTGCATCTTGCTGAATTGTACTCTCTCTAAAGCATTCATTGGTACATAAAGGTGTATTTATTAAGCAGTCTCACCTGCAATTTCTTCAGCTGGTTGTTGACGCTGACCATGTCAGGGCCAGGCTCCACGCCATGCAGATCACCCTCCAGGTTGAGAAGCCTCTTATCTAGATCGGCATAGCTCTGGACCAGCTGATCAGCTTTGTTGGCATCAAAGAGCTGCCTGGCCTTGGCCTGTGTGGTAGTCTCTAGTTCTACCCAGCATTGCCGGATGTCCTCCAGCTTCCGGGTCACCACGCTTGCTAACTCTGGTTTCTCTTGAATGAGCTGGTGACCCTCCTGAAGAACAAAACAAATAATCACAGCAAGATGAGGCTGTACAGAGCAACACCATAAACAGGTATAACTCAGAGCAACAACAAGGATGAAATAGGTGCAAAGCTGGAGATGAACTTGGGTTTGGAATGCTAAGAGCAAGGAAAGACCTTAACAGCTTTGATGGATCTGTCACTTCTTACTCTTATTGTTGGACTTGGTCCTTTTGGCTAAAGTTCCCCTAAACTTTTTGCTTTCCCCCTAGACCTTTTTTCTGACCTGGTGGTGCCAACTTAGATGCTTTGGGCACTTTGCCACTGCTGATCAGTGTCAAAGGGCAAGTGCTTCCTATGTGAAGTGTAATGGTAATTGGTTGTCCATGATCGGTATGTTTGCCTTACTAGTAAAGTCCCTAGTAAAGTGCACTATGTGTGCCAGGGCTGGTAATGCAAATGCTACTAGTGGGCCTGCAGCACTAATTGTGCCACAGACACAAGTAGCCTTAAAGAGAGAACTCAGGCCTGCCACTGCAGTGCCTGTGCGCAGTTTGTTAAGCTGCCCTGTTGTTCTGACAAGTGCACCCACTTGCCAGACTTTACCCTTCCCTTTTTATGCACATTAGACACCATTATGGTAGGTCCAAGGTACCCCCTGGGCAGGGTGCAGTGTATGTGAAAGGTAAGACATGTACTGAGGTGTGTACCATGTACTAACAGTGAAATACTCTCCATTTCGTGTTTCACTGTTGAAAGGCCATCTTGCCCATAGGACAGAATGGGGGAAGCTGTGTAATATGTTTCTAGCCTATCTTCCCACGAGCTTAAGATGGAGAGGTGAAGTTTAGTATGCCTGAACTCACAACTCAATAACACATCATTTTGTGAAGCTGTTTTTTGCATTGTGTGTTTAGAAACCACTCTTTTAGAAGTGGTGGGTTTTTGTGCTCTAACATTTCTGTGTGTCTCTGCCTGGTTGTGGATTAACTGTCTGGATCTGAAAGTGATAGGATCTGGGGAATGTCTTGACCCAGGGGAGGAGGTGAGACAGCAACAGGCTGACCTGCATCGGGAGTGTAGGGGGAGGAGTTAGAAAATATTCTTTTTATGTAAATTAAATAAACCTATTTTTGCATAATGTATAAAAATCATGATAGTTGACATCAGGCCTTCTGTTAAACTCATTTTGGCAACTGACTGTTAGTGTTGTGTGCAGATCTAGATTCCGTATATAGGTTTCCCGATTTATGCCCTTATATAGGTACAATTCACATTGCCCTTATTTGGACACAGAATTCCGGCCCTTATTTATACATTGTCCATACAAATCAAATACAGGCATGGCCACCTACATCCGTCCATCCACGTCACAACTAATTCTTGGAAAACCAGACCCATAAGCCTTTAGGAATTTCCCTCAGCTTGAATATTGATTTCTCCAAGAACTGTATGCATGAACATCTATTCCTTAGGGGTTCATTCATGACGTTCCTCTGCCCGACTTTTACGTCAATACTGGCATTCCTAGACACCTTCAAGGTATAAATATACCAGCACTTGTCCTGGCAAATTGCGGTTCCCGGAGGATTCGATCCAACCTAGACTACGCGGTTCGCCACGGCAAGTTTCGAAGGAGATCGGGTTCCAGCCTGATGCACTGACCTGACGCTGCCATCCTACTCGCAGAGAATCCAGCTCCAGTGCTCTCTGACTTCCCTTGCGGGGGGTTAGACTATCGAGTCCAGAAAAGAGATTCCAAACTCTCTCATTCTCAGGTATGGAGCTGACTAGAACTTAGAGAAACTTTAGGAAACTCTTGGCTAAACTAAAATATATCTGGCTATACTTTAGAAATGGCACCTACTACAAACCTCGTACTGCACTTAGGTTAGGTACACTGGGGTAGAACAATTTAGAAGCATCAGATGAGTATCACATTTTAGCTTATGTTATTTATTTATGTATTTTGATTAATATATGTCATAGCTACAAACCATGCTATTGCAGTAATATTTTGTCTTACTGCTAACCTCGTACATATTGTACTTCGCAGTCTGTCTTACGATTGTAGCAATTCATATCTCTTGCATGAGAAATAAGACTGTTCAATAAACCCTTTTATTGAAATGCCCGTCTCTCTATTTCTGTGCAACTCTGTAGAAACGAAGCATGCACGATTGACTGAGTGAAACTGTTATCTATTGTTTCCACGATTCTGAGACTGTTCCGATTCTAAAGGGAAAAAAAGTTGTCATGTTTATGCGGTTGTCAGAGACTAATCCCTTCTTGTATATTCGAGAAGTTTCTAGTGACCTCTGAGTTAGCTGGCACACACAAGTAATTAAGTTTAATATACTCGATAGAGACATACTGACCTTAGTCCTATGTCAATTCTATAGTGTATGTTATTCCAATGCGCAGAGCCTATCAGGGATATAGGAACTACACTACATGGCGCCCAACTGTTTAGTAAGGCACTAATTTAACGCTAGATACTGAAGCAACTTAGTCGTGCTTTTCTCAGAGACCCCCTACTCATAAAACTCCATAAGACGTCTGGAGTGGGTAGGGATAATATCCGCCATAGCTGAGTAGGACGAAAGTCCTATGTATTAGCTGTTTGGTTTTGTTCAACGTTGAAGGATACAGTGTTCCAAAATATTGTGCACCTTATCTTTGTTTCCTTGAAACTTGCTCTGCATTTTTTTATTTCAACATGTCCGAAAACGGCACTAACACCGATACTGGTGGAGCTGCGGCTGACCAAGTCACAGCAGCTTTTAATCGTACAGGTTTTCAAGAAACCAACGAGGATGATATAATCATCCATCCAAATTTAAGGAGAGTCATAACTCTAAAACTTATAAAACATGGTCTGACACCAAGAGGTGGTAGAGCAGTTTTTGTGATAGAGGCACATGAATCTCACCAGACAGAGATATTCTATTCATGGATAGTATTCCCAGAATCAAATTCAGTAACACACTTATTTCACTTCTAAAATAAGATGAACCACCAGAGGAGTATATTCCTTTCTAGGATATTGATATTCCACTCACATACCAGGAGCATGAGCTCTGGTTTAAAGGCGCCCTAAAACATTACAATCACATTACCAGGCTCGGTCCACTAGGTAGACCAGGAGAAACATGGCTGATTTTAGCCGGCTACACACCTCATCCTGACATTGAAGAAATGTCAGATGTGGCTCTACTAGCTCAACTCAAGGAGCTAATCAAAATTTATAGACAGTTGGTTCAATATGTCATGCGGACTTTCACAGTCCAACCACCATTAACCATTCAAAATCCAACCCCTCATCAGAGGAATACACTAAAAATCACTCCACAGACTTTACACACAGTCATGGGTAAAATGCCCACAAAACATGAACAAATTCCATTCTGGATAGCTCAAACAATTACTCAAATCGAACAGTATTTCCTAATTCTAGCCCTTATGAGAAAAACAGAATTCTAACAATCTGTTTACCAATGGGGATCATGCCACATCTGGAAGACTGCGCCACTTGGGGCACAGTCTTTGCTGCACTCTACACAAAAACACATAGTGTTCAGTCTATGGCGGTAATACCTGACGTCCTGAAACAGATTCAAAACGAATACGGGGCAGAGCCTGCTCTAAATTTAGGTATGAAGTTACTTAAAAATTTCAACCAGGTCTCAACAAAAATATTATCTAATATTAAAGGAGAAGCAGCATCAGTGGCAATCCGCCAGAAACTAATGGAATTTGATGTAACAGAACAACCTCAAGAACTAGCCAGAATAATTGAAAAATCCTATGAAGAATTAGGCAGACACAGTTTGGGAGGGAAACCAGTTAAACCACAACTGACTGAAAATCCTGACAAGGTCTTTCCTAAAAACACTCCTACGTCTTCTAAAAAGAAGTGGGAAAATAGCAAACAGAATTCCAAAGAGAAGCGTACTCATTCCCGAGGCAGGTCTCCTCCACAGAAGGAGCCCTCTGAAAGGAGGTACAACCTCAGGAATAGGGATAATTTGAGAAAACCTGACAGATATCAAGATAATGATACACGTTCCTCTCGTACCTTGCAGATATCGTCACAGACATCCGAAAGAAGAGGACGGTCAGAAAACAAGGAAGAACGCGTCAAGTCCAAAGACGATCAAAAAGTTCTGAAAAATAAAGCAAAACCTCAATTCTCCGAAAAAAAGGTAGCAAGTCTGAAGATCAGACATGCCGAGACTACTGAGAACTCAAGAACGGAGAATGGGCCCAGACCATGCTGGACAGTGCAGCAGAAGTTACAATAGCTCGCCAGAACCTGAAGGGACTTCTGGAGACAGTGGACTTGAATGAAGACATACAAGTTGAGACTGTAGACACCAGGGTTAGTGCTCCACATAGGTTATATGAAATAACACTCCGGATGGAGGGAGACATACCGAGAAAAGTGAAAGGACTCTTTTGGGAGCATCTTTCAAAGGGTTATGATATACTTCTAGCAGAACAGGACTGGCCACCAGAATTTGTCAGGGAGTGCCCACATGGCGAGGCCATCATTATGCCTGCCTTCTCCAACCATGTTCCAATTCATTTAAAATGTACATTAGCCAGGAAATGGGCAGTAGCCCAAGCCCCAGCACTGTATTAAAATCATGTAGGATGGAATGAGGACTCACCTCACCATAAAATCCAGTTGAAGAATCAACCGACTGCACAAAGGCAGTACCCAGTTAAGCAAGAAGCTTAAAAACAGGTCAGGGAGATTTTAGATCAACTTGAATATCAGGGGGTGATTGAAAAATGCACCTCATCAATGAAAAATTCTTAGTTTCCGGTCTCCAAACCAGACAACGCAAATCATCTAGTTTTGGATTACAGACACCTAAATTCCTGTTGCAAAACATTTGCAGTGCAAAATGCACATAGTACAGCATTAATGAATAACATTGTGCGCAAAAAGTATAAAACCACATTAGACATTTCAAATGGTTTCTTTTGTCAAAATATTGCACCAGAAAGCAGATATTTGACCGCTTTTCAATAATGGGGACCCAGCGTCAATTTTGTCGACTGCCCCAGGGATTCAAAAACAGCCCGGGGTTATTCTCAGCAAGGGTAACAGAGTTACTACAAACTTATGATGACGAAGCATTGTCGATGATATCTATCTGACAGACGATGACCTGGATAGGCACTTGAACAGGGTGAGCACCATAATATTGGGCTTCACCTCAGAGGGTTACAAATTCAAGTTTAAAAAGTCAAGAATTGCCCACCTCAATGTCCTTTTCCTAGGATATGAACTATCAAGTGAAGGCAAAAGCCTGGCAGCTAACTTTTTAGAAAAGTGTGCGCTACTCCAACCTCCAAAAACGCTGAAAAATGTACATTCGATTCTAGGTTTCCTGAATTTTGGAAGAACTTTAAATTACGCAGAAAGGGTTACACCTCTCTACGAATTAATCAAACCTGATTTTGAAATCACACATTGGACACAAAAACACAAAAAAATGTTGTGTTCACTCCAAACAGACATGTTAGCAACGAAACACTTGCAAACACGCGTAAACCTATGCAACTTAGTGATCCGAATAATTCCGGGTCAATGCGGATTCACCGACTTAACTTTTAACGAAGGTGAAAAAGTACCAATTGCATACAAATCCCACTTGTATACACAAGCAGAAATGAAATTCACTTCTACAGAAAAAATTCTGCCAGCAGTTCAAACTGCTGTAGCAAAAGAAAGAGCCCTAGAACAGGGGAAACGCATTATGGTTGTGACTCCTGTACCAGCCCTAGAGGCAGTTACAAAGGCTAGCATTCCAAATGCAAAAGCTTTACATCCGATATAGATACAATGGGTTAATTCTCTTGCTGCAACTGATGTTGAATACGTTTTTGATCCATATTTAAAAACACAAGCATTCCTGCAATATGAACACGAATGTCCTCTGCCTACTGAAATTCTCCCTCTTGACCAGTACGAATTTATAATTTAAACTGACGGATCTGCACAGCCCGCTATGGGGAGTGAACAAGCTTACAGTGCAGCGTGTGCTATCGTTAAAAGTCGCATACGAGATGCCCAATTCAGACCAATGGTCACAAAAACCCAATCTCTAGGAGATTGTACAGCTCAGCGAGCTGAACTACAAGCATTCAAGATGGCACTTGAAAACACTGATCGCGAATTCCCCACACTGATAGTGTGCGATTCTTTTTACTGTGTTCAATCTTACAATGAATATTTACAGAATTGGATTAAAAATGGTTTCAAAGATGTAAAAGGTGGCACTATCAAGCACAAATTGCTTGGGGAACAAGTAGTTCAGTTGTGAAACAGAGTAAAGAACACTCACGTGATACACACACAAAGCCACCAACGTGATGGCGTTCACGTTGAAGGGAATTCATTGGCTGATGAAGCCGCAAAAGGGGCTGTGCAAACAGCTTCCGTAGCTGCAATCACTCGTTCAAAAACAAAAATAGACAGCGAAATAATGCTGGCTGTCAATGCATCAAGCAAAGGCAGCGGTGCGGGATTACCGAAAAAGTTTCCGCTCAAATACTCATATATAATTGATGCGAACAATGTTCCGTTTGCTCGAATCCCTGGAGTGGGGGATAGAGTAATTCCAAACATGGAACATAGACTAGGGCTAATCCTAGCAGCACATGAAGGGCTCGCCTCTGCCTATGCAGGTGTTGCCGCCACAGTAGCATTATTAAAACAAAGGTACTGGTGGCCCGGCATTAGGAAACAGACTAGAAATTATGTTTTGGACTGTGAGATATGCCAAAAAATGAAAGTCTCTACTGTGAAACGTCCTGCGCAGACGCCCCTGTTAATTTCAGATAAACCATAAGCTTGTGTTTACCTGGACCACTGTGGTCCCTTACAAAGGGATGGGAACTATAAATATTTCATGGTCGCAGTGGATTTGTGCTCTAGGTTCCTATGGATGTGGCCTCAGCGCTCGGCTAACGCTCGAGCTGTTATAAAAGATTTGCGAGCCTTTATCGGTACATATGCAATAGGCACACTACATTCTGACCACGGTCCTGCGTTTAGCACTAGGGCTTACAAAGAAGTCATGTCCAGTCTAGGCGTAGCATTGCGGTATTCTTCTCCATTCCATCCTGAGGGAAATTCTGTTGTGGAAAGAAAAAACCGGGACATAAAGCAGTCTATAACAGCTAGGGTATTAGGTTCGGGTGATGGGTGGGTCAAACATTTATATGGGGTCCAGCGCGCAATAAATGACTTGCCAAGAAGTTCTCTAGGGGGTGTCACTACATATGAGGTCCTGTTTGGGACTAGAATGTTGGTTCCGGACTTAGATATGAAAGGAACTGTGGTGGAAAACAAACAATTTGATATCAAAGATCGTTTGGCTGTTTTACAGGACTTAAATGAACTTAGAACGCAACAAAGCAACGTGGTCCTGAAGCCAACCACTACTGAGAAAAATCCGGCTATCCCAGCAAGGCCTGTCTGGATCCCAAAGCTTGGGGATCTAGTCAGAGAAAAAATTGCGGACAAGAAGGAATTTGGGCCTTCTTACAGACAACCAGTACCTGTCCTAGCAATCCACGGACCAAGAACAGTACTTTTGCCGCCCCTTGCTGGTAAAAAGGAGAAACGATTTGTGTCCATCGACCTGATCAAACCACACTATGTGGCCGATACTGAACAGTAGGTCAAGTGGACTCCGCCAATGTAGCAGACGCATTCCTCTAGCTACAATCCAAGAGGTTCAAACTGAGAGACTCATCACCTTTGAAGATTCAACAGTAAGAAATAGAGGACTAAGCAACAATGCTAAGGACCTTGTACCTCTTGAGACCCAAATAACAGTTCGTCCAGATACACCTGTCTATAACGAAGTAACAAGTGATCAACTGATTCCAGCAATTTCATCAAATGCGGATGCAATTCAAACCACTGACAGAACTGCTTCTGGCTATTTCATGAACTTTGATACGTTTTCTGAGGATCCCAGCGAGCCTGAAACGACGCCAGTACACAGAACTTTCAAAGAACAAGCAACAGACTTTTTTCATCTACTGGAAAAGACTTATCTGGGTTTCACCATGGATTGAACTATGGATTGTTTTGGGAATATTCTTCTATCTACTTTGGTTAGCTCTGGTAATAACTCTGGGTATGCTGATTAATGGAAGATATATTCAAATGGACACAGCAAGTAAAAGAGTGAACTCAATTCTCAAGCCAAACAAATCATCCCATTGTGAAGCAAGAGGCTTGTCAGCAGTGAACATCACAGCGATTCCTATACCTGAGAGTATAGTTTGGGACAAAACCGAATATGACATTTTTGGCCCGTCTGAGCTTTTGAAGATTCTACATTTATTTAACATTTTATTAAGTGACTTTATTACCTCCAGTAACTTTTCTGATGATCGGGACTTGGAGACTGTTAATAATATGATGTCTGATCTAGAGATGTCAACTGCATTTACTAATAATGAATATTTACAAGGTTCATCAGACTATGAACAACTGTATTGTTATAACCATTATGGTCATCATTTCTTGCACAAATCTGCAACACCTAGAAATGCATTTATGTATAACCAATGGGAACATTGTCCTACGCCACCAAAGGGTAGCTCAAAAACATTTGCAATGAAATTTCCATATTTTTCAGAGTTAATATCTCGAATGCAGAGACATTTTACTTTAAGAAAGTCAATAAGACAGGATTGAAAACCAAACAGATTTATTTTACAGCCTTTATTGCCCAACTGTCTAGACAGGCTTACGACTTTTGGAAAGACAACATTGAGACAAAAACTCTCTGGGGTACTGAAGATTGGCAGGTACAGGGAATAGAAGCTTTGTTTAGAGCCTGTATCATCCCTGAGCAAATTATGTTTTTGAACGACACTGTCCAACAAACATCATGCCTTGGAATAGCCAAGATAAAAGACATGAACCCTCCGTCTAGACATGCACCTACAAGTGAAAGCACTACACGGGGGAGGTCGACGTACATAATATTTTGCATCACAACAGATCAGATCCTGAATGGAAAAAATGGTTGCTCTGGCCCTTAGACACAAACAACTGTCAAGATAGATTCCTGAACAAAACACAAGGTTTTACCTTTCATAGGCCAGACCCACGTTATGTCCAAAGACAGCATCCGGGGGTAGTAACAACTTACATTGTAGGGAAACTTTGCCTTGATTGGCTACAGAAAGCAACACTAGAGGATGTAAAACAACACTTAAGTTTACTTCAAGAAGGCGCAGACCTTAGGGAATTCTTGCTAGGTCCAAGAAAACCGCGTCAAAAACATTTCATATATGCCGGCATCTACGCTGCTTATAATGAAGCATGGAAGGTCACCCAAGCAGAGACTGCAGAACGAATACGAGAAATTGATCATATTAATTAAGAGAAATCTCTCTCTGTAGTAGACAATGGGTTAACGACTCTGTCGTCCAGGATATATTCTTGGGACAGCATTGTATCCTCTGTCATAGACATCATTGAACAAGACTTGGTCATGTTGCAACATGGTCAGTCACAGCTACGTTCTATCTATTAGGCTGGGCGCTTCAAAACCTGCGTTCTGGCTATGTGCCTTGGCGTTTAATCAATACTACGTCACTGTTTTCAGAATTCAATCTCACTGATAGACAGATCAAACTGGCACAAAGGGGAGCAGACTATACGGTGCTGAGCATTGAAAAACAGGATAAATTACTATTCACAGTAGCAGAAAAACCAGCTACTGAGTGGATCATACATGGTAAGATTACTCTGCCTGTTACGACTTTGCATTTTCAGTATTGCCTAAAAAATATACCAGCAGGCAAATATGAAAGGTTGGGTAAAGAATACATCAAAACATCCTGGGATTTACCTTACACACACAGATGTTGAAGTGGGGGACGTGAAGTGTTCGTTAGCGGTAAAAACATAGGACTACGGTCAGTATGTCTCTATCGAGTATATTAAACTTAATTACTTGTGTGTGCCAGCTAACTCAGAGGTCACTAGAAACTTCTCGAATATACAAGAAGGGATTAGTCTCTGACAACCGCATAAACATGACAACTTTGTTTCCCTTTAGAATCAGAACAGTCTCAGAATCGTGGAAACAATAGATAACAGTTTCACCCTGTCAATCGTGCATGCTTCGTTTCTACAGAGTTGCATAGAAATAGAGAGACGGGCATTTCAATAAAAGGGTTTATTGAACAGTCCTATTTCTCATGCAAGAGATATGAATTGCTACAATCGTAAGACAGACCGCGAAGTACAATATGTACGAGGTTAGCAGTAAGATAAAATAATACTGCAATAGCATGGTTTGTAGCTATGACATATATTAATCAAAATACATACATAAATAACATAAGCTAAAACGTGATACTCATCTGATGCTTCTAAATTGTTCTACCCCAGTGTACCTAAACTAAGTGCAGTACGAGGTTTGAAGTAGGTGCCATTTCTAAAGTATAGCTAGCTATATTTTAGTTTAGCCAAGAGTTGCCAAACATTTCTCCAAGTTCTAGTCAGCTCCATACCTGAGAATGAGAGAGGTTGGAATCTCTTTTCTGGACTCGATAGTCTAACCCCCGCAAGGGAAGTCAGAGAGCACTGGAGCTGGATTCTCTGCGAGGAGGATGGTAGCGTCAGGTCAGGCTGGAACTCGATCTCCTTCCGAACTTGTCGCGGCGAACCGCGTAGTCCGGGTTGGATCGAATCCTCCGGGAACCGCAATTTGCAAGGGCAAGTGCTGGTATATTTATACCTTGAAGGTGTCTAGGAATGCCAGTATTGACATAAAAGTCGGGCAGAGGAACGTCATGAATGAACCCCTAAGGAATAGATGTTCATGCATACTTAATGAGTTCTTGGAGAAATCAATATTCAATCTGAGGGAAATTCCTGACGGCTTAAGGGTCTGGTTTTCCAAGAATTTGTTGTGACGTGGATGGACAGATGTAGGTGGCCATGCTTGTATTTGGTTTGTATGGACAATGTCTAAATAAGGGCCTGATTTCTATGTCCAAATAAGGGAAATGTGAATTGTACCTGTATAAGGGCATAAATCGGGAAACCTATATATGGAATCTAAATCTAAACACAACACTATTTTTGCGGAGAAGTCTGATCATTAATCTTGCTCTTCAAAAAATTACATGATGTCAGTAACCTTAAAAACTCCAGAACTCTTACATGTATTAAAATCCCATTAGACATATGATTAGTTCAAATGAGGGAAAGAGCATTTGTAGAAAAAAATGAAAATCAGATGATCTGTGCCTGCTTAAAAGCACGTGGCTAAGGGCACTTAGAAATAGGATTATTTTACAACAACAAAACACTACCTTACAACAGCACTTCTATCACCTTTCAAAGTCTGCACTCAGCAGGTCATTTTTAAAGGAATACTTCCAAACTCAACTTGCTCCTTGAGAAAGTCCAAAGAAGTGACCTATTTGGCATGAATTTATATTTGTGCCTTGACCCTTTCTTTTTAAGGCAAAAATGGTTGACTGTCACCTTAACATAATCCCTCATGCCAATTGACTCACTGAGTAAAAAATAAATTACCATTAAATGGTCCAAATAGTGCTGTAACTATTATCATTGACATTGCCTTTAAAATCCACTTACTCTCACACATGGTCCAAATAGTGGTTTAACTATTATCATTGACATTGCCTTTAAAATCCACTTAGTCACACACACAGATTCTTAAAAAATGTTTTTCCTTTGGCTACATTCCTCTAATGTCCACCTGCCTTTCTCCCTCGAAAGGGGACTCACATGAACTATGCTAATGTTTTGAAACACGCCCTCTCTAAATATAAGCTGTACCTGGGACACTGTATTGGTTTCTTATCCATGAAGAACTGAACTTAAACTCTAACCTTAGCACATAATTAATGCTGCTGCATTGGACCTCACTGTCCCATTAGAAGAATACAATACTATAATTCTCAGTGAGCTCTACAATTCTATGTCAGGACCGGAGGGTCTGATTATGCTTTTCTTTCTCCACTTTATTTACTACATAAATTTCACAGCAGCCAGAAAAGCAATATAAAAGATTTTATCACAACAACAAAGGGAAAAAGTTCATTTGGAACCAAGAAAAAACTAACAAGGTTTGAACTCAGACTACAAATCCCTTAGTCCATAGGAGATGATACACCACGAGTCCTTTCACAGTGTCTATGATGGATGGATAGCCCCTCCATTTTGGTTGTCCCTCCTCTTTCTTCGCTGCTTCGCAGCCAGTTAAGTCGCTTTTTTATCTCTTAAAAGACTACATTGCTTGTAATTGCTTAATGGGTGTTATTTGCGGCTCCGAAGCACTGGTTCTATTTAGGACTGTGCCCAGGGGAGAATGTGTTACCTAATTTGCGGTCTCTTGCCTTCCAGATTCCTCACCGCCGCTGGAGCGTTTTCGCTCCTTACGCGGCCGCGTTCATTTAGTGCGGTGCTTCTAGAGCCCGCTAGGGGGGACTCGCATGTCTCCTTGCTCCCGCGGTGCAGTCTCCTCAGATGAGGAGCCGCGCTGCGTGAGCTGCACCACCGTGAGAATTGTCCCCTGCTGCCACACCGTGAACGCCCTTCGGGGTCTGTTTGTTTTTCCTAATTAATGCCCCGGTGGGGGTCCGTACTGCGGCTCAGCCGCGTCAATCGCCTCAGGGCAAGTTGTGCATGTTTTCTCTTTTATCGCGCGCTGGGTAACGGTTTGGGTCCCGTCAGCTTGCTGAGGGTCTGCGCACTTCGGAGGTGAGTGCAGCCTCGATAGCGGTTTTATTCCGCACTTTATCTTTGCAGTCCTTCGGTCTGCCCACATTGGTTTCTGGTTTTCCCAGACTTCTAAAGAATTGAGGCTATCCTCTCTAGGCATACTGTGAGTTGCTCCTGTTCCTCTAGAGCAAACGAATATTTGAGTAAATAATTTCTGTTGCCTAGCACCATGGAACAGAATGATCTTTATGAGGAGGAGGAGGTCCAGGAATACCTCCCCTATGGTGACGACTTTTTTGACCCTGTGACAACTCCATTTACAGGTGTGTAAATGAAGTTGTAGGCCCTATGGAGTAGCGCCTGTCCGACCGCATTGAACTGGAATGCGACGAATTGGCTCAAGCCCACTTAGGGGCCATGGCCCCCGCTGGTAATCCAAGCACTGGGGAGAGTCCCCCGCCCCCTAAGAAGTGTTGCACTGAGGGTGGCCCTGAAGAGGCGCAGGGGGTGGACAAAAATGCATTTGAGCACCTCAGAAGCGCTTTTCTGGCTAAAGCGGTCCCCCCCCCCCCCCCCCTGCACCACAAGTTTGTGGTGGGCCACCTCCGCAAGCCCCTAGAAAAGGAGGCTAGGGGGTGCTTGAGGGCAGAATGTCCACGACCCACGTTGGAGGGGAAAGTAGCCTTCACCCCGGAGCTGGACTCCAAGATGGCCACCTTCTTGGCCAAATACATGAAAGACCCCCGAAAGGGCATCGATCGTTCTTGGCGCTCCTCTCAAGATAAGCTTCTAGATGCGATAGGGCCCCTAACGAAGATTTTAGATATGGCGGAGGAGGCGAAGGTGACAGGTTCCACCATATCTCCTGAAGTTCTGTCGAATTGGGCTCAACGGGCGGTAATCATTTTGGGTAACGCCAATTGTGCCCTATCGACAGAACGACGACGCTCTCTACTAATAACATTGGATCCCAAATTGGGCAACTTGGCCTCCTTGGAAGCGGGGGCAGTTGCACAAGGGGGCCTCTTTGGGGACCCCTTTGTCAAGGAACCGGGCAAATTTGTAGCTACATTCACCTCGTTGGACAAGGCCCAGTCCAACATAAAGAGGGTCTTCCAGCCCCGTTTTCTCAAGGGGCCGGTCTTGGCAGGGGCCGCTCGACCGGCCATGGCGGCCAGCAGAATCCCACCAAGGGACAAGGCTCCGTGCGGGGGCAGTATAACTCCACCGCCAATAACACAAACTTCTATCCCACCAGGGGACAACGATTTCGACGCCGTGGCGGCTTCAAAAACATCGCAGGCGGCAGTGGTTCCAACGGTAAGTGTCATTCCTGCAGCACAGGTCTGTATTGGGGGGCGGCTAGCGGCCTTCCAGGGTGCTTGGGCAAATATTACCAGAGACGCTTGGATTTTGCAAACCATCCGAGGGTTTCATATCGAATTTTACGATCTCCCTTGCCAAGAAGGCTTTCCACGTCCCATCACCTCCTCTGTTTCCGATGCACAGCTGGTCGACGAGGAGGTGTCCGGGCTGCACCGCAAAGGGGCCATTTGTCGCTCAGCTCTGCATCCCAATGGTTTCCTCAGCAACATCTTTTTGGTGGACAAAACCGATGGTGGGCGGCGTCTGGTAATCAATCTCAAAGAATCAACGGGTGGTTGGTTTACCGACATTTCAAAATGGAGGCGATTCACCTACTCCAGGATGTCCTTCTTCCGGGCGATTGGATGGTCCGACTGGACCTCAAGGATGCCTACCTAGTGGTTCCAATCCACCCCCCGCACCAGCGGTTCCTACAGTTTTGCTGGAGAGATCAGATTTACGAATGTACTGCCCTTTCGTTTAGGCTTTCATCAGCGCCTTGGTGCTTCACAAAGGTGCTCCACCCAGCAGTGGAGTTCCAAAGGAGTCAGGGCATACGTATGATTGTTTACCTGGACGACCTCTTACTTATGGCGCAATTTCCCAGGAAGTTAGCTCTTCAGTTACAGCAAATGGTTTCTCTCTTGCAGGGGTTGGGATTCGTCATCAACGGAGACAAGTCAGTCCTCAACCCTGCTCAGAGGGTAGTGTTTCTCAAATTTGTCGTGGATTCACTCCGCTCTTCCTTAAGCCTGCCGTCTCGAAAGATGGCCAAGATTCGGCACGAGTTGAGGCAGACCATCTCTAAAACTACTACCTCTCTTCGTCAGGTATCCCAGGTGGTGGGCCTTTTGTCCTCGTCCATCCAGGCAATCTTTCCGGGACCCCTTCACTATCGAGCCCTACAACGCCTGAAGGCACATCATCTCAGGAGAGGTCTGTCATACGATCAGAGTTTTGGGACTATTGCCTGACGCATCACATATCTGTGACAGCAGAGTATCTGCCAGGCCAAGCCAACCAGGTGGGAGATTGGCACTCCAGGCATCTGAAGGACTCCAGCCCGTGGAAACTGGACGTTCACTTTTTCAAGTGGTTGGCCAACCTATGAGGGCCATTCTCGCTGGATCTCTTTGCGTCCCGCCTAGATCACCAGCTCCCGTGTTTTTTCAGCTGGAGGCCGGATCCCCTTGCGGAGGCCATGGACGCGTTCCTACAGGAGTGGAGTCAGGAGAAGGGTTATGCCTTCCCTCCAGTCTTAATGGTGGTGCGGACGGCGGCCCGGATCTGCTGCCAGAGAGCGGAGGTGGTAGTGGTGATGCCGTATTGGAGGTCCCAAGTGTGGTTTCCAGTTCTTCTGGAACTTTCTTGGGATTCTCCAATCCTACTCCCCCTGTTGCCTCATCTTCTGCTGAATCCGGACGGGTAGCAACATCATCTCATCACCCAGGGTTTTCTCCGCCTCATGACGTGGCGGCTTTCAGGCGATGTTGGTCGCACCCAGGACTTTCGAGACCGACTGAGGTCCTCTTATCCAAGCCTGGACGGACAGTACCTCAAAGCATTATCGCTCCGCCTGGACTAAGTGGATGCGTTGGTGTCTTCGACGGGATCTGGATCCCATGGTCCCAGGTGTCGTTCCCATTTTAAATTTCCTGGCAGAATTGGCGACAGGTGGCCTGACGTACCGTTCCATTAACGCAGTGCTTTCCGTGATTTCGGCGGCTCATTGCCCGGTGGAGGGAGCTCCAGTTGGGGAACACCCTTTTGTCTGAAGACTCCTTAGGGGAATTCCTCTTTCGTTGCCTCCGGAGCCACGATATTCTGTCCTCTGGGACGTCAATCTGGTCTTGAATCTCTTCTTCTATTGGCAGCCCAATAAGTATCTTTCTTTGAAGGAAATTTCAGCCAAATTGGCCATGTTATTATGCCTGGTCTTCTGTCGCAGAGTATCCGACGTTCGAGCACTGGACATCTCAGCGAGAGTTTTCTCTCCAGATCTGGTTACGTTTACGGTGGGTCGCCGTACTAAGTCTTCCTCTAGAACGATTTCGTACCCAGCTTTTTTAGATGTCCCTAAGCTGTGTGTTTTGAATTGCCTCAAGGCGTATGAAGATATGACTCAAGAATTTCGCCCTCCGGGCAAACACCAGCTTCTTATTGCCTTAAGAAAGCCGCACAAAGCAGTCTCCTCGCCCACTATAGCCAGGTGGGTGCGGTGGGTCATGCAAGAGGAGGGCATTGATACGAAACAGTTCGGAGCTCACTCAGCCAGGGGTGCAATGGCTTCTAAGGCTTTTTCCCTGGGAGCCCGTTTGGAGGACTTAATGTGTGCCACGGATTGGTCCTCGGATTCCACCTTTAAGCGGTTTTACTTCAAACCGGTTGTGGACGCCGGTGGTGGTAAGTAAGCTTTGAACTAGCATATTCAAAGCCTCCGGTCCGGACATAGAATCGAAATTTGCCTAGCACAGCAACGGTAAGTTTCAATTCTATTAAGGACACGGAGGTGAGGATTATCCCTCCCAGAGCACGATATCGTGCAAACCCACCAGTATGTGTGTAAGTAACACTTTTTTTCAATTCCTTGAGCTATGCTACCTTTAAAATGAAGTGTTCACGTTCCTCATTAACAATGATGTGCTTGAGATTTAACTAAGAGGGTTTGGCCTCGGAGAATCTTACATTGTCTCTTTGTGTTTTAGGGAATGACGGTTCAAAACAGGATCAGTAACAATATAGCGTGACTCGCGCGAAGAAAGAGGAGGGACAACCAAAATGGTGGGGCTATCTATCCATCATAGACACTGTGAAAGGACTTGTGGTGTATCATCTCCTATGGACTTATGGGATTTGCAGTCTGAGTTCAGACCTTGTTCGTTTTTTTGTGGTTCCAAATGATCTTTTTCCCTTTGTTGTTGGGATCACATCTTTTAAATTGCTTTTCTGGCTGCTGTGAAATTTATGTAGTGAATAAAGCGGAGAAAGGTAAGCATAATCCTCGCCTCCGTGTCCTTAATAGAATTGAAACTTACCGTTACTATGCTAGGCAAATTTCGATTCAGTGACAAAGACCTGATTAAAGCCCTTCAAGCAGGAAACCCAGAACAGGAGGAAGTTGACTATCTGTCCAGGTGGCCCTGCTCTGGAACAATATTTTTGTGCCTCTCTGAACAACTGTAAACTATCAGTACTTACAAAGGAAATGAAAAGCGTTGTTATTGAAGGAACATTAAAGAGTAATACATTTTGGTTTGCCTGTTTGTTCAGTGCCAAGACAAGTGGTGATAGTGGGCTCTATAAATAAACCATTAAAACATTACCTCTGAAATACTACCATCTTCTGCGTCTCTCAGACATCCTAATTAAATGTCTTCTCAAAACACATCTCTACTGCTTAGTCTGCCACCTCTGACACAAGCATTCCATGGCTTCTGATTAACCCTGATCCTTCGACTAAATAGGTGTTGTCCTCCTATGGGCAATCACATCCTTCTACTATCTTCCATGTCACTTCCAGTACCCATCCCCTACGTTAAGTCCACAACCTAACTGCGTATTAGTTAAAACTTTTAAAAGATAACCTGAAACACACAGGCATCTTAAACATCTGGATAAAGTCAACATTTTGGAAGGAATAACAACACTTGGTTTATTGTATCGTCCTGTTTTCTCTTTTGTAACAAATCAACTGTGATTGATGGTCAATGGGTACTGTGAGCAGGTGACTGAATTGAGAACCAATAAGGCCTACATTATTGTCACTTAAGTTACTAAAATGCATCCCTGCTTTAAGTCTCTTAAAGGGTCAAATTCTTTCAATCTTCACCTGGCTCTTATTTATGACCACATGGGCCCATCATTTGTGAGCCAAAATGCACCACTATTGAAGTGAAATAGTCCCTTTTGCAAACCAAAAATCTTCACACTTAGGATTAAAACTTGTTTTTCTTATTTGAAATCCTAAAAAGAGATTTATTTTTAGAACGCACAATGTTCCCCACTGAGACCCGAAACTTGCTCATTACTGGCCCAACACAACTCAGTCCTGGATACAAATGTGGGTCTGTGTTCTTTAAACATCAGTTAATCGGTTTATCAGTCTGTCTCTGCTTGGTTACCTTTTTCTTGTTTGCCCAGATTTGGCCTGTCAAAAAGAAAAACTAAGAAAATGGTTGTGTCAGAGGCAGCACTGGGGCAAACGTTAATTATGTGCCATAATTTAGGGACTATCTGCAGGAAGAGACATGAAAGGCCTCAGCATAGTGCACAGTACTTTATTTAAGAGTGGTGACCATTCTCATCTAGAGACGACTGGCGAGGGCATTTGGGAATGTCCTTAGCACAGGCGTCCTAAGCACAGGCTTATTGGGTAAATGAGTACACCAATCCCTGATGGCCAGAGCCACAGGCTGTGCTCTGTGTCAAGAGTTCCAAAGCTGCAGAGAGTCGATCATCTCTAAAGGCAAAGCGTGTGGATGTGTAGCTGAGCTGTGGCCGTGACACAGTTCGTGGAAGAGGAAATAAAGAGGCGCACAAACCGCATTTGCCACTACATTTGGGGAGCAGAAAAACAATATAAATAAAAAGCCACTTTGTTAAACATCAAAAAAATGTGTCAGGACATTCTGAACCAACTAACAGTCCTGTGTGTGTGACGCTTGATGGGTCATAAGTTTCTGAGACATTGAAGTAAAGAGAGAAGGCTTGTTTTTATGCATAAAGTACTCATCCCAGAATGCAAATCAGTTAGGCTTTTTCCTAACTACTCATCATTATAACAAGCTTATTATTTGACACCGCTTGACCTGAAGTGGACACAAAAAAATCACTGTGGAACACCGAAGGCCGCTCATCTCCTAAAATGAGTCTGGGAATGTCAGCTTTTTTTGCTGCTGCTGGCAGAAGCATATTATCAAGAGATTATTTTTATTAAGAGCAGCTGGAAGGCAGAAGTCGCCAGCTTCTCATCACTAGATTCCTAGCGTTTGGCCGGATGTGCAGGTACACTTACTCTTGTTTGTACCTGTGTTTTAGGGAGAAGTTGCAGGGGGCAGGAAGATGCTTAGATATCAATGAAACTTCTGCAAGTTCAGTGAGACCTACGCTCTTTGAACTGGCAGTGAAATGGTGAACGAATGAAAAGAAACAAGGTTTTTCATGGTCCTTCCAAAATTCTCAATTCCTGCTCACCGGAATTTCTTTCCTGCCCTAGTAAGTACTTGAGTAGCTTACAATGATGAAATGTGGTTGGGACACAAAATACAACTGGGGGGCTTTTGACAAAAGGGAGGCACTGACAAAACATAATCTACTTTGATCATAAATGGTCCCGATTTTGCTATATATAGATCTTTCAACCTGAGGTAATGAGACTTAATCTTCCCCAGCTCTAACTCTCTTTTAGGAAATACTCACCAATTCCCTTTTAGCATAGTCGCCGAACCCTTTGCAAACGTGCATATCTAGCTCCATGTAGCTGCTCAGCCGACCTGATTGCACATTAAAAATATATGTTATGTCTGACTCCTTTGATGGCATTCTGGTGTACATACAAATGTCAACCACCCTTCTCTCTAAGACAAAAAAATTGGAAAAGCTAGAATATCAAGGCAGCTAAGTGCTGATTCCGTCTCTTGCCTCTTTCTTCCTCCACCCTACACTTCCTGTTACTTTCTCTCACTCATGCAGGTTTTTTCACCATTGCTCAGTATCAAAGTCTAATGATGAAAAATAAGTCCCAAGCTCTAAAAAATTGACTGCCAGTCGCGTGATCCTCCAGTCTCCAACGCGCATAAAAAGCGCCAGCGCCCCAGGACGCGGGCAGGGACGCCCAGGCTAAGCCCGGGCCAAGAGCAGGCCCGTCCACGCCCAGAAGAGGCTTGGCTGGGTCACCCTCCTTTCTTCTGAATTCAGAGGAATACCTAAGTGGAGGACATGGGCAAAAGGAAAGTAAGGGCTGCAGTTGTGGGAGGGGAGATCATAACGACTCTGGACTCTTTCCTGATACAAGCGGCGGACGTTCTCTCAAAGGAAATTGAGATCACCGAGTGGTGCCTCTCGTTGGAATAGGTAAGACTCCCTATCATTAACAATACCCAAGATGCAGTGAGGGAAATGGGCGATTCTCTCTCCCCCAGGACCATTCAAGCTAGTACTTCCTTTCTAACTGTGACACCCTTGGGCGTGCCTTTTTAAGGGGCCTTAACTTTATAGAAACATACTGTTGTCCGCCCAACGAACCCCCGGGCAAACGGAAGAGGGGGAGGGCCAAGCTGGCTGCTACCGGTAATAGCAATAGCAACATTAACCGAAAGCCTCCTAAGCAGCACAAAAACATGGTGACGGCGACGAACCAAGCAAAAACGATACCGCACATGGCACAATAGCACCTGCTCTCTCTAGCGTGGAGGATGCCTTAACTGGAAAATTGGACCTTATTCTGCGTACTGCCCTGCAGCTAATCATTCATAGGCTAACTAAGATAGAAGGTATTCTTCAGTCTTTGACGCGATACAATCTAAGGCTTCCACCTTAGACAGCGGACAGTGGGCTTAGCCCGCGTAATCTGTATACTGACACACAGGGGGCTACTGGACCCACTGGAGCCACAAACATTTCTATTGTACAGGTGGTACCCCCTGGAGACCAAGTAAGGCCTAAAGCAGATACACCTCTTTGAAATTTTCAGCAAGGTGGTGCTACAAAGCGGGCCAGTACCCAACCATCTGTATCACCAGGAGGGGGAGTACTGAGAAGGTATAGTCTGACCCTCGTTCACGGGGATCATAGAGGTACCCGAAGGGACGGAAGAGGGCCTGTGAGTGAGGAGGGCACAAGATCTATGGCGGGTATACAGCCTAGGGGACAAGGTGTATACCTGGACCTTTTGCCAGATGGGTGCCGAAGCGTCATCATTCTGGCAAACACAACCAAACTTAAACTGGATCAGCTTGAGTCAACATCACAGCTGATGGATAAGGCCTTACACTGGCTCACTAAATTCACCAGGACAGAGTCCAGGCTATTTAACCATATTATAATGGCAAGATGAGTGAAATGG
The DNA here is from genome assembly GCF_964204655.1 of Triturus cristatus. NCBI lineage: Eukaryota > Metazoa > Chordata > Amphibia > Caudata > Salamandridae > Triturus > Triturus cristatus. The sequence goes on along the minus strand of NC_140592.1, from coordinate 459,789,188 downwards.
GTGGGCTCAGATATTAAATCTATAAGGGGGGACTGTGTTGTTCTAAATTTTAATTCTCAAAGGTTGGTGGAGAATTTGTTACATGTGCTACCAACTTCGCCCAGCCCCGACTCACAGATTTTCGCACTCCTGCTGGGATCTTTTATAAACATCCAGAACAAAGAAATGCACTCTATCAACCCACATGCAAGGCCCCTCCTAATGTACCCCAAAACAGACACTACGTTAATTGGCCATTGGTGCAACTGAATAACAGGTATGCCCCATTAAGTGACCTGGAAGTCTGTGACTGACTCCACGATCAACTTGGATCACAGACCTCGAATACCGCCCTGCCTTGTATGACAACATTTATCCAGGCTCCCGAACAGCACATTCTGTCTTTTCTTTCTTGGAATATAGCGGGATTCAGGGCAAAATCACAGGATCATGCATGGACACAAATTATACTAAACCATGATGTTGTGTGTCTTCAAGAAACTTGGGAGGTGAATACGATCAGTTTAGATGGGTTTAGTTCTTACCAGACCCTGGCATTTTACCATTACGAACAGGTTGTGCAAGGGGGGGCCTGGTTACTCTAGTAGCCTGCAATAATGGGATTAAGGAAAAGAGGTTTATAAACACTTCACCCTATTATCATACCATATTGTGCGCAGGGACTCATGGCAGGGACTGACTTTTAATTAACTTGTATAATAATAACTTTACTGGAGATATGGCGTTGGTAATGGATCTAATTGGAAAAGACATACACCAACTTCAAGAAGGTAACCCTACTCCGCTAGACATCTTGTGGATGAGGTACTTTAATATTCACATGCGTACTAGGTCACATCTTACTGTCTGTGGTATCACAGATGATCAAGGAGATTCGATCTTCCACTTTGTTCACAATAATTATGGCGCTTCCTTAAATAGATTACTATTGACCTAAAACTTAAGAGATAATAAACTCAGTAGATGCCGAAACAGGTCAAATAGACAATACCTTCTTCGCTCGTACTTTTAGGACAACGGCAGATTATATTGTGGCCTTTGAACACCTTAGAACCCAGGCTCTTTCTAATAAGACAATAATTTATCCCTATAGTGATCATGCGGCAATTAGCTGCCAAATACCCTGGGATAGGAAGGTCACTGTAGCGGGTGAACGAATTCCTAAACCCACTATTGCTAGGACAAATGGTATCATATTAAAAGAGGGAGATATACCACATTTTACACATAGAATAGTCTCCACCATGACACAGGAAATGATAACCTGTCTAGACCCACTCTCATGCGCAGATGAATTAGTTGCAGCTTTTGAGTGAATCCTAGTAAACATTCACAACACTTTGTTATGCCCCTGCAATAATGTAGCAAGAGGCCAAGTGCGCTGGTTCAACTACCGCTGCACTAAGGCGCTCAAAAATCTTCATACAGCCCTGCGATTGAACCCAAGAGACGCATCGTTTATAAAATCTCTACGCCATATATATAAAACAGAAAGAGAGAACAGACTAAGGGAAGTAAAACCGGAGGCATGGGATAAATTAATAAATACAGCCACTTTAAAAAATAGCAAGGAATTTTGGCATTTAATCAATGCACCATTTTTGAGGGATGAGTCAGATCCATCGTTAGACCAGCATGTGATGGAGGATGACTGGGTAATCTACTTTTCTCTGTTTAATCCAACAGAAGGAACACCATCTACTCTTTACCTTAGAAGAAATGAAACTGGCACTTAATCAATGCAGTTCTTTGAGGGCAGCAGGCCCTGATGGGGTTCCCAAAGACTTTTCCTTAAACAACCAGGAGCTCTGGGCTCCGCTACTCCCTAACGCTTTTAATGCTGTGTCCAAAACCAGCCCCCCGGACTCTTGGAAAAAATCAGTAATAATACTGATCTTTAAAAAGGATGACAAGGCACTAGCAAAAAAATTATCGTCCAATTTCGCTGTTAGAGAGTCCGGCAAAATTGATGGGCCAACTATTGCTGAATAGATTAGAGTCATGGGCGGAAGAGAACAACATATTAATTCAAACGCAATATGGAATTAGGAAAACCAAAGGAACAGTGGATCCGTGTCTCAATTTAAACCTCTTGATCGCCAAATATACAGCAGACAAAAAGGGTCAGCTATACATGGCCTTTATGGAGCTGTCTGCCGCATTCGACCGAGTGGCTCACTCGAAGCTCTGGACCATCATGGCTGAAATGGGGATAGCTAGAGCTATAATTAATTTTATTCAAGAATTTTACTCCTTAGCAGAAGCCTCTGTACGAATGGGGAGAGGGAGGAGTGCTCTACGTCCTTTCCCTTGGCTCGTGGTGTTAGGCAGGGCTGTGTCCTTGCCCCCTTTCTGTTCTCCCTTTACACAAATGGTGTGGAGGCAGCATTGGTGGGGATCACGAGCGACGTCCCGACTATTAACTCATGTAGAGTAATTATCCTTTACGCAGACGATGCGGTCCTGCTGGCGCGAACAGGGAACGCATTGCAGAGGTCAATAGACACCTATGTAAGTTTTATGAATAAGTTAGACCGGAAGGCCAATGAAACTAAATCATTTGTACTTGTGGCGGGACCAAAACGTCAAGTAAGGCGGCATGTCGAAAGAAGGAATCTGGAAGTAGATGACTCGTTCTCATACCTAGGGGTACTGTTCGACTCCAAAAATATTTGGCACAAAATGGTAGAAAATCGAGGTCTTATGATGGAAAGAGGTCCGGGGGGCATTCTGACTTTCCTGAAGAAACTAGGGTCTAGGCCAAGAGAAACCATCAAAAAAGTATACTAAGCGAAAACAATCTCAGTCGCAACCTATGGTGCAGCAGTATGGAGAGTTGCTCCTGTTTACAGATTACAACAAATAGAGAACACATTCTGGAAACGTCTTTTAGGCGTGCCACAATCTTGTCCTTCTATTACTTGTCACACCGAATTAGATCTTCCCCATGTCTCTGACCAAATCTTTGCTGCCCCCACTCTTCTCTGGCACTCGATATGGAGGAAGAACACCCTGAAGCTGACTCAAGATAATATTTTGGATTGCCTAAAACTAGATGGGTGTAGCAAAATAAAATGGTTGCAATTTGTGAAGTCAAGCTTATTCACCATAGAACACACAAAGCTATTTGAGGATACATTGTCGTGCTTCTCTATCTCGAGGTCTGAGTTGAAAAAACTTTTATTCAAAAGTGAGATTAATGAGAGGTGGAGAATTGACAACGTAAAACTTAGGGTACAACAATATTATTCAGATCCTAGTATAAATTCACCTGATCTTAACCATTTATCGTTTGTAACCAATGGTTATCACAGATTTTTATTGATAAGATTTTGTGTGAATTATAATCCATTAATGCTTGGTTATCCTGCTAACATGCATTCAGTGAATGCTTTAACTCCGTGCGACTCTATATCTACCTAATGTGATCTACATATGTTATTTTCCTGCACATTCTATAGAGAGGTGAGAAAGCGATTCTTATGCCCCTTACAGCAGACACTAGGTTGAGGCAATGTCGAAAAGCCTCTATCTTCTAAAACAGTTACCTGATCAGTATACTTGTTATTGCTTGGCTCAGTTTTTTGAAAGTGCTAAAAAGACTCAGAAACGTCAATTATGATGACTATTTTATGGAAATTATATGTCTATAGCATGTTATTTAAATCATTTTTAAGTATTGATATGACATTTTCAAGCATTTTTATAATGTATCTGTCGTTTTTACTGCTGATTAAATAGTTTTATGCTGTTTATAACTAGCAAAATAAAGTACTTTTTACTTTGACTGCCAGTGCACGTTATCTAGGACCACCAGCACAAATTAAGCAGTAGTGGTTTCAAAGTGTGGCTTTTGATTCCTTGGTCAACAACTTAACCACTAGCGTGTATTTCCACCTTGGGCTACGCTGCTGAGCTGTCCACAGGACCGAGGCATCCCCTGGCCCTAGAACTGGATTTGTCTGTTCTGAAAGCATTTCTTAAGCATTCAAAATCCACGCTGATTCCATGCAACTTGTATGTAGCACTGAAAATCCCTAAAATTGATGGATTGGCTAGGGGGCAGCAGCAGTGTAATATGAACTGTTTCCGATTAAGAGGATGTGAGATCAGCAGAGTGGCAAGGTTGCTGGGGACAGAAAACGAGAGAGAGAAGGAGAGGAAGAGAGAGTAGGGTGGGGCGTACACAAAGTACAAATAGGTTCATGTCAAGCGTAAGCACTTCATCCAGGTTTTTCTGACTTTTTAGCGTATATAACTTCGTATTCTGGTACTTGCTTTTTTTCATCTTCCAAATGTTTAAGAGGGTGTGCAAGAGCTGATGTAGGTCAATAGCAACGTGGCCTTAACATTTAACGTTTGACTACAGATAACTTCATAACATTGCATATAAATAGGGTGGAATGATCCTCTCTGTCTGTCAATACCAGGCTTTGTTGTGTTGTTATCTTATCAATACACAGATGCATGCACAAACAAGAGACATCGCGCGACAGGGCAGGGTTAACAATCTCATTTTTTAACTCAATGTTCCCCATCAGATCCTCCCCCTGCACTTCCTTACAGCTTCCTATTTATCCTTGATGATTTTTACTGCTATTTTCGCTCTTTCTTCCTTTCCTTGCAAGTACTTAAGAACTGCCTTATTGGATCATTTCTCCCGTCAGTCCCCCTTGCATAGCTGTCTATCGCTACCTAGCATGACAACTTTCCAAATATTCCTCATGCTCCCTGCTCTCATTCATTCCTGCCATCCATACCCCTTTCTTCAGTCGTCCTTGCTGCTATTTCCCAGTCTGTATCTTTCTTCACGTCACTCTCCAGAACCCTTTCCTTCTCTTAACACCATGTGTTTTCCCGCAACCCCATCTTTGGCTCCCGACTAAAATACTAGTTTCTCTCCTCATTTCAAGTCAATTATACATTCACGGGACCACCATTCTACGTACCTTCAATGTTTGCCCTCTTCCACCTCCCCCATGCTCTACCTCATTTTCTCCTCCCTACCCATTACTTCCTCTATCTTTCTCCGACCTCTTCCTTATATCTCTCCCAACTCTATATTCTAATCATCCCAACACTTTGCTTTTCTTCCATTTTACACCCACACTACTGCCTACACCCTTCTTTAGCTACCTCCCCCAGCTTTCTCCAATATCTCCTCTCTCACCTTTCCTCCAGCTGACTTTTTCGCTTCTCCCATTCCATTACCTTCATGTGCTCTTGCTTTCTTCCACCCCCGTGTTTCTCCCCTTGTCAAAATCATCTATTCCCCCAAAACGAGATCTCCCCACTCTTTCTCCGTTTGCCTCCTCCCGCCTCACACCTGCACCCTTCCCCCCAGACCTTACCTTTTCGATCTTGTCCAGCCACTCCCGGTTCTGGCCCAGCTCCGCCATGAACGCCTGATGCTTCAGCCATTTCTTGTGCAGCTTCTGCGCCTCGTCCCTGGACGTGTCCTTGGCAGCGAGCATCTTCTCGTTAATCCATGAGTCCAGCTGCGGGAAAAAGAGAGGCCGCTGAGTCTGGCGTCCAGTGGGAGCCCCTGGGACCGGGCGCCGGGGCCGCCATCCCGGACCGCTACCCCGCCCCCCTACCGCAACCCGGAACGGACCCCGGCTCCCGGCCGCATCCACTTAAATTGTCTATCGCTTGTACTGCTTCTCCTCATATCGCCACCAGCTGGATACGCTGTCCTGGGGCACTGAGATGGGAGCCCGCCCCTTCCTCCCTCTGCAGTCCGTTAATTTATTGTTTTAGTATCACTGCAAACGTGCTGTACAGGGCTCTGCCTCGCGACATGTCAGCAATATCGGCCGTTACGGTGCCGCACGCAGCGCGCTGGGTCGCCGCTCGCATAATGGGTCTTATTATGACGGAGCGCGGAGCGCCTCTGCGGCCCCCTCCCCGCGCGCAGGTTTGCTGCAGTGAGCTCCGGCGTCGGCGAGTGCGCCTGCGACGCCGTCCCGAGCCGGAGGTGCCAAGAGGGTGGAGGAAGGTCTCAGAGATGCCGCCGTGGTCTTCGGGCGCTTTAGGAAGTCTAGCTCACCGCTGAACAACCCAGCAGCTCTAACTCGCGAACATCTCCCGGCAAGTACGGCTCGCAGGTGGACAGCTGCAGCGGCTCTAACTCTTCCATGAACACGCCGGGCTGGTATAGCTCACCCAGGTATTATAACTCACCCCCGAAGAGCCCAGCAGATCTATCTCTCACTGCTGAACACTCCAACAGGCCAGCGCACCCCAGAACACTCCAGCAGGTCCAGCTCAGCTCACTCCTGGAGCTAGACCCAAATACCACCCTCACCCAGTTATAGATCACCCCTGAAAAGCCTTGAAGGTCGAGCCAGTGTAGCTCAATCTGGAACACTCCTTAGCAGGTCCAGCTCACTCCTGTATACCACCACCAGGTGCAGCTCCACCCTAAAACACCCGTAGCAGATGTTGTTCACACCAGAACACCCCAGCAGGCATAGTTCACCCTGCATTGTCCTCAGCAGGCCCAGCTCATCCTAAACCCCCACAGGTCCATCTCACCCCTGAACACCCCAGAAGGGCCAGCTAACCCAAGAACACCACAAGCCAGACACAGCTTTCCCTTAGAATCTCTCAGCAGAGGCAGCTCACATATGAACTCTTCCAGCAGGTCCATCTCTCTCTAAAAAATTTCCAGCACATATGGGTCAACCACCCCTGCACAGGCGTTTCTCCTAAACCACCAGCAGGTCTAGCTCAGTCATGGATTCCCCAGACAGGTCTAGGTCACTCTTGAACAACCGAAGTAGAAATAACTCGCTAATGAGTGAGCACCCCTAGCAGGTCTTGCTGACCCTTGAACATTCCCAGCAAAGTCTAACTCACCCTAGGACTCCCTACCTGATGTATCATATTGTCAAACAACCCCTTAGCATGTGAGGATAACCCTCACCTGCCCCCAGGCAGTTAGCCCCCCAAAACACCTCCAACAAGACTAGCTCACCCCAATCCGCTTTCAGCATATTTAACTCATTAGAGAACCACAACTTGCTAAAGCGCACCCGAAACACCCCAAGCACTCTAACTCACTGTTCGGCACACTTTATCAAATCCCCCCAGTAGGTTTAGCTCACTTTCAAACACCCCCAACAGTTATTGCTCATCTGAACACCTCAGCAAGTCTAGTTTACCCTTGATCATCCTGGAAGGTCCAACTCACTTTCAAACAAACATAACCAGTCTAGCTCACTCTCCAACTCTCCCTGCAGCGTAAGCTTGCTTGTCCCTGTAGGTTTAGCTAACTTTCTAAAACCCCAGCAGGTCTAGCGCACCCTGAAACACCACAGCTGGCCTAGTTCTCTCTTGAATACCTCCAAAAGGCCTAGGGTACACTACAAAACCTTCAGCCGGTGCAACTCAACTCCAAACAATCCTGGCAGGTCCTTCGTGCTCTAACACTGCCAAAGGACATAACTTACCTTTTAAGTCACTCCACAGGTTTGGCTTATCCTCAAACACCACCTGGCGGTCTGGCTCACCTTGGAACACCCCAGCTGGTCTAATTTACTCCCGAACACCCCTAACATATCTATCTTACAAAAGAAAACCTCCAGTCCATACAACTCCCCCTCGAAGAACAACAAATGGTTCTCCTTCTTCTCAAATACCCCAGCAGGTCTACTTGAACCTCGAATAACCCCAGCAGACCTAACTTGCATCCAAATGACCCAGCATGTTTATATGCTCATAGACCACACTAGCAGGTTGTGCTCACTAGTTATTGCCCACCCTACAGCAGGCACAATTCACTCTCAAACGCCCTCAAAATGTGTAACCAAGACTCAAGCACCCCTCGAACACCTAGCTCGCCTTTAAACACCCCTGCACATCTACTAAAACAGTGATCACCCTCATCAAGCCACGCTCATCCTGGAGCATCCCCAGCAGCCTACCTCTCTCTCAAACACTACTGGTAAGTGTAACTCACCGTTATTCCCCCAGTAGGCCGCTTCCACATCAAATTCTCTGGCACATCTAGCTCACTTTCCAGCACCCTAGAAGCCCAGCTCTCTCCCAAACAGCAGCAGGCCTGCCTCATCATCAAACACTCCAAAGGACTCTATCTAAACTACCATAGCAGTCCTCCAGGTCACCTCCTCAACCTCAAACACCTCAGAAGGTTTCCTGCCCCTCATTAACGCCAAACACCACCAGCAAGCCTTTGGATCAACCTTCTTACCCTCAATCACATCCAGTAGGTCTTGGGGCCACCTCCTTATCGACAAGCTCCTGCAGCCGGTGTCTGGGTCACTGCAATCATCATCACACCACCTTAGAAGGACTTCTTCTTTATTGGGTACCTCCAACAAGACACACTCATTCCTGAACAGTTCCAGCATGGCTCCTGCATCACTGGGCGGCTCAATCTACTTCATCTCTGAGCACCGGCTGCAGGTCTACCTCACTGTCAAACACCCCCAAAGAGGCAGCATCATCCTGGGGCACCTCTTCCCGGATCTCAGGTTCACCTCCATCGTTTTGAAACACCCCGGAGGATCCTCCAGTCTGACGATGAAGGTCTGTCTCATATGCGACGCCCCCAGCAGGTCTGTCTCATATGCGACGCCCCCAGCAGGTCTGTCTCATATGCGACGCCCCCAGCAGGTCTACCTCATGTTCGACCCCCCAGCGCACCAGCAGGTCTTCTAACCGCCTCGGATGTGTGTCTTAATATAGCCCCTTATTATTTCCAAGCGAACGCTTCAGTGCGAGACACCTGCAAAAGCAGAGCCCCCTTTCATCCCGGCCTCGCTTTGATGAAATGAGTGTAAAACGCCTCGGCTTCAGTTCCTTCCTGGTGAGCCTCCACCTGCGCTTGGCTCGGAGTGCGCTACCGCAGTGGAAGGAGCGGGAAGGGAAAGGCGAAGTGGAGGGCGGAGGGGGAGGATAGAGAGGGAGAGCCCAGCCCGCGCGTCAGCAGAGACCGAGAGGCCGTGCCTGAAACTGCTGCACTCGGCAGACACGGGAGGAAGGGGGAGAAGTCAAGTGTGACCCGGCCGCCCGGAGCGGCGTCACAGTAGCAGGCTCTGCGACCCCGAGGGTGGCGGGGGCGTCCGACTGGGAGTGCCGGGAGGTGGCATGCGGCAGCGGGCACACGTAAACACAGGAGTGGCGCCCCTCGCGCGGCAGATCCTCTGAGGGGGCGGGGAAGCCCTCGGCTCTCACGAGGTGGCATGCTGCAGTGGTCACGCATGTAAACACAGGAGCATCGGCCGGCACCTCCTTCTCCCTGCGGGGATATTTTTGATTTTCAGCACCCTCATGATGCAGTCCTCCTCCTCAGATATGTGCCCAACGTCCCCAGTGCCTGAAAGGGTCCACCACCCCGCGCTGGATCCAAGGCCCGCAGAACGGTCCTGCTTTTAATTGCAAGAGGCATTGCGCAGACTGTTACGCTCATTCACACATTTATTTTGAGATGGCATTTGGTTTGAGGTAGCAAGGGACTCTGCCTGAATATTGTTGGTGTAACGTTCCTTGAGAATATTCAATTTGACCAAAGGTGTCAATCATTCACTCATTCATTCTTCTTTCGCTGATTTAGAATTACTCTCTGTAGGCCACTCTGTGTGTTTGTCGAATGCGCCGTTATAAGCCTTTGACTTTGTCGTATGCACTCTAAACCATCATTGTATATGACTGGATGTGCAATGGGCTGACAGTGAATATTTCCACATAGTCCTCATGAGGAACTTGCCCAAGGCTTCAAACCACGTGACCCCAATATCGGAAGTGAATAAGCTCCATAAATGGGACAAATGACGCCAGTGGCATTAATTCCACCCAATTATCTAGGCGTTAAGAAAGAAAGAGCTACGAAAATCTTCAATTTTCAGCATGAATTACACTACCGAAAAGTAACATATATCCTTGGCAGAGATGAATGCAGGTAAATCCTCTTTATGGAGCTGAAGGAACAGCCTCTCTACTACTCGTGTGGGGCTTTCTGCACTTTTTGGGGACCTCTTGATTCTTTGCAAGAGGAGAACTTGTTCTATCGCACCCTTATAGAGAATTCCAGAAAGTTCTTTCGTCATCATAGTTCTGTGAGAGCAGAGTGCACAGGCACAGCTTAACAAGTGCAGGCTTTCTGCGGAATGGGACAGAGCGTCCCAGTCAAAGGACCTGCAGGGCCCCCTGGTCTGAAGTTCCAACCCTCCATTCCCACGGCAGCCCCTGCTCCTCCCTGAACACGAGTCTTCTCTTTAGAGGAGTTAATTGTTAGGCACGAAGAGGAGGTGTGGCTGCTGTCTCGGACAATTACACTGTCAGCTATATCTACAGAATGTCCTAGAATGCGGATGAAATTGCCCAAGTAGGGAGTGAAATCTAAGTGGGCAGGCGATAGCCCTACTCTTTGAACCTCTTCAACAAGTTACCTTTGTTTCTCACTGAACAGGTGCCACCTCGGCACGTTTCTTCAAGTAACGTGTCCTTGAATGTGTCCTTCGGTAACGAAACTGGTGCTCATGTAAAGCGCCCTGATACCCGATTCGGGCCTAGTTCGCGCTATGTAAAACTCTATTAAAAAGAAAAACAACAAAAAACCCGTCTGTATACCCCAAGAAAACTAGCAGGCAGCCTTTGTGTTTTTTGGGGACTATTCTATCCTGGGGTGGCTGTCTATCTTGCTGGTATATTGATAGCTTCTGTTTCTGAAAGTTGTAAAACGTCTTTGAAGAGAGTTAAGCAAGTTTGGGATGGCTAAATTAATAATTTCCCACAAAGCATTCTAACCTACGAGTTTCTGATGCCTGAATGGAACCCTGAATATTTGATCCCAGCCACTTGATATTCGTATGCTATGCATTTCATGTTGTTCTTCGCCGTTTACTTACCCACCCCCATCTCTTTATCATTTTCCCCTCCCGGGTTGTCTCTCCATATCACTCTTTACTCCTGTATGCCATGTACTTTATGCATTGCTCGATGTAAAACGCTATAATACCACTTCAATGACATGGTGCTATATAAAACCGGTAAATAAAATAAAGCATGTCACTAGTGTGACATGAGACTGGCACTGCATGCCCTTAATGCTAGGCTTTTCAGAGGCAAAGACCTTACAGTGCAAATTATCTAATCTCTTCGTTTGCCAGTCAGGAAGAGTGCATGGGAATGCATTAGGCCTTTTTATGCCAAACAGGCCTGTACATACACGGTCTTCAGGGTTGGATGTGTCATTAGAAAGGCTGGACCAGAAGGAGTTTGCCTGGGGTTCCTGTCTGCCTGTCTGCTCACAGTGGAAGAGTCACACTTACCTCATGCAGTGTGGATCCCAATCATACCTCTACATGGGCTGTAATAGGTATGGATTGTGCCGGAAGTATGTTAATATCCCTAAAAAGAGATTATCCAAGTATGAGGGATTGAAGCACCATCTCCATTACCTTTGCAGCTTCCACCAAGAAAGCATGGTTCTCCGGTAGAAGGGTCGCTCTGTTGGAAAATCTCTCTCCTGCAAGGTGTCAACACCAATGGCATTCTTCAACCTCATGTCTAAGTGCCCTGTGGAGAGTGTGATCACACCATCCTACCCTTCTTCTCATGCGGAGTAAGGTTCAGGGAATCTTCAGAAGTCACAAGCCAGAAGGGTACGGAGTTCCTTGTAGTGGTGTATTAAGCCACTAAATGTGTGTGCTCTAGGTGGTAAGACGGTGGGGAATACCTCTTTTCGGAACTAGGACCCTCACACAGCCTGCAAGTTGTAGTGGTGTATTAAGCCACTAAATGTGTGTACTCTAGGTGGTAAGGAGGTGGGGAATACCTCTTTTTGGAACTAGGACCCTCACACACCCAGCAAGCTAGGTGTCATGCTTCATTATATGGGTCTGCTCCTCATCGGGCCAGCGCTGCAATGCTCGACAAGCACCCATAAAGGTGCTCTTTATTGGAGATCTTTTGTTCCTTGCCGTATTGGTGCCGTGGGTGTGCGGGGCCTAGTAGTGTGTCGATGTAGGAAGTGAATGTAAAACAGGTAAGGGAACCCTTTATGATACATTTTATTCTGTTTAGGTTCCCACCCTGGTTAAAAAGATTAGAGGGGGGCGACTATTTTGTTATAAGGTGACAAAAATTCCGCTCAACCCCCAATACGGCGAGGAACAAAAGATCTCCGATAAAGAGCCCCTTTATGGGTGCCCGTCGAGCATTGCAGCGCCGGCCCGACGAGGAGCAGACCCATATGATGAAGCATGACACCTAGCTTGCTGGGTGTGTGAGGGTCCTAGTTCCGATAGGAGGTATTCCCCACCTCCTTACCACCTAGAGTACACACATTTAGTGGCTTAATACACCACTACAAGGAACTCTGTACCCTTCTGGCTTGTGGCCTATGTTTGGTCATGTGCGTTAGGCCTATATCAAGCCCTCCCTGTCCCCTTCTTTGTTGATAATCTTCAGAAGTCGTCTGCTCTGAAAATCTTTTTCTATTGCTTCCAGGTTATCAGCCTTCGTCTAGCAGCTGCATGCTGGCTGTTCTTCTCTTCTGAATGAGAAGAGTAAGATCGGTCATTGGTGTCAGAGGCAGGAGAAAGCTGGGTCTACTGACTTCAGGGCTGGAGCAAAGCCTGATACTGCATTGTCTGAAACCAATGTGGTCAGCTTCCTGGGCTTCAGAAGTACAGGTAGCAACATGGCCAAGTCATGTGCAGAAGGCGGTGCCAGCAGGCATGGGCAGAGGACGAACGGGCTCGGGCTGAAGCTGCCAGTGTTGTGACGAGCCAGTGCGCGATGCAAGAAACAGTAGATCTGTAGCATCTCTAGAGGATGTGCCAGAGATTCCATGAGGAACACTGAGTAAGACCATCATGGCTTCCTTAAGAGCTCTTATATGATCTTGGCAAATCCAAAGAGGTGAACTTCGTCATGGCAACTGCATCCGTTGAAGAACTGCAATACTTAATTCTGTTATTTCATTTTTTTACAGGTTTGATGCTGAGGCGATGAAGAAGAGAAATGCTTATATTGTTTTAGGAGAGCACATTCATTATGGAAAATGAGGGTAACAGTTCTTGTAAGGAGAGTGAGGCTAGATTTTAGATTAAGAGGTCTCACTGAGACCATAAATTGGTCTCCTTTTCACGTAAGGCATTTTGGATGCAAACATGAAGCCTAGGAAGGAACCACAGAGAGCTTACATCAGGGCTTGTCACTTACAAACCTATGCAACATAACCAACAGGATTTAAAAACCTTGAATTTCAAAGGGGAAATGGCCAAGAAAAAACACCCCTCTTCCTGTGGAAGAAAAAGGCACTGGTGTCACCGGCACCTATTGCAATCTTAATGGACCCAAACTGTCGCTTCAGGCACTGATGTCACAGGGATCAGCTGATAACAAGAACAACACACTTAGTGAGATGCTGTAAAACCTACCGGATCCAGACAGGATCTTGGAAAACGATCATCATAAAGGATCTTTGGGAACAAGTGATACTAAGAATAACAACATGTTTTTATCAAGCTCTTCATCCCATACTTCTGCTGTTTCTAAGATTTGTAAATAACAGATGTATCTACAGTATCCTACAGAAATAACCATAAATATTCTTATGCCTATCTTGTATGGCTCTTGTACCCAGGCTGCTCTGGTGACCGTATAAGTGACTGAGGTCCGGGTAAGATAAAGGTTTACACAGACTCTTCAGTGGCGTAAAGGGCAGTGTGGATCAACCCTTGTAAGCAAAAGTGTTTCCTGATCTTAATCTTGACACAGCGTCATGACCAAATTCCATTGTGTTGTATAGTGCCAAACACCCAGATGAGTTAAACATAGGAGCTGTAATAGGAAGGGAAGAGCGCAAGCACCCCTGCGATATCAACTAAAGCAAAGCCACATGGCTTTGCGTGTAATCTTTCCACCAAATGAAAACAGGAGCAAACAGTGGTCAAAACGAAAATCGCATGTTTTTCCTGAGTAAAATAGCTATCACTTCTTTGACATTACACATATTACGCGATTTACACTTAGGTGAAGTGTCTACAGGTAAATATTTGTACCGGGGAGTGTGCCTTGAGTTGAAATCTCATGCAAGACTACGCCTGCCTGCCTTTGTGTCACAGGGCAATGCTAAATTGTATTTAGCGTCAAGCAAACTTGCTGTTTTTAGGTCGAGCCTAGGGCAGCGCACAAGCGCTGCTTAGGAGATGACCTCTTGGAATTGGTCTGTACTTTTTCACAAACTTGTGCATGTACTGCACTGTTTCCAATGAGTACTCGTGCAAGTACGGCATCCACCTTGCGGGAGCGAGCAGCGGCGCCATCTGTTTCTAATTATCGCGCCAGCGCTTGTTTACTTTTGCCTTTCTCACGGTCGCGTTAATTGGAAACAGATGGCGGTCTCGTTCATTTTTGCGGCCACCGCATGTTCTCCCACACACTTTAACAGGTGACGCACGCAGGGACAGGCAGGTATAAACCCTGCCCCTCTGAGCTGACAGACTGTGCTCTGCTCCATGTACTCTGTGAATCTTTGCTTGTACGTTGCACCCAATAAGTTGTGTTTCCCCAACGTACCCTTAATTATGTCTCACTCACTGCTTTAACACGCACCTACCCTTTGCTGCCACACACGCGCTTTCACGCACTCTCCCAAAGAGGCAGCCAGACAATTACCCAACCCCCCCAAAGATGGTGGTCGTGTTCACTTTTGCAGCCGCCGCATGTTCTCCCAAACACTTTAAAAGGCGAAGCAGGCAGGGACAGGCAGGTATAAATCCTGCCCCTCTGAGCTGACCGGCCCATCTCTGCTCCATGTACTCTGTGAATCTTCGCTTGTACGTTGTACCCAATAAGTTGCGTTTCCCCAACGCGCCCTCAATTATGTCTCACTCAATGCTTTAATACGCACCTCCCCTTTGCCGCCACACACGCGCTTTCACGCACTCTCACAAAAAGGCAGCCAGACAATCCCCCAACCCTCAAAAAACAGAAAGGGCCTGACGCTGACTAAAGACCAGTGCCTCCGGTTGGGCGCTTCTGGTGATGTGTGTTGATCTGCTTGTGCCCTGCTTGCCAGCCGCAGCCCTCCCCATCACCCCCCTCCATCCTATACGCCCGCGTGCTCGCTTTGCTCTGTCAAACCCATTATGATCTCAGACTTCCTGTACTAATGGCAGACTGTGGGCCATGCAATCGGCAATTACCTGAGATACGACATGCGCATCATGCCCTCTCTTACACGCTACTACGTTACACGCACTGCGTCCCCTCCCTCAGTCTTAGGTTATCTCACACAATGAGCTCATGCTTAGTATGTCTTGTAACCTTGTGACACACACTACGCTTTCACACTTTTCGTGATCTTGCGACCACTACATCCTCAAAGTGCAGATCAAAGGAGCGAACTATGTGATGTGCTTGTTGCATGGCTAAAAATGTATAAGATTCCAAAGGCGAGACCTATTGGCTATGCCAGTGCTTGTTAGTGTTGCTGATGAACGATGCATGCAGAGTAAGGACGGCGCTGTGCTTTTTTGCTATTCGCGCAGTGCCACGTTTCAGATTTACACGCAACCTTTAACAATGTGCAAAACTTCTGGATCCTCCCGAGGAACAGCTTTCTTCTTGACCTTTCCAGCTCAGTATGCAGATGTGATGGTTAATTGACTTCTTGGGCCTCTGCTTTTCCCCCTTTTTCCTCTTATTATAGTACTGTGACTGTTAGACGATTGGGGTCCGGCTCCCACTGAGGGGCTACCACCGTGGGCATTCAGTGTTGTTGCCTTGCTGGGGTTTGTTGTGTGTTTGTAATTATTAAAAATGGAACCTTCTCACTGCTCCTTCAATGTACTGTGGACGATTCTTTGTATTCTCCTATCGAAGCTGCCAAACCTCCGGGTTGTCGGCTGAATAGCTGTGTCCAGACTCTTGAAGAAATAAAGGTTTTTAAAAAAAAACAAAAAAAAAAAAAAAACAATGTGCAAAACTTGCTCCAAATGTGCACCGTCCAAATTTTCTGAAAACATCGGATGTAAAGGCAGGTCGCTGGTACATGGTTTGCATTTGCATAGTGAGCATCAAAAACTAGATTGGGTCATGAAGATCCCAGCAGATAAAAACACACACAAACCCACGCACACACACAGGCTATGCCTTACATCACACACAGGTATTATATATGACAAGCAGGATTTGATCACTTACAAATGGCTTCCACTGGTTCCAGTTGTTGGCACAGTGGTTTTTGACATATAGCGAACTATATATAAAATCTACTGTGAAGAGAGGGTAGTGAGGGAAAAGTGTCAGCAGTGCGGACGATCACTGACTCTCTACTGGTTCACTGTTCATTCACCGGCCTTTTTTGAAGTTCAGTTATCAGCAGTATTGTAACGAAAAAAATAATAATTTTCACATCTTCTTGGCAATATGAGGCAGGATCATGTTCTCCATGGGGTCTACTCCTTTGTTAAGTCATTTGAACTACTGTAGGGAGATAGTCTGCATGTTTGTTGATCATGCCCAGGGCCACTGGAATTGTGCGGCAGGGGAGGACGGAATAATGCGACCAGGTTGGCTAATCATGCAGCAAGAAAAGAGGAATTATACTGCGTAATGGGGCACATTTTGTGTTAGCATTACTTCATTATTTTGGCATTTTTACCCAGGTTAACAGTGCTTGGGAAAAATGTCACCTCATTAGTACTAATTTACCACACAAATACAGCAATCAGCAACAGAAGGGAGACCAGTCAACATTTCCAAAGGGACTTCCACTGCGCTGCAACACTTGTTGTTGCGTTTTTAATAACTTTTGATCCCATCTGGTCTAGAAACAATTTTTTGTTGTTAAAATCTGCAGCCAATGGAGCAGATGATGGTTATGTGGCAAATATGGGAACTCTTTATTTATGCAGATAATGCTGCCCCGCTAAAAATGCATAATTTCGGACGCCCTGATTATACGGTCCTAGTTGGCACAAAGAAACAGGCCAACCTCTGCAGGTACCCTGGTCCCTCATTCCAAAGCGCCCTCTGCATAATGCAGAGTTCCTCGAACTTAACATCAAACCCACTAGAAACTGGAGTAGCATTTTGATTTGAAAATACTTTTTTCATACTGAAGACTAGTGTGTCTGCCTGATTTTCCATGTCCACAAACACCAATTTTCCCTTTCGTAGTCTTCAAAGTACTCCCTTCCTTTGTCATGCACACACTCACTCAGTTACCTATCCACGCAGAAGGTTACATCTATTCCGTTAGATAATATGTAAATTCACAAAGGTACATTTCAGCACTGGTAGCCTGACACAGCATGGAGATGAGAAAGCATAGAAGGTCGTAGCGTGCGAAGAGTGTGCCATGCCCAGAGACCTGGTCGGAGCAGCTCCAGCCATTGTAAATATTTTTGGTAACTTCTGTAGTTAAAAGTGCATCCCAAAGGGTACAGTGGAATCAGGGGCGGCTCCTCCGCATTGGTGGAGAAGTGTCGCCCCACTAGCTCAGAGCTAGCAGGTGAAAAAGTAAACGATATTCTATTATCATTTTATTTTTCACCTGCTGGCTGAGCCAGCGTGTGTACTGAGGGGCGGTCTAGGGACAAGGAAGGGGGAGAATGACTGGTGAGTGCACTTCTAAGTGTGCATATGTGTTTTGCCAGCCGTCTTAAGCCGGCCAAACACACATGCGTACTTAGGGTTCTCCAACCGGGCTGTATTGAACAGCCGGGTTGGAGAACCAACACAGACTCCCTGTCTTGAGCGGAGCGTCAAACCAGCCCTCTCAGGCCAATCGAGCAGTACAGGGAGTCTGTGATGCTGTCTTCGTGTCTGCTGGGACCAGGAAGAACACGAGGTGGGAGGCAGCCAGCAGCTACAGGTAATTCCTTTTTTAAAAATGATTATTAAACCCCATCACGCTCCCCCCTCACGTTACCCCGGCGTCCCCTCCACTTGCCCAACCACTTTTTGTTTGTGGCGGTTCCCACTGAGTGGAATTGCAACTAAGAAAAAGTTTTGCGGTTTTCCTCTTGCTGTGGCACATTTTGCTACCGCCAACTAAGACTGTTTCCACCATTGGAGATGAAGCAACCAGTGGCTTTCCCTGAGCAACGTTGGGTCTCATGAGCCCGGGTGCAACCCCTAATACAGTACCACGTTGAGTTAATACATGTCTCAAGAACATGTGCCATCTTACTACCTTCCTATGTGAGCATTGCAGCCTGGAGAGGCCTGTGTCATCTTAAGGCTTTTGGAGGCCCTGGGCAATATATATTTTGGGGCCCTTCAAGCGATATTATTTTATAACCCATTTTTTGTTACCTCCTGTCCCCATGAAGCCAAACAATACTAAATTATGTGTAAATCTTTAACAAGGTAACACAAAACAGTTGAAATGTGTCTTGCCTGATTTTTTTAAAATCCTTAAGATGACATGAGTTAGAAAGGCAAAGTCAGGGGTAAAGATAGGCAGAGTGTTATAGAGGTTTAGATAGAGAATGGAATACACAGATAGTCAAATAGAGAGAAGGTTCAATTTCCCTGGGGGGCACTTGGAAAATGGGCGCCCTGGGCAATTGCCTATTTTCCCCATGTCTTGAAACGTCTCTGGAAGAGGCATCTTGTGGGTTCTCCAAAACCATTGCCTGTTACAAACAGCAGAAATCTTTACAACTGAATTGATCAGAGAAAGGAGTCTGGTAAATACAATTGTTCAGTGCTGGTATCTTTCATACATGCAAATGCTTGAATCACTTGCTCCCATCAGGGAATCATTGGTACAAGCTGAATTAACAGGCATACATTCAATAGAGCAGTTAGTAGCCTGTCCACCCTTTTGCATGATACTGCCTGACTGCTGATGATGTGGATGTGCTTGGAACATCACTTTTTGTGTGATTGTCTCTGAATCCAGAAATAGTAGAACATCTCTGGCCTCTTGCAGGATCTCCAGAGTACTTTTTTTTTTATAGATGTTTTCATTAAAATGAAAGAAAACATATCAGTAGGAGACAACATTGTCAACCCTTTTTCTTTTTTTATTTCTAATAGTCAAAGTAGATAAACAGTACATGTTGTTGAAAACAAAACACCATTTTAATAAAAATATAAAGAAAGACGTTGCCTCTGCATAGACAATACCCATGTTCATTCATACACAGTGACAGTGCTAAAATAAGACTGCACCTTTAAGAAATCTAGAAGGTTGACCGCCTTCCCATCATGCACTGCAGGCCTAGAGAGGAGGTTGGTTGTTTCCGGCTCTCCAAGACAGACCCCTGAAAACTGCTGGCTTTGTAAGGTTATTTCTTGACTGAACAATTCACTTTAAGTGGTTTTTTTGTGTCAATGTTTACTTAATTTTTGTGTTACTTCTTTATTTACAGGGCCCTTGTCCCCCGTATTTCGCTTGTTAACTCATCCAGCTCTTTGTGTCACCATGCCTTCTCTTTTAACAGGAGTCCCTCCTGTGGCAGGAATAAGTCCTGGAACGATGAGCATCTCACTCGTTTTATCACCAAATGTAGCATCTGTCTTGAGATAGCTTACAGCAGGGTCAAATTCATGGAGGCGCTTTAGGGCAAAACAGGTGGACGTAGGCTGAGTTATCTCAAAGTTTGCCAGTTCCTGCATGGTAGGGCAGCCTTCTGCTCGTCTGTTCCCGATGTGACCAGATCTGACCCCTCTTGATGCCTCCAAACATTCACTCTTATCATCGGCACTCCTGCTTTACATTGAGGGATTCAACGTTCAAGGCCTACTTCATTTAGCTATTCATTTTCAAAGTATTCAACATTAAGGGTTTCAAGGACCTCTTACTCGACGTCAGGATATTTGCCATCAAGATCCATCTAGATATGCCACGGTCTTTCCATCGAGAAAACAAACAGTCATGGGTGGAATTCTAAAATTAATCTCAGCCACTGGTGATTTCTCTGGGTTACAACCCATGGCACAATTACATCGGGGCCATTGTCTGAGTATAGCTATCGCACATAGGACATCACACTGAGGGAAAGCAAGTGATGGGCGGATTGCTTGAGCTAATGTCATCCACTGGTAGTTCAATTGTAGTTGCTAAGACGTACCTGGCAGCAATCCATTTTTCTGTCCTCCTGATCAAGTGGAGCAGTACAAGGTGATATGGGACTGCAGAGCCTCTGTTGTGCAGCTTTCATCCTGTCATGACTTACCATTGGTACATATCACCACTCCCAACCACTTCTGGTCCTGGGCGTTATTGACTATTTCTTCAACCCTTACCTTTGGGCATTGCCTCTCAGGATGTTGTCCATGCTGACCTGACTGTAGTCATGCCACCCAGGATTGTGGCTGCCCTGTGTGCTGCACAGCTGCGACAATCCTTCCCACCTCCAACACCAAAAAGCCAATTCTGTCCCCATTTCAAAAGCCATGACAGCCTTCCACATGTAAATGTCACACTACAGTGGGATTCAATGATCCACTGCAATATTCACAGATCCCACAGTGTATAAAAACCCCACCTAGGGCCTGGCTAGATGATTGGCTTTCCTCCCAGTTGATGAGAAAAATGATCTGCTCTGGTTCTGTTCTTCACCAGTATTCCTCTGCTTGGTTGTGCTCTTCAACTGTGTTCCTGGCTATCGATCTGAGACAATCTTCCAGTTGGATGCCAAGTTGATCTTCTCAGATGTTGTTTGCTTGTCATACGTCTTGGAGGTTCTTTTGCAGCTTTGGTTCAAAGAATTTCATAACATCCCTGGAATTTGTCAAAGAAATTCCTTACATCCTCGGAATTCTTCAACCTCATGTAGCACTGCCTTCAGAGGTATCAGGTTAGTGATTAGTTAGGGAGTGTTAGATTTATTTGTTTGGACTTTGAAACTACTGTTGGATTCTTGAACTGCCACTTGTGCCTATACACTTGAATTCAGCTTCGCCTTCTAAGGTGTGCTTTACCAGCTGTCTCTTGTGCCGCTGCAGAGTTATTTACAAATTATGAATTAACTTTTGTTTCATTATCGTAGGGCGGGAGATGCTTTTAACACCCCTTTAGCCCCCCCTTTCTTGCCCTGTATGAGCAGGAGGTGGCACATTGTCCCACACATGTTGGCTACTGATTAGACAGGTGCAGCGGTGAACCCCCAAAGACTTCACTGCCGCTACTGGACAAAGGAACTTGTCCCCCACTCAAGGACAAAGCCTCCCCCTGCCCCAAGCACTGTTTTTTGCAGGCAGGCGAGAAATTAGCTATGCAGGAGGCAGCCACATCCACAATACTGACCACACCTCTAGAGTGTTGCAGCTGAGGTGTACAGTCGAGGATGGTTTTGGTCATCTTGAATTTAGGCTATAAATCAGGTTCTGACTAGTTTTAGTGACATACACCCACAAGATGTTGTCACTACTGGGGCGGATTAGCCGCAAGACTAGATGCCCATTGAATACTAGTCGCAGACGCAGCGCGGAGACAGCGGGGGTCAGAGCGAAGCAGAGCCCAGCGGACTACAAGGCCCAGGTGTTAAGGGGCCATTGCCTGCAATCCCGGTCCCGCCTTCACTACCTGACATTAAAAGACCTCGCGACCCCCGCTTCGCGGGAGACGCAGCGCGGAGACAGCGGGGGTCAGAGCGAAGCAGAGCCCAGCGGACTACAAGGCCCAGGTGTTAAGGGGCCATTGCCTGCAATCCCGGTCCCGCCTTCACTAACTGACATTAAAAGACCTCGCGCCTCCCGCTTCGCGGGAGACGTAGCGAGGAGACAGCGGGGGTCAGAGCGAAGCAGAACCCAGCAGACTACAAGGCCCAGGTGTTAAGGGGCCATTGCCTGCAATCCCGGTCCCGCCTTCACTACCTGACATTAAAAGACCTGGCGCCACCCGCTTCGCGGGAGACGCAGCACGGAGACAGCGGGGGTCAGAGAGAAGCAGAGCCCAGCGGACTACAAGGCCCAGGTGTTAAGGGGCCATTGCCTGCAATCCCGGTCCCGTCTTCACTACCTGACATTAAAAGACCTCACGCCTCCCGCTTCGCGGGAGACGCAGCGCGGAGACAGCGGGGGTCAGAGCGAAGCAGAGCCCAGCGGACTACAAGGCCCAGGTGTTAAGGGGCGATTGCCTGCAATCCCGGTCCCGCCCCTTTACCCGCAGAGATCTGTATAGGAGCCCCGCCTACACGCAACGCGGAACGCGCGCGGACGGCGCCAGACGAAGCCCGGACAAAGGGCGGGCCGTCTGTGGCCGTCCGGGGCCGAGAGAGGCCGGGCTGGGCCACAGCTCTTGGTTCAGTGATCCTGAGGAGCATATATCTGGCAACTAATGTACACGTGAGACACTTTTATATTGTGGACCTTGCTTGCCTTCTTGCTAGAGTAATTACTATTTGTATAGCTTGGTATTTGCTAAGGTTAAGGCATTTCTACTGTGCTGTTTGCCCCCATTAGTCTTATTATTTTCTGCTAGTTATAATATTCCAACTTTGATCATGCCTATTGGTAAACCCGATAAAACTTTAGCTGGGGCAGGTCTAATTGATAATTATCTGGTCAAAGTGGTTAATAAAATTAATAATGACCGGAGAGCCTCACTTGGTAAAGAGGGTTATCCTGCACCTTCCGATACTATTTTCAATCCTGCGGTTGGAAGTTCAAGAGAGGATATCTCCGGCATGAGCATTCAGCCAGTTACAATGGTTGAAGCTCAGGTCCACCCTGAGCCCTTGGTGGATCTTTCGGTTATACCTACTACTGACCTAGAGGAAGTTTCACCTAGCCCCAGACCAGTGAGAGCCTGTAGGAAACAACCTAGCAAAAGGGGGGGAAAGCACATTAAAAAAAGAGTGGAAACTATGAACCAAGTTCCAAACAGTACTGCTCACGGATCTGTAATGCAGGAAAGTAACAGCTCAGCCTGTATCAGCTTATCACCAGATCAATTTGCACTACTGGTATGTACTTTAGAGGCCAAATTTGAGGCTAAGTTAGCCGAATATACCCAATCTCTAATACTCCAGATAAATACGGCTAACTCGGAAATTAAGAGGCTTGGTGACCTTTTAGAGAAACATTTGTCCACAAGTGAAAGAGCTAAGGCATTAGTTACGGGTTCTGCTGTTGCCTCTCAGGGTACACTGTCCGATTCCCTACAGCAAACCACCCAGTGTCCCGTTATACCGGAAATTGTTCCCTTTGAGTCTATACCATTGAATGGTGTCTCTGAGCGATCTTCCCTGGGTCAAAGGGGTCCACCAATTTCTGATCAGGGAATAAATATAGGTTTTACTAATCTTCCCCCAGATTGCGCGCCATACGTGGTTGTTTTGACAAATGTGCCTCCCCTAGAAAATCAGGACGCTCAGCCCCATGAGGAATCACATGAGTCATTAACAAATAAAACATTGTCATGGCTCAATAGAAGATGTGGCTTCCCGATAAACTTCGCAGATCAAATTTTATCCACTAGAAGGACGAAGTGGGTTGGCCCGTCTCAAAAAAACTGTAGTGGGGATTGCATTATAGTTAATTTTAAATACCCCCAACATGTTAAGACAGTTTTGTTACGTGCAGCTTCATTGGTGGGTGATGCTAATAGTGTTTGTGCGCGGCCTCTGGGTTATTTCTATACGCATTTAATAAGACCCTTGAATTGCGTAAGACCTAGACTATTTATTCCTAGGGAGTTCCAGACCCCCGTAGCCCCCCAAGCTTATAACGTTAACCATCATTGCGGGTTTGGACCGAACATCACTACCCATAATAGATTTGGGGCACTTTCGGACCTGGAGACCTGCGATTGACGTGAGGTTCCTGAGACACAGGGAAGTGTTAGACCGGCTGTTCTGGAATCTGTACAATCAATAATGAGACATGGAAACCTCCACTCTAATTTTGATAGCACTGTAACTGAGTTAGGGGAAAAGGTAAAACTGTTAAGCTGGAATATTGCGGGCTTACGGTAAAAAAGGAACGATAATGACTGGATAAATTTTTTAAAACAATATGATATTATAGCCCTTCAAGAGACTTGGGATAAGGACTGTGACTTCTGGATTGATGGTTTTACTTCCTATTTTGCTCCTGCTCTGAGTTCGATAGCAGGAAGAGACAGGGGTGGTCTCATGTTTTTGATCTCAGTAAATATTATAGGAAGAATCAAAAAGGTTGCATGTACCTCCCATAATTGCCTTATATTGGAAGTATGCTTGACAAACAACATTAAGTTAATTTTTGTGAACTGTTATAACTCTCAGCAAGAGGAGTCCCCTAACGAGCATATTCATTGGCTGTCTAAATTTTTAGAATCCTATAAGGAAAATCAATCCACTTTCTGTTATTACATCCTGATGGGTGATTTTAATGTGCATTTATGTAATCTAAATTGTCACTATAGAGATAAGGACGGCCCACAATTCACAACCCCTCAACATTTTGAACATAGCTCTAAGGGGGAAGCTCTGGAGACCCTTTTGTCTAATAATGGATTGTATGAGGTAGGGTTTCCTGATAAGAATAATCGTGTCCCCACGTATGCTGCTAGGGATTGTGAATCTATAATAGATTACATATTTTTATCTGCAGGGCTTTTAAGATATGTGATTTTTTATAATGCTATACGCTCTTGTTTTAGTGATCATAACCCGGTGGCAATGGTATTGGCTAATGACTTTTCCCTCAAGGACAAACCAGCTCTGTCACTTGCTATAGTCAATGTGAAAGTTAAAGATCAGGGGAGGAGATTGAACTGGAGCAAGGTAACTCCTGAAGATTTTTTTAATTCGATTTCCTCAAAGGTTGGTTCACATCTAAACATATGTGCCGATCTGCTTTCTCAGGGTAGGGATGTAATAATATCATTTGAAGCTATCTGCTCTCAAGTGGCTAATGAACTCACTATGAAAGGCAGGGGTGATAAAAGTAAATCTGCCAGTGGTTGGTTTAATCATAATTGTTCCTTAGCCCATAACTTACTCAAAAAAGCTCTTAATGACAATCCGAGAAATAAAGGGCTAGTTGTACAGCTAAGGAAAGAGTATTCACAAGCAATTCAGGCTCGGAAAAGGGAAATTAAACAAGATGCATGGGTAGCCCTAATGGATAAAGCTACATTGAAAGACAGCTCAAAGTTCTGGGAAATCATTAATTCCCCCCTGCTATCTGGCTCCCAGAACTCTGTACTAGAATTGAACATTTCAGAGGAGGACTGGTTAGGCCACTTTGAAAATATCTATGGGAGTAATCTTGAGCTGGAATCCTTTGAGGTACCAATTTCCAATTCTTCTTTCCCTCCTATCAACTTTACTATTGAAGAGGTGGAGAAAGCTATTGAGGGGACGGCCGGGCGCAAGGCGCCAGGCCCAGATGGGGTACCGTCTGATTTGTATAAGGCTAACCCCAAGTACTGGGCTAAAATATTGTTAAATGTTTTTAACTCTGCAGCCGTAACTGCTTCTTCGAAGTCTTGGTCCCGATCAATCATAATCCCTGTGTTTAAGAAGGGTCAAAGGGGAGACCCTAGATGTTATAGGCCCATATCCCTGCTGGACTCTTCAATCAAAATCCTAGGAGAGGTTATTCTAGCCAGGATATCAAACTGCGCAACTGAGAAAGGTATAATTTCCAATGCCCAGTATGGATTCAGATCTGGGAGGGGCACAGAGGATCAATGCCTTAACTTAAATCTAATTGTTGCAAAATATACGAAAGCTAGGGAGGGCTCGATTTTTCTAGGTTTTATGGACCTGTCCACGGCTTTTGACCTGGTTAACAGGTCTAAACTATGGTCTATGCTTTTGGAACTGGGACTTGATAGGCCCCTTGTGTATTTTTTGGCGGAATTACACAAAGATTTGAAAGCCGCAATAAGGATGACTCAGGTGGGGAAATGCACTGCTAGTTTCAAATCTGGAAGAGGGGTGCTTCAGGGATGTATCCTTGCTCCTATGTTATTTACATTGTATATAAACTCCCTAGAAGATAATCTGTTAACTGCTTCTCTTGACATTCCGCGGATGGATGGTACTCCTATACCTGTACTCCTCTATGCGGATGATACAGTTCTATTGGCCCGGAATCCGCTCGGGCTTCAAAGATTATTGGATTCTTTTGGGGATTTTATGAAATCTTTGGACCTTGTGGTTAACAATGGTAAATCACATATTATGGCACTGGGCAAGGGAAAAAACCACCTCAAAACCTTCTATTGCAGTGGAGAAGTTATTACTAAAGTGAAAGTGTTCACCTATTTGGGAGTTGTCTTCGATGATAAAGGAACCTGGGCGCCTCAACTCTCTACCAAGGCGAATGCGATACGTAGCTCTTCAGCTGCAATATTGGGTTTTGCGAAAAGGTTGGGAAGGAAGCCTTGTGAGGCTATTTTAAAAATATACCAAGCTAAAACTATTTCAATAGCCAGGTATGGGGCTGCAATATGGGGGTATACAAAAACTGATCCCATACAAACAGAAGAAAATAAATTTTTACGTGCCCTTCTCGGGCTCCCTCAGTCTACTGCGACACACGCGGTCCATCTTGAACTGGGGCTAGGATACATCTCTGACATCATAAAAATAGCTCCTATTATGTTATGGATCAGAACCTGGTTAAATCCGGATCTTATGCTGAATCATAGTATCCTGAGAGATTGTATCAAATTAGATAACATGAAGGAAATCCAGTGGCTGTCCTACATTAAAAAGCTATCTAAGAAAATTGGCCGCCCGGAGATTTTCTCCAATCCTGAAGGTCTATGTAAAGCTGATTTATTGTGGGTTAAAACTAATCTTATTAAGCACTGCGAAGTTGAGCGAGAATCCCAGGAGTTAAGCAAACCTACAGTAAGGGCTCACTTTTTGCTTAATCTATCTTTGGCTATGCACCCTTATCTGTCAACAGTTACGAATTCTTATCATAGATGACTATTGACTAAATTCCGTTTCAACCAGATTCATTTAGTATTAAGTGATCCACAGGGTTGGTCTAGGCCGGAAGATGCGGCCCCATGTAAATGTGATGACTTTTCTCCCCAAGATACCATGCATTTTATGTTCTTCTGTCCCTTGTATCTTGAAGCTAGGAAAAGGTTTATTGTCCCTATTCTGAGAGAGAAAGCATTTGTACAAATTAAACCTGCACTATTGTTTTTACAACCAATGGAATCCCCTGTAACTATGTTTGGCGTTTCTAGCTTCCTCATTGCATCTATTAGGTCAAGGAGGAACAGACAGGTAGCCATATTGGAGGAAATTAATTAGTTTTTACAAAATGATTCACCGAGATAATTTATTTTTTTACTTATGAAATTGTTAGATCGTTTTAAATTGTTTAATCATGTATTGTATACTTTTATGATTTTAAATAATCAAATAAAGTGGTTTTGATTTGATTTGATTTGATTTGATTTGAATACTAGTCTTCACATCCACTTACACACCCTAAATCCAGGATTTAAGGGGCATCCCAGATACCAGAACCTTAGATTCGATGTAATAACAAGAGACTTGTTTCCACAATAAGGCAGGGTTCCATGAAGATGGGTGCTAAGCTCTGTACGTGTAGCAGCCATCCAGCACCCGCTGGATTTCGACTCCACCAAGGCAAGAGGCTGGTTCCAAAAAGAAGGCGAGCCCCTCTGCAAACTCCAGACTTCACAAGAACTACCTTGGGCTAAAGAAACTAGTCCCCTGCAGTCGGCAGGCACAAACTGCTACGTCCATGACCTTGAAGTCCTATTCCCCGAGCCGTCCAGCATGACTGCTCAAAGCCCTTGGGGAGGTGGATTCTGAGAGCTGTAATCCTGACCCTCAGCGAGGCTTAGGTTTCTACAGCGTTCCCCTGGTCCTCTGGATAAAGATTTCCTCAACCGGAGTGCTTGTAGGCAGCAAGGCATGTTGGTGGTAAGTCCGACTACAACCTGCTTTAATCAACACTTCAAGAGAAGAGATTCACCTGAACAAACGACCAACTACCCCTGTGGCTCCATCATAAATATCTTTCATTTGTTTTTACCCTCTATTGGCAAGCCTGCCAGCTCCTCTGGCCACGGATCCAGTTCAGCAATATGGATAGCCAAAAGCACCTCTGCACCAAGTCCTCGAAGCCAGGTAGATTGGATCTGCCAGGAGACTTCTGGTCTAGAGCCAGCTCCTTACTTAAGTTCCAAAGGGTTTTGCTGAACTCACCCCGCAAGCACCTTTTTGCTAAAGTAACCATTTCAACACCCCGAGCCTGATTGACAGCTCCGTTTGACAGCTAAAGTGCACTTATGCACCCCACTCTCTTGAGCCAGGTAACATTTTGCTAGCTGTCGTGAACTGGTCTAGGGTCTCACGAGACCTTAAATCCAAGTGGGTTGTGTTGAACTCACTCTCTAAGTAACCAATTGCATATATGTGTTTTTCCCATTGACCGCAAAGTTAATGTTTTCACACTGCAAAGTACTGATTTATTTAAGGCTTTAAAATGGATAACTCTGGTTATACTGTATGTATTGATTTTTTTTTAGTGTCTAAAATATATATAAAAATCAGAGCTAATTTTATAAATTGGTGTCGGATTTCTCTCCAGTTATGCCAAATACTTATCATCCATACTAAACAGAACGGATGGCTGGGTAACAATTCCGCAGAGTTGTGTCACAATCAAAGTACAGTTCTAGGGTAGCTCAAAGGATATGGTAACGGCCATCCACCATATACCAGAAGGTATAGAACTCCTACACCCTTTAAATTGAGAAAACCAGATATATCCTGAGCATATTCCACAGTTCGTCACAGTTCTTAATCAATCAACATCAAGTGGTCTTCTTAATCTTCTTTTATTTCTTAAATTTCTTCCAAAAGCAGTCCTAGCCAACACGTGGTTCGTCTTTAATGTGGTATGAGCCACAGACTTCCTCAGGGCTAGAAATTATAATACACACAAAAGAACTGTATTACAATACATGCTCTATACAATGTTCAGTTAAGCAACAAAAGAACCTAATACATGGCTTTAAAAACCAGAGTTTAGAAGATTATAGTTAGATCAAGAGGCGAAGAAAAAAGACTTTTCCATATATGAGAAGTGGGTAGATAACAAAGCAAAAGAATATAATATTTTTGTGATATTTATAGACTAACATTCCCAATAGTACATACACCAATGTAAAAAGAAACATTTCTTCAAAACAACAGTCATACAGACTGTACAGTTTTTTAAAAGAAAGTTTTATTTAAAGTTAACGAAATATCTAATCAGAAATTAATCCACCAAGAAAAGGGACCGTGAAGAGAATGAAAAAGAAGTATAGAGGAGTGCACCGAAAAAAACACACAAGTGTAGTGACCCAGCAAAGAATAACTTATAATTATGAAATTTCTAATATTCCCTAGCTCGTAATAGATTTCAACCAGCATCACTGTGTGATGTTTTATATACAATAATCCTTTGCATATTTCTATATAGTGCTAATGGGAACCAATTTCGATTTTTTGCTTAATGATGCTTAATGGTTCAAAGTATGTTAAAATTTACGACTGCTATATATAGGAAGATTACCTTATATTGGAGTGAGAATTGGTTATGTACTAATACTGCACAAATAACTTTTCTTTCTCCAAAAAACAAGGTTCTTCTAGTATTTTTTTCTTTTCTTTCTATTGTCTGTGACCCAGCATAGAGGCTCTTTTCAAATTATTATTTAGAATTTTATACACGTTATCGCTGAATTATTATAGATACCTTGATCTTAATTTCAACTTGAAAATCGCACCTTTATAAACATTTAGGGTAGAGACAGTTCTCTCTCACAATATCGGCTCTTCTTACCCTTCTAAGATGTTTTTTTTTTCTTTACTCTGTCGAATGACATTCTTAAGTCCTTTTTTCATTACGATAGAATCACACACTATTTATAGCGAGATAACCCATGGCGC